>NC_141667.1:2492500-3117500 GCF_028749965.1 Puma concolor | reverse complement strand
GCCCCTCCCCCGTTCATGCTCTGTCTCCGTCTCTCTCAAAAATAAATAAACGTTAAAAAAATATCATCTAATTTTTGATGGGACTTCACAAACTGCCAGACATCAGCCATGACACAGGCAATAAGATATCGCCCACTTGTATCACCAGTCATGACATTATCCACTGGGCAAATTGTTTGAACATTTTTAATTTCATACGGATTCTTCAAATGCACGTATTACTCTGCTCCTTAAAAAGTAGTTAGTAAAAGTTTGCAAATATTTTGCCACCACTTTGCAAATGTTGCACAGATGATTTGCATCGGTAGTTTGTAAATGTTTTGAAACATATAATAAGAAAAGAAGGAAACGTAAGGATAAAGCAGAGGGCAAACAGGAGAGACGCAGTCCGTATGACCTGGAAGAGAGGAGGGGGGCGAGGAATGGAAGCGACTTCAGGAACGGAGCGCGGTAGAAGACGGAGAGAGGGAGAGAAAGCAATACACACACGTCAACATTCTCCTTCAGGCTGTTGTTAAATCGAACGTCAAGGATACTGAGTGGATTGTTATTGTATTTGTGATGAGGAAGGAGGCAGGCATTGCACCACTTGGAGTGGAAACGAACAAGCAGAGCACCTATCGGCAGATGTATGTGCTCGATGGAACTGGAAGGAATCCATGTGTCACGGGGGGCTGGTCTGGCTGTAACACTAGCATGGACGATGTCGGGGCTTGTGAGTGCCTCTGAAGCCCTCCGGCCAAGGTCTGGATGGATGGGGCCCAGGCAACTCAACAAGCACTGGGCTGGAAGAGCAGAGCTCCGGATCTGTGCCTTCTCAGGTTCCGTTTCTTTCCATGGTGTCTGGACTGTTATCGTGTCCTCACTGAACATCTGCCTGGGCCCCGCGTTGGCTTATGGGGCTGCCGTACAAAATACCACAGACTGGGTGGCTTTAAACAATGGAAATTGATCATCTCGCGGCCTGGCCTCCAGAAGTACGACATCCAAGTGTTAGCAGCGCTGCGCCATCGCTGAAGGCTCTGGGGAGAACCTGCTCCATGTTGTAGCTTCTTGGGTCGCCGTCAGTCCTTGACTTGTAGACACGTCACCCCGGTGTCGGCTTGATCTTTACATGGCCTTTTACGTCTCTGCCTGTGTCTCTCTTCTTACAAGCACCCCAGTCACAGGGGAGTAGGGCCCATCTGAATGACGTCATCTTAACTTGATTACACCTGCGAAGATCCTATTTCCGAAGAAGGTCACATCCACACGTGCCAGGGATTAGAAAGTCAACATATCTTTTAAGGGGGGGGGGATGCAATTCAACCCCAGAAACACTTACTGACTTCAGAAGCAGGATAGTTGCTGCATCCTCATGGGTCATTGGCCGCGGGCCGTGACCCCCAAGTCAGGAGCTGTACTTGGAGAAGAGGGCAGAGCTGCGCGGGGAATGGGGACTCCCACGGGGGCCTGATCACGGAGGCCGTGGAGGCCGTGCTGGGGAGGCACCTCTGCTCCAGATTTGCAGCCTTTGCTTTGCTGTAAATCTTCAACGAAGAGTATAGGTAACGTTCCCAGAAAGGAAAACTTTGGCGAGGCAGAAAGAAGTGTTCTAACCGCAACATTGAATTACAGGGAAGACTAAGGCGCAGAGAGAATGTTAAGTACCGCGACTATAATAAAAAAGAATAATTAACGATCAGAGAGGATGCTTCCGTCTTAGTCTGTGATGATGCAGAAGAGAGGTGAGAGTATTGCTTAACCAACTGTTAAATCAACTCAGATCGCCTTTAGTTATAGACCTCCTCTCCCCGCACATCCAAATTTTATTTCCAGTGTACCATACGGAGAAGGTAAAGATGCTTTCTTCCCATATGTTTTCATGCTCCCGAACCACACACTTAATGGAAATTACCTTCCGGTCTCCAACTGAACATTCTTCTTTTTGAGTTGAGCTCTGAAATCATCCGTGAATCTCCAAGGGACATTTGCGTTAAATTTGAATAGAAACAGAGCAGATTCATACGGGGGGGGGGTGGGGGAGGGAAGTGATATACAACGTAGATGTGGCAATAATCCTATTTATGAGACTCTTCCAGCTCTCCATCCTCAGACTAGCAAACACATACCACATCAGCTCTGCAAAGATAAGATAGCGCGCGAGCATTAGGCCGTCATTCGGTCATGGAGCGCACCTGCACGGAGTCCCTGCTCCATGGCAGACACTGTTCTATCCATGCTTAGCCTCTGGAGAAGAAGTTCTGGTGAGAGGCAAGAAAATGGACGTGAATACACTAATTCACCAGGGTGTTTTCCAACCCTTCCTTTGCATCACGTGCTCAAATATGCCCAGTCTCCATTGAGTCATGTAAACAGAAAGCAGTGGGGAGCCCCGAGCCAAGGCGTGTGCTAAAACCAGTTGGGCCAAAGCAGGATCCGGATAAGGCGACTCCAATCATCAGGCATCATCACGCAGACCAAGCACGGGGCCAAAGGAATCAACACTGATGTTGGCTCCCGGAGACCCAACGTCATGGAAGACTGTAGAAAGCAACAGGAGATGACATTCAAACATGTGTCGAGTTTAGCTAAGAAAAAGAAGATAGCTCAAGAGCATCTTCACTTAACCTTGCAGGATTCTGACCAGAGAGGGACTACATCCACAGAGCAGAAACCCCAAGCCCCACTATAAACACGTAGCTTTAACAATGTTTTTAATTAAAAGTCACTTTAAAAGGAAAGGAGGGGAAAGAGAGAGAGTTGTGAGAGAGAGGGGGAGAAAGAGGAGAAGAAGAAGAAATTTGAATTCAAGTTCTGTTAAGTTTAAATGTAACAAAAATGACAAATAGTCCTAGTGGGCTTTGTAAACAGATACAGGAAAAGCAGGACATGGGTTAATTATAGGAAGAGCGAGATTCCCCATAAAGAGGGACCCAAAATTTTTTGCGGATGTGGAGAGTCATGGCTGGAAATGAACCGTGTGCCTACCGTGGCAAGAAACCACAGAGACACCAGAACCAGGAAGCAGGTCAGGCCATGAAGTGGCTCAAGCATGAACCTTTGGGATCTTTGAAGAACACGATCCAAAGTCACCAAGTCAAGATCTGGTTGTGAATCAGTGAAAAGGAGTCCCCAGTCTTCACGAAAAGGCACAGCACATTTTGATACACATGAGGGACATTAAAAGAGGTGAGGATTCAGGAAAACAAAACAAAACAAAACAAAACAAAACAAAACAAAACAAAAACCTGCCTAATAGGAGAAATGTCTCACCACAAAATGGAATGGACAGAATAGCCTGGAAATAATATTAACAGAATATGTTTACATTAGTCAATAAATAAAGGAAAGGATAACTAAATTGATAAAACAAATTAGAAGGACAGATTAAAAAATACATTTGATGAAAGAGGACCAATTTCAAATCCTGGAAATAAAATATAAACCATATATTAAAAACACGGGGTGCCTGGGTGGCTTAGTCAGATAAGCATCAGACTCTTGGTTTGGGCTCAGTCATGATCTCGTGGTTCGTGAGTTTGAGCCCCGCCTCAGGCTCTGCCCTGAGAGTACAGAGCCTGCTTGGGATTCTCTGTCTCTCCCTCTTCCTCTGCCCGTCCGCTGCTCATTCTGTCTCTCTCAAAATAAATTAATTAAAAATAAATCAATAAATACCCAATGGGAAAAAATAAACTCTGTACAAGAAATACCTGGAAAGAGAATTCTCAGATATGAAGATAAGGATGAAGACATATCACAGGGAGGAAAATACGTCAGAAAGGTCGAAAAGGTTGATAAAAGAAAGAAACGATGGCGTGGCAGAGAGTAGCAGTCACACCCTTCTAAGGCTCTCGGACATTCAGGGCTGAGAAGAATAATTAAAGTAAGTCCACAAGAGACGTGTTTTGGTAAAACCATGTAGAATAAAGTATAAATAGGAAACGTACCAGAGACTTTTACAAACCTCATAATGATAGAGGTGCACATGCGCACTGACCCCAGGCATCTCCTTCGAGATAACATAAGCTAGAGCATCATAGAACCCTGTGTCTTCAAAGCGTGAGAGAAACCAATGGCCGGCCTGGCTGGTCAGACCCGCTGCTGTGATTCCGCATGCAAAGAGCTTAGCGAGCAATTTATACCCTGAAGACTCAAAACGACGTCAGGCACTCAGGGAAGATTTCAGAAGGAGAACGTGGGAAAAACCTAACGAGATAAATGGATACATTGAATGAATAACATAATTCATGGTTGGTTATATATATTATTTATGTTTTACTAAAAACAGAAGTAAGCGTGTGGCTCTAACAGCATAGACAACAGAAGAGGTGGTTATGGAGGGAGATTCAACCACACCATGACCTTGTTTCATTCTGAAGGAGGGCAGAACAATTAAATTTCAGCTAAGTGACAAAGTATGACTTTGATATTGAAAAATGTACAAAATATGGGACGCCCGGCTGGCTCAGTCGTTAAGCGTCCAACTTTGCCTCATGATCGCATAGTTCATGGGTTCGAGCTCTGCATCGGGCTCTGTGCTGACCGCTCAGAGCCTGGAGCCTGCTTCGGATTCTGTGTTTCCCTCTCTCTTTGCCCCTCCCCTGCTCTCTCTCTGTCTCAAACTTAAATAAGTAACCATTTTGGGGGCGCCTGGGTGGCTCAGTCAGTTAAGCGTCCAACTTCGGCTCAGGTCATGATCTCACGGTTCATGGGTTTGAGCCCCATGTCGGGCTCTGTGCTGACAGCTCAGAGCTTGGAGCCTGCTTCGGATTCTGTGTCTCCCTCTCTCTCTGCCCCTCCTCTGCTTGCATTCTCTCTCTGTCTCTCTCTTTTCTCTCAAAATAAAAAAAAAAAAAAAACATTATTATTTTTTTAAATATACAAAATACTAGGGGTGCCTGGGTGGCTCAGTCAATTAAGCGTCAGACTTCGGCTCAGGTCATGATCTCACAGTCCGTGGGTTCAAGCCCCACCTTGAGCTCTGTGCTGACAACAGGAAGCCTGGAGCCTACCTCACATTCTGTGTCTCCCTCTCTCTCTGCCCCTCCCCCTCTCATGCTCTGTCAGTCTCTCTCTCAAGAATAAATAAACATTACATTTTCTTTAATATACAAAATAGTTAGGTTATTAATAGGTAGACCCATACCTATATTTACTTGCAGAAAGGCTAAAATAAAGGATTTGAAATAATACCCACAACATTCTTGATTGAAAAGCCGGAGGGAAAACTGGGCTGGAAAGAAAGGCAGACGGACAGTCTGATGGATGGTATCTTACTTAAGTTTAGCATGACTTTACGTTTTAAGAACAATCTGAAGAAAAGAAGAGAAAGTATCACCGCTCGGTTATATCAGCCTTTCCACCATGCTGACGTGGAAGGTGGCGCAGTCCCTTAACGGGGGACTTGTTGACACTTGCCCCTGTGTCCAGCACTGTGCTGGGCACTTGGCGTTCACAGATCCGTCCTGGCTCACAGCTTGCCCATGAGACACACGGTGCTGTTCCCATTCACCAGATGTGGAAACTGAGTCATCAAGAGGCCAAGTGACTCACCTGAGACCACAAGGTTATTAAGCAAGAGGGTCAGGATCTGACATCAGGCTTCTGGGTGCCCTCTCCTATCTCAGGATTTCTAAACTCAGCACTGTCGTCATTGCTGAGCCTTGGTCACAGCCTCCAGCCACAGGAGCCTTGGTCGCGGGGGGCAGTTCTGTGCACTGTAGGACTGCTTGCATTCTTGGACCCTTCTCACCACGTGCCGACAGCAAACACCCCTCCCCAGGTGTGACGATCAACCGTGTCCCCAGATGTTGGGGACGTTTTCTGGGGGCAAAGTCACTCCTGGATGGAGACTCTTGTATTTCACAACCACATCCCACACTTTGGGGTATAAGGAACTACCTGCATTCTAAGAACAGCTGTACGATATGGAAGAACAATGTGATGTAGAATCCTCACCCGGACATAGTGCTTTTAGTAATTCGGCAGATTTTTTTCAGTCTTTTTCCTGTGCGTATTTTGTACAAAATAGGATACCCAAGGAAGAGTCATGTTTTTTCACTCAACGTGACAAGAGGAAGGATTTCCAAAGTGACACGTAGTTTGCTAATACAGTAGCTTTTATGATTCTTTAACCTTTCTATTTTATGACCATCATTTAATTAAAAATCCCATCACCTTTGAAATTTAGCTTGTCTCCAATGTTCATTATTATACTATTATTCATTGAGTCAATACTATGCTTATTCACTTACACTTTGTATATCTTTATGTATTTCCTTAGGAAAAACTCTTAGAAAAAATATTTCTGGGTTAAAACATATTCCCATATTTAAATTTCAGTATATATTGTGACCACTCACATTCCTGAAATTTTGTGCCCGATGCAAATCCCACCAGAAATGAATCAAGTGCTGCTTTTACCGGAGCTGTGAGAGTATGGCCTGACTTGTGGTCTGTATTTAAGTTGTCCAAGTAGTAGACAGAGGAAGCTCCTTCGAGGGCTTGCACGTTCAGTGTCCAGATCATTGTCGGTGCCTCGGTCATTTACACGCCCCGGACAGCGAACCTTAAAGGGGCAATTGTTACCCACAAGTCTTCTCCCAAGAAGCGCTCATCGCTAGGACTCAGGCCGGTGTTCAGTAGAAAGAAGGAAATAAATTTTCTAATAAGCAGAAGAAAATAGACCCAGAGAAGCTCCAGGGGAATTACATACCATGTACGAGATATAGAGAATGAAAACAATGACTGAGGAGAATGCCGGCACCAGGGGTACCCTTAAGGGCCAACCCTACAGATTTGAGCACGCCGAGGGACATGTTACTTAAATATTTGCGTGATTTATCGACTTGCTTAATTCAAGTGCAATGTATGTGTGTATCCAAGTGTGTGAGAGTGTGCGTATAAATACAGAAATTTTGCACGCCCTGCTGAGTTGGATTTTAATTAAAAGAAAAAGTGAGCCACACAAAGTCATCTTAGAGGAGATCTGCATCAACCCTGCCAAGAATGTCTATGAAAAGGCATTGTAAGGAGACCCTCACTGCCCTGGGTGCCCAAGTCAGTGTCTCCCCTGGGCCCCGGCATGTGCAGCTGTCACGAGTAGATAACATACGATCCACGGGTCTTTAGGGAGGAGGGATGAAAATGTCCCCCGGTCTGGTCCAGGGGAGGACCCCATGAGTGGAACAGTGTGCGTGGATCAGCATCAGGTTGACTCAGACTCTCGTCTGTGGTGGCACAGTGTTGGGCACCCATGGCAAGCAGCACGGGGACGGGGGGCTCACAGTGCCCTGATCTGAGGACTGTGTACCTCTGGGACACTTCGGGATCCTGCAATGTGGGCTTGAGGCTGGGATATACTCCAACACCACTTCCCTTGGGAAGCTGGGAAGCACAAGCCGTGTCTGGAGCAGAGAGGTCCTCGGGGCTCAGGTAGGTGTCAGAACCCTAAGTAAGCAAATCAGCACCATGATGGTCAAAGACCTAGCAGGTGCCAGAGATGCAGAGCTGAGTCCAGGCCACAAGCTCTCCTCATTATTTCTCTGTCTTGTCTTTGAAGCCGGAAGAGTTCAGTCTGACTCCCGGGTTCCGGTGATAGCCTGGAGTGGGGCAGAGTCTCAAGAAGGCGGTACCAACTCTCTTGATAATTTACAGGAAGAATCTTAAACTTGATGGAAGAAAGAATCTTACACCTGTTATAAAATCGTATGTTTTCATCTTTGCGAGCATGAGTATGTGTCTGTGTGTGCATACATAGGGGCCCAGATAGATAAACTATCGCCACGTGGTTGTGAAGCATGGAGGAAAGAAAGGTCGGGTGGTCCACTCAGGTACACTCCCACTGTGGTTTCTTTGTGCGATATGGACCGGGCGATTTGCGATCTGCGAGATGATTTACCCACTTGAAGCTGAAACATTACTGCGGCCCCGCTCTACTGTTACCCAAGGGACAAAGTTATAGACCCATTAAAGTGTTGAGCCTCTGCTTGATGAAGAGCCCGGTGCACAGCTCATTTTCTGCTCCTCTGCATCTATACTCCATCAACCATGCCGGCCAAGCTCTGGAACCGATTTTGTGGTTCGGTGGGCCACGGTGATCTATGGCGCCTTCGGCAGGGAGTCGTTTCTGAGCTCACAGAAATCCCGAGGTGGAGAAGGAAACCCCTGGGATTGGGTTGGACCACACTCGCACACCTGTGAGATGAGGAGGGCTACGAGTCCCTCCGTTGTGCCGGTTCACCTGGAGAGCCCACGCAATCCCTCTCAGAGACGCAACCCTCGAAACGGTAGAAGCAACTGCTGTGCTCCCCAGAGAAATCCTCCCACTTATTGTGCTAAGCAGACCAAGTTCTCTGCCATACGCATTAAAGGC
This sequence comes from Puma concolor, assembly GCF_028749965.1. NCBI lineage: Eukaryota > Metazoa > Chordata > Mammalia > Carnivora > Felidae > Puma > Puma concolor. Next base: position 3,109,144 of record NC_141667.1, on the reverse strand, counting down.
ACACAGATACATTTGCGTAGGGGAAGAAAATTCGTAGAGATGAATTTTAGGGCGGCGGGAACGTACATTTACTGTGGGTCCGCATTCTTGCCCGTTCCCTTCTCCCAGCGGCAGTCAATGGCAGTCATCGCTATCCTGTTGCGGAAGGTCCAAGCTCAGTAAGGTTGACCCCGATACCGGCAATGACCTGAGGGAGTTTCAGAGTGCCTTCACAATCAGGTGTTTCTGCTACACCGGGCAGGTGCCGATGAGTGTGTGTTCTCTTCCCACATTCCAGACTCCACTCTACCCAACGTGTAGAGTCATTCTTTCCTACACATTCTTCTTTTCTTTCTTAATTCCTAAATGTCTTTTATCTTTTCCAGTGCCCTGTTAGAATGAGCATGGGTGGTTGAAGATACTGTGAGATATCTTCACAGTAGATTGAAGCCCAGGAAGGCAGGCCCGTTGTAGCATAGCCTCCTCTCCTCTGTCGGATTGGCCTGTGCCAACAGGGTGGCCCCGTGTCCCACTGACTCTGTGCTTGTCCACTGCCCTGTCACCCTGCTTGTTCAGCTGTCCCTGTCTTCCCGGTCTTGGACGCTGAAGGAGCTGTGTCCTCTTGCTCTGGTCTAAATGTCCAGGGCAGCCATGGACACCCAGTCATGCGCTTAGCCCCACTGGCATTATGAGGGAGCCCACCACGAGAGATCAATGGAGATATCAGGAAAACTGTTATCATTTCTTCTCCAACTTGAAAGAACCTCTGGGAAGGGAGAGAAATCAATTCAATGATGTCGTGGTGGTTGGTGGTCATCTAACCCTAGACAAAAAGCTGTAGCAATATACCTCCTAAATTGAGGTACATTTGAGGTGACGGATTCTATTGAATAGATCAGCTGGTCTCAGTCCAGGGTGACTTTGCCTTCCCAGGGATCGTCCGGCAATGACCGGGATGAGGGAATCTACCAGCATCGAGCAGGCAGAGAATAAGGACGCTGTTAAACTCCCTACAGGGGGCACCTGGGGGGCTCAGTCGGTTAAGTGTCCAACTCTTGATTTTGGCCCAGGTCATGATCCCAAAGTTCATGAGGTGGAGACCCGCGTGGGGCTCTGCTCTGACAGCGTGGAGCCTGCTTGGGATTCTCTCTCTCCCCCCCTCTGTGTCCCCTCCCCCCACTTTCCCACTCTCTCTCTCTCTCTCTCAAAATAAGTAAACATTAAAAGAAAAAGAAAGACCTTCTGACCGTGCACAGGACAGAACCAGCCAAATAATTCTCCAGCCCCAAATGCCGGTAGTTGCCAGATTGAGAGACCTGGGTACAGACAAAAAGTTACAAAGTCTGTGTCTATGTATGCAGACGGTGTGGCACTTTGGACGACATCAGAAAAATATCTGGGTAGATTCCATCTCACGTATGACAAAACACTCAGAGTGGCATAATCGTGGAGACTAATGTGAACATCTGTGACACGTTAATTTCACATTTCTGCACAGCTCGCCTCCCATACCTTGATTAAACTTCCAAAACAGCGACTTTAGCCACTTTCCTCTACAGACGTTCAAACACCTGAAAGTTCTGTGTCGCATGGGAAATACCTAAACGTTTCTTTTTCCTGTCGATTTTGATCTGGGGCCTTGGGATCGCGCCGTGAGGGTCTGTGAGGTCAGAAAGCAGTTTTACTGGAGCCGAGTGGCTTGGGTGACCTGGAAAGATGGTCCGCCATGAAGAACATGGCACAGAAGGAAAGTGGCTCCCACTCTGTCTTAGCAAGGTCTTCTTAGGCAAAGATGATGACATTACTCATTACACACCAGGTCCAAACACATTTCAGTCTTAGAACACATATGCAAGTGACAGATGAAAAGCGTTTAAGAATAGTGATGGACTGATTGAGTGGCTGATTGCCCCTCTTTCCTTACGTGGTACCAATGGTGAAATGTTTTACGTGTGCAAATTTTTGCCCAAGCCTTCCTGTTCTTTAAAGACAGTAGAAAACAAATGGACCCAATGGCACAGTGAAAGGGTAACTTCTCTTACTTAAATCCAGACTAAATTCTCCCCTCTACTACAGTGAACAACAAATTCCGAAAGAAATTGCAGAATGCGTAAGTTTCAGGGAAGTCCCTGTGCACCAAAAAGCTTGGAAGGTTCTCAAATCAGCTGAGTTGTCTGGGAACATCATAACCTAGGGTACAGAACATTCGCTCTTTCAACCAAGAAAACACACAAGGCAGAGGACGGACACGTTAGAAGTGTTTAGGAAAGTTGGCCTTCATGGCAAAAGTGAAATATTTTGGAAGCACAGCGCACTGTTCAGCCCTTCCTAGAAGACTCAACACATTTATGCAACCAGATGAATCTGCCAGCTTTCTCTTCCCCGTCTTTGCCTACTTAGACTTTCAAGCATGGAACATGAACCAAAAAATCTTCCACAAGCATACGGAGAATAGAGGGTGCAGAAGAAGGGGGAGGGGGTAGGAGAGAAGGAGGAGAAGGAGGAGGAGAAACGAGGAGAAAGAAGGAAGGGAGGGAGGGAGGGAGGGAGGGAGGGAGGGGAGGGAAGGAGGGAGAAATGGTGTGAGGAAGGAGATTTGGGACCAAAGGAAATGTTGGTGTTAATATGCCATTTCATAACCTTTATAAGACTGCATTACAGAGGCAGACTAGATCATCTAGATGTGATTTGGTTCATTAGTGCATGAATGAGAATATTCCAAGGGGTGGGGGGAAGCTGTCAATGAGATAAGCCAACAAGTAAAACTTCATATTGAGCACCAAGGCCAAGTGTTTATTGAGGAACGACCATAGGCAGGCCCCAGTCTAGAAACATCAGAGGGCACAGACCCTGTCCCTCCTTCAAGTTACTGCGAAAGTGACGGCAGACCCCCGATTGAATGCAGGGGTCTTTCCTCAATGACACGGAGTCATGGATTTCGTTCTGAAACCCAAGATTAGAAAGCGGTTGCATTTTTTTTTTCAGGATTTGAACCTCAACACATAGACAATGCCGTTTTCCGGATGAGGTATCCTGGGATGGTGGAAATGCCCTGTCAATACTCTGGCGATGCTGCCCCTGGTCTCCCCACCCCCCGAAAATAGACATCGGGCTTGGGCATTATCCATAATGCATGGCTAGTGCCCATTTGCTTTGGAGGGAAAGAAAAATAAATGAGTCTTTTAAGGCTTCATCCGTAAGATCCCGGTGATTACAGTGTTTTTGATCTCTCCATGCCACTAACAGGGCTGGGTGTAAACAATTGAGGAAATCTGAGTCCCTCCCCTTCAGGAGCGAGCCTGTTAAGATGCACCTGACGTTCTATTTATACCAGTTTGGCTGAAAATGAATAGAATATGTCGAAGTCATGACTGTCAGATCCATGATATAGTATCATATTTCACATGGGTTTTCCAAATATTTATAAAAAAAAATCACGTTCTAATTGTCCTGTACGTTCCACTTATGATTTACCATTTCTCTGTTATATAATATCTGTGAAAGTGATGTAGTAACCATACCCTCAAGAAATGCCTAGAGGGTTTGATCATTTAGGGAATATTTAAACCAAGAGCAAACTTAATTGTTAATGTGACAAGCCAGCATAAAGTTCTGATTAAAATAAACCTAGAGCCGGTGATTGGATCTACTAAATTAGACACAGACAGATGGGGCCACTGAATCCTACGGTTTGGAGAAGGTTAATGTAATAAAGATCAACGTCTTATCAAGGTTTTAAGTATATCTGTAATATTTCTTTTGTAACGTATATGCCAAAGTGTTTTTAAACTACGTAAAATAGTAAAAATAAAAATATTTGGAGTGGAAATAAGATAAGCGGAATCTTCCATGAGAATGACTTCATCTATTAGGAGGGAAGCCTCAAATAACTACATTCGGCAGAATTTAACATAAATCTTAGTAAAACAGAATGTAACTAACATGTGTGTGTGTGCCATAAATTGAATACTTACATTAATTTTTATATTTTTTTGAGAGAGAGATGGGGGTAAGGGGGGAAGAGAGAGTGAGAGAGAGAGAGAGAGAGAGAGAGAGAGAGAGAGAATCTCAGCATGGAGCCCAACAAAAGGCTTAATCCCACAACCTTGAGATCATAACCTGAGCCTAAATCAAGAGTCGCACACTCAATAGACTGAGCCACCCAGGCGCCCCTGTCTGTCTTGTTTTAAACTGTTTCTATGACTGTGTTTTCAAGTTCAATGGTATCGTCCTTTGCAATATCTAGTGTGTGATTATTTACATCCGGAGTACTTTCCATCTGAGACGTTGCAATCTTTCTCCTTAGACCAAGACTGTCGGCACATCTCCAGAGTTCTTTCTGTATACAGTGCTGTCCCCTCCGTCACTCTGCCCTGCGATCTCCACCCACTATGCTCTCGCTGGACTCCAAGCTCTTGCGTCTAGAGGCAATTTTTCTATGGTGAAACTTTTTCTATGGTGAGGATTTTACCCACCATAGAGTACTATCTCCTTAATTCTGAACTTCCATTGGCCAAGGCAAATGTTTTTGGGTCTGTTAAAAAGGCAAATTACCTGGGGGATTGAAAAGGAGCTGTCTGTATGACTTTAGGGTTCCAGCGTGATTGAAAAGGAGCTGTCTGTATGACTTTAGGGTTCCAGCGTGAGCCCTGGCCTTCTGTACGTGCTCATGTTGCACTTCATATTTTCAGCAAAAAATAGTAGGACGTCTTCAGTTTTCTTCCCATCTTGCAGTAAAGCAGGCTCTGTGCAGGCACACGTGTGTCGTACCTACAAGTACGTTGTGGGGTGATCAGACCGGCTAGGATTCCCTGCAGAGGACACAGAGACTGCTGGAGATTCTCTCCCACTCCCTCTCTGTCTCCTTCTCTCAAAATAAATCATTAAACTCAAACAAACAAACAAACAGAAGATGGGGGCTCCTGGTGGCTCAGTCGGTAAAGCGTCTAACTCTTGATTTTGGCTCAGGTCATGATCTCACTGTTTGTGAGTTCGAGCCCCAAGTCAGGCTCTGTTCTGACAGTGTGGAGCCTGCTTGGGATCCCCTCTCTCTTTCTCTCTCTGCCCCTCCCCACTCTTGCTTTCTCCCTCTCTCTCTCTCAAAATAAATAAACTTTTTTTTTTTAAAGGCATACAGAAGGCAAAAAAAGATTAAACAAACAATATCCAGCTGTGGGACAAGTTCACACAGACTAGTATGTGTATAATTGGAGTCTTCAAAGGAGGGAGAAGCAGCAAAAAGCAAAGAATATTGGTCATACATTCTCAAATTTTGATAAAACTATAACCCACAGAAGTATTTGGTAACAATTTGATACAGTTTGATAAAAACAATGAACCCACAGTGGCACCTGGGTGGCTCAGTGGGTTAGGGGTCTGACTCTTGCTTTCGGCTCAGGCCATGATCCCAGGGTCACGGGATGGAGCCCCGAGTCAGGCTCCATGTTGAGCGTGGAGCCTGCTTGGAATTCTTTCTCTCCCCCTCTGCCCCTCCCTGACTTGTGCACGCACACCTGTGGATACTCACTCTCTCTCTGCCTCTCTCCCTAAAATTATATATATATATATATATATATATATATATATATATGAACATATATATATGAACCCACAGAAGTGTAATGTGTATATATATATATAATATATATATGAGCCCACAGAAGTGTAATGAACCCCAGGTACAAGAAGCATGAATAAATGACACCAAGTCTCTTCTTGGTCAAAGCCCGTATGTATTAGTTATCTACTCCGTGTAACAAATCACCCCAGCACGCAGGGACGTAGAACATGCTGTCATCCCAGATTCCTCAGGGTCAGGATTTGAGGTGTGGAGGCTTAGCTGGCTTCTTCCGGCTCAATCTCAGCAGGGTGTTAATTGTAGTGTTGGCCGGGACGAGGATGACCTCCAAGGTGAACTGGGGGAGAATTTGTTTTCAAGCTCACTCATGCCTTGGCTGGTGGCAGATTTTCGGTCCTCAGTGGCAATTGGCTACAAACGTCACTTACTTGGCCCTTGGGCCTCTGCAGAGGGTAGCCCATAACACATGGCCGAACAGCGTGTGGATGCTTCATAAAGTTTATGAAGATTTTCGTACCAGTTCCTCCTGCAACAAGGAGAGCGGGTCCAAAATCTCTTCATTCTGAGAGTAAGATACTTTCCAAGGGTCCCGGGGGGAGAATAATAGAGTCGATTCCATGTGAAGGCCTGAGAAGGCTTTCCCTATGAGGAGGGTGGGAGAAGGGATGATCGGAAGTCCGGGTGGGCTTGGGGGGGTGGGATCTAGGAGCAGCGGGGACTTGCTCTTGCTTCCTGTAGCTCAGGGGAGGGTAGTCCTCCCACGCAAGCCCCGTGCTCCCGAGCAGAATGCCTGCAGCCCGGATGGAGGCTAGGGAGGTAGGGGCCCGGTGGGGAGGGCAGGGCTGTATTGTCCTCCTCACTTGAGGACCCCCTATTGGGGGTCCCACTGGAATGGAGATGAGGGGAGACACAGAACCCTCCCTTCCCCAAGTGGTTTGTTTGAAATGAGCACACTACATCCTCCGTAATTCGAATAGGTTCACCTAGAAGTGACTAGATTAAACCGCTGTCTGTGTTCTGGGGTTTCGTGTAACGCTACGTTGAACTGTAGGAAACACAGTTCGGGTCTGACCACTCATCGTACGTGGCTTGCAAACATGTGCCCGCTCCGGGGCCCGTGACGGCAGACGGGGAATCTGAAAACATGTTCCTGCTTCAGTCCTGCCATTAACCCGCTCGGTAGCCACACATCAGCAACTGTCACCTCTGAGCCTCGGATTTTGAAGCAGAAATGTGGATACGAGGTTAAAGTTACCTGTTAGCGTCCTTCCCCCTCTCACGTTCTGGATTTCTAAGTTTGATTAAAAAGGAGGTCGTGGCAGGTGAATATCCTTCAGGTCAAGGCTCCTGGTGGCAGAGAAACCTTCCCGGCCGTATCCTCTGGGGGGCCCTCACCCGTCCCGGAGAGGGGGCAAGGTCTGCTTTAGCACCAGCCTGTTTGTATGAGTCGCTCTGATCCACCTGCTAAATCTGCTGGCGCTGAGATGCTTCAGGGTCGCAGGAGACAGGGTGGGACTTCAAGTGACCCGGGAGCGTCTTGCTTACCACCTCGCGGGTCTGCCAACAGCAGTGATTTTCTCTGTGTCACACACACACTGTGACACTCTGTGGTCCCTTTTCCAAATGAGTAGGGATGGGGTGGCGAACTTATTTAGAAAAGAACACAAATGTCCAACAGGATACTTGTTTTTCTAATGAGGCCCCCTGCAAGTAATTTGAAATCCTGCTGCCTCGACTCCACAGAATGTGCGCATTTTGGCCATCACGGCGCCCACCACAGCGTGCCCAAATACCGCACGTGGGAGCGACGCCACCTTAAACGTCTAATGATCGAAATGTAAACCTGAATCCGAATGAGGAATGATTGATCGTTTATTCTGGGTTTTATCCAATTACAGCTAATAAGATTTTCCATGAAGATAAAGAAAAATTCATTTCTCATTACGATCCTCAACGCAAGCGGTAATCACTGTGTGGTTCAGGGGAAAAAGATCAACACAGAGGCAATTTACACACACACTCATTTGTGTGTGGGGTGAGCTGTTTGTGGCGCTCTCCATGCCAACCTTAATGAAAAACAAGACATTCATATTATTTTTCGGAAGCAAAGCTACCTTCTGAATTCGATAAAGAGGACACGCCAGCTAATGACATAAGCGAAAAAGCTGGGGGTGTAGCGTTTTGCCAGAGGGGTGGGCCGGAAGGTCGCAGTTGCTGAAGAAAGGCAGGCCACATGGGTCCCTGGGACACTGCGGGTCCCACCCGAGGAGGTGAGAGACATACAGGGACAGGGAAGGTAAGGGAGCAGTTCGGCCATTCCAGAAAAATCTGGAGCACAGACTCAGACACTCAGAGCAGACACTTGCCATCATCTATGGTTGCCAGACCACAGTACCTCCGGGGCGGCTCGAACAGCACGGGTTTATGTCTGGGTTCTGGAGGCGGAAGGACAGGGCCAGGGTTCCAGCGTGGCGGGGTTCCAGATTGTGGACGGCCGCCTTCTCACTGTGTCCTCACCTCTCTCCCTTCCTCTCCTCAAACCGCCGCAGTCCCACGGGATCAGGACCGCAGGCTCATGGCCTCACTGAACTCTGATCACCTCCGAGAGACCTGTCCTCTACAGTCACCAGGGCAGGCTTCTGCGCGTGCTTTTTGGGGGACAAATTCTGTCGGGGGTACACCTGGCATTTCTATCCCCAGAGCTGTTAGCGCCTGCTCGCCAGGGGGCTGGAAGAATAAGCGGCCTTCAAGACGTTCGGGGGCTCCTTTGATCGCTGCTCTCCTCCAACACCCGTGCCGAAAATTTTGGATCGGCTCCTCTGTCTCTTTGTTTAAGTTAGATATCCCCAATTATTTTCTCTTTCAGATTAATTGTTATTTCAAATTAGCACAGTGGTGACAATGTTCGCACAGGGTCGCACGATTTTACCTTATCTCACGGAGCTCTATTACATGGGGATGTATCCTATTGAAATAAATACGGCCCCTCCAGGCCCCTGGGTGGCTCAGTTGGTGAAGCATCTGACTCTCGACTTCGGCTCACGTCATGATCTCACGGTTTGTGAGTTCCAGCCTCTGTGCTGACAGTGCAGGGTCCGCTGGGGATTCTCTCTCTTCCTCCCTCTCCGCCTCTCCCCTGCTCTTGCGTGTTTTTTTTTTTTCTCTCTCTCTCAAAATAAATAAATAAATATTAAAAAAAAATCCAGTCTCGCCAACTGTACCCAGGAATTTATGCTGGATGAGCTCTGAGTAGGGCACAGAGAGGGGAACACACCTGGAGAGCTGCAGAGAGAACCCGCATGCGCTACGGGGTAAGAAAGCGAGATTTACATGCACAGTAGCTGAGCGCTGGGTCCCACGCAAGGGTTTTTCCAAGCAGCCTAACCAAGTAGCCCGGAGGCTCAGTATCTCCATCTATAAAACGGGTCTAAGGAGCATCCACAAGGGGTGATTTGATGAAATGTCTTATCACATATGAACAACTAATCATAGGGTCTGCACCTTCACGTTCAGGAGCTCTCAGGATGTATGTCTACAGCTCCTTGAAGACATGTCCCTCTTGATTATGACCAGGAAAATTAAAGATGGGCTGGCTTAGAGCTGTAAAGGTCATGTGCACAGTCAAGGTAAGGGCATTATGGGAGAGGAGAACTTTTCATTTTATCCTAGTTATTTTTGCATAACTGGTTATTTCAAATAATCTAGTTATTTTCAAAGAGCCTAATCTGATGAGGAAGTAAGTAACTTCAGGTTTCAGCTGATTTGGGGCGCTCTGGGCAGTAAAGGAACCGTAGACGCTGTGAGCTGTCCAAGTACGTAATGGTAGTTCGTTCAAGACCGTGATTCCACAGCAACCATTCAGGTTTTCTTGACGGCTGCCCATGGCATTGACCCCCTGGAACCCCTGCACGTGGCGAGACTGGAAGTCTCCAGTCTTCAGGACCCCCACTCCCGACCCGCGAGGAAGTGGTCCAGATGCGGATACACAGCCTGGGCTGCACCAGGTACAATCCCCCAGCCCATACTGGGAAACCGGAGACTTCTGCCAGAATTGCCAAACAAGCACTGAGTCAAAGCAGTGTCATCTTGTGGAGCCACGTGCAGGGTGCAGGCAGCTGTATTTGCATGTGTGGAGGAAGCTGGGCCACCTGAGAAAGGGTCCAGCCTGTGGCAAGAGGAGCAGGGACAAGAGGGCTGTCCCTGAGACGCCCACGTCCCGCGGCCACTCGTCCTGACCCCATTGCAGACCTGGCCTAATTCCTGGGACACAGGCACCAACTTATCCCTTCTGCCCATGTTACTTGGGTTCGGTTTCTCCACCCGGCACCCAGAGTCCCACATCGCACCCCCCAAACTCCCAAGGGTGTCCCAAGGGTTCCCCCATTATTCATGGAAAACATCTTCCAACATTTTTGAATATTTTCATTTCTTCCTCTATGAATGGAGAATGTTGGTTCACTGTCCTTATGCTCAAAATCATTTTTATGTATGTATGTATGTATGTATGTATGTATGTATGTATTTTTGCTGAGGGCGAGGGCAGGAGGGGCAGAGGGAGAGAAAGAATCTTAAGCAGTCTCCACACCCAGTGTGGAGTCTGATGCAGGGCTCGAGCTCACAACCTGAGATCATGAACTGGGAGGAAATCGAGAATCGGACCCCTAACCGACTGAGCCACCCAGGCGCCCCAAAAAATTGTTTTCAGTTGCACAGGAAGACTTTGGGATGAGTGTCATCGTACAGCTCAGTGGTAGAACACGGCCAGGCCCATGGGTCCACCTCGGGAAGGCTGCACACTTACTCAGGGGGAGGTGGAGGCAGGAACCCTGGGCTGAGGCTCCGTCCCAGCTGCTCTCCACGCTCAGGCCTCCGTGGCACCTGAGACGCGGGGGCATCGATTGCCCCTGTGCCTTCGGAAGCTCCGGAGGGAGGTCTGTCCAAATATACTTTGCATCGATCAGAAAACAGGCAGGGTGCCTCTCCATGACGTGTGAAGGCCGATGACAGGACCGAGCGTAACCTTGCATCACTGAGCGCCCTGCTGGGGCTGTGCCTGCTTCCCTCGCCACGGTCAGAGTGAATCCAGGAGCCGTAAAGGTGTGATCAGTTCTGATTCTTCAGCTCATTCCCACCCCTTGCTAGATTTGTGATCACTTGACATACAATTAAAGAGAGAATGAAACGCAGTGGGACCTATGTCTGCAAATAACAAATACCCAATAGGCAGGGAGGACATTTGCAAACAGGCTGTTTTCTAGGGCTAAGAGCTGGCCGGACTGGGCTTTATAAGGGCCGTATCTGCCGGGTGGTTCTGTGGAGGCAGAAGCCAGCCGGGGAGCGTTTCCCAGTGAAGGGGTAGCCCAGGGCTGAGGCAGTCCCCAAGGAGGCAGACACCCTTGTCTAGGATTAGGGCAGCATCCCTGGGGGGTAGGAGGACTTCACGGGGGCATACACCGCAGACAACCTAAAGTTGGGATGCGGGAATGTCTTACGTCCTTTCGTAATGTGGCAGTCATACACCCATTTAATTTAAAATAGAGATGCCCGATGCTGCCCTGACGATTCTGAATCAGTGGGGCAGATGGGGTGAGACGGCGGGATTTAGCCACCGTGCCTTTCTCTTCCGAGGTCCAGGATGCCAGCTTTGTAGGGAATAAAAACAAAACTCGGAAAATTGCTGACGCCATGATGTGACAGCTTCTAGAGGACCCGCGTCGTCCGGCTCGTATTTAAACACCCTTTTAACAATTTGCTTATTCTGAACTATATTCAAATGTCACTGTTTTTGCAATAGTTATGGGTGTGTCTGTTTTTTATAGACACACAATCACTTCCAAAATGTTTCTGACAATAATAAAAGCTAGTCACCCGTGTCACCATGACCTTATGTCAATATTTCCGTCAAGTGAATTTCCAAACCCTTTGACGATCTGGGAACAAGTCTCCCCAGGGGCTTTAGGGGGTGCGCGTGTGTGCTGACATTCACAGAGCTCTGTGGAATGAGGCGGGTTCCAAGGACTCTGGAAGTGAGGAAAGCCCCTCCTCCGTCTGGCCTGACATAAAGGAAGGTGGTTAGCCAAGGGAGCCACTGGAATGCAGGTGCGCTCTGCACACTGAGGTAGGCAGACGCCCACACTTGCTGCTTGAGTTTGCACACACAGGGGGACACGGAGGCGGCCGGCGTCACTGGGGAACTTCCGAACCGAGAAGTTACTGAAATGTGAAACGAAGGAGTCTCGCCTCCCTTCTGTGGCTGTCGGTTCAGCCCCCCACTGGTCTCTCTGCCTGCAGTCGGCTTCCCCAGAGGGGGTGTGCGTGGTGCCCCTTACCACCCTCCGAATGTGACCTTGGCCGGTCTCTGCTGTGGGCCGGCAATTCCAGAAGCTACGTGTCCTCGAACCCCAGGCCCTCCACCACCCCCACTGTTTTCTTCCCCTGTGGCTACTGCAGCGGTCCCACCACCTGTCACGTTCCCCTCTCCAGACACCTGGCACCTGCTGTCTGCTTCTCCCTTTCTTGGCTGTCACCTGCGCCTCCTTCCAGTTGCTGGGGTCAACGCTTTAACCTTGGAGTCCTGTGCTCTTAAGGTCAACCTGCATTGCCGCAGGAGAGGTTATTTTTTATGTAAATGTGAGCATTTCTGCCCCCCCATCAGTACCTTCCAGGGGCACCTCTGTGCGGCCAGGACCCTGTCCTGTTTCTCTGCCGGGATCTCCATGCTGGCCTCCCAGCGAGCCTCCCCTTGTGCCAGGGGGACCCTGGGGCTGCCGTGAGGAAGTGTCACCGCCTGGGCGGCTCAAACAAGAAAGATTTGCTTCCCAGCAGCTCCAGTGGCTACAGGTCTGCACTCAGGGTGCGGGCAGGGCTGAGCTCCTTCTGAGGGCGGCCAGGGAAGCGTGTGGCCCAGGCCAGGCTCCTGGGCTTGTCGGCCCCCGTGGTCTCCTTCTTCCTCCTGTCTCATCGTGAGCTCACCCCTCTGTCCACATGTCCACAGCAGACCTACTGGAACAGGACCACGCCAATGACCTCGTTTTCTCTTAATCTGCTCTGGCGAGACCCTATCTCCAAGTAACGTCACATTCTGATGTATGAGGGGGTGTGTGAGGGCTTCAACTTGGGAATCTGGGGCACTATTCAGCCCAGGCCACTGCTGTCCCACAGTCTTGCCCGAGATCTCACGGAGGGGTTTTCTCTCCAGGACAGCGGTCTCCCATTGTCCTCTGTCAGCCCTCTCTGTAAGGGAGCAGTGCAAGCCGCACTCACACACTCACACACACTCACACATGCACCAGAGGGCCTGTGCCGGTCACACTTCTGTGCCGGCTGAATAATGTGCCTGGGATTCAGGACACCTGGGCTCTAGGCCCCCCCGGGGCCCAAGTCTTCTCCCCAGACCTGGGCTGGGAGACACAATGAGGATACAGTGATTCTCAAGGACTCGCTGGGTTCCAGAATTATAGAAATCTGAGATACTTTTATTTAAGAATCTATCTACCTCTGTCCTAAAATAGTGATTCTGCAGGCTGCGTGTACTGATAAGCCCACTGTACGTAATGAGGGTGTTGCAAGGGATTTGAAAGAAAGAAATGATAGAATAAATTATAGGAATAGGTTTCTAGAAAATCTAGAAATCCGTGATGTTAATAAAAACGGGATATTTTGGGGGGGGTATGCACACAAAGTCCGCGTACAAGAGTGGATGGCTTCATGGTTTTTCTAGGCGAGGTCATTTTTCTAATATAATTTCTTTTTCTCGCTTGCTCTGGGTACTCCAGTTCAAACTTTCCATATACACTTTCTAACAGTAGATTGTGTCCTTGTGTGGGCTTTAAAAATCATTTGTAGACATTGAGCAATTAAAAAAAATGACGTCTAATTTATCTGCTCTCAATAATATGGATTTCTTAATGGGAATGCACGGAGACCTTTGGTCAGCCGGGGCGCTGCGCCCGCGAGCTTTCAGTAAGCTCTGCTGTAGAAATCACGGCAAATCTCAATTTCTGACATCATTCAATGTTTTCTGTGTAATAATTGAAAACAAGGGTGATACAATAATTATTAAGCAGGCTGCTTTCGGAATATTATTGAGTCCATTAATCACTTCTAGTTTAATGAGCGGGAATAATGATTTACATCTGCAAGTGACTAAGTTTACTATCAATGTGTGGTAACAAATCAACATCCACAAAAAGCAAAATTAAAAACAATACTCAGAAAAGGACAACAATCAAGCGATTCGGGCCCTTGGGGTTGGTGGGCTTTCCAACAGTCACAGGTATGGTGTTTGCACAAGCCGTGAACCCTGATCCTGGGATGGGGGGCCTCTGCCCGCTGCCCACTGCCTGTCTCAAGCCTGCTCTAAGAAGAGCTGGCGGGGGGGGGGGCTGTTATTTTGGGGTGAGAAGCTTCTATTCTCCGGCCAAACTCCATTTTCACACAATGGCTGCCTTGTAGCAACTCAGCTAAGGCTGAAGGCATCTCCCCCAGAATCTTGCAGTCATTACTGGGCAGAAAATGTCCTGCAGGTCTGAGGGATGCGGGACCCAAATAGGAGACGGAAAGTTTTAAAGGTGAAATCTCCAAGCTGACTCTCCATAGGGTGACTTTCTGATGGTCTGCCTGGGGACTGCCTTAGGAGAAAACCTGAGCACGCTAACTCGTGTTCATTGAAATGCAAAGGAGCCATTTGATGGGCGCTGGCATCCTGACTGAGCCCAGCCACCCTGGCTCACTTTCAGTAGAAAGGATGCCTCCCTGTTCCTCATTAGCGTCCTTTCTAAATTTAGCGGTTCATCAATCCGAGTTTGAAAGAGGAATTAATAATAGTTTCAAGACTGCAAATTGATCAAAATCATCAACCTAATTCCACCAAGGGAGAGCTCTGAAATCAAAAGGGTCCTGCTAATCAGAAAATAATAAAATAAAATAAAATAAAATAAAACAAAGTAAAACAAAATAAAACAAAATAAAACAAAACAAAGTAAGAAGCGTGATGGTTTGCAGCCTAATTGTCGCTTCTCTGAAAAGCGATAGATTCAATGTAGACTGGATGCCCTCATGTAAAACTGGTCGCTTCTGGAAAACACATGCCTTGCACCCGTTTTAAATCTGGTCTTCGAAGGGTGATGGAGTTAAAGTGAAAGCAGAAATTCCCCAGGGAAAACAGCTCCCTGCTTCACTCCAACACCATATCCCGGTCTCCAGCTTTCCTTTCGGGAAAGCCTTTGCTTTGTGTGGAGCTCCTGCTTTGCGCCTTCACTGGCTCTCTTCAAATTGCAGCGAATGGGGCCAGGGAGCAGTGCCTAACTCCCTCCTAAAAATGTCAACAATTTGGCCACTTGAAAAGACAAAAGTCATGTTTGGTTCTGTGAAGGGGTTAATTGAGCAGGAAGAGGTCACCAGAGGCAGGGGACCAGGATCTGCAGGGTAGCTGTGTGAGTTACCCTGGAGAAAACCCCCAGGGGGGAAGGAAGCAGGATCTTTGCCTAAAATTGCCTACCTCCATCCAGGGTCTGGTGCTGAGTAGACCTCACAATCCTTTTCTTCTTTCTTCTTTCATTTCTTTTATCTCCTTAGAAAGTCCTCTGACTGAGCTCAATTTAGCCTGTGTAAGAACATTCTTATAATGAATAGCACACACATTTTTGGAACAATATTCATATATATATATATATATATATATATATATATCCATCTGTTTCATTATGAACTAAGTAAATAATCGAGATGGAATTAGAACAAACTTACTTGTGAGCCACTGTCCCGGTATACTAGAATTTATTAGCCACCTGCTGAATTAATGCTATTTGGGCAGGTTAAATATTTGAATTTGAATAGAAACCAACCAAAAGTTAGAACAGACTATTCTGTATAATATACTCAACATAATGAACACCCCAGCTGAGAGATTATGCGTACCTTTTGACGATGGTTCTCTTAAACTCGTAAGTGAAACAATTTTGACCTTATCTGGAGCCAGAGAACCTGAGTCCAAATTCCCCTCTGCTCCTCAAGAGCGGTGTTACACAATTTCCTCACCTGTAAAATGGGAAAGGAAAGAGTGTGCGACTCAGAATTCTGGTGAAGGCCAGGTGAGGTAAGACCCGAAGCTCTAAGAGCAACAACTGTCAAGCTGAGCTCCTCCGTGACTGTGACCGCGCCAGCTGTCGCTATTGTCTTACCTTTGTGGGCTCCCAACACGTCTCCTGCAGGCAGCTCTTGGCCTGGCTGTGGAGCACAGACACTGCTGCGTCCCTGCCCTCAGCAAATGTTCTCCAAGCGCTGGCTGTCTTCCAGGGATGGAGAGGTGAGGAAGAAGGGGTCCTGGCTTGAATGAGCTCAGGAACTCCAAGGCACTCAGGAGATGTGGACCCTCGCTGCCCAGGACTGGACAGTGGGGCGTTGGAGACCATGTGGTGGGCTCTCTCCCCATCAGGGGCCAGTCTGAGAGGCAGGAAGGCCACTGAAGACGTAGGCTCAACTACATGATCTTACTCCCATGCCACGCTTGAGTCAGGTGATCGGGGAGGAGACCGTTGCCCCATGTGCTTTCAGAAAAGCACAGGTGGGCATGGCTGTGAGTTCAGTGGAGCTCAGCTGAGTCCACATACAGAACGTCTCCGGCACCGGAGCATTTTCGTCCAGAAACGGCTTAACAGATGCGAGTGAGGGTGGCTCCAGAGGGTTGTAAAGGCCAGGTGAGCAACAGCCTGAGAATGCTGCTGGCATGAAGGTGGTAAGTCCTGTGAGGACAGCAGGGTGTCCCAGGAGGCATCCGTTGGGAGAGAACACTCCAAGAGGGATGGACCAGGACCATGAGAGTGGGAGTTTGTCCACTCTCCAGGAGGCTGGCCGGCGTGGACGTTTCATAGTGTTAGTTGTGAAGCGTTGGTCTGGGGGCAAAGTGGACCGGTGGGGGTCAGTGTGGGCTCACAGAGATTTCCTCGACCTCACTCTTAGGCAGTGGGTGTGCGTCCGGGCTCCTCTGCAGCGCCGGGGGCTGAGTGTACATGACCGTGCCTGCTACCCGGGAGTTTCTGGGATGTGCACGGTCGCTGCGAAACTGCTCTCCTCATGTCCCTCTTCCTCCATATGGGATGTCTTCACTCCCCATTTCTGAATAGCTGAGCTCCTTCACGGCGCATCCTAAAATGTGCCATCTCCATGAAATCTTCCTACCCATTCTAGCACACAATGGAGCAATGAACCAATCTAACCCACTTTGTTCTGCCAGCTCTTAGGTTTTCATTGGTAGTTCTCATTTGGATACCTTCCCAAATGCTTGACATTGGTAAGCCCAGACAACCTCACTAGAAGGTAACAAAGAACACAAGGTCCAAATGTTTCAATGCAACATGTTCTGGGGGAATATTGAAGTCCCAGCCAGCTCTTTACTTCCTCAAGTTCTCTGATGACAATTTTAACAAAAATTTTACTGGTGTTAAACCTCATGGTTCATGTAACTACATTCTGGAAACAATTTTCTATTATCTTCAGGGCTGGCACAAAGCCATACAAAATTATTTGGTCCAATAGCCGGGCCTAAGTCTCTTCAGGGATCAAGCTTCCGGCATCTTCTCTGAGGATTCTCACCCCCTGTTCATTTCAATTCACGTGCCTTCAAGAACATTGATTTCATTAATGTATACTTGACAGATATATTCTAGGGACTGTTCAATTCCATGACAGTATTTGTGAGTATTTCAGAGTATTGAGCTGGCTACGCTACATTGGATGGGTAAAGAGAGAGGAACTAGAATCTGAGTGGGAGAAGGGAGTTCTGAGCAGAAAGAAAGGAGTTAGGGAAGCAGATTGTTGAACGCTTGTTGAAAAGACTACCTAAGGAAGGGCCAAATGTGAGAGTAGCTTTGGAATGGCAAGACCATGGGACGAAACCATATTAATTATGCTGATTAACATGACCCTCGTTTCACCAAAGGAGAAGACATTTCTGACATTTAGTACTTAAAGCAGAAAAATATCTGGTGTCGATGGGTGAAATACACATATCGTAGGAGTGTGATCTTTCTGGCTATAACGCTATGTTGACCAATGGCCCTTTGTTTGCAGGTTTCCTGCTGGATAAGCAACCTTCCCTTGCCAGCCTTGCAGAGCAAATTGCTGGGATGCCAGGTAGCTCCCCCTTTGTAGGCGAGCACGTATGAGGCATTAATTAAAACCCTGGATTGAGCTGCTGAGTGCACATTTTAAGAGTGGCATTGAGTTATTTGCTACCTTTCCCTGTGAACAGATTTTATAAGAAAGTTGAAACTCACCAGTAGTGCTGGCACGCTGCCCAATTCCAGATCTTGAGTGTTTTGTTCAGAACCTTCAACTGGACGGAAGGCAAATATTATTCCTGTATGTGAGCCCCTCCTGACCTCCCAAGAAATGTCATAGCAGCGATGACGGCGACGGATTACTACTTACTGTGCACTTTAAACTCTCTGGTTAAAATCTGTCTGCGTCATGTTTATTTTCATTTTTCTCTGCAATTTGTTTTCCATGCTGAAGCCCGTTCACGTTTGTGCATATAAATTATTCCAGCCTTGAACGTATATTTACCAGAAGCGCAAATGAAATCAACAAATATTTATAAGGTGCGTGGTAGGCACGGGACAGCATGGTCCAGGTGGCAAGGAAGCATAGGTCGTCCTGTAATTCGGTCCTATAGGTAAGGAGACAAGTGCGGCTGGGATAATATTCCCATCAACTGACCTGGCTAAAACAAAAATGTTTCCCTTATTGGAAAATGGAATCGGCTACCTTCCGTAAGAATTTATTTTGAATTCGTAAGATAAAACGTGGTACTAAACATATAGGGCTTGGAGACTATTGACTAGGCACCCTCTGGGGGTTTAGAGGAAGCAGAGACCTTTCACGGACCCCCAAGAACCCAGAGTCCAGTTGGAACACATGTCCACCAAGAAATACAAACACAAAGCAATTCACAAAACTCACGTCAGGGAGGGAAATGACACAGACACCGCTCTGTCTCCACCATGGATGTGGCAGACATAGGCACACAACGTCCATGCTCCATAGCTGGGAAGGGGCCGTTTTTCTGCTTTGGGAATGGATATGGTAGCACACGCACTAGAAAACACAGGAGTTGGGGCACCTGGGTCGCTCAGTTGGTTAAGCGTCCGACCAGCTCATGTCATGATCTCACGGTTCATGAGTTTGAGCCCTGTATCGAGCTCTGTGCTGACAGCTCAGAGCCTGGATCCTGCTTCTGATTCTGTGTCTCCCTCTCTCTGCCCCTCTCCCGCTCATGTTCTCTCTCTCTCTCTCTCAAAAATAAATAAACATTAAAAACTTTAAAAAAATAATAAAACACAGGAGTGTTTGAGACATCATGTTGACTTTTTTTGAAGGAATTTTGTGATTCCTTCTTTTGACAGTCATTCTGGAGTTTTTCCCTTGTGGCTTTGCCCTCACAGTTGATGAAATACTGTTCGCCCCGGGGATTCCTAATGGGCATCCCAGACCAAGGATAGAGTGAAGAAAAGGTTTCCTAATTAACAGTGGCCTGCTGCTACCGTGAATGGAAATCATATTGAAATATCTGTGGATGTTTTAGTATGTATTGCGTTGCATATTTAAATATTTAAATTCATGTTCCAAATTATAGAAAACATGAGTTTCCAAAGTGAAACAAGGACGGCATTTACAAACAAAAACATTCCTGACAGTTGCATGAGTTCCTATTGAATTTAATTTCCATTCTGAGATTTTTATCATTGTATGATCTATGAACATATTTTGTAATTTCTTGGTTGAAAGATCAAAAATTTCACTTCCCACCATTTTTACAACTTTTCCAACCACAAGAGATCAGTGTCCAGTGTGGCACAAGAAAGCCATAGAGATCGTGAGTAGCATCTCATTTCTTACGTCTTTGTACTTGGTCTTCCTATTCAAAGTCGGGGGCTTGTGGGTCAGAGTCAATGCCTGGTTCCAGAGCTTCCCTCACCCCGTGGTATGCCACCTTCACGTGCCCTTGCCAGGTGACCGCTTCAGCAGGCAGTCAGGTCTGCCTTCGTTCTTCTTGACCTGTGTAGAGTCCTTACGGATCTGCACCCGACTCTACCCTTCACAGAGCTCTGCTCGGTCCTCTGTCCCGATATGCGGAGTGTTTCCTTGTAAAGAACGATCTTCTGGAGACACTTTGGGATGAGGATTCCAGGACTGTATCATCTCTGTTTCTTGACATGGTGGAAATTTGTTGCACTCCCACTGAGCATTAGATTTCTTAAAGACATAATAAGTTCATTCCATACAGTTTTTACAACATCACAACATGAATTTAATAAATAGCATATCGAGCCTATGCTAACCATATATGCACACTAAGGTATGACACCCAACTTCAGAGGTCAATGAACCATGGGGAGGGGTGAGGTTCCTGAACTCTGCACACCTTGCCTCTTATAGTTGAGCCATGCTTCATTTAATGCATTTAAGTCCTCCTGGTGATAATCTGGGGATGCCTGCAATGCAGCATATAGGAATCTTTGCGCTATATGGGAATCTTTGCGCTATACGGGAATCTTTGAGCTATATGGGAATCTTTGTGTTATGGACAATAACTGTAGCCTGTTTATGTTTTGCTATAGGAAAGAAACTAGTGTTTATTTGAGCACCAACTATATGCATGTTTCTGTCCCGGATGTGTTCCTCAGGCTAGTGACTCATATGGACAAAGAATTGGTAGGGTGTTCTCCACATTACCTATAAAGAAATCCAAGCTCAAAGCAGTTTATATGACTGGCTCAAGGCCACACAGCTGGAATCTAGAAAGTCTACCTCTTGAGCACAGACCTAGTTCCAAAATTGTAGCTCTTTCAACTGACACAGCTTCCTGGACACTACCATCAACGTGACAGTTCTCTCCCGAGGGACGTAAAAACTACATTATGTCATGGTTTGGGTGTTCAAGAGTCTTCATTCACCCTGAAATCTGAATTCTGGTATGTTTACACTGAAACTCAGATTGTTCCCGCCCATCATACTAATCCTAAACACTTTGAAGAAATAAGTCTTTTATAGGCCTGCCAATCTTTTTCTCTTAAAAATATAACATTTTCTAATCCTCGGAATATGTAGAAAAACATTATTTAAAAAAAAAATAAATTCCAAGAGTCGAAATAACTTTTTGAAGTGTGTAATGTGAGAGGTTAGTGTTTTCCTGCCCATTTACATGGAATAGAACCCTAACCTCATTCTCTAATTGTTGGCCTTTTTGCTAAGTAATTGCATTCGTGAAACTATGACCGTGGCTTTGGGAACACATGAAAAATTTATACCCCTGTTCTTTATTCCACACATACGTCTCCCTCTGACATTGAAGCGAATTCTGTGCAACCAACTTTTTGGATGAGAATTCTGGAAGCGCATTTGAAGCTCATTTGAGGCAACTTCTGTGCAACTAACTGTTTGCAAAGTTACTTTTCTAAGAAGAAGGATTTGGGTCCTATTTTTAATAAAGGAGATATTCAGAATAATATTCTCATGCCGGTGCAGTCTGAAAGACACAGGGAGGAACCGTCAGTGACTCTTGTCAGATTGGGGGGGGGGGGACGGTTAAAGTATCTTCTTTAATATAGATAAACAAATGAGTCAAGAAAAGGGAATCATTATGTTTTTATTAGGTAGTTACTTTTTGTTGAGTTAAAATTTTATGAAAACCATCTGTATTTGTTGAAATTATAATTATTTTATTTATTTTAATATTCTGCAGAAATGAGTCACTTTGTGGCCAAATGTTAGCATTACTGGTATTTTTGGCCACATAAATCTTAGTTGGGGGGTTTCATCCTGTGTCAGCGTCCCAGTCTTCTATTCACTGGGCGCCAGTGACACCCCTCCCCCTCTCCCCCAGCAGTGACACCTGAAATTGTCTTCAGATTTTGCCAAGTGTCTGCTCAAGGGCAAAACTGACCCTCATCCATCCCGGTTGAGAAACACTGTGTTAGGGTAATATCGGCTTATCATATTGAGTATTCACCAGATCCCAGAGACTTTTCTAAGTACTTCCAAAAATTAATTCACTTAATAATCAAAACAACCCAGGGTGATAAGTATTATTGTCCTCAACTTACAGAGAAGGAACTGAGGCTCAGAGAGTTTGGGAATCCAGGCTTGTAAATGGTAAAATAGGGCTCAAGCCAAGGCTGTCTGACTCCAAGGTCTTAACTCTTGACCACTACCTAAAGTTTCCACTCTGGTATTGACAATAATGAAAAATCAGAATACAAGAACAGTATAATCTAGTGATTTCTAGCATCTGTGAAAGCTCGGGAGAAGCATTGGGATGATAAACCAGAAGCTAGAGGACGTGAGCTGGAGATCATTTCATACGTGAGGACTGTCTGAGTCCTCTTTAAACAGCTTTGTTATTTAAGTGACATGCATGTACGACAGTCCACAAATTAAAGCAAAAAGAGGGGGAAAAATATCCCCAGTGGAAACAAACTGAAATATCTAAGCCCAATAACACGTCTGATTGGCGACATAACCATTCAGAGAAAAGAAGAGGTCCAAATGCCATCCGAACACTGTGCAACCACCTTCATTTTCAGTGGAGCTCATTGTGAGGACAACAAGGGAATCAAGAGTATTTTAAATCTCACTCACTGGATCACCTGAACATGTTAACAACGGGACATGATTTTTCAAACTATGTAATGTATTTTGGATAAAGCAGACAAGTTACTATACTAATATTAGAAACCACGACTGTCAGTTTAAAGGGAAAAAAAGTTACCAAAATAAAATCCAAGACATCAATAAAAATATTGCCAACCTAAATTACCGTTGAAAATATTAATACATGCTCATAATTTCATTTGTAATATTGACTACTTTCTGTACACTGAAAGGTCTACAACCTATGACGCCCACGTGCCACAGCCACACCTTGCATCTACATCTCGGTTTCTAAAACCAGCCCAGGAAACAGAGCCAGGGCTTCTTGAAGAAATGGATAATTTTAGGTGTGAGGCAGGCAATTTACAAAACAAGCAGGGGTATCTTGTTCCAGAAAGACTAATGCCAGCATATCATCTGCTGAAGCAAGACGAAGGGAATGACCAACCGTCAAATGAGAATGATTTTGGCATCAAGAGCCCTAATAAATGCAAATCAATGTTAAAAAAAATCTTTGGAACCATAGTATATGAGGAAAGTAAACAGAAGAGAGGAGGGGAACTCATTGGTCTACTGAGGGGGTCTACCATTACACTAAAACCCTGCTATGACAATTGATAATCAAAGGTAAAGCACTCACCAGGGATCTTGACACATTTGTAGTCTATACCCCAGTTGAGGCAGGGAAACTCTTTATGAAAGAGTGCCATCTAAGAAATAAAAAAGAATGGAGGTATTAAAAAATCACTATGCTGTAAACCTCCCAAAAGCAAATTGTTGTAGACAAAACTGGTCAATGGATACCAAAACCATTCCTAGTGAGTGGCCAATGAAAGAAAAATGGATTTGCAGTGGCGAGATCAGTCCGTTAAAACCTTCAAGACTGGCATCGTTGGCAATGGCTGCTCACCAGGATTACGTGCCCAGTGTGGTACAACGTGAAGCACGTGGCTGGCAAGTAGGTACTGGCTTATCATGGAGAATAAAGGGGATAGAGTCACAAGTTAAATGGCACCTTGTGGAAACACACAAGACAGGACACAGGTGTTCCACAGCTGGTTTGTGACATTGGAAAGTCGGGGTCGGGGGAGGAACTAGGCAAGGGTTCTAGACCAAGTGAGATTAGAGGCATAGGAGGCACGCATCTTGATTGGATTTTTGCTGGGAAAATATGCTCTCGGAGGATTGAGTATTGGTGAGAGAAATCTGGTCTTTGCCTGCCAGCAGATAATCAGGAGCTCTTGTTAACTGACTCGGGGGAAATAATTGAGCCCGGTGTAACAAAGGCAATAGCTAATAAAGAAAAGCAATAATTGTGACGGGGTATATTTTACTCAGACATGTTTATATGTACAGATATGGTTATCGTTTTGCCACATTGGCTTTAATAATTAAACACAGACAGTGTATGATGGCTGAAAGAAGTGATTGTAGTGTCTTTTTCAGCATAATGGACTATTTCAATTAAATCTTAAAATGTTTTAGATCACATAGCCTCTTCATCATTCTGGGGGAGAGGAAAGGATCTGAAACCCAAATCTCATACCTAGTTAAATAGCTTTTACCCCTCCCAGGTGAGGAAGAGAGGATTTCCCCTATTCCTCAACAGCTAGATCGACCAAGGAACGTCCTCACATACCTCATGAGGCAGACCCCCACGTGAGCCACACCTACAGCATTTCTGAGCTAGTTGGCACTCTTGATTTCCCTACCCATTTTTCCGGCTTCAAGTTCAAGTTAGTAACTGTTGCACGTGATCCCATAGGCGTGCTAGTTCAGCCCAGGAAGTAAGGCGACCCTGTGAAGGGGTCTTTGCAGTCTTGTGGGATCGGTTCACCCTGGGCATGCGATGGGTAAGGTAGCAGAGAATCAGTCTGATGGCAGTTGGGCAGGAGGTTCCTTATAAAGGCTGCCCTGCATACAGGTCATGGTGAACAGCACTACAGAAATTCCATTCTTTCGGGGCATGCCAAGACAGGCCTTCCAAGGGCATCCTTATAGACAGTGACTTGTGTGTTAGGTGGGATGGCCTGAGAAACGAATTTGGACTGGAGGTTCAACACACAAGTCTTGGCTACTCATGGAATTCAGACTTAAGTGAAAAGGAAAAGACATTTTGCAGAGTGGGAATGGTGTGGTGGTCAAGGATTACGGAGGGAAAATTAGAACAAGTCCGCTTGAATCCCGCTCGGAAGAAAGTCAACCATGATGGACCCCACCAAAGCCTCAGCATAGCCGGTGAGCTCGCAGACCTCCGTGTCCCTTTCCGTCATTGCTCTGGGAGTGTAAGTGGACCCTCCTCTCTCTCAACCCTCATAATGTCACCAGGAAATTCTTAATTACTCTCCCAGGCTTTTGAATGTGGGTATTCTTGGGGGACACTCACAGAAGAGAGCGTGAGCTCAGACGACACATGGGCAGGAGCAACAGTTGCTGGCCTGAATGCTCATCCAGTAGCCCAGACTTCCTGGTAACCCGGGTGAAAGGAAGGACCACATGACGGTTGGTGCTGAGCCCTGGTGGCCAGCCGCATGCCTGGTGAGCAGGAGACTCTAAGAGAAAGTTCGATGAACAGGTAGAACATTCTCCTTCATTAGGTGGAAGGTTATGAGACAGCTGATACAGGTGAGGCAGGAGTGAGGCATAGGGAAGCAGGTCTGAACTACACCTCCTCCCATGCCTGATCTCAAATTTAACATCAGCCACGAGGGAAAGAGAAAAGTGAATTAAACATACAGGTCAAATTCTAATCACTTTCATGTTGGTGATATGATGATTTTCTTTCAGGTGACAAAGATGTTAGGAAAAAAAAAAAAAAAAAAAACAAACAACACCGTCTAAACCTAAAGCTGCCCCGAGAAAACCTTAGAAAAACAAATGCTGTCTTTCCTAATATCTCGAATCTCATCTTTCTTATTGAAAACACGTAGGCATTAACTTTTCTGTTCAAGATTTACAGTAAGCACAAGAGAAAGATTTCCAGAACTTTTTCTGTTGTCTATGTGAAGAAACTAATTGACGGCTTAATAATTAGTCATTAATAAATGAGTCCCCTGAATATTTCACTGGTGTGCAGTTATAATGAAATAAAGTAGGAGCTCATATAAAGAACAATGACCACAAATTCCACATAAGTCAGTTTTTTGCTTGCTCATCTGTTTGTGTGAGATCTCCTCTCTCAGTGGCCTTCCTTGTGCCTGAATAATCTTTGGTGGGAGAGTCGGGTGTGGATTGACACTAAAACAGATACCTGGAAACGGCCCGTTCTCCTGCTCTGTTACGTTGTCTGTAGGAAGCGTCTGGGCACCACGTTCGAAAATCTGCTTTGACTCTTTAAGATTTCTTTGTAAACCTCTGGTTTTAACCAACGGTGTCTGAATTAAGGAAGAGCTGCCGAATCCCACCAGCTGAACACCTCTCACCCCCCACAGGAGGCTGTGTCCTGCCCAGCAGGACTCAGTCCTCCCATCCTGCATGCGTGCGACAGGCAGGGAGGAAGAGAGGGGACGATGCGGTATGCGTGTTTCCTCGCGAACGTGTTGAGCATGTGCGCGTGTCTTCGTGTGTTTGGCTGGAAACCCAACGAGGTCTCAGCGAGGGGACAGGAAGCCAACGAGAAGGACCATTTGCACACATAAGTTTCTCTTTTTCGTATGGCCCTGATTTTATTTCTGCATCTTGACTCGGCCTTCGTCAACATGATAGAGCACTGATTGTACTCCATCCAATTAGCCCAACGTCTCCTTGGTCATAAAACTTTATGCAAACTACCGCTCACAGGCTTTGCAGTCCAGGGAAACAATGATAGGCTTATGACTCCCGAAGATTTTTTTGGCAAATTGCTAATAAGAGCACTCTCTCTCTCTCTCTTTCTTTTTTTCCCCCACAAGACCTTCAGCTGATGGAAAAGTAAAAGAAAAAAAAAACAAGGACTGCAGTCTCGTATAGGCAGTCATGATGACAACTCCATTAATAACACGGATCATTAAAATTTATAAAAAGCTATTCTTAATATAGGATATAAATACATTTCTTGGGCAGAGCTATGAAATTTATAACCTTTTTATTGTCACCAGAGGACCTTCCTACTGCTCCCCCCACCGCACTGTCTGCCCTCTATCATAAATCACCGAGTGGTTAATAACCTAGATTACAACCACCAGTTGCCTTTACAGAATTAAATATTGACTATGTGAAAATGTTATTACATTTTTACTGATCGGAAGACCACAGAACAGCCCTGCAGGACATGTAGCTGGACAGAAATATCTGTGTAATTTTTGTTGGAAATACAGTTACAGGGCACTCAGGAACAGCTGATACAGTTTGAGGCAATGCGAGAGGAAGGAAGAAAGTGCTAGCCCCTTAATTTTACAGCAGGCCGAACATATCAGAAGGAAGCCATTACACTGAAGCTTCGTTCGCACCTTATTTTTAATTTCGGAAGCTCCAGGCCAAATGCATGATGTAATTGCCAAGCCCCAAATGTTAGAACAATGTGTCGAGGACGACGGCATCCACACAGAATAAAGCTTATTAAAAACATTGGTAGAATCCAAACAAGAATCAGCTATCGTGCATCACCGAAGTGGACACATCCCAATTGCCTGTTACCTGAAGATCAGGGATCTTGAAATCTCTAAATATTTGAGAGACATTTTCCACTCACTCAAGAGACAATCAGAACAAAAACGTTTATCCCTAAGGAATGAGTTCCTATGATCACATGTGATAGTACTTGGCGTATTTGGATGTTCCGCAAAGGTCTGATACCCCAGGACCGGCGACTAGCTCCGGACGGGGTGAGTCAGTCTGATTTGGAGACTGATCCTGTTGGGGCAGGTTAAGTAAAAGAGTTCAGAACACACACCTCTCCCCACAGCGTAGTGACGCTGGAAGGCAGTCAGCGGGCAAGTGGACATACTTACGGCAAAGAATGGAAATCCTACGGAGTCATCCAAAAATCCTAGCCTTTTACTGGTTTCTTTCTTTAATCTAAGGAGGATAATTCACTTATCCAAAGTGTACTGGGAAGGATCAATTACAGCATCTTGGCACTGTAAATTTCATACAGCATCATTTTTTTTCTATTCTTTTTCAATAATTGTCATTTTGTTTCCTTGACAATACTAAGTATTTTTTTTCTGGAAAGACCCTGTAAGTGGTTGTCACTGAACCACATGCTTTCATAAACACACAAATCTGGACAGTTTAATAAGATTAATTTATGAATTTCTCAAATTTGCAACCCTGTAAAGAAGCGTTAACACATATTAAATTAAAGGAAATCAAAGGCATCCCACTAAGAATGAGACAATACCCATCTCATAAAATGTAATATTCCAAGTATTTTAGAATGAGATACAAAAGGAATTAATGACTCTCACTGTATGACAGGTTGGTTATATAACCATACTGGGGTGTGTGTGTGTGTGTGTGTGTGTGTGTGTGCACGCGCGCGCATTGTGCGTGCTGCGAAATAAAACAGATAGGTAATATTATCAGTGCTATGGAAATTAAATGTTTAGTAAAGAGAAGAAATAGAAGTATGAGACCAAACGTTAAGTCCTGTGATACAACATTTGAATTGGCAACATTCTTATGAATTCCTGTTCTTTACCTGAAGAAGTACCTGTCTTCTGGTTCTCTGGAAAAGTCCTCACATTATACCAAACAGGCAGCTGTGAGCAGAGGCACGGAACAGAACTTGATCTGGCAATCCTGCCCCAGGACAGTCGGCACGGATCCTTGGAAACCCTGCTGATTCCAGGTGGGGGGAAACTGGTTCACGAGATGAGGCAGGGGCATGTTTTGTACAGGAACACAAGGAAGCTCGAAAGGCAGACCGAGTTGTATCAGAAGGAGACAGGAGCCACGGGAAAGGGTTCCTTTTATTCAGAGATGGGATGATGTAGCACCACAGGCTGAGGCTGCACTCACCTCTGCTCAGTTTTCTGGAAGACTCTCAGAAAGCTTTAGGCCTCTGCTCCTCTGTAAGAGTGCAGATGGACCAAAAACCTAAATTCAGCTTTCACTGCTTCTGATTCCATCATACGGGCATTTTCCTTGTCTGCGTGCTGAGCAGTTGTAATGGTTTTTTAGTTGCTAAGACGTTGCCCACTCAGTCTGGTTGGAGAGGGAAAGGGGCGTGAATTTAAGAGCTCTCCAACTGTGAGTCCAGCCTACCCCTGGTTCCACACAGGTGAGGGTCACGCACATCTTCATTTCCAGCTCTGCCTTCGTGATGGTGGCCCTTCCTCAGCCCCCAGGGGGCCACAGGATGGCTGTTGGCCCCACGAGCTCTCAGGATTCCAGTGAGAGCTGGTTGGGTCTCCTGCGGGAGGGAAGCCCAGAGTCAAAAGTGGGTACCCGCCTGGACTCCCTCCCCTGTGCTCACAGTTGGGGGGCAGAGGTTCCCAGAGGTTGGGGAAGAGCTGTGGGGTTGGGGATGGGCTGTGCATGGCCGACCCGAGTTGACTGGCGGAGGGCTGATCGCACGGGGAAGTGACAGAACCCATGGAGGACAGCCTTTCACTTTCTTCTATTCTTGTTTTCTCTTATGGAGAAATAATATATATTATTTTTAAACTACACTGAGAAGTTTTGAAATTGTAGGAAACCCCACAATTCCTAAAAACAATCACCATCCTAAAAACGACCAAAATTCATGGTCTTTTGACAAACTTGGGTTGAAAACGGCATAGGGCCACAAGAGGAGGAAGGGAGAGCCCATGAAGCCCTTTCGCCGTGTGAATGACATTTGCTTCTAACAATTACAACTCCTCAATGGTTTGGATGCATATTGGGTCATCCCCTTTTTCTAAACTCAGCCGAAGTTAAATTTAAGTGAAACGACTCAAAGGAAAGAAATCTGGAATAGAGTAAGAATAAGAAAACTGGCTTTGACACCTGGATCTCCTTCTTTCTCTCTGTGTGTGGATCTCTCTCTCCCTCTCATATCTCTGCATTTTTGGCACTCTAAAGCTAATGAAATGCATGTACTTCCCTCTCATCTCCATGAGTCATGATAATGAAATGATAACACTACACGTAAGCATCGTAATGTGTCTTAAAAAATAAGGATGTCTCAGCCACTCAAACTGACCAGAAGACCAGACACTACCTCTGTTCTTCTAGGTTTTATTCTAATATCCTGTCTCTGCACATGTCTACACCACATCCATTTAGGCATTTTGGAGAAGAGCGTTAATTCAGACTTTTGTCAGGCAGGTTCTATTCAAATTCCCATCTTGCCGCTTAGGAACTGTGTGAACACAGGCACACCCTCCTTGAATTCTTTGGGTTCCGTGTCTTATCTGTACGAGAGAGGAACCGATATGTAGACTTAGGGTCTGTGCTCAGTAAGTGTTGCTCAGACTCTCTGAAAATAAAATTCCAGGTAAAATTACCTGAAAGGTGGTGAATGGAGGGAGTAGGATACATTGAATAATTTATATAACCAGATTTAGGAGTGGCCGAACTGAACTCCCGTCAGGAGTTTTCAGCTGATTTCAGGAAGCGGATTGTAAATTGCTCCTCTGGACTCTGGTTCTCTTTTATTCTGGGTTCAGTAAGGAAACAAATGAACAATCTTAAGTGGGGAAAATGTGTATGCATGTATACATATATGTGCCACTTTGTTAAGATTTGTCAAACTCCTCTCAAAACACATTAAAAAATTATCCTACTTCTCCTTCGTGACCCTGGGGCCCTCCATTTCCTTGCTCCAACCTGGAATGTTTGTTCCCTGGACGCATTCCATGTGCCATCCTGGGATTCTGGGGTGGTCTCTGCCTCCCTCCCACATTGGGTTCCATTTCCTGAAATGTGGTTTTCCATTTTGTTGATTCACATACTTGTTCTTGTAGAGCAAGTACTCCAGGTACCTTTTGTAGGAGGGCGTCTCAGTAAATGTAGATTACTGAGATTACTGTAGATTACGCTTAAATACCTGAAGGTGTCTTTAATTTCCCTTCATCCTCCTTGTCTAGTGGAGCTGGAATTGTAGATAAGAAAGGACTTTACTCAGACGCTTGCTCAGGCTCGTTCTTAGCCTGCCA
The DNA here is from genome assembly GCF_028749965.1 of Puma concolor. Lineage (NCBI taxonomy): Eukaryota > Metazoa > Chordata > Mammalia > Carnivora > Felidae > Puma > Puma concolor. The sequence continues at coordinate 3,078,877 of NC_141667.1, read as the reverse complement.
AGATCATTGCTGATCGTGACTTCCACACCTGGAATGCTCTAGAATCTTCTCTTTGTTCTCAGAGTTCTGAGATGCCATAACAATGGGTGTCTCTGGAGGGGTTTATATTTTTATTATTTATTTATTTATTTATTTATTTATCATTCTTTTTTTTTAATTTTTTTTATTTGTCATTCTTTATACTGGGTGATCCACGGTCTCCATGTGGAATCTGGAACCATTCTGTGATTTCTTCGATTTTCTTATTTCTTATCCTCCATTTGTCTGTTTTGTCTTTGATTAGTCTGATAGTGGAACTCATGGACTGATCCTCAGTTTTCTCATCCTTTTTGCCCCCATTTTCTACCTCTTAGTCTTCTTGTTCTAACATATGAGTTTGTCAATTTTGTTTTCTCATCCTCTGAAAAAAATTCCACATACATATGTATAATTCATACGTTATACATAAACATACACATATTTGTAGATTATATATAATTCACAGATACACATATTTATACATTACATATATTAATTTCCCAGAGTATTCTCTTGTTTCTTAAATGTTTACTTTCCCAGCATCTGGTTCTTGGTCAGTGGATGCAAGTCTCCCTGGGGCCGTTTTCTCCTCCCTGCCTTGGCCTCGTTCACCTCGTGCTCTTTTCATCTCTGTCTGTCCTGGTCTCCGGCTTCCTTCGAATGTCTGGTGCTCCCTGGGTCTCCATGCACCGTTGAGAGGCAAGTGAGAGAGTCTTTCCAGGCTCTGGATGGAGGAGAGTCCGTGGCCTTGTGGTTCTGTTTTGAGGTGGTGGAGGATGGATGGATGTGCTTCACCAGGACTATCCGGATGTCAACACCTATGTGTCTTTTCTCCTACCCCGACTACTTCCTCAGATAGAAATCGTCAGTGTCTCTTGGGAAAGGAAAGCTGATCAGTCGGCAGTGGATGAACAGGAGTCCATGGATCCCCGTGGTCTGGGTTGCAGACTCCTGCTGAATCAGCTCTTGGGTACAGTTCTGACCTCCTGTTGCCTCTAGAATCATGACCGGTGCCATCCTAGTCAATGACCCCAGGGAGCGCCCTCCTCTGTGCCGCCTGGGTGGAGAAGGCTGGTCCCTGATGTACATGCATAGACAGGGGTCTGGGGGTGCTGATACTTCTGATGAAGGTGGGTTTGCCTTTGGGGCACCCGGGGGACTCGGTTGGTTGAGCATCTGACTTGAGTGTCGCTCAGGTCGTGATCTCACAGTTTGTAAGTTTGAGACCTGTGCCAGGCTCCAAGTTGACAGCATGCAGCCTGCTTGGGATGCTCTCTCTCCCTCTCTCTCTGCCCCTCCCCCACTAGGGCTTCATGTCAAGATAAATAAATAAACTAAAAAAAAATGGGTCCACTTTTCAAGACCCTCTGCGCTCTGCCTTCAGCGGGGCCTGGTGCCTTGATCGCCTGCACCTACCAGGCTTCTAGAACTTGGCCATGATACACCCCCCCCCCCACTACTGGGGGAGCTCTAATTCTGGTGCCCTGAAATCCGAACTCAGGCATTACTTCTAACTGGGAAAATGATGCTGCATGATCTCTAAGCTTCAGTCAAAAAAGAGGATGCAACTTGAGCCCTGTTAGGAAAAAAATAACAACCTCAGTGATGGAGCCCTGAGGGTGAGAAGTCCAAGGTCTCCATGTTGGGAGGAAGTCCCAACCACTGGGCAAGGTCAGGTACAGAGTCAGATTCAGACCTCCGGGCTTCAAGTCACCCTGAGGTTTTTGGGTCCTCCCAGCTCGGGCCCCAGACATCATGGAGCCGTGGCAAGTCTGCCCTGCTTGAATTCCTGTCCCTGTGGGGGTAGCCAGCCCATCAATAGGGACTAAAATACCACTCACCCTTGGATTCCCATTTCCAGTAATGTTTTCATGTTGTCTCCATCTTCTCGCATTTATTCTTTTTTTTTCTTTTCTTTCGTTCTTTTTTTTTTTTTTTTTCAGAGAGAGACAGAGAGAGTGAGAGTGAGGGAGTGAGGGAGGAACACAGGGAGAAGGAGAGAGAGAACTCCAAGCAGGCTCCATGCAGAGCCAGAGGCAGGGCTCGATCTCAAAACCATGCAATCGTGACCTGAGCAGAAATGAAGAGCTGGACGCTTAACCGACTGAACCCCCAGGTGCCTCTATCCTCTTTTTTTATTAGTCCGTTCGTTCACGTCCACACGCTCCCATTCTATTTGGTACTAATTCAACTTAGTATACATTTGATATATTCAGAATTGTTTGTTGCGTGAAAGAAAAAGAAAGAGCATGTCTGCCATGGTGGCTGTAATAAAACCCTCAATCCAGATCTTACCCTATATGAAATAATACAGATTGGCATTTACAGTTTTTGTGTCAGTCAATAGTTGACTGAGGCTGAATCCCAACCCACCCACCCGTGAGCAAAGCCTTCGGGGAACTGCGAATTTATCCGGGTCTCTGGTCTTTATGATCTGATCCAGGATGAGCACAACTCAGAAGAACCGTTCCCTCCATCCCTGTCCCAAGGCCCTCCTGCACCCTTGGGAAGGCGGCGGGCCCGTGCCAAAGCCGTGATGGGCTCCCTCCGCCGCCTGATTGATGAGGCCGGGGGCTGACTGACGTGGCTGAGCCATCCGTATTCATTGCCAAGACTGACAGCAGGGAACACTTTGGACTCTGTTTGCTGTTCTGTGGTCTGTTTTACAAAGTGTGCACAGACCTGACCTTACACCCAGGTATTAACTTACAAGCTGGGAGAACGTGGCCCGCGTTAAATGATGTCAAGTGTTTGATTCAAGTAATACATTACAAGGGATTTACGCCCTCTCCTAAAATGCAAGCCAAGGGAGCCTCTTTTCCTGTGCCCTCGAGCTTCTCCCAGCACTGCGTTTAGTCAAAGAAAGAAAACGTAACGCGGGATCTCAATACCACACACGCACGGTAGCAATAAATAGAGATGGACAGGTAAGCGTTCGAACCAGAAGGGCCACATTTCAAAAAGGAATTCTGTCTAAGTAGCATTTTACTTAAACACGTCTTGGTCTACAGGAATAAACTGTATACGTAACCGTTTTACTGGAACGCAGAATGCTGTCTTTGGGGCGTATTTTTCCTGATTACCCAGACTTTCTGTTAAGGTTACTTTCATACTTATTTGCAAAATAAATTTGAACTCGTTAGGGAAGATGTCTTCCCAAGTATAAAAGTCATGCATTGTCTGCATAATTATAAAGCAGGTTCAGAGCCTTGTAATTGTTTTTTTTTTTTTCCTTGATTTTTTCCTTCTTTCTTGATGAAGACAGTTCTGAGAATGTTCCTGAATGATCAATGCACTTTCTAAAACGAACCCCTCCTTCTTGTCCAAACCCCGAAAGTAAAGTCTTTAAAAATTGGAGCTCAAAGAGATCCTTTTTCTGTGTTGAAAGGAATGTAAATTAGTCTCTAAGAATTTGCCAGGAAAACTTTGTGCGGACATTCATCTCACAATGATTTAGTTAATACTTTTGCTTCCCAGAAGCCCTTACGTTAAACTACTTGAATACACCCCAAAAATACAACATATGGGGTGATTCACGAGCTGCCCTCTTTCCGGCTGCAGAGGTGCGGGTCCGTCAAAGAGGCGGGCCGGGCAGGGGGCAGGCCCCGAGCCAAGAGACCGCAGAGACCCTCCCTGCAGGCCCCCCGGCCATGCGGACAGCGTCCTGTAAATTCAGAATTCTCCCAGCGTGCAGACTTTCTCTCCAAATCAGGGGAGCTCCCGGGGACACCTGCAATCTCTTGACTCAAGGGCAAAGATGCAAACCTTCCTGACCTCGGAAAGAAAAGTATCTGCCGGCCTGCAAGAGAGGACATAACACGACTTGAAATAAGGCTTTCGAGGGGACAACTGACGTGCAGTCCTAAATCTCCCCGACCATTCGTTCAGCCCACGGTGCCGGGCTGGAGTCCTGCACAGCTGAACACACAAGGGGGGTGCAGGCCGGGCCCCCGTCCCCCCGCATCCCCGCGATTTCCCCGGAGTGCCCGACGACGTGCCTTCCTGCGTCGGCCGCGCCAGAAGCCCAGGGCGCGCGTGGGGAGAGCAGCCACGTCTGGGGACACGGCGCCCGAATGTCTTCTCCCACGCAGCGCCGCGTCACCAGCGGCCCACGTCTCCCCTGGGCTGTGTGAGCCTGTCCCCGAGGAGTTGGGCCGTCCAAGAGAGGTCTCGGCGCCCTGAAAGAACGGGATGAATCAACTGCTCTGTTCCTCCCTCTTTCGGCCGCCTTGGAGCTCAGGAGCCATCTGCCCTCACCAGTGACAACATGCTGCTTATTCAAATGAGGCCCCTCAGCACAAAGGTGGCCTCAGTGGCCGGTGCAGCTTGCGTCCCCAGCAGGAGCCCCCACTTTGTTTAAGCTTTGAAACTCTCTATCGGAGGCAGGAGAGAGTCGGAGTCGAGAGCACAAAGGGGACCCAGTGTCGCCTAATGCATGAGCCTTTCCCGCGGAATCCTAATGGCGCTGCGCTGAGAATTGACACAAACCGTAGAGGAATTAACAAGAGACGGTTCTTTCATTCAGAGAACGCGGTGGCTTCACTCCTTGTGTGGCTCCGAGCGCCGGGCTTTGAAAGGGCCTTTCATGGCCCAGGAAGAAAACGCGGGTGCGGGAGGGGACATTTCCCAGGCCAGCCGCGTGTGCCTAGCAACTGGGCCACGACGCTCCCAGTGCCCGCGGCCCGGCCTTCCCGGGCCTCCTCCGCGGGCTGGCCTCATAGACAGCGGCGGCCGGTGTGGGTGCGGCCCCATAATGAGGCTGCTGTGGGCTTCGCTCTGCTGCGTGTCATTGAGCAATGGGTCACCCGCGCAGTTCAAAGTGCGAGCCACTGAAAAGAGGCACAGTCGCTTCATTAACGATTTGTAAACAGTCTCCAGACCCGCCAACACCTGCACCGGCCCCGGGCGGGGGGCCAGCGGGGTGGGGGGTGGGGGTGGGGGGTGGGGGGTTCTCTGCCGCTCTGCCCGGGACCGCGGCCCCGCTGATGCCACAGAATCACCCCTGTCCCCGCGGGGAACCTTCACACGCCTTCCCAACAGCCTCAGGCCCGGGAAATCGTGCCTTTTTGCTGTTGAGAGGGTTTTTCAAAAGACACATGAGATCAGATTTGTATATATTCTAATTTTCGAGGGAGAGAGAGAGAGCACGGGCAGGAACAGATGAGGGGCAGAGAGAGACAGAGAGACAGAGACAGAGACAGAGAATCCCAAGCAGGCTCCACTCTGTCAGCACAGAGAGCCTGATGCAGGGCTCTATCCCATGACCCCAGGTTCCTGACCTGAGCTGAAATCAAGACTCAGATGCTTAACCGACCGAGCCACCCAGGTGCCCTAGATCAGAGTTTTTAAAACGTATTTATTTATTCTGAGGGAGACAGAGAGAGTGAGCAGGTGAAGGACAGAGAGCGAAGGAGAGAGAGAATCCCAAGCAGGTGCCACTCTCACCGTGCAGAGCCCAACGCGGGACTCGATCTCACAACCCTTGAGATCATGACCTGAGCCGAAACCGAGAGTCGGAGGCTTAAGCAACTGAGCCACCCAGGCGCCCCAGACTGGATTGCTTTAATGCCAATAGAAGTCACCCTTGTAATCACTGCAGCCAGCAGAAATTCACGTTTTCAAAGGCAGATGGCGGGATGCAGATAAAGGGGTGCAGAGGGCGGGGATGGTGTCTTCTGGGTGTTGGCGGCAGGGGCGCGCAGGGGGCTGGTTGTGCTGCGGGGACGCCGGCCACAGCCAGCCCCACCTCTCTGCCTCCTCCCCCGGGGTCCCGCCAGCTCCCTGTCACTGCTGCAGCCAGCAGGCCGTGCCTGCCCAGACTTCTGGGTGCGTCCCATGTCAAGACAGGGCTGGCCCGGGATCGGAGAGGGGTCTAGAAGATGCAACTCGCAAGCGGCCATTTTTCTGGCTGTGTGGCTGCTGTGTCATTTTGGTTACGATGTTCTTCAGAGGCTGTTGCGATAAGCACGGCTCCGCTGACCTGTCCCCAAAGGCTTGGTCTTTCCTTTGTCATTCCTTGGAGACACAGAGTTCCTAAGACGTTATTATCTCTGGGACCTAACGGTGCAGAGAGGGGAGTGGCCGCTCTGTGGTTCCTGGAAGCCCTGAGAGTCTAGAAGGTCATCCAGGAGACCACACAAGCCCACCATTCCCGAGCCCGTGGCTCTGAAGGGGCAGGGAGGCTGGGGACACAGAGTGGGGCAGGAAGAGAGTCAGGAGGGAAGGACAGGGTTGTGGTGGAAGGTGATGCAGGGGAGGCGGGCCTTGGGGTAGACGAGTGGGGCTCTAAGGGCATGGGTGTGTTTGTCCCAGGGACACCCCCTCCCTGCACAGATGGGTCACCACCCTTCCCCAGGGACAGAAAGAAGGAAGGTGCGAGCCAGGCCAGCCTCTGTCTCCCTCCCTCCACATCCCCACCCCTGCACCAGACCTGCCAGCCACCAGGTGTGGCTGCTTCGTTCGGTCCTCCCCCTCCTTCCTGTGTGTCCTCTTCAGCCTCAGCCGCTCCTCCCAGGCTCTTGTTCCAAGGGCAGCGCCCAATTGAACTGCCCTATTGTACCTCGAAACGGGCACAGGCAGCTGCTGTGGGACATTGGTGGTCGGTGCCTGGTCCCCTCTCCCCCTGCACTGTCTCCATTCAAGCCTCAGCATCCCCTTCTGGAGACACGTGGATGACCACGGCACCTGTAGCTCCCCTCCCTTTCCGGTGCAGACTCCGGCGGGAGACATCTTGGGGAGCACGGTGCCTAGGTCTCCTGGCCTGTCCGCTCTTAGAGCACCTGGTCACGCACACCTCCTGGGCGACATGATCACAGAATAATTGCCCACCTCTTTGAAGACGTACTTGGTACCGATCATCTCTTCTGGGCTCTGCTTGACCACAGCATGTCTGTTGAGACTCCTTTCCAAGGCATATTAATTCAGTCACAATTCATCCATCTACTGTGTGTGTGTGTGTGTGTGTGTGTGTGTAGAGGGATGTTTAGACTTCCAATAATGTTGAGGCTACACTTACTATGATTTACTTGGAAGTAATTATGCATATTGGTGGCTTGAGTTTGATACAGATACCATCTTAACACCTTAGATATTTAAAATATCCTCCACGCAATGTTGTCTCAATGAATTTTCTTTACCGCAGTGTCTGGAGATACGGTGTTCGGCAGGCACCTGTAACCGCGATCTGATTTATGGTGTGAAATAACACCTGACATTTATTAAACTCTTGCCCTGTGCCAGACACCCTGTTAAGTGCCTTCCATCACGAGCTCATCTTTCCCAAACCTTGCAGAACCACGCCCCATATGCTGCTTGGAGGGTAGAGTGAGTGCTGGGGCCGGGCTCGCAGAGGGTCCGCCTGGGGATGCCGGGAGCTCTAAGTCCCCCTTCGCTATGGGGCAGGATGTAGGTGGCTGTCGGTCATCTGACTCCCTGAACACTGTTGTCCCGGACCCCATCCCTTTCCCAAGATTATGCCCTTAACAGGAAGCGGCGGAGTGGAGTGTATGGGGTCGTTCAGGCAGGGACCCCCAGGCTATGGCAGACACGGCATCCCAAGTCGGCCCTCATCCCAGGCTGTGAAGGCTGGAGGGAAGGGCGAGGGAAGATACAGCCCGGAAACCGGTCCAGAAGGCGTCACACTCAACCAGATCTCTAGGGGACTTCTCACTGTGTCATTCATTCGTTTTGTCATTCGTTCATTCATTCATCTTTTTATAGGGTGCGATGCCCTGAGCCAAGCACGATAGACACGAACACTGGTTAGTCGAATACCTGGCCCTTTGAGGACACACGGTTTAGTTGTGGGTTGGAAAATTCTTCTCAAGCTTGCAAAGCTGGGATACTCTGAGGTGAAGGGGCTTGCAACGAGCTAGAAAGTTGTCTGAGCTGTGAGTTCTTCACAAGTGACTTTGCTTCCTTGTCCTGCCTCTTCATCAGCAGTTCTGGGGGCCATGATACAGGGCAACCGTATGGCGCTGGCCATATCATTTGCCGGCACAGAGGCAAGAACAGAGCAAACCCTGAGAGCAGGTGTAGAATCAATTGACCCTTCGGAGCCGTGGTCTACTCTTGATGGAATATGATCTGCCTGCTAATCCCAACTCCACGGAAACAGGACGTGACAAGGGCACACGGCTGCTCCCCATTTGCTTGATCCTTGTCTCACACGAGCACACACTCCTCGCTTCTGCCCTCCTGCTCTCCTCTCTTCCGCCCTCAGCTCTCTGCCCATGTCCACAGCCTCAGCCATCCAGGAAATCTCACACCCTGCATTGCCCCTGCACACTCAGAGTGAGCACGGAGGCCCAGGTGATGTTCTTAGAAGGTTGGGTAATAGCTTCAGTGTGTTTTAACATTTCTGGAGACAGAAGGTGATACTGGATGCTTTAAAAAGTATGGAGTATTGCTTGCCTGAGTCTTTGTGGTTGGACCACATGACTAAGCTGGGCCGGCACTGCCATTCACAGCTCGTTGGGACCCATCGAGCCTTATAGCTTTGCCAGCATGTGTGTGTGTGTGTGTGTGTGTGAGAGAGAGAGAGAGAGAGAGAGAGAGCTGTCTCCCGAGATGCTTGCATTTCTACAGACTTCCATCTTTAGGACAGCAACTGGGGAGATTGGAGAGAGAATCTTGGGACCAATGGATGAGCAGCATGAAAGACAAACGGACACAGATCCGCCTGTAAGAAACTCACACAGTATATCCTTAAACTTTTCCATGTGTTCCATTAGGTCCTGACCCACCTCGGAGACCCCGTCTACACATACAAATCTGCACAGCCTGGGACCGGTGCGGGCTGGCCTGGTACCAAGAAAAACGATGAAATGCATTTTCTGCTCAAATTTTATAAGCGTCTGGGTTCTTAAACCCTATAATTTGCAGGGGTGGGGGGTGGATGGAGTCCAGTCGCCGCTTTCTCTACCTCTGCCTGGGGTAAGAGATGGTCGTGTGGAAGGGGAGGGTTCGGATTCGGGGATGATTGGAAGCGGGTCTAAGAGGCAGGGCAGACCCCGGCAGGATGAGACTGAAAGCTTAGCCATCACTGTGTTCACGTGGTCAGATGTCGTTTCACCAAGAAGCTGACATTGGATATGAGGCTGTGTCACAGGATGTAAGGAACACTCTAGGTGCGTGGCTCCGTTTGTGACCCCAGGTCCTTCTTTGCTCTTATCAGCAGGGTAGTACCTCCGCCTGCCTTAGTCTCGTGTCTCTGGAAGGTGAGGCGTTCTGGTCATAAGAGCAATGGGTCCAGGCATAGAGCCGTCACCACAACCTTCTCCCTCCACCAAAGTGTCATGGGCAGTGGACAGCTGATTTTTGGTTCACCTCCCACGCCTTTCCTGGGGAACTTGTCCCTCTGTCTCCCCTGTGGTTGCAAGAGTCTGTCGATCGTGATGCTCGGCCCCGTCCCCTCTTGTGGAGGACGGGCCGCATGGCCCAGCCCTGCACAAAACAATTTCCCGTCACTCTGGCAAGGACACAGGCGGGCCCGGCGGGCCCATTTGTGGCCATCACTGGGATTGGTAGAGGGACGCTCAAAGAAAGAGCTTCCCTCACCCCAGGGCCGATGACCAGGGTGGGTGTTCCTTTGTGGCTACGCCGAACAAGTCAGTCTGTGGTGGAAAATGAGGAGACCCACGTGCATAGATAGGTGAGACGTGGGGAGATAAATACAAAGGAGAGGAGGCGTTCAGACAGGCCCCGTGTGGGCTTCTGGGGCCAGCCCTGAGTCCGCTTCTATCCCCGTGGGCAGGCGCGGGCACCTGTCTGCGTGTGTCGGGCCTGTGTGCGCGCGCACATGTGTGCCCACAGGTGTGGCCTCGTTTACAAGGCTGGCAGGCTCTGGACCGTTCCCTCCACGCCTCGAACCGTGAGTCGCTACTTCTGTCATGTTTGGAGAGCGCAGGCTAGAGTATCTCAGGGTTTTGTTTCCAATTCTACCATTTTATAAAGTAAAGGGTTTAGAGGAGAAAGCGGTAAAAGAGAAAAATGAAAAACAAAACAAAACAAAACAAAACAACTAAATGCTTTTAACCATCTACCTGAATGTAATAATGGGCTAAGACGGCACGAAATTCAAGTCTCACGTACACGAACAGGTGCATCACTGGTATTTGCACTTACTAAACACGTCCTCCTCCAGCAGGAAATTCACATGCGCGACATGTTATTCACATGTTACTTTTGTCACCGGCCGTAGTATGTCTTGTGTTACAGGTGTTCACGCATGAATCTAACTTTCCTTCTTGGTGATTTCTTGGGGACCCGGAATAACCTCGGCATCATCTGGCATCCAGTCTGGAGCCCTGGCAATCCAGTGAGCGAGGCTCCGTGGACCCGTGCTAACTCGCTCTGGGGACTTGGAGGTGGTGGGGCTCCTCCCCACCCCCACCCCCTTTATCAATCCCACTTGCAGAATTGATCTCAAGTTTGGCTACTCTTGGATGAGACAGAACCTGCTCACATGGGCCTCCAAAGCACCTATGGTTAGGGTGTTTTCCCCCTAAATTCTTCTTTCTCTCACGGCAGCTCGTGAATCGTTTTAACTGAGTGTGCCATTTCCTTCGTGTTTCCACATTTGCCTCCTCGGATGCTGGAGGTTTGTATTAAATACATCGGCAATATTGAAGGTCCTGGGCCATCTGCACGGAAGGGTTTGGAAGCTTACCTCCAGCCCAAGCCCTTGAATTTCTGTGAGTCCCTATTGAAATATCATCACAGGAATTATCTTGCAAGTTAGCCCTTTAACGATTTGCAAACAGAAGGGGTGCCCTTAATTTTAATTCATGTTTTGAGTCAGACCTTACGTTCTGCTCAATTATATCTTAAGGACTTTTTTGCCAAAGGTATTTAGAGCCCAAGGGCTTACTCTTCTTGGATATAAAGGATTTGATGTCTATAGCCCTTAATAAAGTGGGCAGCAATTATTAATATAGTAATACTTTATTAGTTGAACCGAAACCAGAGATAGAAATGTTTCAACGTTTAGACTTATAACATTAAAGCCAAATTAAAATAAGTCCAAGAAAAAGTCTGTGAACTTAATTTAGCTGAGTTCTACATTTTCAAAGGAGAACCAGTGATTTCGTTACTCCTGGTGGTTAAAAAGGGCAGAACAGCGCTGAACTTTGCATTTCTGGACGTACCAGTCTTTCATTAAATCGGAACGCCGAAGCCAGCAAAACTTGTCGTGAACAGAAAGTGGGGCGTTGTGCCAGTGTCACATGCCTCCCAGAGGCCAGCCCCCGCGCCCGGGGCTGGCCAGAGCCCTCCGCTCCCCGGTGGCCGGCGAGAACCCGGCGCTGGGAGCTTTCCCGGTGCAGCGAGAGGAAATTGCAGCCGACCCTTCTTTACATGCAGGCAATTAGCAAACCGTATAAATTTCAGAGGGAAGTGAAGGGCTCTGAGTCTTTGAGAAGCGTGAGAGTTCTTGGCTACGGAGTCACTGACCGCAGAAAAAGTGTCACTGTGGCGACAGCCCCGGTGACCACGGCTACGGGGAGGCATCCTCTTTACGTGCAAGTATTCATCTCACGTGCGGGTTCTAGGCCCAAACGCCCTGGAAGATGATGGCAAGAATTGCCCCCAAATACAGAAAGATGTAAACACACCCAGGACTAAGTGTCTGCGTTTTTAAACATCCTTCCAAGAGGCGCATTAGAATTCTCCGAGGAGGGATTATTCCTTAACGAGTTACCTGAGGTAAATGGAAAAATGGCAGAATTTTCCATCTAAAATGGGCACCGGGGGGTTGTTTGGGTGGTTTTGCAAAATCTGCTCGGGTTCTGTGCCCGGTCAGCACCTCCTTTCGGGGTTTGGAAGTCACAGGGCTGGTAGAGGGCCGCACCTGGCCAGGTGAGGGGGGCGACGCACCCCTCACTTCCCCAGTCCCCAAGGCTGGGGGCCGGGGGACTGAGCCTGCAGGAGTGCTGTGGTATTCTCACCGTTCCCTGCCGTCTCCTCTGTGTCAAATCAGCATTTTGTCCTCACGACGGATCCAACGTTGCCTGTCACGGCGTCTTCTACTTTGGGCATCTCCATGCCGTAAACATCAGTAGAGCACAGTATAGTTCTGAGTGACCAAAGCGAGATTTTAACATATGTGTGCTTTCACTTCTAAAAATATCCACAAATCGAGGTGCCTGGGGGGCTTAGTCCATTAAGCTTCGACTTTTGGTGTCAGCCCAGGTCAGGACCTCGCAGTTTGCAGGACTGAGCCCCACGTCGGGCTCTGTGCTGGGCACACAGTCGGCTTCTGTCTCTGTCCCTCTCTCTCTGCCCCTATGCCGCTCTCTCTCTCAAAATAAATACACATTTAAAAATATCTACAAATATGTTTTGATTTGCCAACATAGCGGTAAGAAGCATGACTTAATTTTTACATTCGGAACAAACGTCTGTTGTGTGTGCGTCCGTGTGTGTGTGTGTGTGTGTGTGTGTGCGTGTTTGCGTGTGCGTGTCTGTAGGGACTGAGTGCTTCAGGTTTGCACGGTGAGCGGTGTGCCAGAGTCCAAGGGCAGGAGGAGGTAGCCTGGCTCTGCCTCCCCCTTCGGGTTTGCAAGAAGGAGAGACGGGCCTCTGTCAGGGTGAAAACCGCGGGACCGTCCAAACGTTGGAGGCGGGGGCAGCGCCCGTCCGAGTGGGAGGTCTAAGCCACAAGCCCCTGTCCCTGGGAGAAGCGTGTGCAGCTGGGGAGAGAACGAGTCTAACAGTTTGGCGGGGGAGCCGCTGGTCGCAAAGGTGCTCTCACCAGAGACAGTGAAGCTTCGTACTTTAGGGACACCAGTGGGCTCGCCAGAAATGGCCCTCGCAGGATGCTTGATTGCCGCCGGTCTCCTAGACGAGCAGCCCCAGCGCCTGGACCCGGCGTCAGCCCACGGGCCTGACACTCTTCTCCGTCGCGGGCCTGGAGGACGACGCGGGGCCGGCAGGCCCCATCCACGCCGGGGCTAGAAGTTCCGCTTTCTCCCCGCTGGGCCCAGCTGCGGGCTCTGCGGAGCCACCCGCCACCGCGCGTCCTGCAAACTAAGTCCCGCTCCACGCCACGTCGCGTGGCCGCCAGCGGGGCCGGGGAGGTGAGGGCGGTGGGTTCCCGCACGCTGCACCCGGCTTCTCACCTGTGCCTCGCGCTGGCCACGTGCCCGCCACGGGCCTTTCCACCGCGGATCCACGCGTCTTCTGGAAGGTGTCCTCTCGGGGCTGTGCCGCTACCTCTTTCCATTGATTCCTGCCTGGCGGATTCACTGGAGCCCCAGGGGGAGGGGACGTGCGGAGGGGCCCCTCGGGCAGGGGCAGCGCGCGGGACCTGCGGTCAGCCCTGCCCGGCTGTGTCTCCACGGACCCCCAGCGCCCAGCACCCTAACGGGGGAAGCAGCTCCTCAGTCCCTCGGGCTCTAGGAATTTTCCAAACAGCTTGCCACGATCCCAGGGACAGACGGCTAGAGCTGAAACTCAGACCCACCTCCCTGTTGAACGGGTGTCTCCTTCCGGGGCCAGTGCGCTCTGGCCCCGTGGCTGCCGTGTTCATGGGACCACTTCCAAATGGGACCTAGGCTCATAGATTTGCCTGCTGCGGCCCGTACCTGGGTCTCCGATCTCCTTGCAGGCAAGGGTACAGCCGGAAAGGTCACAAAGGAACACTTGCCTTCCAACACAACCAGAAACAACAGCCACAAAGCAGGACTTTGGAGGCTCACCGAGGGATTTCACTGGAGCCACTGCACAGCCGTGGAAACAGGGCTGACGGCAAACTTCACATAGACCACTTCTGTTTGCAAACCCAAAGTCCTCCCTCATGAAAATTTATGGTAAATTTTCCAGCAGCGTAAACGAGTACCCTTAAAAACCTTTCCAGACAGACTAATAAAATGCAAGCTCATTCAGAAAAGAAAAAAAAAAAAAAACCCAAAAAAAACCCTCTCTGCTTTCCTGAAAAGTGATCCACCCTTAAAACTGCTAGGATTCTTTGAAAAAGATAAAGAAAGGGGCTAACAAATTGTGAGGGAAGACCGAGGTGTCAGGAATGAGGAAGCTGAACAGCACGAGGAGCTGGAAAGGAGTGTGTGGGAGGACAGAGGGGTGCTCAGGCCCCCGCCCAAGCATGTGCACAGTTCCAGGAGGCCTGACCAGTAGTGGGCCACTCAGTGTACAAGGGGAAAGACAAACTCGGTTAGATACCAATACAGGTTTAATGAGAACTGCAGGATAGTGTTTGACATTGGGCAGCAATCAACCTATATACTCTTACCCTAGGTAATTGCTAAAGAATATGTCTGACTTCCCTCAGCAATGAAACAAGCAGGAGAGTCATAAAATAATGTTACTTTCTTTTTTTTAAATTTTTTTTAACGTTTTATTTTCATTTTTGAGACAGAGAGAGATAGAGCATGAACGGGGGAGGGGGAGAGAGAGAGGGAGACACAGAATCGGAAGCAGGCTCCAGGCTCCGAACCATCTGCCCAGAGCCCGACGCAGGGCTCGAACCCACGGACCGCGAGATCGTGACCTGAGTCGAAGACGGACACTTAACCGACTGAGCCACCCAGGCGCCCCAAATAATGTTACTTTTGAAAAACAAATAATCCAGTGAAGAAATGGGCAGAAGACATGACTAGACAGTTATCCAAAGGAGACATCCAGTTGGCCAACCAACACATGAAAAGATGCTCAACATCCCTCATCATTGGGGAAACACAGACCAAAACCACAATGAGGTACCACCTCACACCTGTCAGAATGGCTAAAATTAACAACTCAGGAAACAACAGGTGTTGGTGAGGATGCGGAGAAAAGGGGACCCTCTTGCACGGTTGGTGGGAAGGCAAACTGGGGCCGCCGCTCCAGAAGGCGGCGTGGAGGTTCCTCAAAAAGTTAAAAATAGAACTACCCTGCGACCCAGCAATTGCACTACTAGGTATTTATCCAAAGGACATAAAAATGCTGATTCAAAAGGGTACATGGACCCCAGCATTTATAGCAGCACTATCAACAATAGCCAAAGTATGGAAAGAGCCTGTGTCCGTGGACTGACAAATGGATAAAGAAGATGTGGTATACACACACGCGCACACACACACACACACACACACACACACACACACACAATGGAATATTACGCAGTGATCAAAAAGAATAAAATCTTCCCATTTGCAACAATGTGGATGTAATTAGAGTGTATTATACTAAGCGAAAGAAGTCAGTCAGAGAAAGACAAATATTATGATTTCACTCGGATGTGGAATTGCAGAAACACAACAGATGAACATAGGGGAAGGGAAGGAAAAATAAGATGAAAACAGAGGCGGAGGCAAACCATAAGAGACTCTTAAATACGGAGAACAATCTGAGGGTTGCTGGAGGGGTGTTGGGTGGGGGGATGGGCTAGATGGGTGCTGGGCATGAAGGAGGGCACTTGTTGGGATGAGCCCTGGGTGTCGTATGTAAGGGACGAATCACTGCGTTATACTCCTGAGACCAATACTACATACATGTTAACTAACTTGAATTTAAATACAAAAGGATCATGTTACAGATCTCTGTGCAAATGAGATGACAAAAACTCATCTTACGGGGAAACCTAACTACACATATGAAATGTGTTTCTAAACATGCACAAGATACAGTCCTTACATACAAAATGTTATACCCGTGTCCTCGCTGGACACATAGATCGCAATTTTGTCACAGTCCAGAACAGTTCTATCTGATGTAGAAATACAACAAATGACAGTGCAAGAAACAGCAAAATGCAAAACAAATGCAAATAGTATTTCAGTATTTGGGGACAGATGAAATTGTCACTATGCTATCGAGATTCTCTAATAGGGTCGTTTGCTTTAATTTAACTTAAGGGAAGGAATTTCCCTTTGAAATCTTGCACGGCCTTGAAGCAATTAGTTGCAAATAAGAGGGTATAAAAGGGCAACCATGTAGCTATTGTAACTGATCCTCTGGGCGCGAAGATGCTTGTGCTGTGTGCTTTCTGCCAAGGTAGGGTCACAGCCCGTACACGTGTGTGAGTAGGCGATTTCCGCTTAGACAGGAACAATCAGGAAGCGTAGATCTATTTGTGTCTGTACCGTGTTTACGTCGTGTTTCAAATCGATACTAGTTGGCATTCATGAGATTCACTGGTATTCAACTTGCTGCCTCACTTTCTTGGGGCTGTAGAAACATCCCCCTTAGAGCATGATCTCGTGTGAACAATTGTCAGATAAATACAGGAGCCGGGAGTGTTCTGTGCAGCTGTGTGGTATTGGTATTTAATGCCCAAAATGTTTGCTTTTTTCCCCCTTAAATTTATTTATTTTGAGAGAGACAGAAACAGTGCGAGCAGGGGAGGGGCAGAGAGAGAAGGTGAGAGAGAATCCCAAGCAGGCCCTGCATTGTCAGTGCAGAGCCCAGCGCGGGGCTCGAACCCACGAACGATGAGATGATGCCCTAAGTCAAAACTGAGACTCGGATGCTTAATGGACTGGGCCACCCAGATGCCCCTGCTTTTTTTATGGTTGTGCCCAGCTTAACCTGCCGGGATTACAAAAGTGCTACATACAGCCCTCTTCCCGCAATGCTTCACTGCCTGCCTCCTTTGCCACCTTGGTCCCCAGCATGCTTTCTCCCTGCTGCACAGGACCAGCTCAGCTCCTGACTTTGGAGCTTCTCGCTCTGCAGCTGCCATGCTTCTTCTCTGTACCCAGCTGCCTGAAGGCCCAGGAGGGAGGATGCCTGCTTAGCAAGGGGCCACCCCTGGGCATTAAAGTGGGCAAGGCAGGCCCTTCCTTCCAGCCTACCACGCTGGCACAGGTCGGTTCCGCCCCAACCCCACAGAGCACAGCTGACACCTAGCGCGCCAGTCATTTCCACTTGGAACTGGGACAGGTGAGGAAGCAGGAGGCAGGCTCTGGTGAAAGGTGTGGTTGAGGGGCAAGGGCCCCCCCACAACCGTGGCCTGAGATGGGGCCACAAGACCCCACTCTCGTGGAGCCATGACAAAAGGCCCTCTTCCCCTGGCTCCACACAGGCTTTAAAGAGTCTTGCAGGGTAGTGTAGGACGAGTGGGGGGAGAAGGGCCTGTCCAAGGGGCAGGCTCTGTGACCTTGGACAAGTTGTATAATCACCCAGAGCTCAGCTGTGACTAAGGCAATCCTGCGGAGTAACCACCTCGCGGCTGGCTTGATACCTCCTAGAAGTTCAACACACGCTAGTCATCTCTTCTTTCCCATCGCCAGCTTTGAAAGCATCCACTGGCTGGCAGAGTGGCTGAAATTGAGTCTGTTATTAGCAAACAAGGACACGGTGGAGGTACCTGAACTCTGTGGAGCTGGTGAAGGTGTGGGTGACAGGAGCCACCCTGGAGAGCTCTTGGGTAGCCCCTGCGGGATGGAAACGAACCCATGCAGATGCTGGGGACCAGTGCCTTTATTCCAAGACATGTTCATGTGTGGTCTTGGAACATGTTCACAGACTTTTCGACACACCCCTTCTCAAGAGTTAGAGATTGGTTTCTACCCCCTTGTGTGTGGACTGGACTTAGTGACTCGCTAAAGAAGAAATGCAGCAGAAGTAATGGGCTGCCACTTCCGAGGGTAAAAAGACACTGGCTCTTGTCTTGGCTGTGCCTGTGTCTCCCCTCACCCTCTCTCTCTCTGTCCTCTCTGTCCCTGTGTCTCTTTCTCTTGATATCTGTCTCTATCAATTTGTGTCTTCATTTCTCTCTCTCTTTCTCTGTCTTTGTATGTTTCTCTCTCTGTCTCTGTCTCTGTCTCTGTCTCTCATCACTTGTTCTAGAGGAAGTCAGCTACTATGCCATCAGATCCCTCAGGTAGCCTATAGACAGGCCTATGTGATCAGGAGCTCAAGCCAGCAGCCAAGAGCCAGAGACGACCTGGGGCCCATGAAGAGCCATGAGATTGAGCTTGAAGGGGGGTTTTCCCCTGGTAGGACCTTCAGATGAGACTACAGCCTCAGCCAATCACTCAAGAGTTTTATTACAGCCTTGTGAGAGATCCCAGCTGAGTGGACTCCAGGTCCTGACCCCCACGCTTGTTGTTTTGATTGCAAAGTTCTGGGGGGTATTTTGTTATGCAGCAATAGCTAACTAGTACAATACCTTTCAGAAAGGGGTACATACATGCACTTCTTGACTTACCCAGAAATGCTTACAGCAGCATTGTTGGCAATGACCCAATATCTGTAAACAAGGGAGTCGATATCTGGGTTGTGCCTGTGCATCTGTGCTATTCCACCTTTGCATGTGAATAAGAACAAACCAAGTACGGCCACGTGCCTTGACAGGAGCGAATCTCAAATGTGGGGTCCGGTGCGAGAAGTCGGACACGAGGGCCTACACACCATATTCTATTATGGAAAGCTGCACAATAGAAAAAAGAAACATTTGTGTTATTAGGAGGCGGGAAAGAGGTTAGCTTATAACACCAGACCTGAAGTGTGTAATTTGTGACCTAAGTGGGTTAGATTTGACCTTTTCCGGGGAGGGCTGGTATGCAAAGGCTTCAGCCTCTGTCGCGCCTGCTCAGCTCTGCCTTCAGGGCACCACAGAGGCAGCCTCAGGAAATACATAAGCAAATGGGCCTGACTGCATCCCAATAAAAGTATTTACAAAAGCAGCTACAGTTTGGACTTGGGCCCAGGGGCCAGAGTTTGCTAAATCCTGCTTAAAATCTGGTAATTCCAAACACTGACCGTGTTGAAGTACAGTTTTATCATTTCAGAGCTTTCAGACCTATGCTTAAATGAAAACAAGACAATATTTCAGCTTCATTTCTCCTATTTAATAGAAGAAATAAACAGAGTGTGGAGTGAGAGACGCTAAACTTTCCAAACGCTCGTGAAGGCCTTCTAGCTCAGGGTTGGGAGTGAGGAGTCAGTGTGGCTCCCTGAGGTCGAAGTGTTCAGGCCCCACGCAGCCAAAGGCCCTGCTCGGGCTGCTGGATGAGGTTCCCAGTGCGGGGTTCCAGTCCCAGCTTCAGCCTAAGCTCCTTGATCCCCAGTCACCAGATCACGGAGCCACAGTGAGAAAATAAACGTCTTTTCACCTTGATATAAACTAAAATCTCTCTTTTTTTAATTTTTTTAAAAATGTTTTTATTTAGTTTTGAGACAGAGAGAGACAAAGCATGAGCAAGGGAGGGGCAGAGAGAGAGGGAGACACAGAATCCGAAGCAGGCTCCAGGCTCCGAGCTGTCAGCACGGAGCTCGATGTGGGGCTTGAACTCACAGACTGCGAGATCATGACCTGAGCTGAAGTCAAGAGTGGGCCGCTTCACTGACTGAGCCACCCAGGGGCCCCTAGATCCGAGGTTTCCAAAGTAGAGTTGGTAACACCTTCAAACACATTTTGGGATAATTGTGATAGACTGTATACAGATGACTATTAAAAATCCAAAGGAAAATGAAACACATAGAACAATATATTCTGTCTTTATTTCTCATTGGAAAAAAGAAGTTACCGAGAAAGGGCACTGCTGTGATCTTTACCCCCACTCTGTGAGATGTCTGAGCTCACCGGACAAGGCCACCTGATCCTGTAGGACGCGTGTCTGGGGACGGAGAAGCCCAGGTCATGGAATCCGCCCTTCACCGATGACAACGGCACCAGTCTCCCTCGTTCCACGTCCTCTGAGCATAAATATCACTAGGTGACAACACGCGTGTGCTGTGGGGCCAGGAAGCTCTTGCCAGCTGTACACACCCCGAGTTGTTTTCCTGTACCGGCTTCCAAGTAAAGTCTGCAACATGCAACATTCTACTAAAACAACCCATAAACTGTCCCCAGCAGTGGACAAAAGGAGAGATGCCTTCCCTACTTATCACCAGAGCAGCTGAAGTGCGGTCTAGCTGAGGGCGAAAGGGATGTCTGCCATCAGACGTCCACACATGTGGCAGAGTGTGGCCAGAGATGGCACGTCATGGCCGCACAGCCTGATGGCGGGAGAAGGTAGGCGGGACACACGTCCCTCCAAGCTCTGGGCCTGTTGATGTTTTTTCCAAACAAACAACTGGCTCTCAAGCCAGTAACCGAGTGACCACACTGGAGAGGCTGACACGGCAAGAATGTTCAGTCTTCTTCACGATAGGACGTTTTAAAATCCCGAGTGCATTTTAGGACCCAGGTCTAAAGAAAGTGGTCAAAATAAAAAAAATGAAATAAAATGAAATAAAATAAAGCTGTGCT
Source organism: Puma concolor (assembly GCF_028749965.1). Taxonomy (NCBI): domain Eukaryota; kingdom Metazoa; phylum Chordata; class Mammalia; order Carnivora; family Felidae; genus Puma; species Puma concolor. Next base: position 3,058,665 of record NC_141667.1, on the reverse strand, counting down.
GGGCCCTAGACAGGGAGCAAAAGCGTAAGCGTCGCTTTGGCCACTGGGCTGGTCAAGTGAGACTTTTATTATCTGTTAGTGTCTCTTCCCGGATGGTATCTGTACCAGGTAGAGCACCAAGATAAAGGTTAACTTAATTTCAGTTCCACTGTCATCAAGTGACTTCAAAAAACTCACAATGTCATGGAGCACCATATCAAGCAATCACTACGTCCATGGAAACCTGCGGGTCACAAGGGCGTCAAGCAGACGAAGACTAAAGGAAGAACCCATCTCCTAGGTTCATCCGTGGAATGTCTACCAGATTCTGTGCCTGACTGGTGTGCAGTCTAAGAGGGCCAGTCAGAAGCCCGGCACTCATCTGTGTAAAGCTCTTAGCTGAGACAACCCCTCCCGAGATAAGTAATTCAAGTAAGGGAAAAATAGGCAAAGAGGAAACACAGACAAAACTCTGGTGTTCTTCAACATGTCCCCCCGTCGTATGGTCAGGCAGTCCGGATGGCAAGTATAGTCAGAGAAACCAGCTTGATGGGGAGATGTGACGAACATCTTCCAAGGGGCGGACGTGATTCAGAATTCTCTTTAGACTCTGCCAGCAAGTTACGATAACACCCCATCTGGGGCTTTGATGCTGAAGAATCTGTGTTTATATAGAGACAGGTGTTTGTGTAATCCCAGCTGATGCTTCCGTGGACCAGTTGAAGTTGTAGGTAGCCACCTTGAAGATGCCCCCCAGGGCACCCATCTGGATCCCGCCTATGGCCCCTGGAGGTCAGGATCCTGCTATACATCTGCCCCATATTTGCTGGGAAGGCAAGCATCTTACTAACAGGCATAGGAGAGAGGATATGGGAATATCACTGCTTCTCAAATAGGCTCTTATTTATAGGCAACAGCTTTATTGCGTTGTATTTTGCATACCAAACTCCGTGCTTGGGATCCGTGGGGAATGCATTCAACATTCAACATTTCTATGGGATGCGTGTGTGTGTGTGTGTGTGGGTGTGTGTGTGGGTGTGGGTGTGGGTGCGTGTGAGATGCATCTGCGGGGTCTGTTAAAAACCTATCTTGGATCGTATTTGAAAATTCTCAAGTTTTTTTAAATGGAATTGTGTTTATTTGCATGCTGGAGGCAGCACAATGAATAAATCACATTTTTGTGTGTGTAGATTTCAACTTCGTGATCAGGAAACAGGAAGAAATATAAGAGCTAGTCTACTTGTAGACAATAGGGAATCTCTTTCCCTTCTGGTTGGAAAAAAAAAAAAAAAAAGGATAATAGCACTCCTTAACATTCGGGCTTTTTCTCTTTCTCTCTCTTTTCTCCCGGATTAGTATGAAATGGAAGGAGCCCAGATGAGCCCTGAAGAATCCCTTACTGGGGAACCATGTTAATATAATTCAGAGTGAACCTTCATGCCTGTGTTTCTCTGACTATTGCTCTGTCAAATATTTTTAGTATTTTTTAGTTTACTCATTCTGAGAGAGACAGTGAGTGAGTGAGTGAGTGAGAGAGGAGGCAGAGAGAGAGGGAGGGAGAGAATCCCAAGGAGGCTCTGCCATGTCAGTGTGGAGCCCAACATGGGGCTTGATCCCACGAACCATGAGATCATGACCTGAGCTGAGATCAAGAGTCAGATGCTTAACCCACTGGGCCGCTCAGGCGCCCCCACCAAATATTTTTAAATGCAGTATTATGTAACTGACGCTTGTCATCATTTTACTACAACCCGCTGTTGAAGAAACGGATCATCAAGTGAAAAGCGTGGCCTGTTACTGATGTTTCTTGGATTTCAACAACCACCACAATCACAGACTTGAGATCATTGTACGTTCAAAGCGAACTTTCCTCACGATGATACTTAAATGTTGCTGACCATAGAGGTCTGACCCAGGATGCCCTCCTCCCGGGGCTAACTCTTTCCTTCCCTCCCAGGGAAGGTTAGCCTCTGCCCACCCCACCCCCACCTGGGCCCCAGGCCCAGGGGGGAGTGGGGGGGAGGAAGAGGGGAGGGCTGGTGCTTTTCATCTCCCGGATACACTTCCTGACTGGATGCTGAAAAGTTCTCTGCAAGTGTGTTGGATAAACTCTATTGTAGAATTAATTAGTTCATCAAGAACATTAATTACACGTAGCCTGTAACATCTCAGGTTATCAAACGGCAGCCGGCACCAGCCCTGTGGCCTGGCGCAGGCAAAGGGGATGGTGATCGGGGATTCCGAGTGACAGGAAGGGAGGAAATGGGTGGGGACGGTAGAAATGACTGGCTGTCCGCACTGCACGTGTGTGGCAGTTGGTATTGCACCACGTGTGCTCTTCAACCTGGCTGGGCTTCCATTACTCACCTCAAGGGACACAGAGACAGCAGTGTGGGGCTGAACACAGGCTGATGGGTGAAGACACAGTGGGGAAAATAATAAAATGATAAAATAAAACTGCTTTATAAAGCAAAGAAAGGGAGGAAGGAAGGAAGGGAGGAAGGGAGGGAGGGAGGAAGGAAGAAAGGAGGGAAGGAAGGAAGGAAAGAAGGAGGGAAGGAAGGAAGGAGGGAAGGAAGGAAGGAAGGAGGGAAGGAAGGAAGGAAAGAAGGAGGGAAGGAAGGGAGGAAGGAAGGAAGGAGGGAAGGAAGGAAGGAGGGAGGAAGGAAGGGAGGAAGGGAGGGAGGGAGGGAGGGAGGAAGGGAGGGAGGGAGGAAGGAAAGAAGGAAGGAAGGAAGGGGGAGGGAAAGAGGAGAGGAAAAAAATAACAAAAATTGGAAAATACAAGGGAAGGTTGATATAGAGAACAGTGGCCATTCTGGCCACCCCGCCTCTTTAGCAGGGGTCTTGGGCCATATCCGGGAAAGCCTGTGGGAGGGGTGCGTGGGTGTGGACAGTGGAGCATCTCATCAGAAGTGGGGTCCGCTCTTGTTTCTGGAAGAACTTCCTCCTAGAAGTGGTGAGCTCCTTTTTCTAAGACACTTCCTTTCCTGCTGCATAGTGAGGTCATTTCCGCTTGGATGAAAGTGCTCAATGTTTCCTCTTTCAAGAGGGCAGAAGTAATCTATCGAAAGACGTGAGGTAGCAATGGGGCGATGTAAGTGAGCGTTGCCACCCAGCAGGGCTAGTGGGGCTGGGTCCTCAGGAGGTCAGACCAGACCCTGGAGGCGGCATGCGTGTTTCGGGGGGTCCTGGCGTGGAAGTTGTATATAGGAACCTACCTGCCCTGAAGATCAGAAAGGACTGTGTGGACGTGGGCGCAGTGCCCAAGGGTCGTGTACTTAGCATACGTGTGTACGTGCCGCTTGTGAAGGACGCGGGATAGAAAGCTTTGTACCAACGTCCAACGCCACAGGTCACACTGGTTACAACGCTGCTCGGGCAGCACACATCGGCATTGAACGTGCAAATCGCATGACGCTGCTCAGCCTGGGAGAGCGCTGTCTGGTAGCTTGGGGTTTGAGGCAACGCAGACTGGGGCAGCCGCTCTGGCAAACAGAAGGGAGCTTCCTCAGAGAGTTAAAAATAGAACTACCCTACGACCCAGCCGTCGCTCTGCTGGGTATTCGCCCAAGGATTGCAAGAACGCCGATGCAAAGAGATTCGCACACCTCGCTGTTCATGGCGTTTTTTACAATAGCAGGATATGCAAGCAGCCCGGGTGCCCGCCTGTGGACGAATGGATGAAGAGGATGGGGCGCGTACGTCTATTACTCGGGGGGGAAATAGAAAGTGAGACCTGCCATCTGCAACAACATGGGTGGACCTAGAGTGGGTCATGCTAAGTGAGATAAGTCACACCGAGAAAGACGGATCCCGCGTGATCTCACTCGTAGGTGGAATCCAAAGCAACAAAACAAAGAAGGAAAGCAGAAAGGGCCTCCTAAACACAGGACTGATGGTTGCCCGAGGGGAGGGGACAGGGAGGGGCAAAGTGGGTGAAGGGGGCTTCCAGCTACAGGATGAGTAAGTGGCAGGAATAAAAGGCACAGCACGGGGAACGTCGGCAATGGTGTCGTGCCGTGCGGGGACGGACCGTAGCTGCCCTCGCTGTGAGCCCAGCATCGCATCGCAGAGAGGCTTGCTGAATCCGTATATTGTGCACCTGAAACTCATGTACCGTTGAGGCCAACTCTATCTCAATTAAAACATAATAAAATCACCCTCAAAAATTAATTCCATTAAATTAAAAAAAAAAAAAAAGACGAGAAACGGTTTTAAACGGGACACTGCCCAGCGTTGACACGACGACCTCCACGCAGGAGATAGATGCTTCCGTTTCTGACTTTACGTGTGTGGCCTGCAGGGGGCGGTGCGGCTGTGGACCAGTGTCCAGGAGACCCGCTCTCCTGCCCCATCATTGGCTCCAGCCTGGCATCAGGTGCTGCCTTTGAACCTCGTCCACCAGTAACTGCGAAGATATTGGACAAAGTGCCTCCAGCAGGCAGCACAACCGTCTGAAGAGAGGCCGTGAGACTCGCTTATGTAGCAAATGCACCATCCACCTGTGTGGGTCTCCCGCAGGAGGAGGGGTGCGAGTCGGCTGCATCATGGGGTCCAAACCCTAAAGGCCATTGTCGGAGCGTCGGGGGACATGTTTTCAGGTGCTGCTTGCAGAAGTCACCTCACTTTCAAGGCTATTAGGGCATTTAGAAATATTGATCACTGTGATCGTAAGAAGACCAATGAAGTTTCAAGTTTGCCATGATTTATTCATGGGTTAATGTTTTTCCTTCCCATAATACAGCTTCTTAAAAAAAAAAAAAAACACGCCATTTCCTCTTCTTTCTCTGCCCTCCCTCCTCCTCCTTTGAAGGAGGCTTCCTTCCAAGGATGAAGAGTCAGAAAATTGGATTTGCTGTGTCAGGGAGATAAAGCCAGGAAGTGTCTCTTTGCAAGGGCTTCCCTACCTCTTTGGAGCCCCAGAGCGAGTCACCTGGGAGGAAACAGGACACAAAATGCCAGCTCTTCATTTAGCAAAGACAAAAGGTGTGCTAAAAAGGTCCACTTCAAAAGGCATCGGATTACTAATCAGGCTAATGACCTGATAGGCAAATCCCCAGATCCGAAGCCCCCATTGTGTTCTCTCCCCGGACCACTTACTGAAGTCCTTTTGGCTTTTGCCTATTGAAATCCTGCTGCTCCCCAGGTATCCCCTCCCCCCCAAAAAAAGGCATTTGTCAGTCTACATTGTTCAAAGACTATTCCCGAATAGCTTCCCGGTTTTAGTTTTTCCTTTTCTTTAAAAAAAAAAAAAAAAAAATGGAGAGAGAGAGAGGGAAAGAGAGAAGAAGAAAGGAAAGAAAAGGAAACAGAAAGCTGAGTTAAATGGATTAACCACCTTTTCAGTGCGGTGAGGGGAAAGATGCAGTGGGGGCTTTATCCCTCTGGAGGGGCTGAGCACTGCTTTTCAGATGCGCATATCCCTTTAATGACTTAATCACCTCATTACCTGACTTGCAGGGAGAATTGGTAAAAGCTTGCTGGGCTGGCCTCTCCTTCCCCTACCCTCAAGTGATTAAGGGCGGGATTCCGGGGAGAAGAGCCATCCTTGGACCTTAAGATCCTGGAGATAAAGCGCCGGCATAGAAAAACCAAAATAAACCCATTCAGCGGGAACTGTGAAGTGACTTATTGTAAATCCTCCCTTTGAAACCTTAGGCTCAGAAGGTTCACAGCAGCGTCTGCACACAGCCCTCCTGGTCACGGGCTTCTCAAGTGTCCTTCCTCGGCACTCTCTTTTATTTCTTTGACAGTTCGCTTTTATTTTTAAGGATTTTATAATTGCTTTCCTTATCCTCCTGCGAGCAAACCTCTCTCCACAAGTGTTAGAAAAAGCCCGATTGTGAAGGATAAGGACCGAGAAGGAACCCATGAATAATTTCTTTGCTGAGGAATTCAAGATTCGGAATACAGAAGCTGCCCTGGACTAACCAACCCCAGGCTCCCCCTCTCCCCCTACTGTGCATCTACACAAGGGGGAAATTCACACGGAATTGGGGTGGAGGGAGCCCCGTGTGGAAGTCCACTGTGCACCCTTGGCTTTTCCAATCCCTGCGATCGCCTGTGAAGTCTTGCCGGGGGTAGGGAGGAAGGGGGGGTCTGTAAAAGGTGACCTCTAGAGACTGATAACAAGTGGAGCTTCAGAAGGAGACATAACCCCCGCCCTGAATGCCTGGGGGACAAGAGCACACACCTTCCAAGTCCCTTGTGCCTGCACCTCTTGGCTGCTCTCCAGCACAGACCTGAACTCACTAGTGTCTCCAAACAAGATGCCAGATTGTCCCTGGTGGCTCCCTTCTGACCACCATGGAGAGGCAGGGCTCCTTGAGAGAGGAAACTGCCTGGGGGCTTTATTCGTGGCCCTGGAACAGAGGAAGTGAGCACACGAGGGCCTCATTTCCTTTTACTCCCCCAGTGAGTGCTGATGAGGAAGGGCATGTATGTGACACTCACTTGAGACACACGGAGTGTCTCATGCTTCCCGGCTTATCTAAGAATTGCTCTGTGACCAGCTTCTGTACTGCTGTCCCCACACCTTGCATTTCAAAAGGTGATTCCTAAAGAGGATCCTTCACTGCCTCTGAGTCACAGAGCTGTTCCAGGAGTCCCACTGTGGAGGGGGCCACACTGTCCCCAGCTGTCTCCCCTCCAGTAGGTCCCTGGGAGGCCGGGCTCAGGAAGACACTCAGTCCTGTCGAGTTTGGCAGTTGTCCGTTAATGCTAACAGCAATGTTGAAAAGAACAGTCATTCGCAGAAGAGAATCACCTGTGCACGTGAGGAGGCGACCTTGCCGTCGGCCTGCATGGCCGGGCCAGTTGGACGGACACCTCAATGACTCAAGGAGCAACACCATGTGTCCACTTACTGGTCAAGAGAGCCATCTGCGCTGGGCCCAGCCATTCCTCACGGGTTCCCACAGGGAAGGGTAAATAAGCAGAGAATATTTGTGCGTCTTGAAAAACCTCACCATCCCTGCACTCAGGTGAGCACTGAAAAGAATGACAGAATCTCAAGTCCTGAGCAAAAAATTTTGGTTCAAAACAATCTGAAGAACAAAACAAAAAGACAATGGAAGAAAAGGGATGATCTTTCTGTTTCCCCGAAGACCAGTGACTACCAATCGTACAGATACAGTTGAAGGAAAATCTAGTGATCACATGACCATATTCTGGGCGCACATATCAACGTGTTGGCTATAAAACACAGGATCTGAGAGATTTGATTAACTAGTCTTAGGTATTTCAAACACCAAAGGAAGATCTCTCCTTAAGAAAGTTATTTATGTATGTATTTCCCTGGGGACCCAGGTAAACTTCTACAGCACTTACCAAAACTTAGAGAAGTTAGCCCCATCCCCAGTGGGTAGAGTGTTGCCTGTTTTATGTGCCCTCCAGCCTCCAAATCTGTCCCTCGTTCCCACCCACCCTGGGTCCTGCTGATGAGCTCGCCTTTTACTAAAAGGCAGACTGTGCTGAGATGTCCCACAAGTTGCTTTGTTTCCCTTAAATTTTCTCCCATCAAGAACAGAAAAATCTCCCATGTAGAAGAAGTCTAAATATTCGGTGAATGTGCTTCTCCTTCCTCTTCCTACCAGTGGGTGCTGCAGAGTGACTGGGTTCCCCGAAGTGCAGTGCAGAGAGGCAGGAGGGGGGGTCACCTTCCAGGGGAGAACCCTGTCAAATGTGACCGCAGCCAGATGACCGAGGTCAGCACCAACAGTGATCAGTCATGTTGATAGCACACAATGAAAGTAGCACTTGCGTGGTCTTCCTCCAAGAGCCCATGACCCCAGTCCTAGCTGGTCCCAGGAGAAACCTCAGACGGACCTCCATTGAGGGACAGGTTACAAAATACTTGAACAGAAGTCCTCAAGAACTGCCAAGGTCATCAAAACCAAATAAAGCTGAAGACACGGGCAACAGCCAAGAGGAGCCCAAGGAGACAGGACGCCCTGTTGTCATGTGATCTTCGGGATGAGATCCTGGAATAGAAAAAGCACAGCGGGAAAAGCCAAGGAGGTTCAAGCAAAGTGTGAGACTTTGGATGCTGGCACCATACCCGCGCCGGCTTCTTAACGGTAACGAACGCCCTGCCGAAATGCCGGGAACACAGAAAACTGGGTTCTGCGTAGATGGAGACTGTATTCTTGCGACGTTTCTATGAATCTAAACGTATTCTCAATTAAAAAACTCAAATGATATATAAAAAATTTACTCAGGACAAAATACATCACATCAGAGACTGGTCACTCTGGTTGTATTTGTATGGCAACCCTTCACTAAGACCGTTAACCCTCTGGTTTTACTAGAAATTCCAACTCACCTGGGCATGTGCTTCAACGTTATCACTGAAGGATGTGCGTGTGCGCGTGTGTGCGTGTGCATGACCTTCTAACAGCCGCTGGCTGGTTTCTCAGTGCCTCTTCAAAGCACATCTCTTACAGGTTGTTACCGTGACGGGCTCTTTAACATACACAAGGCAGGTTCGTCGCACCGGCCTTTTCAAGACTGTGCTGCCAGGGCTAATGGGGACACACTTCCGTCCTTGTCCTACTCATCTCCTGAGCACTGGACGCGGTCAGCCATCCCCTTCGTCCAGGAAGCATGGGTCTCCTCGGACTTTTCAGAGGCCGTGCTCTCCTGGTTTCTCTCACCCCCCCCCCCCCCCAGTCTACCCTTCCTGATTTCGTTTGCCAGTTCGTTCTCGTCTTTGACATCCAATCACCATCTCAGGTGTCTGATTTCAAAATGGAGTCACTATGCACTTCTGAGCCCACCGTCTCCCACCCGGAGGCCTGACTGGCTTCCCAGCATCCACACTTGCCCCTTCGCCCAACTGCCACCAAAGCCGAACCTTCCCGCCACAGCTGAGAGAGATTTGACACACGTAATGAGGTCACATCTTTCCCTCCTAAAACATTCTAATGGCTTCTTGCTGTCCTTAGAGTCAAAAGCCCAGTCTTCATCAAGTCTGGCCCCTAATGACCGTCCAGGTCATACTGGCCCTTAAAAACCTTTATACTTTATATACCCAGGTCCCAGCAGAGACCCTCACTCACCACTAGGGGGTCCCTGGACACCTTTCCTGTGCAGCCTTGGGTCCTGGTTTTTACCACCAGGCTTCTCCTGTCTCCAGGCCAATATGATTCCTTCAGCCCTTACGACCCCAACAACAAACCATGTGCCCTTCTCGTGGTCATTAATTCACTTCTGTGGACCATTTTCCTGTCCATATTTGTTTTTTTTTTTTTTTTTTTTTCCTACTGGATTGCAGTGGTCCTGGAATCAGGAGACATACCTTCCTATCTTCACTGTCCCAAGAAGGCCTTTGGGGAGGAGTTCAACTCATGCTAAATGGATCACGTTAACCCCAGAAACTACTCCCCTTTATAACCAGTATCTGATGGCAAAACTGAATTACAAATCCTGACTTCTGTTTTTTGTATGTGTTCGTCCCACTCCATTGTAGCAATAATTGTCCGCGTCTTTGAAAACATAATTTCAGCAAATCAGTAGGTGGTGGGAGATTTGTCACTGTCTTTGAACTTGCGACTTTTTATTTGTTTTTATTTTTATTTTTAAAATTTTTTTTTTCAACGTTTATTTATTTTTTGGGACAGAGAGAGACAGAGCATGAACGGGGGAGGGGCAGAGAGAGAGGGAGACACAGAATCGGAAACAGGCTCCAGGCTCTGAGCCATCAGCCCAGAGCCCGACGCGGGGCTCGAACTCACGGACCGCGAGATCGTGACCTGGCTGAAGTCGGACGCTTAACCGACTGCGCCACCCAGGCGCCCCTGTTTTTATTTAAAAAAAAAAAAATTAACGTTTATTCATTTTTGAGAGAGAGAGAGAGAGAGAGAGAGAGAGAGAGACAGAGTGTGAGTGGGGGAGGGGCCGAGAGAGAGGGTGACACAGAATCCAAAGCAGGCTCTAGGCTCTGAGTAGTCAGCACAGAGCCCGATGTGGGGCTCGAACCCACGAACTGTGAGATCATGATCTGAGCTGAAGTCGGATGCTCAACCGACTGAGCCACCCAGGCACCCCATTACCTTGTGAATTTTTAGAAATTGAAGACAGTCCGCATCATCGAAGCAGGAAGGATTTTGAAACAGAGTCATAACAGGTGATCATGTTTGCTGTTGGAATTGTCTCAACGCCAGACAAGCGCTGAAACCTGGGACGGCCAGGAAACTCAAGCTGAGAGATAAGTGTCCATCGATCGACCCGGCCAGATCGCATGGTACCAGATGGGATTGTCCGCAGATGTGGCTTTGGTGCCCTGTCTTTTGTCTGAGTGCGGAGAAATCGCTGCGTCCTTTGGGGGCTCCATTAGCATTCGGAAGGACATTTTCATCCCTGGGTTCCATAAAATATCATGAATTGGCTTGGAAGTAAGAGTGAAGCTGAGTAAAGCTTTAAGATGAAAATGTATCTAAAGGGATTAAGGTGACATATGGCGGTTCTTGAGGGGAGGAGGGGAGGCGTCTCAGATTTACACGAAATCTGTGTTTAGAGCTGAAAGGCGATGCCTCTCCGAGGTGCCCCTGTCCCCCCCGAGACCTGGAGGGGGCTCGGCCGGACCAGGGGAGGCTAAATAAAGTTTTTCCTTCTGTGAGGGGCTGGGAGTGACACGGGGAAACCTGGTCGCCTTTGTTTCCTATTGAAGACCCTCGGGGAGGAATGCCCACCTTTGTTTGGAGGGCTAATATCCGCTGCGAGACAAGGGGCACCCCTATTGTGCCGGTCAACAGTGGCTCTATCAGAAACATTCAATGCCTTTCCAGGGCTACACGATGTGTCCTGCAATGCCATTTTCTCCATGACCACAGGAAAGGGAAATCAGGTAATTAAATGTGAGAAGTCAGAGGCCGGGCTGGGAGCCCTTTCTGCTCAGTTAGCTCTCCCCATGCAGCTGCCCAGCTGTGGCCGGGGGGCCGCACAAAGGCTCCGCGCTGCCCGGCGCACCGCGGAGCGCGCAGCCTCGTTGTCAGGAACCAGCAAGCCAGCCGTGTCCCGCTCCGTGTCCTTCTTCCCATCAACTTGAAAAGCTCCGGCGGGTGGGGGCCCCTGTCGCAGGACACGCTTTATGCTCGGGGCTTCATTGTCCGGGGGCAGATGTCGGAGCCCCGGGGGCGTGGTCGGAGCCCCAAATGGCCAGGAAAGAGCGCAGGAAGCCGGATGGGGGGGGGGGGGGGGCAGGTGGGGCCGAGAGAAGCCGCGTGGACGCGCCAGGCGCTGGCGCGCGCGGAGCTGGCTTTCTACCTTCGTTCCCCCTTTTCAGGGTTTTTTTACAGGTGACTGTGGTGCTGGGTATGAGGTCGACACCTTTAAGATGAAAAGAATCGGATGCTAATTGTACTCGAGGTGTTAGAAAGACTGATCAAGGAATCTAGACCTAAGGCTTATGGCCTTTGGGAAGGACACGGAACCTGGGGCCGCTGCTGCTGGGGAGGAGCCCACCGGGGTCCAGGCACTGCCCAGAGGGAGCTGGAGGGCCTCGCCTTCCACCCGAGGCTCCGGAAGGGCCGGCCACCTGTTCGGTTTGGCTTCATTGGGTTTCAATATAAATAACTATGTTTGACATTTCAATTTAGTTCTTACAGCTTTTAATACATTTTCGTACTGTATTCTTCTACAGATAATTTACTTTCCAAGCTTTTGTGATAATAAGAAACTTGATGGGAAAAAAAAAAAGTTCTCATTTATGTGTAAATTTTGTTAACTGTGTGATCTGCATAATCATTTTCTCCCAATGTTGCTGGTTTTGAGTTGGCATGTTTAAATTTTATAAGTGAGCAACTATATTTCCTTTTTTTTTTTTTAAGCCATTAAAGCACAGAGCGATGTGACTTCAGTGATGTGACTTCATGACTTTCATTTTGAAACCGAATGCCTGGAAGGCAGTTCCAAATGACGAGGACCACATTGGACGAACACGCTGGTCAAGTTTGGCCACATTTGCGTTTGAAATACTACAGTGCAATTTTATGCGGATTTAGTTTTACCAAATTGGGATCACACTCCACCCTGCCACCTTCGCAGAACACGGGGCCAGGAAAGGCCTGTGACTATTTGCTGTGTGGCCAGAACTTCCTGGAACCTCGGGCCCTTATCCAAGCAAAGCAGCTTGGAACAAAGAGCCCGCCTGCCCATTCTCTCCTGGGCTCCAAGTGTGTTCTCACACCTTCACTTACCAGGTCCCACCCAGGCCAGCCTTGAGCAACGCAGTCCAAGAGAGTGTCCCCACCTGTCCCCTCCTTGGATTCTGACGCCTCCCACTCCGCAGGGGATTCCTGGGTCCCCGTGTCACACAGGGTGCCTGCACCACAATTTCCTGTTCCTGGGCCCCTTTATTCCTTCCCTGGTTTTCACACCTGTGTCCCTTCCCCTGGGCAATCTGAGACCTAGAGACAGACATGTCCTGCCCCACCAAAGCCTCCGAAATGTTCGTGGACAAACTAAGCCACTGCTTTCCCACCGCTCACACAACCATGAAGGATTTCCTCCCCCCAAACCCTGAAAGAAGCCGTGGACAGTACAAACAACAATGACAACAACGACGAAAATAATTCCTTGGGGACGATCAGATTCAGAGATAACGTTTTGAACTCAGCCTCTATATTCGTCCATGATGATCTGTCCTGGGTTAATTGTATTTTTCAATAAGAAATAAAAGATAATCCACTCGGTGTAGCAGCTTAAAGCCTGCTTTGCTTCGTTCTTCTGCATTCTGTTTCAGAGGTGGAGGGTTCGAGGCTGGGATCCCCCTTGCTATGGTCCGCGTGGTCCTAGGGTCCTGTGAGGCTGCCCTCCCCAGCCCCGTCCACACGCAGGCATCCGTGAGCAAAACGCCCATGTGCAGGGTTGGGATTCAAAGCTACCAAGGAGTGACTATTTTTAAAAGACAAACAGACCTGCTTTCTGATACTGTTAATACAAAATGTCAGCTGGGAGCTTGATTTTAGGGTTGAATACAATTACTTGTTCCTGTTTGACTTGACACATCACAGCTGGGAGCCAAATTTGGTGGGGAAAACCAAATTTCGCGTCGTCCTGCCTGACATGAAGTCAGAACAGTTTGTTTATGAAATCTGTTTGAAATGTGCTGTTCTTGTTTTCAGTTGTCGTACGTCGCAAGCTGGGGTTCGCGCGGCGTAGCTCAGAAAACCAAATCACAGAGAAAGTGCAGCAGAAAGCAGATAGCCCGAATTCTCTGAAGGAATTCTGAATGTTTATAATCTCCCCAACTCTTTTGCAAAACTGTCAGAGAATTATGTGATTTCCCGCTCCCCCCGTGAGAACATGAGCGGAGCGTGATGGGCCGCAAACCCAGGGGTCTCTCCGCCAAAAATGATGCCTTTGAAGACTCTGTCGCTGGGTCTCCTACTTTTCCAAAAGTTCCATGTTTCCTGGTGCAGGGACGTTGCGGCTAGCTGGCTTGGTAGAAGCTTGTAAGTGGAGTAGCCATCACGTGCCGTGTAGACGCTGCTTTGTTGGCGATGGTGGTGGCGTTTGAGGTAACAGTGAATTTAGTTGTTCTCAATATAAAAAAATAGAATAAAATCGAAGCATGCCTCCGGTGGGAAGGGGTAGACAGGGTTTTCGTTCCACAGCTGCAGCAGTGCATTAGCTCTCTAACCAGGCTTCCTCAATAGCTACCTGTGTGAAAGGAGATTGAAGGCAAAAACCTTAGGAAACCACTGCCGTCCGAGAGCTGTGGACCCAGCTCTGGCCAAACAGGAACCTGGAGGAGACGGGCCCACGGGCTACACAGAGGAGGCTCTCACACATCTTGGAACGCAGAACAAGGGCTCCTGGCCCTCGCGGAGGGAGGTGAGGCCCCCTGGACTGTAGGTGGGGACATGGGGTGCACAGTAGGAACTAAATCCGAGAGGAATGGGGCTTTCAGTGAGTTCCCTTTTCTAGTGTCTATGCCAGTGGGTCTGCATTCCCTTGCTTGGAACATTGCAAAACAAATGAACAAAAGAACCAGGGGCCAAACCCCCCTCTGTCTCAAGAAACATCGTCAAGTGGCAGTCAGGTGTGTGCCCCAAGAAGGAACACGAACTTGTTCAGCGTCTCCTGGGCTGGGACTCCCCCGGTGGTGGTGGGGGTGTTCCTGGGCTGTCCCTCCTGTGCACAGTTTCAGTGCCCTGTGCTGGGACAGGCACAGCCACACAATTACCCTGAAGGAGAGTGAATAGTGTGTGCACAGTAGGAAACTCGGAGGCTCGGCGGCCATTGTTGGCAGCTGCAGACAATGAGAGGCTTTGATTGGTGAGGTCCCGGTCCGTCGTGCGTGGTTTCATGGACCTGTTACAGAAGGACAGGAGCAAGAAACCTGAATGTTGACTCAACCTATCCATATTATTGAAAGACAGGTGCAGAATAGAAATGGGGGACTTTAAAATTAGGAATAATTTATGGTTGAAAACCCCAAATCAAATACTCCTTTGCTACTGATCTGCATACTAATGGGTATCTTAGTAGTTAATTACAATGTAGATATCCAATATATTCGCCTTTTAATTCAACAACGTCATTGCTTTAAATGAAGTTAGTTATGCCACGATTAAGCAATGCCATTTGTGAAAGGTGAGTGGACAAATGCGGTCTAGCAACAAAGGTGTATGCTTTTTAAAAAATTATTTGAATGCCAATCTCCATCAATTGCAAGGCAAAATTCCGATATGAAATACATATTTTTCAAGGTCCCACTTGATGGGCTATTTGGGAGAAATGTACTGAACATGTTCAACGTAGAATAAGAAAGAAAGGGCTGTATTTACGCAGGTAGCAAGACATAGGTGTGGATCCACCCCTCCTCCCTCATCCCCCCGCAAATACATCAAATACAACCTAGTCTTTCTAGTTGATAGGAATATCTAAAATAATAATAATAATCAAATGTTTTATTTTTTTTTAATTTTTTTTCCAACGTTTATTTATTTTTAGGACAGAGAGAGACAGAGCATGAACAGGGGAGGGGCAGAGAGAGAGGGAGACACAGAATCGGAAACAGGCTCCAGGCTCCGAGCCATCAGCCCAGAGCCCGACGCGGGGCTGGAACTCACGGACCGCGAGATCGTGACCTGGCTGAGGTCGGACGCTTAACCGACTGCGCCATCCAGGCGCCCCTCAAATGTTATTTTAAAAACAAGGTACTGCCCAGTGTTCAAGGACTTACAGTGGTGGGAGGGTCTGGACAGCGTAAAGAAAACCACCTCTGGAAAGCCGAATGCCTGGCGGTCCCTGCCATGGCACCAGGTGCCCACCTGCCACCAAGCAGACCTGTGCTCTGCGGGGTCATTTATTCATGACCTCTGCGGTGTCCTCTTGGATTTCCCATCCCTCTCTCAACGTGGCCACCTCTCGCTGTGCTCAAGCGCGATGGCTTTCTGTCCACGCGGGACTCCGAGGGGTAGTGAGGGAGGGTCCCTGGCAGCCTGGAAGGGCTGGAGACCCGTGGCCGTGCTTGGTCTGACTTCTCTGTCTCCGTGCTGTCTTCCTTTGGGCCATTATGACACAGCTTGCACAAATCTGGTTCGAGCCCTTCCTGCTCAAGGTTGTCATCCGGCAGAGGACCAGGTAGGTGTGGGGATGTGTGGGCAGGCTCAGCGCTGGACGAGGGGTGGTAATTCCCCACCTTCTGAGTCTCCAGAACTGTGTCTTGTGCAAACTTTGCTCTGAGTATTTTCGGTCCAAAGAGCACAGTGGCTTCCCCCGCCCCCACCCGGACTGTGAACTCCTACAGGGAGTAGTGTAAGCTGGGAAACTTCTGTCTCATCCCTTTCCAGGAGGAGGAGATACTCAGCACGCCCTCAGGACTCTGATGCCAGCCCAGCTAGGTCTCACCCGCTGTGGAGTCCCCAGTGTCCCGGAGGGGAGGTGACACTTCCAGAGGGACAGGGTAGGAGGCAGACTGGGCCCACTGACAGCACCCAGGGCCTCTGTCCCTTGGATCTGGGAAATCTGGAGGTCTCCACCAAGGGAGGCCCGACAGGAAGCTTCACTTTCTGGACCCTTCCCTTGCACAGGCCCCTTTCCGGGTCTGGGGAGGCATCTCAGAAAGGGCCGTATGCTTTCTTTCTTTAAGTGAGCAAATACAGGCACCTACATGCCTGAGTAGACCTTCGCCCTGCACCGTATAAGCCTCAGGTCCCACGAGGCCTGGGATCCTCGTGCCCCGGGTGGGATTTCCTTCACAGGAAACCCAGGAACTTCCTAGTGTGGATCAGATCAGGAGCATTTAGAAAACAGCGCAGACCGCAGTATCCTATTTCAACTTGCCGCTAAAACCTGTGCTCCATTCTCCAAACTCTTCTAGCCCCTACTCTCTCCCCCTGTAATTCTTCCAGCCAGTCAGGACCTACTGGTTTCTAAGAAGACAAGAAATTGGTCAGAGTAATGATTCGGTAGTCAAGGGTTCATCGGGGGCCGAGGTTAGTAGGAAAGAGCTAATCTCCCAATCCTCACTCCTTCCCTTTGTTTTACCCTAACAAAACCCATCGCCTTTCTTTTAATTACTATAAAAATCATAATGCTCAATATTTGAAAAACTTGTAAAATATAAATTCCTTCCAGGAAAGGAAGACAATAGAAATCATCCCTAAATTCCTCTTCCAAAAAACCTACCTTTGCTGTATCTTTCCATTGCTTTTACTATATAGATGCATGCATATACATGTGTTGTGGGTCGAATTGGGTCCCCCCCGCAAAAGATAAGTTCAAGTCCTAACCGCCGGTGCCTGTGGGTGAGACTGTATTTGGAAGTAGGGTCTTTGCAGTTATAATCAGGATGGGATCACGCTGGATTAGGATGGGCCTGAAATCCAATGACTGAAATGCTTATGTCAGAAAACATGGAAAAACGTGAAGATGGGTGTACGAACTGGAGTCATACGGCCACAAGCCAAGGAACACCAAGGATTGCCAATAACCAGCAGCAGCTAGAAGACGCACGGGTGGATTCTGTTCTAGAGCCTTCAGAGGGAGGACGGCCCCGCAGACACCTTGCTTTCAGACTTCTATCTTCCAGAACTGTTGGAAACTAAATTTCTGTTGGTTTAAGTTACTCTGTTTACAAAAATTTGTTATGGTAGCCCTGGGAAATTGATACAACACATTTTACAAAAATAAGATCCTTTGATATATACTATTATATGTGTGGATGATGACTCAACAGTGCATTACTGATGGTTTTCCATGTCGCTGTTTCACCTTAACAATCCTTTTAATAGGTGCTTGGTTTCTGTTAAATGCATAAAACATGATTTATTTACCAGGTGAAAACAACAACAACAAAACAAAACAAACAAAAAAACAGTGCAGGGGAAGCCTCCAGGAGACCCTCTCCTGTGCACAGGGATGTGCCCGCAAGCTTCTTTGTCCTGTGCACAGGGATGACACAGCCAGGGGCTCCTGCCAGTCCCAGGTCATGCTTTTCTTGCCCTGAATGGTGACATTCACAGAGCTGAGCATTGCAGATCCTGTGCGAGATCAACCCCGCTCAACCTTCCCTGAGACTGGAAATGTGCACTCGTGTGTCTGTTTTCTGCAGAGGCAGACGCCTGGCTCCCCTGCCCTAAGGGCAATGGGCCCCGCGGTGCCAAATAAACCTACCAGGTCACCCTCCCCACCCAGCTGTCACCCGAGATGTCAGCCCTTACATCACTGCTTCTATCCACCGAGGGGCCTGTCCACGGCTGTCGGCTCCCTCTAAATACCAGATCAATGGTGAGTGTTCCTGGACATCAATTCCAAAATAAAGACAAAACCTGACCCCAGATAATTTTATGTGGATGGGCGTGTATCTCTCAGGCATCCAATATCATCATTTACCTCTCAGGGCTCGGTGAGCTTCTAAGTCAGTTACGTGTGGTACCCGCTGAGTTATTTCTCTGCTGCAAACTTTTCCTTCCTCGATTTCAAGCTGCCAGTGGTTTAACAACAGGCTTGCAGATTCCTGACCTAAAAGACGGGCTCTCATGAGCCTGTCTGGGCCGGGGCAGCCCTCTCCTGGGTCACTCAAATGCGACCTTGGGAAAATCCACCTTTCTTGCCCCTCGCCATGGATTCTCATACAGGGAAGAGTGTAGGCTTTGCCCCAGTCTTTCTTCACCCACAGGTAGGGGTGGCCACGCCTGACTGCAGGGTGCAGGAGGGAACTGATGGCCACGCCCACTGCTGGCTTCACTCCTGCCCCTCCCACAGCCACCAGCAACTGCCCAGACCACTCAGGACAGCGAGGCAGGGGCCTACCAGGCTTAGCGACGGGCATTTTGTGCTTACGCAGTGGAGACGACCAGGCCCCTTCTGGCCGTGGCCTCACTGGCAGGAAGGTGAAGGATGCTGGCAGGTGCCCAGGGGGAGGCCTCTCTCCCCGCTGCTCAGCGAGGGCCAGGAGAGGACCAAGAGGCCAAGGTCGTGCCCCTTGAGGAGCCACGGGCCCGGACACCTGTCCAGTTACTCTCCTTTCACAGCAGAGGAAGCAAACTAGAACAACAAAGCTGCAGTGGGCGTTTCTTGTGTGAATATTTAATTGGGGGGCCAATGAAAGCTGAGAGGAACGCCCACATCTGTGCCGGATGGAGCTGGTATTTGCATACCATTCTACTCATTTACATAATTGTCTGTTTCTCTTCTAATCTGCTCTTTGCTCCGCGTCTGTCTCCCGGCCATCTAGTATCCCTGTCCCCAAAGCCACTCTCTGCCTTCAGGAATAAGTACTTGAACCTCAAATGTTTTCAGACTTACCGCGCGCGCGCTTTAAAGTGACTTCTAGAGCGACTTTACGTTTAGAGTGATTTTAAGGGGCGCCTGGGTGACGCAGTCGGTTAAGCGTCCGACTTCAGCCAGGTCACGATCTCGCGGTCCGTGAGTTCCAGCCCCGCGTCGGGCTCTGGGCTGATGGCTCGGAGCCTGGAGCCTGTTTCCGATCCTGTGTCTCCCTCTCTCTCTGCCCCTCCCCTGTTCATGCTCTGTCTCTCTCTGTCCCAAAAATAAATAAAAAAGTTGATAAAATGAGGTTCAGAAAATATTGATAAGCTTGAGGTTTTTGAATGCCGTGTTAGCATGAAAATAAATCTACTTTAAAATTATGCAAGACTGGTGTTTAGAATTCAGAAACAGTGTGTGTTGGTGGGGGCAGAATATTTCGGATGCTTCAGCTGATAACCTGCGGTGTATATTTACTTGCATTAGATCCTCGGAGGTGCGTTCAATTAAAAGGAGAGAAGAGACGTGATCTCTGGCTTGTTTGTATGTTTGTCTGTTTTTATAAGTGGGTTATAACAGGAAGTCTGGAAATAGTAATTCCAGCCCAGACTGCTTTATTTTGGAATAAGCACACATTCTACATCTAATATGTTAAACCGAGATTAATGGTGAGTTTTAATTACCCGTATGAATTTATAGCCATGTCTAGAGGAAAAACTCCTCTCTGATCCTGTGCCTTTCGTTCTTATGATTCCTTTTCCTCCTACTTTCTGAGCTCATCGCCAAGATCCCCCAAAACAAGCATCTTAAAGTCTTCATTCAAGGTGGTTTCTTCTGACCCAGACCTATCTGGAGATGGATAAAAGACGCCCGTGTCCAAGCAGCTGGAATTCACGGCTCCATCTGTTCATACAGCGTGTGTGAGAACGGTCTGCACCAGTGTGCTTCTCGAAAGGAGTGCGAGGTTCCTTTCGCTTTACTTTTGAAACTTTGAAATGAATTCCGTGACTAGAAGTCTGTGCCCGAAAGCCTAGATTCGGGCCTTCCCACCCCTCGTGCTGGGGGAGCTGGCCTTCGGGAGAGGAGGTGGGCCCTCATTTTCCTTCTGTGCTGATCCAAATGCAAGCCTGTTTGGACTGACCCAGGGTGCAGAGCTCAGAGTTGGGGCGGTGGGTGGGGCCCAGAGCCAGTGGGAGTTCATCCTGTTCACTGATCACTAGGGGGCAGAACTGTCGCCCAGGGAGGCTCGGAGGACCCATCCCCAGGACTTCTGGGGACAGAAGTCAAGCAATCGGGGCAAAGTGTTGCATTTTACCCAGAACACAGGCTGATAGGAAAACTCATTTTCTGTTGTCAGGAAACTTCTCTTTCTATGGTGAAAAAAGTAAGAAACACCGTGCGCGTTCTCAGAGATGCAAACTGCCATTCTCATGTAACTTTTTTTTTTTTTTCCGGAAGGGACAAATATTCTGCATACGCATGCATCTACATTTACTGTGTTATTTCTCAAACCCGACCCGTTTACAGATGTCACTGAACTCCGGCCACCAAGGGGTGCCATCCTCCTCCTGATGCAGACAATGCTGTCAATCAGCCACCCGCTGCCTGGTCCCAGGGCTTTGTCCTCAGGTCCCCACTGTGTCCGGGCAAACATCTGAGCTTTTTGCGGGAGGGGGTTTGCACAGGGTTTTCTGGGGAAGAGAGCCCACTTAATTGTTAACTCCTTGTCTACACGTAGCATCTGTTGACATTAGTAATGTAATTGCACTGATAATGAGCTCGTTGACTTGGTGTGTAGGGAATAATCAGTCAGGACATCACATTTGTCTTGCTTTACTTGACGGCCCGTCTCCCACACTGAATAGACAATGTGGGCACGGCCATTGTTTCAAGGAAATGAACCAACACAAGCCTCCTCCCCATCCCCCCCACCCCGGCCCATCACCCCCCCTCCCCCCCCCGGAGAAGGGCAGCCCCTCCACCCTGTCTGTCACCGGACTGGGACGGTTTTCAGAAGGAGCATAGACATGGCGTCTCTAGGACCCACCGGGTCTCTGACTCTATTTCCCCAGGAGTGAGCAGTCTGCAGGTGACTCGCCTCCTCCGATCACAGAAAGACCAGGGGCGGCCAGGCTGGAGGTAAATTTCAGTTTCAAAAGCACGAGACTGACCCTGGCGGTAGAGGCAGGTGGTTGCCCGGTGGGGGGGGGGCACCAGACCCATGTGCCAGTAGAAAGTGTAATGTGTGATGAAAAGTCCCTTTCCAGGGCTGAAACCTTGAACTCTGTGACAGGCAGGCAGCGATAAACAAGAGAGTGGGATGAGAACGCCAAGTTCAAGAAGTAATGTAGGAAATATTCTTCTGTTTCTTTTTAAAAATTTTTTTAATGTTTATTTATTTTTGACAGAGAGAGAGAGAGAGAGAGAGAGAGCATGAGCCGGGGGAGGGGCAGAGAAAGAGGGAGACACAGAACCCGAAGCAGGCTCCAGGCTCCTAGCTGTCCACACAGAGCCCGATGCGGGGCTCGAACTCATGGACCATGAGATCATGAGCCAAAGTCAGACGCTCAGCCGACTGAGCCCCCCCCCCCCCAGGCGCCCCTCTTCTGTTTCTTCTTTATTCCCTTCTCCAACTTCACCTGAACTGGCTCTCCTTCCCTGGCGTAGACCCTCAACCTCCCAGCAGCCAGTGCCTGTGGCCCCATGGGGCAGCCGGTCCTGGCAGGAAGGGACACAGGGGTGGGCCCACGTCACCTGCCTGCCGACCTCAGGCTTGGGCTCCCTGCCCTGTTTTTTCTCTCCATAACTTCGAGAGAGAGGAAACGGAATCTACTCTCCTTAACACTAATCAGTTCCGACATCACATTTATTTCATCGAAGCCTGATCCTCACCCGAAGTTTATCACTGTTTTTTTTCATTCCTTCTTTCTCCCTCTTGGGAACACACACACACACACACACACACACACACACACACACAGAAAGCGATGCAGGTGTGAAGGAAGTCGCTTATCTTTACAATAGTTCACTCATTGCCCAAGCTGCCCCCTTCTGATGTCCCCTCGTCCATCACGTGATGGAAGGGGAACTGAAACATACACTGCCATCCATCTATATCCTTCCACCCAGTGGCACAGTGGGTGATGCCCACAGCTAGCCAGGATTGTGCCTCCTGCCAGCCCACAGCCGGCCTTTTCTGCAAACTCACAAACAAGGGAAACTTGTTTATGAGTCTTCTTTTTCTTTTCCTTTTTAATGTTTATTTATTTATTTTTGGAAGAGAGACAGAGAGCAAGCAGGGAAGGGGCAGAGAGAGACAGAGGGACAATCCCGAGCAGACTCCGTGTTGTCGGCACAGAGCCAGATGCGAGGCTTGAACTCACGCTCCCGGAGATCATGACCTGAGCCGAAACCGAGAGTCAGGCGCTTAACCGACTGAGCCCCCCAGGTGCCCCCATTAGTTTTTGTACCTGTTCCTGTGAGCAAGGGGACACTTTGGCTGGAAGGGACAGCCTACAACCATAGATACAGCTGCGGCTTCAGATGTAGGAGCAGATGTAGCTGTGGTGTGTGTTTCATGTATATTGTCTGGAGACGCACGTTAGCAGGAAGATACTGTTTAAAATGTCAGTAAAGTGGGGCTTCACCCCCGTGTCACTAGTGCATTGCGAACATCACCACAAGTGTCGTTACAGTCTGAAATTTGACCGGAAGTTCCTTGGAGTAAATCTCCACGCAAGAACTTTGCACCGTTAAGTATCTTTGGACCGTTAGCCAGAGACATGTGATACCCACTTCCTCTCCCGGTCGCAGCGATCCTGTGCTTCAGAGAAAGGAGGCGGACGGCAGCGAAAGAGGCACGCCGTACCCCCCGCCTGCCCCACTCTCCGTGTTGTTACACTATAAACAACAAGCATAAATCAGAGCCCCAATAACTTCCTGCAAATTTTGAGAGTCACCGGTGAACTTGGAGACTGACATGGAAGGGAGGATCGGGGATACATGATAGCTTATTTTTTATCTATTTCTTATTTTTTAATTTTTTAAAATGTTTATTTGGAGAGAGCGAGCACGAGCGCATGTGCTGGGGATGGAGAGAGAGAGAGAGAGAGAGAGAGAGGGAGACAGAGAACCCCCAGCAGGCCCTTGGTTGTTGTCAGAGCCTGTCAGCACAGAGCCCGACGCATGGTTGGATCTCGTGAACCATGAGATCGTGACCTGAGCTGAAATGGAGACTTGGCCGCTTGACCAGCTGAACCCCCAGGTTCCCCGACACTAAGTTTATATTCTTGCATATTTGTCAACCAGACTATGTGCGTGGTTGCCGATTCAGATCAATTTCCATCACGATGAGGAAGGAAACCTAAGTATATTTAAGAGTTCAACACAGGGCTTCAGGTAGATGTATGTCACGTCTACTTCTGTGGTACTGAGCGCACAGGGCCATCCAGATGGGTCTTTCAGTCATTCGTCTTCTCAAGTTCAACAACAAATAATGAGTTAAAAAAAGACAAGGGACGGTGCATATGCTCGTCACCCGCTGAACGTAAATTTGCACGGTGTTCAGAGCAGGGTGAACTGTGAGAGTGCTCAAGGAAAATGACAGATACATCACACAGCGGCGAATGTCGGTGTGGAGTCTTCTGACGGGCCACATAAGGAGCTTATCTTAAGCCCTTGAACAAAGAAAAAGCTCCCTAAAATAAAAGACTGTATGCTAAGCCTAACTAATCCCTACACAAGTTAATATTAAAGCAAATAGTGGAAACAAAGAAGAAGTTTATAATTCCCTGCTTGATTGCTGGCCTCTATGTAACACGTCCTTTCACGAGTGTTCGAGCGCCGTGAAGTTATTCCGAAAGCAGAAGGCAGCGCCTTGTGTTTGGGGTATTGGCAACAGGTGCCTTGTTATGCAAGTTGTTTTTAACTGGTCTTTATAAATACGCAAGTAGGTTGAAGCAGATAAAGTAAGAAGGATTTTAACTAAAAAAAAATAATAATAACACACATTGGGAAAATGAAAAGGCAGTTAGGACTTAATTAGAATTATTAGCAGTGTTATGTCACTGCTGTTACTATTACAGTGAAATGAATTTTCTAAAATCCTTAGGTATTAAAACAAACGTATGCGCGTAATCCGGCACTTAGTCTGCACACCTGTTCTGTGGTGGTTGTTTTTGTTTCGTCGTTGAAACAACTGTGGATTTTGGAAGAGCGGGCACAGGAGAACACGTTGCCTGTTGCATTTTGTTAGTCGGTACTTGCTTGATGGGATCAAGACCAGGGTAGGGTGCAAAGAAAGTGCCCTTTTTGAATCTCAGAACCCTAGAGGAAGGAGCCTTTTCAAACTGAACAGAAGAACAGGCCCTCCAGGGGCCTTGGGGGGGCAAGGGGTGACTTCAAAGGTGGGGGTACATGGGCAGGACTGCCGGGCACTGGCTCTGGACCCCATCCACCACCACAGCAAAAGGCAAAAGGCCTTCCCTCCCTTCCCCAATTTTCCCTCCTCCTCCTCCTCCCCTCCCCCCTTCTTTCCCTCCTCCTTCTGTCCTTCCTCCCCTTCCCTCTCCCCTCTCCCCCCTCTTCCTCCCCTCCTCCTCTTTTCCCTCCTCCTCTCCCTCCCCTCCCTGCCTTCCTGCTCACCCTTCCCTTTCCCTCCTCCTCCTCCCCTTCCCCTCCTCCTTCTCTCCTTCCTCCCCTTCCCTCTCCCTCCTCTTCCTCCCCCCCACCTCTTTTCCCTCCTCCTCTCCCTCCCTTCCCTACCTTCCTGCTCTCCTCCCCTCCTCCCTTCACCTCCTCCTCTTTCACTTTATCTCCTTCCCCTCCTCCCCTATCTCCTCCTCCCCCTTCCCTTTACAGCCCCCCTCCTCTTGTCCTCTTCTTCCTACTTGGTCTTTTCGTACTATATTATCGTAATAAAAATTTCAACAGCTAGAGCTCACACACACGAAAACACCTTCAAAACTACTGTCCTGGGAAAAACTAGGAACGTGTCACAGCCAGAGATCGACACGATTCCCTTTGAAGGGAGGCAACCAGTCACAATAGCCATGATGAACGTTCTAGCCACAGGACAACCTAGCACTCACCATCTGGGTTGCCGATTTCCTTTAAAGCTTGAAGGAGGAGGGTGGGGTCTGGAAATGGTCCCAGGCTCATTCCTGCTGTCAGCAAGTCAAGCTATGAGGTAGAGGAGCCCTGGATGGAGGACAACATGTCTGGGGGCCCAGCTTCCTCTAGAACCACCCCTCACTGCCCGTCGCTGGAACCCAGAACCACGCGTGGTGCCCCCTCAGGTGTGCCCGTCCCGGGTTGTTTGTTGAGCAGGTGCCGCATCAGACACAGTCAGAATTCCTGAGGAAATTGCGGCAAATTCAGTTCCTCAGAAGGAATAAAGGAAAGACCATTTCTGCTGGTGGCGCTGGACTGGAGTCACGGGCTTGGTTCACAAACGACTTCACTCGGTTGTCAGGACACTTAAATACAGGTCTTTGCAGATTTTCCTTCAACAGCTTTTGAACCCAGATGTGTGCATCTGACCCAACATGACTGTGATGTAATGAAATCGTGATGAAACGTATCTTTACAAACTTAATATGAGCAGAGACATGGATGTCACCAATGAGTATTCTTGAGGTAGATAAAGGGGGTTAAGGTTACAGACGGCCAGTCCGTCTGGAATCCCAGTTGGGGTCCTTCCCAGGTGGGTCACTTCCTTGTGTCTCACTCTCATCTCCAAAATGGGCAAGAGGTAGGAATAACACCCGTTCCCAAGGTGTCCCATTCATGCATCCAGTCATTTATTCAACAGCATTTATTACTTCTTTTTTTTTTTAATATTTATTTTGAGAGAGAGAGAGAGAGAGAGAGCATGCAAAAGTGTGGGAGAGACAGAGAGAGAGGGAGAGAGGGAATCCCAAGCAGGCCCTGAGCTGTCAGAGCAGAGCCCATCGTGGGGCTTGAACCCATGAACCCATGAGATCATGACCTGAGCCAAAACCAAGAGCCAGACACTTAACTGACTGAGCCACCACTTATCCTTATCACTTGCTTCTGCCTCCTATGCTTACTCAGTTCTAAGCACTTTGCTTGCACTGTGTTATCTAATGATACACATGAAAGTACTTTACATGAATCCAGGGTACGTACAAATAAGCAGTGGCTTGTTAATAGTATTTTTTTTAATATTTAGTTACTGTCTATCTTCACTTATTCCTGACGCATTGGCAAACAAAATAACTTTGATAAAACATGGAGGAGATGTAACCTTCTTTTACGCAGAATTGTACCTTAAAAACACCAGATAAAGGGCTATCCATTTTAGTTTTCAATATTTTCTGACCATCTTGAGAAAGCCAAGCATGTGGGATACCAGACTTTCTTGTAAAAAAGTTTAGTGTTTAACCTACATGCCAATTTTTCCAGATAAAGTCAAATCATCTGTTAGGTTTTGATGGAGTTGATGAACATCTGGTCAACCGTAGGAGTGAAGATTAAAGTCCTATGGGAAA
Source organism: Puma concolor (assembly GCF_028749965.1). Lineage (NCBI taxonomy): Eukaryota > Metazoa > Chordata > Mammalia > Carnivora > Felidae > Puma > Puma concolor. Next base: position 3,032,452 of record NC_141667.1, on the reverse strand, counting down.
GACCATACAGACACAGCTCCTTGATTCATGAGCAAGGACTTCCTCAGTGCTATATACACTGTAATCATGTTGGCCATTTAATTAAGGTTTTGTAAGTCCAAATTAAAAAAAAAAAACAAAACCATTTGTCTTAACTGCACACTTGGGGACTAAGTGTGAAAGCACCTTGTGACAGAACCGTGGGATTGGGCTCTGAACAGTTAGACCAAGAGGAAAAGTATGGACTCCAAAAAAGAATGCCATGTGTTCACTGCTTCCATACATGATACCAAAATCCAAGAAGACTGAATGAAGATCTTTCCTTGGAACCAGACGCAATATGTGGTGTATTTCCATAGAGGTAGACTTATTTCCAGGGTCTCCGACTGAGACTAAGGGAGGGATATCTTTCAGTAAGGGGGAGGTAGGGGTTGACCTACTCAGAACTTACTGCACAAAGGCCTTTGCTGTGGCGACTCTTGGAACCATGAGCATGCCCGCCTCCAATGGTCACTCCAAGGAGAGATGACTCAGGTGTTTCTTTGGAATCCGGGCGCTCCTAAGCATTGCTCTATGGCTTTGTACCATCCAGTCAACTCTGCTGAACTCAGCGCCTTCACAAGCAAAATGGACGGAGGTCACTACCCTTCCAGATGTGCTGAGCATTAAGTCAGATGATGTGGAATCCCACTTCCGTGCTCAGGGTGCTTCCTGTCTTTTCCCTGCCTTCTCCAGCACCCAGCCAGTCTGCTTGTCCGTAGCTCTACCCTGAACATTCTCCTCAAGCAACTTAACGCTATTTTCTATCATTCAATGCCTGGAGTTTTATTCAAAAGGAACCTTGAGGATTATTTTGGGTGGTTAGAGAGACTAATAAAATGCTTGGCAGGTGGTTGAATGTTGTGGTGAGCTAATGTCTCAAAAGTCTTTCGGGGAGGGGGGATGAAAATGATTCCCAGGAATATTCATAATGTTTAAAATAGGCACTGGTAGTAATTGGGCATATGCAGAATTTTATCCGATTATACAATTTGATTACAAATTCTGACATCACAATTATAAAAAGAACTTGACGTTATTAAAAATGGGATTTTTTCTCAAATATCTATCATCTCCTTCTTTTAAATTTCTTGACAATAAAATTCAGGTAATGAGAATGCTCTTATAAAAAAATACTCTTGGGACTATGAGGCAGTAAAACTTTATTCAAACTCATTACAAAGCTTTAAAATAAAAGGCATTCTACTTCAACATTTATTGAGTAGACTTTTTTGGTGTGTGTGTGTGTGTGTGTGTGTGCAGAGTGGGGAATGCCACGGTCTCTTTAGGCACACAAAACACAGTTTCCCCTTTTATACTAAAAAAGCCAAGACAAAAGATGGCGGGCGTGTTGTGTTTAGCACTGAGATAAGTCTCAGGGGTCTAGAGGAAGCTCAGAGACGGTCTAGGGCAGCCACTCACTTTCTCCTTGAAGAGTAAAAGACATGAAGCCCTGCGAGGGGGCGGCTGATCCCCGTGTCTCAGTGGGGCACATGGAGAGCAGGGGAGGACACTCCAGCAGTGACTTGACTCTCCATCCGGAAGCTCACCGCTAGCCTGCATACCACCTACGACAGCCGGCTCTGGACCCCAGAGCACAGAACCAGCTATGTGCCCACATTTGATCGGAGAGTAGTCTACACACGGGGCTGTGGGGCGGGGGCGGTCGTAGAAATAAAAGGACATGCTTTCTGTTTCTCCTGGCACATCGCTCTGTCCTGAGATCTGCTCCTCTTGGGCCATGTGGCCTGGTGACATCCAGAAAGGCGGTTCCTCTGAGGGGTCTTCTCGTCATGGGGGCTTGTCACCATCCTGCACACGTCTGAGCCCACCTGGCCCGTTGTCCCCAGTGGCCAATATTTTGTCCATCTTCCCCCTGCGGGGACCCTGCTTGCCTTCTCTCTGCTCGGGCGGCAGTGCGGGCACGCGAGGGGCTCTCCACAAGGGATCGGCGTCTTTGTCAATGGTTTAAGGGGAGATCGGTGCCCAGACGGTGCCACAATACAAGGTTCTTTCACGGGAGAAAATACTGTCTCCAAATGTGACAATGACTGCACCTTAGGGTACCATCGGTTTTAGAATTTTGGATACCGTGGTTATCGACACCTTGGAGCCCACTTGGAACTCTCGAGTTAGACACCGAGGCTTCCACGCGAACACTGCTTCTCGCCAGCCCCACAGCTGGGCTGCCGCCCATTCCAAGGTCATGGCCTGTGGCAGCAGGACCTCCCCTTCCTGTGAATGAGGTGAGTTCAAAGCCCCGATCTCCAGCACTGGTTTCCTAAATGCTCCCTCCATGCTTCCCTTAGATGCTGCGAGGATCTGCCTCAGTCATTGTCCTCCCACCCAATCATGTTTCTCACCACATAACCACATTCGGCGTCTCTTTGCATCGAATCCCCTGTAACCCCGTGCTGTCCGCCAGGGTCAGATCTACACCCCCCAGCGTGTGCTGGCCATCCCGACCGGTGGGCACATTCGAAGCCTCGCTGACTTCTTAATCCCCTCTCTCCAGTGCCTTTCCTTTGTGGATCTCTTAGTTCCTATTTCTGATGCAGCACGCCATCTGTCCATACACAAACGCTCAAAACCTTGTGGGCTTCCGTGACTCCCCTTCTGCCTTCTCCCCCGACCCTGCATGGTGATCTGTTCTGCTTCTGCTGCTTCTCAGTACAGTCCTTGGGCCGCCCTCCTGGACCACAGGTGCTGCTCCCTGCTTATCTCCCTGACTCAGCTCTCTCTCCGACCTACTCCGTCCTGCACAAATCTAGGCAATGATATTTTAAAAATTCCTTTAGATGTGCATATGATCGTGTTATACTCACTCAGAACCAACATCGGCTGGCTTCCTAAGTCACGCCACCCGGCTTCCAGAACCGGGGCGGTCTTCACCATGACCCCCCAACCGCCCCCGGTGCTGTACGCTCCACCTTCCATCCACCTTCTTGGTCCCCGGTGGATGGAGCTGCCAGGGTCTCCACATCTGCCCAAACCTGCTGCTTCCATAGTCCTGCTCACATGGTGTCCCCAGTGCAGTGTGTGTGACTGAGGCAGTGAGTGCCCACGTCTCTCCCATACTTCATGCACATAGGCCATTGAGACGGGGGAATCCATATTGGAATTCAGGCCATCGTTGATTTTATTTACTAAATTTACCACCTGTTGGCCACATGCCAAACACTCTGGCTGTATTATCCCTTGTAACACATACAATAACCTTCCAAAATAGACATGATTATCCCCATCTTGCAGACAAAGAAACTGCAGCTTAGATCGAATATTGAAGACAGAGTCACAGAATCTATCAAGGCACGTGGAGTAGGTCAAGGAAATCACTTAATAGTAACGAATTCCTATAAAATCAGTAAAGAATAGAAGTGTCAAGGAAAGTTGTAATTTACATTGAGATGATATTCCTCTGAATAAAGTACCCTTAGATTTTATATCCATAGAGTAGATTTTCTGACTGCTGTAAGCAGACTGGAAGAAGGCATTTACATGGGAAAGAGCGACTGAAGAACCATCCCAGGGGCCGCTGGAGGGGTCACGGCGCCGAACTGGCACCTGCAGAAGACAGGGCCATGCGCAAACCCCGCACTGTCATTCGACGCTGTGGGCCTGCCCGAGTGTGCCCTTCTCTGTGCTCCCTGCAGACCCGCCATCCCCATTTCCAGGAGAGGAAGGTGAGGTTGTGCCTAGTCCTCATGTCCCTGATTGCCGCTCATCTCGAGATCCTAAACCCTGAGCTCCGGGCAGACCTCTTTCCTTCCCTACCTCTGTGATCTCCACAGCCTGCATTTCCCTCTGCCTCACTGACGATTCCTTCCGGGTCCCAGTCTCCCTCATGTTCCTGAGGTCCTCCCCATGTTCTGTCCTCCCTGTCAACCCAGTGCACCTCCCCTGAACCCAAGCCCTGAGCTAGCAGCTCTCTACGTGTTGGTGATGGCAAGTCACTATGTCTGCTCATACTGTTCACCGGAGCTCCTGGCTCACGATTCCAGATTTCTAGTAGGCATTTCCAAGTGACGCCCCGGGAAATGTCCTACACCTTGCGGACCCTGGAGCCTGGGGCACATCCTCCTTGTTTCCCAAGAGACACATCTCAGAGATTGGCAAGTGGTATTACTATTTTTAATGTGTATTTATTTATTTTGAGGGAGAGAGAGAGACAGAGAATCCCAAGTGGGTTCTGCACTGACTGTGAGACTCAATCTCATAAACCATGAGATCATGACCTCAGCTGAAGTCAAGAGTGGAATGCTTATCTGACTGAGCTACCCAGGTGACCCAATGGTATTATTATTTTTAATTGTCGAAATAACAGCTAAATTAAACTCGAACTAGAGTTAGTGAATCCAGATGGGACAAATCCAGCCATCCTGTAGCGACCATGTGGATCTAGTCTCCATTAGAACTTGACCTTAATGGAGGCCTTAGGCAATTCTGGACGGCTGAGGCAAAATAATAACTCTTGATGCCGAAAATGTGCACATTTCAGAAGATCCACTGATGGTCGACTAGACCACAGGTACATATACAAGTTATGTGATTTAACACATTTTATTATCACTGACAAACGGGTATTACGTTTTAAAATACATTCAGCACGAGGAATGAGGAAGTCACCTTCGTGACAAAAGGGACACTGAAGTCATACCAGAATAATATTGTGCTCTTGACTTTTCACATGAGGGGTTTTGAGAGGCTAAAAGAAAGGCATCAGAGACGTTTCCCTACAGATGTCCTAAGGTCCACAACGCGGCGTGAGCAGAGAGCCTGGTCTGTGGGCAACTCTCTGTGGTGCCTTGGGGATCACCTCTGTAGATGCGTTCAGTGAATAGCCAGCAAGTGTGAAATCAATGTCGGTATCATGGATGGGAAGATGATAAAATGAATCTCTACCCTTAAGGCTTTGGGTGAAAATGAATAACCGAATAGAAAACCGGATGGATAACACCTTCAGGCTTGTATAGAAGGCTTGGATTGGGGATGAGGGAGATTTGAAACCTCACCCCACAGACACCGGGCAGTAGTCCCTGACACTGACTCAGCACACACTGCCTGGCAGACACTGAGCTCTGTGCACTCACTTGCCCACAATGGGCCTGAGCTCTAATGTAGGGACTGAGAGGTCCAGGTCAGAGGTAACACTACTAGCTCAGGGTCATAGGAAGGGAAGTGACGGGGTTCCTGGAAAACCTGGATAGCTTAAGTGCAGCCACCAGAGAATAGTCTTGGCCAGTATTCATGACCTTGAGGAGACATTTTTTATCCTTGGAACTCGGTTCTCTCAGATCTGAAAATGGGAAGAGCATCTCACCATAACCAGTGGGAACTACGTGTAAAGCCGACGTGAAACCCCAGCTCAGCACATTCAGGCCGAACTCATGAAAGGCAGGTTCCCTCCATTTCCCATAATCCTGAACAGATCTTATAATGTGAGGAAGGGAGACAAATCCTGAAGGTCCAATGGAACGTACACGTAGTTGACAGTCGCAAAACACTCTTCATCCTAATTATACATGATAACGAAAAGACATTGACCACTTTTCATTTAATTTATTTGCAGGTTTTCTTTTTTGTAATTCCCACATCTACATTAGGAGGTAGATATTGCCGTCTCTGCAGAAATAAAAATGAATTTGAGAGAATATAAAATGAGAATCGATTCTAGGTCATAGTAACAAGTAACATGTAAATCATGTGGAACCTGTAACATGAGCGTCTATACCATCAGGTTTATTCAAAATCTCAGCAGCTCACTCCGTTGGATACAGCTCTGTATTTGAATACATTTTCCCCGGGGCGCCTGGGTGGCACAGTCGGTTAAGTGTCCGACTTCAGCCAGGTCAACATCTCGCGGTCCGTGAGTTCGAGCCCTGCGTCGGGGTCTGGGCTGATGGCTCGGAGCCTGGAGCCTGTTTCCGATTCTGTGTCTCCCTCTCTCTCTGCCCCTCCCCCATTCATGCTCTGTCTCTCTCTGTCCCAAAAATAAAAAAAAATTAAAAAAAAAACGTTGAAAAAAAAATTTTTTTTGAATACATTTTCCCTTAAAGCCCAGAGTAGTATTACAAATGGCTGATGGTCCAGTAGAACCGAATACCCATACCCACCTCTGGTTTATCTCTCCTACTTATTTATCCATATCCTATGATTACTTGGTTGGTTTCTTCATTGGTGAACTGCATGTAAAGGGTAGATTTTACTACTGAGGTGACATAGGACACCCTGGCTTACGTATACACCAACATTCAAGGTGCACCTTTCTGTCTTTCAAATGCACGTGAGTGGGAAAATGGGGGAAGCAAGGGGACTGAGTGCAATAATCCCCTGCAGGCTGATGGTTAATCGTTCTGAAAATGAAAAATGCATCACAGAAAACACAGAAGCAATTTAAGTCAAAGCTAGTAAAGCTCAATTTTATAAGTCACGTCTCTATTGGCTGAATATGGTCCATGGTACTTTCTGCCACATTCCTGTGCACTCCGGGACAGAGAACACAGCACTCTTGTTGTGACGACCTTGTCCCACAGCTCAGCGGTTCCCTTTCCAGCCTGCACCCTGAAGCAGCCCTGGAAGGTGATATCTAGCAGAACTTTCCACGACGGTGGCAATGGTCTATCTTTGCGCCTTCTAGCACCATAGCCCCTAGCCACATGCGGCTAATCAGGCAAAGGAGGGACTTTTCTTTCTTTCTTTCTTTTGATTGGGGCAAAATATACATAACGTGTAATGTGACATTTTAATCATTTTCAAGTGGACAGTTCCATGGAATCAAGTCTGTTTGTCATAGTTCTTCAGCCATCATCAGGAACCATTTCCAGAAATGTTTTCATCTTATAAACTGCAAGTCTGTACCCATTACGCAACGAGTCTAGATACCTCATATGAGTGGACCTGTACAATTGATGTTGTCTCGTGACTGGCTTATTTCGCTCAGCACAATGTCCTCAAGCTTCATCCGTGTGCAGCAGGGGTCGGAATCCCTTTCCTTCTTAAGGCGGAATGATATTCCGAGGTGCACATACAGCACATTAGTTTGTCCTTCAACCTGGTGATGGACACTTGGGGCGCGCCCACCTTTGGGCTACGATGAATAATGCTTCCATGGACAGGAGCGCACAGATAACTCTTTGAGACCTCAGGAACTAAATTGTTAATTTCATCTGACTTTCACCAATTTAAATGTCAGTAGCCACAGGCGGCTTGTGGCCACCATATCGGACAGCGGCCTCAGAGGTTAATCTGGATCACGGAGCTCCTCTGAGTTACTAGTCTGGCAACTCTCACGTCACAGGTCTCAGTGAGAAACAGGCAGATGGGGATAGTTTAGCATCTTTATACTAGGTCTGGCCTCCGCTTCATCCGGCTGGTTGCACTTTGAGTTGCTCTGAAATGCTGACACGGGCCGGAAAGTGGGACTGCTGCAGACGCGCGCAGTGTCGCCGTGAGGTGAAACACTTTTGTTTCTATCTGTTCTACCTGAAGAGTCAGAACGCCCCGCCCCTGAGCCTGTCCCCTGTCTCTTTAAAAAAAATTTTTTTTTCAACGTTTATTTATTTTTGGGACAGAGAGAGACAGAGCATGAACGGGGGAGGGGCAGAGAGAGAGAGAGACACAGAATCGGAAACAGGCTCCAGGCTCTGAGCCATCAGCCCAGAGCCTGACGCGGGGCTCGAACTCACGGACCGCGAGATCGTGACCTGGCTGAAGTCGGACGCTTAATCGACTGCGCCACCCAGGCGCCCCAATGTCCCCTGTCTCTTGAATGGAATGCCAGCGACGGCTCCGCCATTAGGATCAATATCCCAGCCATTATGTTGGCAAAGAGGCAGCAAATCACATTTACGTGGATTGTCAGCCTCATTATTATAAGCAGATGGCAGTCCATGCACTACAATGCGGGCCCGAAAAGACTGACATTATTTCAAATTAAAATCTATAATGCTAATACACATCTCCGAGTCTTTGTGCCGGGCCTGAGTGCATTAATCTTCTGAATGATTTGCTGATGTGCACGCCGCTCTAGCTGTTTTCACATGAGTGGAGCTAAAAGGAGGCCTTTTAACTGAGAATGGTTAACATTTATTCATACAGATTGATAAAAGCCAACATGCAATTTTCTTTACTAGTAGCTCCCTAATAGGAATTAATGGACATTTTAAAGAGAAATTCCAAGTTCAAGGAACCCAGAAAGAAATACTCCAACCCGGGAGAGGCAATGTCATGCCCCTGTGCCGACCACAACTTCGTCAGATTTTATATTCATTTAACGCGCCGTCACGGGGCTTCTTTTTACCGGAGGTAGAATATGGAAAACGCCACAGAGCACGACTGTGAGGAGAGCCTCGGTTTAAAAGAGGTTTTTCACCAGCGACTATGGAATTGGGGCTTTCAAACTGGAAAACAAGATGAAGAAAAGTTTTTATGAAAAGACTGGGTACTGCTTTGCAGCTCCTCTATGAAAAGCCACTCTATGTTTTTTCAAAGATGGCATTCTTTTAAACCATAAGCCCATATGAGTTTCCTTTTCTCTTACAAAGTGAGGCATGGATTCTACTCACAAAGCATTTGCAGAAATGAAAGTTTAGCATGGGATGGGATCGTGTTTGTGCATGGTTCGGATTCTCCAGTTGTTTTTTTGGACGTGCTCTAAGATTCATCATAGTTAAAGTATGTGTCGAAACATCATAGTGTTCTGATATGAAAACTATTATTTATTTTCTTGTTTAATATTTCAGGAGGTGACCTAATTGCTACGAAGCATACCCACTTGAACTCATGTATAACCAAAAACAGGAATATTTCCCTAATAGACTGGAAACTATATTTTAAACAAAACAAAAACTTTTTTTTTTTTTTAGTACAGAACAGAGTCCTTAAACATGGGAAAATGTGTAAGACATAATTTATTAACTAGGATAATAAAAGGTGGTAGAATTATGGGCTGGAAGTGACATTTGCACTGAAAAGATTCCAATTAATTAGAAAAAAATTTATCTACCAAGACAGGTCAGAACCAAAGATGCAATCCACTGGGTGAGTTTGTACAAAGATGCTCGTAAGATAAGCTTGCTTGTCCGTATTCCTATTAAAGAGGTTAATTATACACCCCATCCAATAAAACCAAATGAGGTAATGTCTTGTTTATCCAATAACCCAAACGTTGGCAAGTCTGTTGCCCAGAGCACAGCTACAAAACCTCACAGAGGGAACCCGGGCCTCAGAGCTGCACGGAGACCGACTTTAACCAAGTCCTTGCACGTAACTCTGCAAAAAGAATCAGTCGTGGAATTTCAGAAAATAAAGAACTTTAGGGATCACTTACTTTGACCCTCTAATTTTACAGATGAGAACACTGGGGCTTGGATGGTCACGTGTGTTATTGGACAGCACACGCTGCACAGGCCTGGGTCGTGCAGGACACCTCCACGCAGCATCCCCCAGGCGTCAAGGGCACCTCTGCGCCTCCCTCCCTGCCTGGGGCTGATGGAATGTCTGTGGATTTGGCAGAACTTCCGGGTGGCCACGTTTCCCTCCCCATGATGTAAAACCCCTCTCGTTGAGGGTGGGCAGCACTGAATAGGACACTGTGTTCAAATCCCGGCACTTTCACAACAAGCCACAGGCCAGGTGGCTTAAACAACAGGAATGTATTGTCTCACGGTTCTGGAGGCTGGAGGTCCAAGGCCGAAGCATCAGCAGGGCTGGCTCCTTTGGAGGCTGGGAGGGAGAGTCTGGTCCAGGCCACTCCCTGGATTCCAGTGACTGGCTGTAATCTTTGGTGTCGTGTGGCTACTGGAAACACCCCCACCTCTGCTTTGTGTTCACACGGCTTCTCCTGAGTGTGCGTGTAGGTGCCCAAGCCCTCCCCTCCCCCTTATAGAAGGACACCCATCATGTTGGAGTCTACCTAATGACCTCACCTGAAATTAACTATATCTGCCAAGACGCTCTTTGCAAATAAGGTCATATTCACAGGTTCTGGGGGTTAAGACTGGGACGTATTTTCTGGGGGAAAACAATGCAGCCCATAGCACCTATGATTTGGGGGGATTCTGCAAGTGTAATTGAAGCCCCCAACCAGTTGAACGTTAGATATTCAGAGGGCGGATTATCCTGGTATACCTCACCTCCTTGGGTGAGTCCTTTACACAAAAGTCTGCAGGGGAGTCTTTTCAAGCAGCAGGTGTCTCCTTTGGCCTTGAAGAGGAGAGGGCTGACAGCAGGGAAGGCAGGCAGCCTCTGGGGCTGGGAGCTCCATCCTCTAGGACAGGAAATGAGGTCCGCCCCACCCCACCACACCCTGACTGCAGCCCAGGTGACCGTCAGCAGTAGGTCCAGAGTCCTGACCTCCTGACACCGAGATAACCGACGTGCATAGTTCCAGCCGGTTCGTGATAGTTTGCTATGCATCGGTAGTTAACTAATACACACAGCATCCTCTACCTGCACCACGTTAAGGTCCTCATGTATGAGATTGAAACATGCATTAAATAAACATAAGTTCCACCCCAGCCTACAACCCCAAGCTTTCTCTATTGTAGCAAAGTTCACTATCGGGTAACTCAGGGTTATCAAAAAAAAAGAGGCAAATTTTGTAATGTTAGGAGTGGAAGGTACGTTAAATATACATTAGACACAGGTCAATGCCATCATGGGTTCATTGAAGAAACACTTGCCTGAAGAAACGTTCAGTTTATTGGAAAATGCAGCTGAATGGAAAACCTCCAGTTCAACAATGCCAGCCGCCAATCAATTACTTCAGCACTATCTTTTAGCTACAGAAGGGACATAGGATCTCACGGATCAAACCGTTAGGGCCTTTTGTCCAAAAGTTAAAATGAATCCCTAAACTGCTGTTGCCGTTTCAGACATCCCTTGCCACCCACCCTGCGTGTGTCCACCACGCAGGGGGTCATTCGTGCGTTCCTTCCTTTCACCACCACGTGCTCTGTGTCGACTGCCGACTCACTACTTTCCTGGGGACTGGAACCAAAACACACGTTTCCCTCTTTGGGGGAGCTGACATTTGAGCGGGAGTGAAGTTCATATCACAATGGTAATCTTATTAATTTCTCAATATCTACTGTGAATCCTCACGAAGCTCTAAGACATTTTTAGCTTTTGTAATATGCCTACTTGCACACAAAGATGGGCCTTTGTTTCCATCTCCCTTGTTTTCTTCTGAAGGTGCGGGGGGGGGGGGGGGGCGATGAGTTAACCTCTGACCTTACTCGGTCAGATGTGTGGCACGGAGGGTGAGGAGAGCATCTGGCCCGAGAGCCAGAGCTGGCCAGGCCGCCCGTCGGCCACGTCATGTGGGCTGAGTTTCGGCACCCTTGTTGTAAATAAACGGACGACAGTGCCCACTTCCCAAGGCCGTTTGGATGCCAGATAAAGTGACGTGTATGAAAAGAATCTGGGTTCTGAGGACTGAGACTTGCGGACCTGGCGCTCAACTCGCACTTGCTTCTAAACTCCTCTAGTGCGTGCCGTGTGTTAATGGCCATCTTTCAAATAAACTCCTGTGTATTAAAAAGCAGAGAAAAAAAAGCCACTAATGCCAATACATTTACACTGTATGAAGACAGAAAACAGGTGTCAGAGTGGAAGACACACAGCGGCTTGTCCACTGGAAGTTTCTGTGCTGCGGCCAACTAGCCCATTTCGCCCTATGAGGGTGGATCTCTCTCTCTCTCTCTCTCTCTCTCTCTCTCTCTCTCTCTCCTGCTCCACCGTATTATGGACATGATGCTCCTCTTATCACTGTATTGGGTTTGAGCTGCGGAAGCTCGCTGGTCCGGTCGTCCGGAGTACATGCCCTGGAGAGGGTGTCGTGTGTCCCACAGCGGGCCAGAGGACTGGAGCGAGATTCCCAGACACGGGAAAAGGGTCCTACGTGAACCTGGTGCTGGGGACCCAGGGCTTGCAAGGCCTCAGGAGCATCGTAATATGCTGTGACTGATATGTCTCACCTTGAAAACCGCTGCTGACCCATCTGGTGCTGCACTGCCCTTGAGCGGGACTGCGTTCTTCCTGACGCTGGGTTTCGTCTTCCCAGCCTGACTTGAACCTTCTTCTGTGACGCTTTTGTCCCCGCTCTGCCACGGAAAGTGCCCTTGTGAGAGGCAGCGGCGACCTTCACGTTGTGAAAGGCGGTGGCCGGGTCTCAGTCTGATGTGGTCTGTCCCAAGGGTAGTGTGTGCGATGGTCGACCAGAGCTTCCTCTTCAGAAGTCTCTGTCTCACCAGGTCGTGAGACAGAACCCTTCCCAGGTTCCCTCGACCTCACCGGCTGCCCCTGCTCAGAGGGAGAAGTAACTTTTTTGAGACTTTCTTTTAATTTTCCCAACCTCCTGAAGCGCCTGTGCTGTGGACTCCGCCCTCAAACCCCTTCTCCGTCTGGATTATTCCCTGTGATGCTGTCGAGAACCCCAAGTTTCTGCTTCTTGGCCTGGCTTTCCTCTGAGCCTTTCACTTTGGGGAGCGTTCTCTGTGGACCAAGCCCTTTGATGCTGATGGCCATGCTCGAACTAGGCAATGTGTTATCACCGCCTTATTTTGCAGACAAGGAAATTGAGGCACAGGGGAGGAGCGAGCTAGCTGAATTTGGAATCAGGTCCAGGTTCCTGGGTTGGTATTTTTAAATATTATTTTGTGATGTTTATTTCTGAGAAAGAGAAAAAAGACAGAGAGTGAGCAGGGGAGGGGCAGAGAGAGCAGGAGACACAGAATCCGAAGCGGGCTCCGGGTTCCGAGCTGTCAGCACAGAGCCCGACGCGGGGCTCAAACTCCGAGAACCGTGAGATCGTGACCTGAGCCGAAGTCGGAAGCTTCACTGCCTGGGCCACCCAGGTGCCCCCTGGGCTGGTATTCTTAACTGCTATTCTAGTCAACTCTAAATGGCCGGTAAACCTCTTAGGGGGCAGAAAGACCCAGGTTTTCAACTGTTTGGTTATGAATTCTCCAGTTTCTTATACTATCAGGTATATATTGGCTCTGTTCATCCAATAAATAATTATCAACCCCTTCACACGTTTTACATGAGGGCTCACATCTATACCACAATTTGTGGTCTCCAGAATGATTTCAATATGCTTTCTTAGGTGATTTTCCCCAGAAGTCCCTATAAGGTAGCAGGACAAGGATTTTTGTTATCAAGTCGACTTCTTGCATCAGCTTCCTACTTGAGCAAGTCCTTTCCTCCAACTCAGAGTATCCGAGAAGCCCTCTTTGGGTCGCCTAACGGTGCCTTAGCTTGGACGGCCCCCCATCTTGTTCACATCCTGTTCTGCACGCGTCACCCAGACCCTGTGGCAGTGAGCTCTTTGGACGGTCACATTGGAGGTCCTGAGCACATCCTCTCCCGGGTCACTGCCTTTGCCAACTGCTCATGCGACTGGGCATCGGCTCTGTCCTGGGAAGACGCAGGGAAACAAAGCAGGAACTCGGGGTGAGAATCTGGGTTCTCTGAATCCCAGTGGGGAGACTTCCAGGCAGTCTGTGACACAGTGTGGTCCCCGAGCCACACTGATGTCAGATGTTGCTTTGCTCTGCAAGTTAGCGCTTTAAGCCTTGTAACTTGGGTAGCTGCTTTGTTATCCCAGTTTTATTTTTAGAGCCAGAGCAGACACAATCAATTTAATTCCAGTGCTCTGATCATAAACCTCCATGTTAATATTGCCCCTTTAAATCAAGTGTTTATGGGTCCTATAAGCACCACCTGGAAATTTTACCTTAAGGTCCTAAAGTCATTTGGCTACAAATTACTTAATATTTTCTTGCACCTATTTCCGTGGTCTGGATTTGATTATTTCTAATTATCATAAATGCCCCTCTGCATTCCAGACTTGTACTGGTTCAGTCACTCCACCGGCCAGATATTTTATGTTCATGTTCAGAATCAAAGAGGGCAGAGTCCTAAGTCGTGTGTGCTTCCCCAGCCCAGGGGTGAGACTTTGAACAACCCTCCAACCCCTTATTGTGCAGGAGGCAGAGAGACCTTTTTCCAATGCCGGATGATCCGATTCCACCGGGGATTGTTGTCTTTCCCTCCTAAAAATAACACTCGCTTTGCACAAACAACACTATCGCAGATACCATGAGAGGGGCTCCTTTGCAATTAGCGTAGGTTATGGCTCCTTTTATATATTTGATAATAGTATGAATCCTGACCCCCAACTACAATTCCGTGTGCTCCCTACCTTCAGGGGAGGCCATGGAGACAATTCCTGCTACAATCTGAGGATTGCAAGAGGCTGGTTCAGCTCCAGGCAGCGCATCTGGAGGAGAAGCATTCAGAGTTGATGTGTCAGTCCCCAGCCCCCCCAACCTACGCCTCCCGTACCCCAGCCTGCTCTTCCCCCCAGCTCATCCTGCAGACTGAGTGGTTGGAGCGGCTGCTGGTCAGGGCTGTCAAAAGGTGCGGGATGAGGAAGCGGAGTTTCGGACGCAGGCTGCCCCTCTGACTCGGCTCTGACCTTTGCCGCTCCAGATGCCTCTGCTTTCTTCGAGAGTGAGGGGGCCTGACAAAGGCGAGGCCCAGGTGCACATCCTTTCCACTCGGTGTTTGCAAAAACTAGAGACGCTTTCCCTCTGCTCTTAATTCCCTTCAAAAATACTGACGCATTTCCAGGTTTAATTTGACAAACATTTCTGCCCGGGCTCGGCTCCTCTAGGATCAGGGGTGCAAGGCCAACAGGAAGGGCTGTGCGGGCTGAGCCTTCTCCATCCGGGCTCGTAGCAATGCCTGCTGAGCGCTCAGACCTAAGCTCCGGGGACTTTGGGGACTGGGAAAATAAGGCTGGATTTCTACCATGCCCTTTTCTTCTTTATCTCCCAAATCCAAGCAAATCGTTATCTGACCATGACTAAATGGAAATTGTCCATACTAAGAAACCAGAGGGGAGTGAAGTAAAGTCGTTTAAATATCCAAAGCTTCTAGAAAAGAAGGTGGGGTCAGATGATTTCAAATTCTGATGTAGACCCAGATCCTGCCACTCTTCAGTTTCCTTCAAGAGAAACAGTGGCAAAACCACAAGACAAAATAAAACAACACGCCCTCACACACACACACACACACACACACACACACACACACACTGTCTTTCTCTCTCTCATGGTATGGAAATAATTGGGACCACACTTTCAACAAATAAATCTTGATTAAATGAAATAAAGACATTCTTATCTTCTCTTTGATCATTAATATCAGAAATATTAGGGGCGCCTGAGTGATTCAGTGGGTTAAACATCCGACTCTTGATTTCGGCTCAGATCACGATCTTACCATTCTTGGATTCCAGTCCCCTGTCCTGCTCTGTGCTGACCGTGCAGAGCCTGCTTGGGATCCTCTGTCTCCCTTGTTCTCTGTCCCTCCCCTGCTCACATGCTCTGTCTCTCTCTCTCTCAAAATAGATAAATAAACTTAAAAAAAGAAATAGTAACATTAATTGCATTGTTAATGGTAACCTTGAGATGTCTTGCTATAGCCTCACAAACCTGGAAAAAACAATATTATTTCCTAATGACTTTAGCTGTAACCTTAATGGATCATTCACTTTTTAAAAAATAAGCACACAAACAAAACAAGAAAGGTGTCTGTTTGCAGTATTAAACTGAAATTTTGGGTTCTTGGAGGCAGAGGGGCATCTCCAGCCAGCCCTAACGGGAACTGGGAGAGGTTGGCGGGTCCCAGAGCCGCAGACAGAAAGACAGCGATCACAGGAGGGACAACACAGCCACACACATGGTGCAGAGAACTCAGAGAATAAGAAACAAAACTTCTGGGGGGCGCCTGGGAGGCTCCGTCGGTTAAGCGTCTGACTCTTGATTTCGCCTCGGGTCATGATCTCACGGTTTATGAGTTCGAGTCCCACACAGGGCTCTGTGTTGACAGTATGGAGCCTGCTTGAGATTCTCTGTCCCTCTCTCTCTGTCCCTGCCCCTCCTCAAAATACGTAAGTAAACTTTAAAAAAATGAAGCAAGAGTTCTAGAACAGAGCATACAACGCTTTCAGGAAATGCAAACATCACTACCACTCTTTCCCTGGCTCATCTGCCTGGAACTCAGCCTCCAGCTGCTCCAGTGAAACACAGATCTTCTCCTACAGCCAACAGGATCTTCTGAGAACAATTCTCAGGCCCTCCAAAGGCACCATATCAAAAGACCAAGGATTCCTCTTACCTGACCCTTCCTCGCTCAGCAGGCCACCTGCCACCTCATGGAGAGCCTGGGTTCTGGCTCCTCCCAGACCCATAGGAAGCTGCAGTCCTCTCTCTCTCCACCTCTGTGCTCCGGTGAGCAGATTAAATTCTCTCTGACCCCTCTCAGACATGCCCCCGGTCCTCCACTCGCATAGAGAGGGGCCGTCCCCAACGTGCTTCTTGACCTCCAAAGTCCACCCTAAACCACCGCCCCCTACTTTTCTCCTGGATATTCTGTCTACAGACCAAATCTGTTCAAATCCCATATCTGCTTTTAAAACTAGCTCTAAGAGGTTGCCCACACACCATCCCAGTAACCCACGACCTCTTTCCTCGTACGTCTCAATCTCAGCTGCACCGTAGAATCACATGGAAGTTTTTAAAATACGTTGATGCCTACGCTATACCCTAGACCAATTAAATTATAACGAGTGGGAATGAAGCACCGGGGTTTCCCGCTTCCCGGGTGACCCCAGGGTACAGCCGAGGTTTGGAAAGTTCACCCCGCTTCAGTCTACCTGACAGACAAGTTTGAGAAATGAGCTGAAACAGTTGAAAAGTGTGTGTTTCTCAGCATGGGTACCTTTCGGGTGTCGCCTCCCGACCTCCATCCTTTGGAGCCAGAAACCCATGGATGCTGTTGTTCCATATGTTTATTTACCTACTTGGTTATATTTGAAAGGATCGTAGATGCTGAAGATTGGGTCGTGCCAACTTGGATGGACTGCACCCTCTCCGTTGTCTGTGACGGTTTCCTTTTCCTATGCTCTTTAGTCCATTATTGTTAATACTGTAACTCGTTCTCATGAACCCACCATCAAAAATCAAGTGTGACTTTAACCTCTGCCTTCCTATACCCCTGACAACAGCCAACTTTTATCTTATGTTCATTATTCTCTGACCTTTTTTCCTTACCATGTGATTCCAACCGTATGTATTCTACAGTTACAAGTGTATTTAAGTTTTCATTTAACTTATCAAAACTATTTTGCTAAATGCATCTGTATTATCATGTTAGGCACCAGAGAGACAGGAGAAGAGACACACAGAGACAGAAAGGAACAGAGAGAGATAGAGAGAGAGAATAGACACTTATTTTAATGTATCCCCATGGGATTATGGGGATCGGTAAGTCTGAAATTTGTATGGCAGAGGTGCAGACTGGCAATTCAAATAAGAATTGATTCAGTTATGAGTGTGCTTTCTGCAGGCCAGGGGGCTGGAAACTCAAGAAGAGTTTCTGAGTTAGTTTTGAAAAGAAACTTATTTTTGTTCTTAAGGCCTTCAACTAATTGGATGAGGCTCACCCACATTATGGAGGCTATTCTTTACTCAGAGTCTACTGATTTAAATGCTAAATGTGCATCAACTGATGAATGGGGAAAGAAGATGTGGTTTATATATATATATATATATATATATATATATATATATATAATGGAATGCTACTTGGCAATGAAAAAGAATGAAATCTGGCCATTTGCAGCAACGTGGATGGAACTGGAAGGTATTATGCTGAATGAAATAAGTCAGCCACAGAAGGACAGATATCATACATTTTCACTCACATGTGGATCTTGAGAAACTGAACAGAAGACAATGGGGGAAGGGAAGGGGAAAAATCGTTACAAACTGAGAAGGAGGGAGGCAAACCATAAGAGACTCTTAAATGCAGACAACAAACTGAGGGCGGATGGGGTGTGTGTGGGGAAATTGGGTGATGGGCATTGAGGGGGTCACTTGTTGGGATGAGTGCTGGGTGTTGTATGCAAACGATGAACCATGGGAATCTACCCCAAAAACCAAAAGCACACTTTACACATGGTATGTTAGCCAATTTGACAATAAATTATATTAAAAAACAATGCTTATCACAGGCAAAAGTATCTTCACAATAAGACCCAACAGCTGGGCACCATCATCTAACCAAGCTGACACATGAAAGTAACTGACCAAGAATGTGTTGGGCTTTCAATTCACCCCCTTTGTTGCACGTCATTGCATTAATTGATTTTGACTAATATCAAATATCCCATTATGTGACTGCATCACAATTTATTAATTCTCCAGCTCATGGGAATTTGGGTAATCTCCAGGTCACCACTGCTCTGAACAGCACTGCTACAGGCATGAGAGCCCTTGTCCCTCTTGTTCAAGAACATCCCTTGGACGTGTTCCTGAAAGTGGGATCTTTGGCCATCTTTGTGAATGGTCAATCTGATGAAAATATGCCAGGTGCTCCCTCCAAGAAGTGGCACCCATTGCCATAACTATCGGTCACATAGTAGAAGAAATTCTCTGAATCAGCGTCTTCTTGGAGACTTCTTAATTTTCAGCAATGAAATAGGTTTAAAGGTTATTTCCTTTAAGTCTTGGTTTGTATTTTCCTATTATTCATGATGTTAAACTTCTTTTTATGTATCTTTTGGCCATTTGCTTTCTTTTTCTACGAAATGCTTATTCGTCTATTTTGCCCACTTTTAACCGATTTGTATTTTCTTACCTATTTGTAGCCTTCTTTATATATTCTTGATTCCAAAGTCTTATTTGTTATATGTATTGCAAGAATGTTTTTTCAAAGACTGTAACCATTGTTTTCACTCTGTTTATGGTGTGTTTTCATATACAGAAGTTTTAAATTTTACTGCAGTCAAATTTACTGATCTTTTCCTTTGTAGTTAATAGTTTTGGTATATTGTTTAAAAATATTTTCCAACATCAAAGTATAAAAGATCTTGACCCATACTGTTACCAAGACTTTTAAAATTTCCTTTTCAAAATACTTAAGTTCTTAATCTATCTGGACTTATCAGGAGTTTTTTTTTTTTTTTATATGCCATATGATGTAGGAATGCCAATATATCTTTTTCTTTATGGCAAATCAGGTTTTCAGTTCCACTTATTAAATAATCCTCTTTTACCCCACTCATCTGTCAAGTCCTCCGTCATATACCGAGTTTCCATATCTGTACAGACTCTATTCTATCGTATGGGCAAAATGTGTTTGTATGCCTGGTGCATTAATTGAGAATATCCAATTTCGCCATAGAGACAAAATAAACAAATTACTATAACAGTTAGAAAAACTCATACAAGGTGTTAGATATAGATGGTAAGTAAGATAGTAGTCTGTGTGTAAGCTTTTTTTAAGTGGAATATATATGTTGAAAATAGAAGTTTTAAAAAGATGGGAATAGTGTGTGTTATTCACACAAAGAGAAGTATAAAAGAACTGAGTTAACATTCACTAACCATACCCTGGGCTGTCACTTCCACACTGACATCCATATTGCATATCCATTGGTGACATCTCTTCTAACACATTTCTTTTTCCCAGAGGAAACTACCAGTACTCAACAGTAATAAGTGAGTTGCACAATTGGACATCCACATGCAAAAACAAACAAACAAACAAACAAACAAAAGAATCTAGACCTAGACCTTACACCCTTGACAAAGACTAACTCAGAGTGGTTTGCAGACCTAAATGTAAAATGCAAAACTAATAAACTCCTATAAGATAGCGCAAGGGAAAACGTAGGTGCCCAATGAGACATTTTAGATAACACACCAAAGGCACATCTAGCAAAGAAACGCTTGCTAAGCTCGACTTCCATTAACATTTAAAATTTCTTTCTGCAAAAGTCAACGTTGAGGGAATGAGAAGACAGGCAGGCACAGACCGGGAGAAAATGTTTACGAAATATACATCTGATAAAGAAGTTTTATTCAAAATACGTAAAGAACTCTTAAAACTCAACACTAAGAGAAAAAACAACCCCATCAAAAAATGGGCCAAAGACTTTAACAAGCATCTCACCAAAGAAGATATACAGATGGAGAATAAGCTCATGGAAAGATGTTCCACGTCATATGTCATCAGAAAGATGCAAGTTAAAACATCAGTGAGATACCCACTACACACCTAATATCTAGGGGCGCGTGGGTGGCTCAGTCGGTTAAGCATCCAACTTCAGCTCAGGTCATGATCTCACGGTTTGTGAGTTCGAGCCCCATGTCAGGCTCTGTGCTGACAGCTCAGAGCCTGGAGCCTACTTCAGATTCTGTGTCTCCTTCTTACTCTGCCCCTCCCCAACTTGTGCTCTCTCTGTGTCTCTCAAAAAATAAATAAGTGTAAAAAAAAATTAGAAGACAGTTTGGTGACTTCTCACAACACTGAACCTATTCTTAGCATACCATCCAACAATCACACTCCTTGTTACTGACCCAGAGGAGCTGAAAATTCATGTCCACACAAAAACCTGCATATCGTTGTTTACAGCAACTTCATTCATAACTGCCAAAACTTGGAAGCAACCAAGATGTGTTTCAGTTAGATGAGTGGACCAATAAATTGTGGTACATCCAGGCAATAGGATATCATTTAGTGCTAAAAAGAAATCAGCTGTTAAGTCTTGAAAAGGCATGGAAGAACCTTAAATACATATTACTTAGTAAAAGAAGTCAGTGTTAAAAAAAAAAAAAAGCTATATACTGTGTGATTCCAAGTATACAACATTCTGGAAAAGGCAGAACTGTGGAGATAGTAAAACTATCCCCTTTAAGTTTCTCATCATTAATTACGCTATATTAGCTACAGGGTGGTGGGTTTTTGTTTTGTTTTGTTTTGTTTTGTTTTGATTTGTTTTGTTTTATTTTGGTTATGTTTTGTTTTGGTAGACATTCTGTATCATGTTGAGAAAATTACCATCTAACCCTAGTTTACTGAGAGTTTTTATTATAAACGAGTTTAGGGGTATGTCAAATACTTTTTCTGCATCTATTGATATGTTCATATTGTTTTTCTTCTTTAGTCTGTTGATGTGATGGATTACACAAATTGATTTTTTAATGTTGAATCAGTCTTGCATACCTGGGATAAGTCCCACTCGGTCATGATGCATAATTCTTTTTTTTTTTTTTTTTTTTTTAATTTTTTTTTTTCAACGTTTATTTATTTTTGCGACAGAGAGAGACAGAGCATGAACAGGCGAGGGGCAGAGAGAGAGGGAGACACAGAATCGGAAACAGGTTCCAGGCTCCGAGCCATCAGCCCAGAGCCCGACGCGGGGCTCGAACTCACGGACCGCGAGATCGTGACCTGGCTGAAGTCGGACGCTTAACCGACTGCGCCACCCAGGCGCCCCGATGCATAATTCTTTATATACGTTGTTACCTCAATTTATACATTGTTAATTCAATTTTCCAATATTTGAGAATTTTTGCATCCATGTTAGGGAGAGATATAATGTATTTGTTTTCCTTGTAATGCATTTGGTGTTGGTGTTACAGTAAACCTAGCCTCAGGCAATAAGTTAGGAATTATTCTCTCTGATTCTATCTTCTGAAAGATATTATAGAAACTTGGCATAATTTATTCCTTAAATGTTTGATAGAATTCACAATTCACTTATTGAATTATCTGGGTTCGGTGCTGGCTCTTTAGGAAGGTTATTTATTATTGATTCAATTTATTTAATAAACATAGTCCTGCCCAGATTGTCTCTTTCTTTTGGTGTAAGTTTTGGCAAATTGTATCTTTCAGGGAATTGGTTCATTTCATCTGAAGTATGAAATTTGTGAGCACAGAGCTGTTCTTGGTATTCTTTTATTAGCCTTTCCGTAGGATCTGTACTGATGTCCCTTCTTTCATTTCTTATGTTAATAATTTGTGTCTTCTCCCTCTTCCTCTCTCTCTTTTTTTCTTAGTTAGCCTGGACTAGAGACTTACTGATTCTATTGTTCTTTTCAAATATTAAGCTTCTGGTTTAGTTGACTATCTCAATTGATTTCCCATTTTCAATTTTATTGATTTATGCTGTAATTATTATCATCTCTTTAGATTTCATTTGTTCTTTTTAATCTAGTTTCCTAGGATCAAAACATAGATTATTGATTTTAGATCTTTCTTCTTTTCTAGTATGTGCGTTGCATGTTATGCATTTCCCTATAGTCACTACTTTCATTGCATCCCACATACCTTGATAAATTGTATTTTCATTTTTATTTAGTTCAAAAACGTTTAAAGTTTTTCTTAATTGTTTTTTAAGTAGGCTCCATACCCAATGCAGGGCTCGAACTCACGACCCCAAGATCGGGACTTGAGCTGAGATCAAGAGTAAGATGCTTGAAACTACTTTGACCCTCTTGAAACTACTTTGACCCATGTGTTATTTATTTATTTAGTTAGTTTTTGTTTTTGTTTTTGTTTTTGTTTTTGTTTTTGTTTTTTTTTTGTTTTTTTTTTGAGATAGAGTGCAAGCAGGGGAGGGGCACAGACAGGGAGAGAGGATTCCAAGTTGGCTTTGCACTGTGAGCACAGAGCCCAATGTGGGGCTCAAACTCACAAAGAGCAATATCATGATCTGAGCCGAAATCAAGAGGCCAATGCTTAACCCACTGAGCCCCCCAGGCACCCCTGACCCATGTGTTACTTAGAAGTGTGTTGTTCAATCTCTGTGCATCCTGGGATTTTCCAGCTATCTCTGTTACTGATTTTTAGTTTAATTCAATTATGGTCCGAGAGTGGGCAATGTATAATTTTCATTCTTTTAAACCTAGTAAGGTGTTTTTTATGGCCCAGAATATGGTCTATCTCCTCCACATCAGCTTGAGGAGAATGTATATTCTGCTGTGGATGAACCCATCTACAGAAGTCAGTTGTACCCACTTGATTAACAGTGTTGTTAAGTTCACTTTTGTCCTTACTGATTTTCTGCTTATTAGAGAAGATTTTTAACCCTCATTTCAATTTAATGAATAATGGTATCACCTTTTAAGAATTCTTCTTTTCTTGGGGCGCCTGGGTGGCGCAGTCGGTTAAGCGTCCGACTTCAGCCAGGTCACGATCTCGCGGTCCGTGAGTTCGAGCCCCGCGTCGGGCTCTGGGCCGATGGCTCGGAGCCTGGAGCCTGTTTCCGATTCTGTGTCTCCCTCTCTCTCTGCCCCTCGCCCGTTCATGCTCTGTCTCTCTCTGTCCCAAAAATAAATAAACGTTGAAAAAAAAAATTAAAAAAAAAAAAAAAGAATTCTTCTTTTCTTGAGTCAGTTTATAGTTTTTAGAGGTTCATAATTATTATTACGATTTATACATTTTGGAAGTTTGTAAATTTCTTAGCAATTTATCTATTAATCAAAATCTTCACAATCATTACCCTATAACTGATATCTCTCCCCAAATAAACCTTTTATCTTCTCTCCCACTTACTTGGAACCACTGATTATTTACTGATGTCAGTTAGTTTTATTTATAGTCTACTTTTGAAGGCATTTTCATATATATATATATATATATATATATATATATATACACATACATATATATATATATATACATGTATATACACACATACACACACACACACACACACACACACATATATATATATATAATGAGTTGATAAATTTGAGCACCTACACTACTATTTTCCTCATGTAATATCTGCAAATTTAAATCTAAAAGAAAATTTGATTGAAATATTGAATTTGAACTAAATTAAATACTCCATAACCAAATAGTCCAGATAGTATTTGTACTGTGACATTGCCTATTTATTTATTTTACCCAGATAAGTGAAGATAACCTTGCTAATCACAGTATTAGATTATTTTATTCATTACAAGCATAAACTAGACCTTTGAACTGACTTCAAGTAGCATCACAAACAGCTCACTATCATTTTGTTCCTTTCATAATGGAGCCCTCAGGAGATAGATTTTATACCAAATTATGCTGTCTGGTGCCCTTAGTAAATTCAGATTCTGTTGAACTTAGTTTTACCTGCAGACCTATGATCAGTTACCACTGGGATTTAGTGAAGACTGTGAGATAATGTAGACAGGCAAATTTAATATCTGTTACATGCAATATTGTTGCAACATAGAAAAATCACCGGTTTCTTTTATCGCAGAAATTATTTTAGCCATTTTATACTCCATACATTTATGAATCTGGACACTCTAGGTGGCTTTGTTTGTTTCTAATAACTTAACTCTTACTTTCTCAAAATTTACTGTAAGTAATATATGAACCACTTAATTAAATTATTAAATATTATCAAATATTATCAAGCCTTGTCAAATATTTATATATTTTAACAACCTTGTCAAAGGCAATTTCTTATTTATAAATTCTATTTAGAATATTAGCTATATGTTCACAGTTGAGACATTACACATTAAAATAAATGTTTGCTATATCTGAAATGGTCCTTTAAAGGTGTTCTTTTGGGAATAATATTGTGACATGATCTCTTTAATTAAATTAATTGCCGAGTTTTCCAGTATCTCTGGATTTTCTTTCCGTCCAGTTACAGTTACCCTGCACAATCGTCTACCACTATGCATAAAAACCCTCAACGCTGCTACAGTGCTGTATCGGGTGAAGAAACTTCTTCCTGAAGCCTCTGCTCTTACCCCTTCTTCAGCACAGCTTTCCCAGCCTGCGTAGCTTTCAAGCATTTTGTTGTGTAGGGAATAACTAGCTGGCAAATGTTTTGTGATCTGCTCACTGGACAAACCCGATTCTTAGTGTTTGCTGAGTCTCTGTGATGTACATACTCCCTCCATAGTCAGGTTCAAGCGACCAGTGTGCCAAAATGAAGCAAGATGGGAAGATGGAACACAGTAGAATCTCCTGAGTTGGTTGGGGCCACGTTCTTTTTTTTTTTTTTCCTTGAAAAAAGACAAAGAAACTATAATCACTTGTCTCTGAGCCTTGTTCATGCTCTTGAGTGAGAAGGATAGCTCATAGCTCTAGGAATTTTTCTTTCCATCTTGTAGAATGTTTCATGGCTCAAGAGCTTGCAACGAGCCATTTCTACCCAATACTTGTTAACAATACCTGAGGTGATTGTCAAATACCTTTGAGCTCTTTATATTAAATCTGCACTGCTCTATCACCACACTGTGCTTTAAGATATGTGTGCATTTTCTTTCTCTCCTGAGCATGGTGTTGTAATTCTTCTTGACATAACTGATTTCAACAGGATGAAACATTTGGGAGACCATGTTCAGGAGGCTAAGTCACCTGTACTGTATCAGTTTCCTTCAGAAAGAAAAGCTTAGGGTCAAATGAAATCTCCCAGTACGACTTCCCATTTGAACATTGGCAGTAACTCACTGTCTGGGAAAAGAGAATATAATCTTATATTTTGTGTTTTGATGGTTCAAAAACTGGAGATTCTGAAAAATAAAATAAAATAGAAATTTTAAATGAAAACTGGAGATGCTGAAGAACTCCAGGGTGGGGCTCTCCATGTTGGGAAGGGACATGGTAGCCCAAGAACTAGGACTGAACAATATCTAAGTTCCATCTTTACTTGGGCCTCTTGGCCTGACTGTGATCTGGAAACGAGTCACCAAGAACTGGAGTCACAGGGACTTGAGCATGGCTCAATTGTGTGTTCATCCAATGGGACCATATTGGAGAAGGACTTTTCCTCTTTCACCAATAATCATGGAAACGCATGTGGGGCTGTGTTTCAGGGGTCTCAAGGCAGCCATGGATAACATTGCTCAGACACAAGAGGCAAAGTCATAATGACGTGATGGTTCCTCAGTGTTCTCTCTTTGGGTGTGAACGGTTGACTCGCATAGGTTTTGCATAAACCCTCAGAGCTCTTAGAAATTCTGGGAAGCCAGAGGGGAGATAAGGGACTCCTGGCTAGAATAGAAAGGGCTACAGTGATTGGTTAGAAGCAATGTAACCGTCCATGTATTCTATGAAGTAGCTCATGATGATTACATATGACTGTTTCCTACCATTAAGTGGGCAAATACTATGAAGTGCTACTTAGTTAACAACTTGCTGTATGGATTGTGATCTTCCCTACGAATATGTATGCCTCATAACAGCATTTTTTCTCTTCTCTACATCTAATGCTGCAAAAGCCAGGGCACCTCAGATACCGGAGGAGATCAATGCTGCAGATGAGCGCCCCGAAAGGAGCCCGGTGATGTGACCACTGCTCATCCTGGACCGTGTTCTTCCTTCTCTTTGGGTTTAGTCAGAAGCTCAGATGTAAGGTCTCCTACACATGGGGATCATTTAGGGCAAAGTATTTGCATAATCTCATAAGAAGAGACCCAAAAGGTGGTTAAGAAATATGGTGGGCTATAGCTGTGATGAATAACTTGGTTACAAAGGGTTCAAACAGTATGCAGACACAAACTAGGAGTGTGAACGAGCTTAGGGCACATGATAGGTGTGGACACTGACCTTCTGAGAGAATGAGGTTTTAAAACGGACTTTGTTTAGGGGCGCCTGGGTGGCTCAGTCGGTTGAGCGTCCGACTTCGGCTCAGGTCATGATCTCACAGCTTGTGGGTTCGAGCCCCGCGTTGGACTCTGTGCTGACAGCTCGGAACCTGGAGCCTGCTTCGGTTTCTGTGTTTCCCTCTCTCTCTCTGCCCCTCCCCTTCTGGCACTCACTCTGTCTCCCTCTCTCTCAAAAATAAATAAACGGACTTTGTTTTTCTAAAAAAAACGGACTTTGTTTAGGTGCCACCTGGGTGGCTCAGTCACTTAAGTGTCCGACTTCAACTCAGGTCATGATCTCAGAGTTCGTGCGTTCGAGCCCCGTATAGGGCTCTATGCTGACAGCTCAGAGTCTGGAGCCTGCTTTGGATTCTGTGTCTCCCTTTCTGTCTGTTCCTCCCCCACTCATGCTATGTTTTTGTCTTTCTGAAAAATAAATAACATTAAAAAAGCAAAATAAAGTAAAATAAAACAGACATTGTTTAGACCAGAGTTCTCTTAGGCCAAATGCTGTTTTCTTCATGCAATCTACTGTCTCCTACACTCCCTATCAGTCTTAAACAAGATTAAAAGTCACTGTTTTTTTTTTTTTTTTTTTTTGTTTTTGTTGTTGTTTGTTTGTTTTGTTTTTGTTCCAACAAAAATGGCCATCCACATTTTCTTGCCCACATTGTCCTGGATCTCTGCTGCTAACGGACTCGGTTTTGGGTTAGACGTCATGGCCACACGGGGATTAATGTCCCTTGGGGTGGGTTCACTTTGTCATGGTGGGGAGAGTCAGATCCAGACAAAGCGTCAAGAGGAATGAAGACAGAGAAGCCTTTCATATATGCGATAACAGGACAATTGTGACCCCTGTGGCCACCGCCAGCATCACCACTGCTGGGTGTCTGTCTGCCCTTCCTGGGACACCCTTCCTCAGTGGCTCTGACCCAGCGGCCCCTCCGCCCTGAATGAATCCCGTGGACGGTGCCTCTTCCTCTCCTCTGTCTCCTCCTCCTTCTGTTTCTTTTTACAAATCCCATTCTTGGGGAAAAGTGTAGCATAACATTAACACACAAAGAAATACAATCAGATGAAAATTACCATGGAAATAGGTTTCGGCCTCTCTGCTCCCTTGTCTCTTCCTTACAACGCAGGGCCCAGGCTCTATTTGTTGATATCTGGGTCAAGTAGAATGTCTAACTGTAAGTTTATGTAACTTGCCGCCCCCCACCCTAACCATAACGAGGGGCCAGATATCCTCTTGCTTCGAGAGTTAAATTGTTGTGTTTTTCCAGCATAAGTTCTAAGTGCCTCTTGTGATGGATGAGATTTATGTAACATCATTCTATGTTAAAATTGGTCCCGAGTTTGAATTTCCTATGTTGCTTTGCCACAGGCAGGAAGCCTTGCAGAAATGGCACCTCTATCTGGAGCTGATTTGAGCTCACGGCCCTTCCCCAGAGCACAGATCCCGAGTGCCGGGGACAGCAAGGGGAAGGCTCCCTTTTCTTTCTGTGGCTGCTTGAAATTCCATACTGCTTCTTGCTCCTTCCTGTGACGGTGGTGGCGGTCAAGATGACACAGCCTTTCGAATCCTTGTCAGAGACCAGAGAGTTTGGACCCCGACCTCATGCGAGTTTTAAAAAGCATGTTTTCACTCCAACAGTGACAGCCATGGCGGAAATGTCTTCCGCACCAGCCCCGGTAGCAGTTCATTTTCCACAACCCTCTTCACTGATCTCGGCTTCCCAGGGTGAGCACCAATTAATACGACAGAAAAAAACATGCAGACGCCCTGCTCTAGAAAATGTTCAAATTCTGCTACACATTCTGGTCCCCCTACATGTGAGAACGTTGGGCTGTGAAAAGCCTGGACAAGCTTCAGTCTTTGTCCAAGGACAGATGTGGCCAGAAGCTGCTTGGGGAGGGCAGGCCTCCTTCCTGGATCACCCAGTAACAGCAGCACGTGGCCCGTGTTCTTATTTTGTAAGGCACCTTCAGGAAGTAACCAAATGCTTCTCATCATGATTCTATATCAGGATCGGTGTTTGTGCCACTGCCACACTGACAACAGGTAGGATCCCTCAACAGAGACGAGTCGGTGTCCACGGGAAGAATCGGGAGGTGCAGTTGCCCATCAGAGAATCTGTGGAGTAATCGGTGACTTGTCTCCCAAGAGGCAGGGATACTGGCCTGGGATAGGACGGGCAGCATGTCCCCTCCCCACCCAGACCATCCCCCAGGACAAAGTCTGTTTCTCCTTTCACTGCCACAAGAGCCAGGCCAGGGGTGATGGTCCCGTCATCTGTGGTTTTTCACTACGAGACCTGAGGAAATAACACCACCATCCAAATGGGAATAAGCCACAGCCATTTATTCAGAACTTTCTATAGTAAGGGAGTCAGCCACCATGACTTGCAAAGGCAGGCAGAGGAATGAGAAGGCCTTATAGTTGGAAGAAGAAGAAGAAGAAGAAGAAGAAGAAGAAGAAGAAGAAGAACAAGGAGAAGAAGGAGAAGAAGGAGAAGAAGAAGAAGAAGAAGAAGAAGAAGAAGAAGAAGAAGAAGGAGAAGGAGGAGAAGGAGGAGAAGAAGAAGAAGAAGAAGAAGAAGAAGAAGAAGAAAGAGGAGGAGGAGGAAGAGGAGGTGAAAGAGGAGGGGAGGGGAGGAGGGGAAAGAGGGGGAAGAAAAAGAAGAAAAGGAGGAAGGAGAGGAGGAGGAAGGAGAAGAAGAAGGGGGAGGATTAGAGGAAAGGAAAAGTTGCAGGTGTGTCTGCCTCAGGTGGACGGGCTGGGGATGCTGTAGGCAGCAAGCAGGAAGTGGAAATTCCTTGTGGTCGGTTGGGGTGCACATTTGGCTTCCTCTGGTTGGTCCTGGGTTGGAAGCAGAGGCAAACAATGGAGAATCACTGAACATGGCGGGACTTCACTGGGTCCGTTGCTGCCGGGGCCGTGACTACACAAGCTGTGTGTCAGGATGCTACTTCTATGTAGGGTCTGGCCATGGTCCATACTTTCCGTTTGTAGATGAAATCTTCAAATCCATGTGGTTTTCTTCTTAAATTAAACAATTTCTGCTATTTGAAATGAAGAACTTTTTATTGGCCCGCATAAGCGGAGGCAGACAAACACTCGATAAGCACTCAGTAGTCAGAGCTGCTATGAGCATAAAGGACCTTGCAGGCTGGGCAGCACCTCCTGAGGATGTTCGGGACCAGTGGTGTTCTCGTGGGGTTGGTGTGGATTAAAAAGCAAGAAGTCTGGAATCTAGGATGCTGAGACAGAGCAATCTGTAGATGTCCAGCATGTCCGTAAAAGTGCACAAGACAACAACGGAGAGACGAATGATGTAAGAGGAACAGAAAACTAAGTCATCTAGAATGGTCAAAATCGCCTTTGAGTTAGTGGACACGTTTCTAAGATCCGTGGAGCCGGGGAACCTCGTGGCACGAATCAACAATCCAGGACTGGAGGAAGCTGGAAACATAAGGCCAGGGATATTCTTTTAAAGCGTGAGCAGAACAATGGATTCTAGCAAAAGCCGGTTTTACAGTATTGATGGTGACTGTACATGTCCTCATCTGCTTATAAAAAATGGGATAATTTCACCCAGCTTGCAAGTGACTCTTGTCCTCCCTTCTACCATGCAGCTGCGGTGTCCCTGCTAGTCTGTTCTCACGGCCCATTTTGTGGGAACCACTCGTCGGAATGTGTGGACATCGTTAAACCGCCTACGGCTTCCTGGTTGGGGCCAGCCAGCCGTCACCGCGTACAGCTCCTCCCGTGGTGACACGGGACTCTACACGCCTTCCCTGTGCAGGGCTTTTGGCTCAACCATCAGGGATCTTGTATTTCACTCTGTACTTCTTTATCTTTTGTGCGGAGCTAGGGTTAAGAGTGGATTCCTTTGTTCAATATCAGATAAAAGGTCCAAGGTGAGCATCACACTGGCACGTCCTCTTACAAATATCTGAGCACACTTAATATTACATTTGTAAGTCTTTGACTAAGATGACTAAGTGGAAACTTGCCTACATTATCCTTTATTTCATCGTTTCTTGTATCATTACATCATTATCTATTGAGCGCTCGCTATGTGCTAGGCACTGTCCTAAGTGCTAGGAATTTAGCTGTCAGCTACAGTCCCGGTGTTACACTCCAGCTCCCAGTCACACGTCAGAAAGGAGTAGAGAGCTTTGCTTCCACCTTGAACAGGAGAGGAAGCCAGCTGATACACAGTCATGAATTTTATGTAGGCCATGTGAGAGAGCTGATGTAGCGAGGCAACCAAGGAACCAAAATCCCAAAGAGAAACAGATGCCTCCGAGGAGAGGCGAGACAGGAGATCTCAGTCGCCCTTTTGTAGAGCGTGGGAGAAAGAGGGGCTCCGTTTCACGTGGATACCAAGAAATTAGGTACAATTGCAAAAAAAGAATCTTCTGACCATCACTGGCTACTGTGTCAGCTCGGAATAGCTGCGAGTCTCGAGAAAGTGTGTGCACTCACTTGGAAGCATTTGCCACAGATCTTTGTCATGGGCTCAGAAGAGAAACTGAGGGCAGAGCAGGAGGGCTGAGGCAGGAGAAACTGAGGATGCAGGAGGTCCCTAGAAGCTCCTGGAGGACAAGTATGGAGACGGACCAAAGGTACAGAGCAGTTGAAAGCCACATTTCTTTTTTTCAATTGTATTTCTAAATTTATTTATTTATTTTGAGAGAGTACACAGGATGGGGAGAGAGAGGATGGGAGAGAGAGGCAGAGAGAGAGAAAATCCCAAGCAGGCTCTGCACCATCAGCACGGAGCCCGATGTGGGGCTCGAACTCATAAACTGTGAGATCATGACCTGAGCCAAAACCAAGAGTCGGACACTTGATTGATTGAACAACCCAGGTGCCCCCAAAGCCACATTTCTAAAAATGTTTCTCGGTACCTTCATGGTGTGGAGAGACCATTTCCCCCGAAGCTGTGAGGTGGGGAGAACAATAGTATTACCGTAAGCAGTATGGAGTAAGGATGCACAGATATTCGGAGATTTCATACCCAGTCGGTCATTTAAATCACATCATTCACCCGAAATGATGCAAAAGCCCAGAGGGCTTGCACAGGCCACATGTACGTTCAAGCGAGACTAACACCCAGTTCCGATCTGCGGTCATCACCTTTGCTTCAAGTGACCACACTGCTCCGTAGGATAGGCTTAGGCCTGGCCACTGCCAGGGAACCGAGGTCCCCTCCTCAGTGATCTCCTTGCTGCCCGCAGTGTTGCTGAAGTCATCCAGGGGCCCCGAGGGGGTGATCCTGTCCTTAGTCCTTGACCAGGGCTCTGTTCTCACCTCCTCCCCGCACCCCCTTGCTGGGTGGGAGCTCCCACCCTGGGGTAACAGCAATAGACCGACACCTGGCACTTAACATTGACCATCATTAGTCATTAGATTAGAGCATTGTTAGACTGTGTTGGTTTACACACTCAGTGTGGGAAGGAAGGCACTGCATGCCGGCCACGGAGACAGCAAAGCAGCGGGTGCTGGCGGGGTGAGGACCCCCCCACGCACTGTGCTCGGTATGTCTGGATAATTCCATGGGCTGGCAGGGGACTGACAACTCCAGGGGGCACAGGAAGAACTCTTGGTCTGCTCAATAAGCATGGTTGTTTGGCCGGAACTTTACCTGCTGGAGTGAGGAAGGAAGGGATTTGTGGTTGAAACAGTCACACCGGCTTTACCGGGGACCAAGGTGGCACCTAGTACCGGCTATAGTTGTAGGTTCCCATCGCAGGCTCCCAAGGCTTCAGGAGTAACGAGCCACCGCAGGAATGTTGAGTCAAGAACAGCTCTCCTGTCTGCCATCTTGTTCTGCTGGAATCGATTCTCCTTTCTTCCCTTTGACAATTCCGGATTATGCCTTGGGAAGTGCTTCTTCCAAAATCTGAAACCCTTCAAGTTCTGATGATACTCTCTTCCTCAGGTCATGGGACCATGATTTGCCCACCATGCCCAGTGACTTTAGGGGCCTGCACCCTTCTTGAGGAGGTCACCACCATCATCAGCCCAGATGATGGTAAAAGTCCTCAGATAATTTCAGGGCGTCCACACCTACCCTTCTGATAAAGCCAAATCCAAGACTGAATGAAAATTTTCTGGCCCATCTCTCACTGGAGAAGAGACATAATAAATATTTAAGTAAAACATGTCATTCCATTCTATATGATTCCCACTCACTAATGAAAAAACAGAGCCAGGGCACCTGGGGGGGTTGAAGGTCAGTTGAGCGTCCGACTCTGGATTTCGGCTCAGTTCATGATCTCATGGTTTGTGAGTTCGAGCCCCGTGTTCTGCTCCGGGCTGGCAGCATGGAACCTGCTTGGGATTCTCTCTCTTCCTCTTTCTGCCCCTCGCCCACATGAGCTTTCTCTCTCTCTCTCTGAAAACAAATAAAATAACATTAAAAAAAAGAAAAAAAAAAGGAAAAAAACAGGGCCATAAAAGTAGGCGGGTAGGATATATATGACCTTCCTGCTGTTAAAAGTTAAAGTCACTCTAAGGTTTCCTATTTTTCTAGTTGCTGCACACATCGGTCAATAATCACAACTTGCAAATGTAAAACACGTACAATATCACAGTCACTTAATCTATCCCCTCTCGTTGCAGTGAGCACACCACAAGAAAACCTTAGCTGAAAACGTTTTGTGTGTTGAGGAGTTTCTGGGTTAGCGGGTGGGAGTGGTGTTTTCTGCAGACTTTGTCTGCTGGCGTCACCTGGAGTCACATGGCTGGTGGCCCGAGACTAGGTGTTCCTCGGTGGCCTCACTCACCTGTCAAGGGTTGGTGTTGGCTGTTGATGGGCCACGTGTCTCCGGAAGAAAAGCCCGGGTCCTCCTTACCTGGCGGTTGGTTTCAAAGCCAGAAGCTTCATGGTCTCTTGCTACCCATGCCTGGCAGGTAGGTAACTTCTCTCCAAGTCCGATGTCCCGACAGATCCCACAGCTTTACGGGAGCAGCAGAAATGTGGAAGATCTTTGGGTTACCGCCTTTAATTTCAGGGAAACAAAGTTTAACAAGTAGCTGAAGTCGTGACTCCATCCAAACGGTACAGTACAGGCTCTGACATTATTTCTTTGGATGTCCATGGCTCATTTCAAACTCAACAGATTTTTTTAAAATTAAATGTTGATCTCTTCAAATATTTAACATAACATCTTAATAAATAAAAGATTACAGTCCTTATTCCACAAAGGGACCTATCACTGCTTTCTAGCTGGTTATGCCTTTATTTTTATACTGCCCATCTGGCAAGTGTCTGTCTGAGTGCTTTAGAAGCCAGAACAAAGTCAAATTTAAATTGACAGAAGCCTGGAATCTTTGAGTCAGGCTTCCCTTTCAGCAAAAGGGGGCAGGGCAGCGTAGCTTTTAAAGTGTGGATTTTGAGCCTGACAAAACGTAAGCTTTCATGCCTGAAATTCATTAATCGTGTGATCTTGAAACCATTAAATGACCTTTACTAGCTCCTCCTTGAAATGGGCATAGTGATGTTTGTGCACGTGATTGTCGGGGGTTTTGAGTATGAACTACCCCACAACGTCAGGGTTGGTGCATCGGGCACCAGGAGAGTTCACGTAGACCCGCACTGAGCGCCCTGGACCCGGAGAACTCTGCCGTCAGGGGCTTGTTTTCACAACTGAGCCTCTTAAGTCCCTCGGAATTCTCCTGGATTTTGCTTTAATCTCAGGAACTCACGTTGCCCTGGAAGCAGAGTTTGCTCCAGAGTTTGCTCCAGGAGGCTGGCTGAACTGGGATAACGCCTGTTCCCCCTCTCCCCATGCTGGCGGTGGAGTGGTGGCCCCAGGAGCTGGGCACACACACCGCAGAGGGCACAGGTGGGCATGTCCAGGCCAGGGGTGGGGGCGCAGTGGGCCCCGTTCCCCACGGCAGCTGCTCACCAGCAATCCTGAATCACTCTGTGGTTTTCTTTGCAAAGAAAGACCCCATAATGCCTTTTACGCTGCCTTCCACCTGAATTAAGGGGTAAATAAAACTCCTAAAACACTTTCCCATGATGACATTATCAGCTAACAATTTTAACTGTGTCTGCAAAAGCAAAACCCCTGAACTTTTATGTTTCACATATGTTCTGTTTACTGTGTTTTGTTTGCTCGTTTAGCTCATGGCACTGCCTGGGATCACCAACACTAGGAACCGGGGAACATTAGGGGCCTTCCTAGCCTTGTCTCTCTCCTTCTTGCGCGTTTTGAGGGAAGGACATCATCTCTCTTTCCCCTGTGGGTGTCACTGAGGTAGAACGGACCCTCGGCGCCCTGAAAGTTCTGGAGGACAGCACAGTGACGCGACCGACCTGCTCTGAGCCGTGGGGACGACGGTGAGTTTCCTTAACACCCACCACCTGACACAGATACAGAGAAAAAGAATAGATGTTTCATTATGTTTTCTTTTCTCTGGTGATGAGAACTCTTAGGATCTACCCCCTTAGCAACTTTCACACGAGTCATCGTGAACGATGGTCGTCGCGACGTCCACGGCATCCCGACACCCCCGGGGACTTACCGACACCTTGTGAGTTTGTACCATTTGAAGGAGATCATTTTATGTGTCTTCCAGGGAAAATGCCTGCTTTCGCCCCCAAGAACTAACAGGTGTCAACGATTTGAACTTCACCATGGAACTGTGTTTGAAAAAAAGAATGTTATGGTGTTTCTCCAAACGATAATGCAGCCGAAACAATTAAATTAAATGCTGTGTGTAGAACCACAGACCATCAAGAAAAGTGGTGGTGCTCAGACATAGCTCTCTCTCCTCACCCCTCCACTGTGAGTGGAAATGCCCTGCCCTCTGACCTTCAAATAACTCAACACTGCTGCTTTTATTAAAAGAGGCCCCTTCCCTGGGCTTTGCCTCTTCGATGACCTCACTCCAGCGGCATCCAGCTCTGTCCCTGCCCACGAGGCTAGCATGCACCCCTCTTCCAGACGTACCTTCATACACAAAACTCCAGAATTCATTCCTGAGTGACCCAGATCTACTTCTCGGCCCTGTACGGGATTCCTTCCTGGGTCCAGCCCTGGGCGGATTTTGCAGCCAAGGTGTGTGCCCGCGAGCCAGGCCTGTGGGCACGTGGCTGGGATGACCCCGCCTGTGTGCAGGGAGTCCTTCCTGGGCCTGCTGTCACTGCAGTGGGAAGAGACGAGCCACAGGCCAGGCTGGGGTCCCCACCTCTGCTCGCCCTTTTTCTGCGTCAGCTTTGAAACCGGGCTGTGTTGGTCCTTGTGAGGATGTGACTGGAAAGACTGCAAGATACAGCACATAATTAAAAATAACCTGTTGGCTGGATTGACTAACTGATAAATATTTATCTAGGTGCTGCGTGGGTGGGCTCTCTCCCGAGTGCCTCCCCCAGGCCCTGCTGGCTGAAGCTTGGCGGTCCCCCCACGCCTCTGCCCCAGGCCTCACGGCCCCTCAGTCCTGTGCTCCCAAACACACAGGGGACCGGCCCGCCCGCACACACGGGCTACCTCCTCTCACCCGGAAAACCTCCCAGCGGTCAGTCCTTCTCTGTACCTGCACCACAGCAAGAGTCCCATCACGCCTTTCCATCCCCTGAATTTCTCCCTGGTTTCGCATCACTTTTTTTTTT
Organism: Puma concolor; assembly: GCF_028749965.1. Taxonomy (NCBI): domain Eukaryota; kingdom Metazoa; phylum Chordata; class Mammalia; order Carnivora; family Felidae; genus Puma; species Puma concolor. The sequence continues at coordinate 2,996,340 of NC_141667.1, read as the reverse complement.
CCCCTTTTAACAGTTTAATGCATGTTTACGATTATTTTAGGTTTGAAGAAAAGTTGCCAAGATAGCAGTTTCCATATGCTCTGCCCACCGCTGCCCCATCACGAACCTCTCACGTTAGTGTGAGGCCTTTGGCACAACTCAAGGCTCTGATACGTTATTGTTATTATCATCGAATAAACGGTGTGCTTCATCCAGATTTCCTCGGGTTTTACCTGACGTCGCCGTTGTGTCCCAGGGTGCCACCCAAGACACCACAGGGCACGTAGGCATCCTGTCTCCTCGGTGGCCCTTGGCTGTGATTGTCACACTCTCCATGCTTTGGGTGCTCCTGATGGTCCTGAGGGGAAATGGTCAGGGGTTTTGTGGAACGTCCTCTCCACTGGGAGATGTTTTTCTCCTGACTAGGCCGGGGTTGTGGGCTCCCCCCCACAGAGGTGAAGTGTCTTCCTCGTCAGGTCACGTCCAGAGGCAGTGCTGTCGGTGGAAGCGGTCACCACTGGTGTTGGCTGTGATGGCCGGGCTGAGGTCCTGTCTCCGCGGCTCCTGTAACGTGCGACTCTCTTCCCCTTCCAAGCCGTGCTCTTTGGACACGAGTCATGAAGGACAGCCCGCACGTACATATGGCGACTCATCTCTACCTCCTGAGAGCGTAGTATCTGCACAAATTATTGGGAAGTCTCCTATATTAAGATTAGTTGACAAAAAAAAAACAAAACAAAACTAAAAAGACAAACAAACCCAAAACAAAGGCTGTTTTTCTCTTCCTCTTCTCATCTCTTTTGAGGGTTATATAAAGGCTCCTCTTATAGGAAATGAAGCCACAGACGCTTCAGCCCTGCTCACCTCCCCGATCTCTTTTCCTTCCACACTCCCTGTGCTCACCGCTACTCTGGGCGACACCGGTGTGTCGATGCCCCTCACGGAGCTGGCCCCATCTGAAGACTGCAGCCCAGCTGGAAGTCCCCTCTGTGAATGCTCTCTGGTCACGGTGCAAGGCCCGGGACCGAGGAGGACACCACCCAACACGTTCCAACATATTACACTCTTGACCTTGTATATGCAATTAGAGTGTGATAGGATACACTCTCTATAAAATGTCAAAGCATCGACTTGCCTGAAATTCAGAGAAGACACTATTCTCAGAAGAACATTCTCAAATGCGTCGTACTTGATTCTTTTGAGGGGGGTTGTCATTTCCATTATGTCCAGATCTTGTGTAAATATATTTTCCCTGCTTCTTTCTTAACGCACGAAACTGAGATATTCACAGGTCAATCGGAAAGCAGTCATCCAAAGATAGTTTGTGTGCTCACGTGATCCTAAACTTTGGGGGAAATAACTAACCCTAATGCCCATGAATTGGCATTAGATATTGGTCAGTTAACAACGTAATGCAAGTAGTGTATTAATCATATCTGCAGTTTTTATCTCTTACACTTAATTTTATTTATGTATGGAAACATTTAACCAAAGATTAGAAGTTGTACATCCTCCACTGCCTGTGATAACCACTTTTAACAAGATTGTATATGTCCTTTTGGGCACATTTTCTCTGCACATTTTTTGCACATATTTGAAGAATAAGAAATGCTGTTCAGAGCAATTTTGTTCTACTTGTAAAGTGCAAGAGACAAGATGGAATTATTAACTGAGAAGCACTTTCCTTTCAGGGAACATGCCTAATGCCAAGCTTTGAGCTGAATATTTGGTGACAAACCCTTTACATTCAAACCTCCAGACAACTGCATTTCCAAATCAGCAATTATTATTATTTTTTAAGACCAGGGAGTGATTAGGGGCGCCTGGGTGGCTCGGTCGGTTAAGCGTCCGACTTTGGCTCAGGTCACGATCTCGCGGTCCGTGAGTTCGAGCCCCGCGTCGGGCTCTGGGCTGACGGCTCAGAGCCTGGAGCCTGTTTCCGATTCTGTGTCTCCCTCTCTCTCTGCCCCTCCCCCGTTCATGCTGTGTCTCTCTCTGTCTCAAAAATAAATAAACGTTAAAAAAAAATTAAAAAAAAAAAGACTAGGGAGTGATTAGAAAATTCATTTTAATCTGGCATTTAGTAAAGAGGTTTTTTGTTTTGCCAGCTTGTTTGTCAATTACTAGATGCTTTCCACTTTTGTGCCCAGAAGACACGATGAAGTTGTGAAAGTTAACTCAAAATTTTCATCCGCAAAAGCCTAGAGGGTTACGTTCTCTGTTTGGAAACTTAGAAGAGCCAGTGGTCCATGTTTACAAGTCACGCCCTACATTAGAGCAAAGAAAATGTTCAGGTCCAATTTTGCTCTACCTTACTGATGTGGACAGATCTAAAATCTGTACGATGCTATGGAAATGCATTCGATTCCTTTTAGGAAGTCAGCTTCACCAACATAGTCATTGGTTTCTGTTATAAATATGGTAAAAGTACATCATTTTATTTACCCAATAAAATGGTGGAAAGCGGTAGATGAGTTTTCTAGATGATCATCTGCACCTGATGTGGGAGGCGCTGACGGGGTGCCCTCCCTGCCCCTCCCTGGCCTCACATGAGCTACAGAAGTATACACCGATCAAAGCTCCCTCGTGAGTCATAAACAGGGCTGGGGACAAAGATTTTCTTGCACAAATGAAATGAGTGTGGAACGAAGTGAAAAGTTCAAACATGATGGATGGGCCATCCCCACTGAAGGTCACATTGTCACCAGCAAACCTACAAAGACCACCGAGAATCCGCCACTTAAAATGTATTAGCCAAAGTGGTGACAAATAACACTTTCTCTCTGAGCCCTGTTCTCCAGCTTCTAGAGAGGCTGGAGGTGTCTAATGAGTCAAGGTGACACCGAGTGGTTGCCATTGGCTTCTAGGCTGGGCATGGTGATGATGGTCATTTGCCAAGAGTTGTGTGAACTTTAGGTGGGAAGCTCCCCACAGTGTGCCGTTGTCACTCACGGTTGTTGGTGTGGTGTCATCGCATCTCCAGGAAAACTAAAATGAGTTAACAGCGTCAGACCCCAAGATGATGAAGCTAAAAATGATAACCGCAAAGGGGGATGAATCTGGTCAGTTGGAGCTTTGGAAGTCAAGAAAGGTCATGCAGGAGCAAACGTGGATTTGGTTTTGGACGTACTTATTATTTTTCTTGGTAACATACAAAACTGCTCAGACCCCCTTATCATTGCCGACTTCGCCCCCTGATGGTATGCGGGAGCTGCAGAATTAGGGCAGGTCTTTGGGACTGAAGGAAGTGAGGGCCTCTCCTAGAAAGGATGTTTTGCCGGGGCACCTGGGTGGCTCGGCACCCAGCTTTGTCTGTCGAAAGTCAGTTAAGTGTCTGACTCTCTATTTCAGCTCAGGTTATGATCTGGTGGTTTGTGAATTCGAGCCCCATGTTGGGCTCTGGGCTGATGGTGCAGAAATGTTTGGGATTCTGTCTCTCCTTCTCTCTCTCTTTCACTCTCTCTCTCAAAATAAATAAACTTTAAAAACAAGAAAAGGTGTTTCACCCTGCCAATCCCCAACACATGACTGCTGGGACCCAGGGTCTCCATTGCAGAGTGAATGGTAAAACATGTTGAGGTTGGAAGAGGCTGGGATCTTCCAGACACAGTTTCTAATTATATGTGAATGGGCATTAAAAAAAATTCAAAAAAGTGTGGGTTAGTGAAAGGATGCTACTATTTACCTACTGATGGGACAGTGAGCACAGGAAGCTCAAAGTAAGAGTGAGCGCATCCATATCACAATGACCCCTTCCTGACAGGGTGGTTCTCCTCTGTTCTGAAGTGCTATGGCCATGAAACCTGCCCACATGCACACAACCAGTGAAGGATTTGATGTATAGACTGTTCACATGAAGGAAACCTCGTCAGGCATGCTTTCAACTCTACTTTAAGTTGGTTTTAATCATCAAGGTCAATTGTTTTACTTAATGTCATCCCTTCTCATGTAGCTGCTGCTCTGTGAAGTGAGGACATACCCACAGTGTTCTGGGAAGTCGGACACTCAGAACAAGAAGAAGGCAGAGGTAGGGGCACCGAGGTGGCTCAGTTGGTTGAGCGTCCGACTTTGGCTCAAGTCATGATTTCGCAGTTCGTGAGTTTGAACCCTGCGTCGGGCTCTGTGCAGACACCTCGGAGCCTGGAGCCTGCTTCAGATTCTGTGTCTCCCTCTCTCTCTGCCCCTCCCCTGCTTGTGCTCTGTCTCTCTCTTCCTCTCTCAAAATTAAATAACCATTAAAAAAAAAGAAGGCAGAGGTGGACAAGACGGAGGGAGAAGGGGAAGACGCACACTGGAAGAAGAGTCCAGAGAGGGAGGGGAGCCTGTGGTCTCTGAGTCACTGGCGTTTCCTGTTGTACCTAACAGTGGGTGGGGATCCCAGGCATGGGTATGGCATTGAAATTCGAGCAAGGGTGAAATGACAGCAACCTTTCCAGACTCCACTTGTTGCCAGGGATGGTTATGCTGCTCAAGGCTGGAGCAATAGACAAGTCATGATCCACTTTGGTTCATCAGTTTCGAAGCTTTGTCTGTCGATCTACAGTCACGGTAAGGAGCATGTGGACCATGTGGGCTCATTGATACTACCGTCTGAGTCAACAAGACACGTGAGGAAAACAGAATTTCAGCATTTAAAGCTCTTATCACTAACAGGGACAACTTTTCACAAGTCCAAAAGACAAGCTGCCTAAAGAATGAGTGCTATATTTATCTATGGAATACTCTTCAATTATTATGATCCTATAAATAACTCCACCAAGGCGTCTCGAAAATAAAAATTAACGAATATTCAATTCTATTTATTAATACCTATAATTTTTTTTCTGTCCGTTTTAACATTCAAATTACACATACTCATTACCTGTATGATTTTACATATCCTCTAACTTTCTGAAATATTTTGATTAAAGGAAATTAGAAGAATTTGCAAATATATTAGATATGTCATGAAATGCAGTCATAGCCCATGAATAGCTTGATTCAAATTCAGAATCAAATTTATTTAAAAATTTTTTTTTTAATGTTGATTTTTGAGACAGAGAGAGAGAGACAGAGAGTGAATGGGGGAGAGGCAGAGAGAGAGAGGGAGACACAGAATCCAAAGCAGACTCCAAGCTCCAAGCTGGCAGAACAGAGCCTGATGCGGGCTGGAACTCACAAACCATGAGATCATGACCTGAGCTGAAGTCAGGTCCTTAACCAACTGAACCACTCAGGTGCCTCAAAATCCAGAATCTGATTTAAAAGGCAAACGAAGGTAGGTGATGGAGGTGATAAAGGAGAAGAAAGATACCATGTCTGGCCCACTGTGGAAGGGCCATCTCATTGGCTATCTCACGACCGCATGGGGATGATGGCCACAAACGCAGCCTTCAGATATGGTAGAATGGGTTGGCTGGGGTTAGCCCAACGCCTGCTCACAACTTTAGAGAGGTTTATGCCTACAGTATCTATGTACTCTCCCCGTCTATTTCCACCTATATACTGATAGTGAAATAGTTGAAAGAGGCATCTACTAATTACGACTTTATTTAATTATAGAAAATAGGCTGAACTCCGATTAGAAAGGAACTCAGGGAGCTGCTGAAGAGTTGCATTGGCCCTAATGTAAAGCAAAAGGAAAACATTCAGTGTGTGTATCTTGGGCATATGGTCACAACATGGGGACTGGGGAGGCCAAGAGAAGAAAGGATGAAAGGCTGAGAACAATTTCAAATACCAAGAGAAATCCTTTTGGCTAAGAATAATGTACCTTCCGTGTCTTTCAAAAATTTTCTCAACAGATGGGCTGCTGGGCTTTGCTCCCCACAGAAAGTTCAAAACGGTAGGGACGATTTCAATTACTCACTTGGATTTTAAGGAAATGGAGAAAAATGTCGGTGCTAACGTCTTCAGGGTTTAGATCAACTACAGAAGTCAGCGATCAGCCGAGATAAAAAGTCAGCACACCGCAGGCAGATGGGAGTGTAGCACCGAGTCCCCCCACAACCTCCCCCCCCACCTCTCCCCCAACACCTCCCCCCGGTGCCTCGCTTTGTGGTTTCGTGCCCTCCCTCCCCACCGACGGCAGGGCACAGCTTAGAGGGTTTGGGCCTGGATTTCCCTGCGGGCACTGGTGTTGTCCTTGTTTTATTTACTGGAAGGGTAGACGTGGAGGGAAGTCGGGATGGGTGTTTGCTGTTGAGTCGCAGTGAAGGGACACTAGTCAGTGGTGCCCACGATTTAGAGCTGAGTTAGGAGGTCCCAGACACGCTGTTCCTTTCTTCCCTTTGTTGAGTCGTCGCGATCTCAGCCGTGGGGCCGAGCCAAAGTCGATGCACTGGGGTGACGGGGACACATTTACTGGGCTCCTAGCACGAGCTCTCTGCCCACTTCTTTGCCTCCTGCTTAGGTCACCCTGACCGTCCCGGTCTGCACCCACTGTCAGCAGGTGGGGCTGTCTTTCCAAGAAGGTTACACCCTCCTTCTTCTTTCCCGCTCAGTTTCCAGCACGTTGGAGAAACCAGCATTGCACGTACAGAACACACATCACTGCGCTCCACTGTGGCCACTTCCCTCCCCTGACACCCACTGGCTGCCTTCCAGACTCCCGGGCATCATGTCACCGGGCGCCGGACCATCCCTTCCCAGATACTGGTCCGACAGTGTCCCAGACACGAGGTCCACGGGGTCCCCCTGGCACACTCCCATGTTAGGATGACTTTAAGAGAAGTCTGGGTAGGGGAAAGTAAAGAGAAGGCAAGGGGGGGCGTGGAATCAAGCTCAACGTTTTGGGGAATTCTCTTTGGAATCACTTGCCTTGGGGTCTCCATAGATGGCAGAAGGTCTTGGGCCTCTGGGCCCCTGCCACATCCCTGGGGCTTCTCAGTGGCCCAGGCTGCCAGCTGCTGGGTTTAAAAGCCAAATACGAAAGGCAATAATGCCCACAGTAGGAAGACAGGAGAAAAGGGACGTACAAATGCTTGCTGTTTATCAACAGGTCAATCATCTTCTTTGTTCACTCAGTTCCCGCCTCTCGCTGCAAAGAATGAGGGGGTTCCTGCTGGCTGGGGTCTGTCTTTAATGCATCTTTTTTTTTTCCTTTTTTTTTTTTTTAAGACTTAGAAAACCATATGACACAGTGCCATTAATTCTGAGTGGTGAAAACTTGGCTGTTTGTTATATCATTCTCTGAATTTTTTTTTCTGGACTTGAAAATTATTCTCTGAATAAAAAAGAAAATGAAGTAATGCACAGAAAAGTGGTTTAAAGATGAAGAGCAGTCTACAAAGGGAAGACCGTGTGGCACAAGATCTCTAAAGGGGGCGTTTGTCCAAATTCAGGTCTGTGAAGAGCCCCTAAGGAGAAATCTTCCAAATCCACTACTTAAAATGAGTTCGGTTCCTTTCCCCGCGTCTCAAATCCAAAGTCAGGAAATTTGAATCTCTAGGTCAAGAGGCTTGAAACCACGGGGAACATAGTAACTTGGAAGACCTGTAATTAAGGTTTTATGCAATTTGGACTCGATTAAGGGTTTTCTAAATCTCTACATCACACACACACACAAGCACATGCAAATACTATACGTTATGGGACCAGAAGACTGACCTGAGAAATACAGAACACACAGACCACTGGCAAACGGCGTAAATGGTGTTACATTTACATTTATTTATTTTTGGGACAGAGAGAGACAGAGCACAAGTGGGGGAGGGGCAGAGAGAGAGGGAGACACAGAGTCTGAAGCAGGCTCCAGGCTCCGAGCTGTCGGCACAGAGCTCGACGCGGGGCTCGAACTCACGAACCATGAGATCATGACCTGAGCCCAAGTCGGACGCTTAACCGATGGAGCCACCCAGGTGCCCCTAAATGGCATTAAATTTAGAGCAACGTTGACATAAGCTAAATTTTTCCTATTCAGCTGGACTCACGTCATTACTCAAATTTGAACGTTTCTTATTGTGACAACCTTTATATACCCAGGACGGCTTCCTAGACAGGGTAATAAAAGACACATCTCGTATCACATGAAAGCCGACCCCTGACCATGTGATTGCACAGCGGCCTGGAGCCCGTGGAGGTGGGACGCAGCCTTGTTCCTCACACTGTTGCTGTGGCTGGCTTACTCTATGCACCCATTTCAGCTGTGACTTAAATTCATGATTGCTGGTGACCCTTCCTCTATTCCAGAAATCACATCGCCTCAACAACGTGCAAAAGCCTCTGCCCTGGGCAGGAAGATCCCCCAGGCTCTGCCATGCCAGGAAGCACAAAATCGTCCCTATGAGCAATCGAGCTCCCATTTGGTTCCATCGTGTTATCAAACGAACCGTAGGCTGTCAGCTAGCAATGAACCTTCCCTTCTGGAGTCTGATGTGTCCAAAAATCCAAAGAAAGACATTCCTTTAATGTCTTCCCCGCATTCTTCCCGGTCTCACCTTCCCGTCTTCAGGGTGTGTGGCCGGTCACCCGATGCTCACCATGCACGCGGCCCAGAGCACGCTAACAGGACTGATGACCCAGGAAGGGGACATTCGTTTGCTTAGAACTCCCTTCCAAAATCATCCAGGAGGAAGCTGCTGTGCAAAGCTCCCCCTCTTCCTTGCTGGGTATCCCTGAACACGGTGTTTAACCTCTCTGTTCTCAGTCTTCTACTGAAAAGTGGACGTTAACAATGCACCTGCCTTACAGGAGAGTCACCAGTATTAAGGAGTGAATTTCCGCCTCTCAGCGCCATCATCATGGGCACAGAGCCAACCTTAAACCAATGTGGTTGACATCTGGCCGTGGTTGTGAAAAATCCAAAACAAACTCGCTTTACAAAATAGTACATAAAAGATGACCTTAGCAGCAGTGACAGAAGAAGAAAAAAAAAAAATAAGGAAGAAGAGGAGGGAGAAGAGGAGGAGGAGGAGGAGGACGAAGGGGAGGAAGGAGACGCTGGGAACAGCAGCTTCCTTGGAAATCAGGTTACACGATCTGATCAAAATGAACGTGAGCCCCCGGCGTGGTCCAGCCATACTGTGTGTGGACCCACAGCCCCAAAAGTCCCGTGGGAGTGTGCAGGGGCAGCAGACAGCATGTGCAACTATGAAGGCTGGGCCCTCCCCAACTGCTCAGACAGCTGTTGACCCAGTGACTTTAATAATCCTAATCCATTTGGGGCGCTTAGGTGGGTCAATCAGTTGAGCATCCAACTCTTGATTTTAGCTCAGATCATGATCCCAGGGTCATGGGATCGAACCCCACATCAGGCTCCATGCTGAGTGTGGAGCCTGCTTAAAATTCTCTCCCTCTCCCTCTCTCTCTCTGTCCCTCTCCCCTGCTCATGCTCTCTCTCTCTCTCTCTCTCTCAAATAAATAATAGAAATCCTAATCCATTTAGTTAACTGTGGGAGGTGACTTCTTACTTCCTAACACAAAAAAACAAATAAACAAACAAACAAGCAAACAACAGTTGAGTAGGTTTTAATGACTCAAATTCAAACTCTTTTGCCCCCTACCAAAAATAGCCAGGGGACACTGGAATGGCGATGGCAAGCTGGTCATGTGTCTGGAAATTCATTTTTCCCTCCAGAAACCTTGAGAAGACGTTTGTGAGCCACACGTTTGGAGATGAGTCCTTTATAGAAAGGAAATAGTGTGTAATTTTTCAGAAATAATGTGTGAATGTATGGTGATCGTTGGGCGTTTGCTTAATTTGGTGGAGTGAGGACATTAAGGGCCCCAAATCCTACAAATAGATAGTGATCCCCCATATTTTGGGAACTCTGTGAGACTAAATTTTATATGGAGATACAGACAGTCCTGCCCTCTGGCAGCTGCTGACCTCCCCAGGGAGACAGGTGTGCACACAATTACACCTTGGAGGACAGAGTGTCACGATCGAGATAGACACAACTCTCGCCACAAGGGACAGGAAAGCGTTCCCCAAGAACACTGAGCATCCCCCAGATAGCAATGCCCTGATAGAACAGTAAATCAATCCCCGCTCTGATTTCCCTCAGAAATTGGATGGGAAAGAAAAAAAACAACCACACCTGAGCTATTGGTTTCCATTGTCAAAGTCTTTGGAGTTAGAGAGGGAGTCTCTGCAGGACAGACGGGAGCAGAACGTTCTCGGAGTGGGGTTTCTAACATGCCCCAGGTTGGGGCGGCGCTGGGGACCACGCGGGGCCGAGGCCCGGTGTGGACGGGAGTGCACTCAGCAGGGCATCCTTGGACGCTGAGCCCAGCGAGGCCCTCCCTGCCTCAGTGGGCAGAATGAGTGAAGTCGTTCTGCTAATGGAGTGCGGGCTTCGTTGTGGCTGAGCGCATTCATTCAGGTGGGAAAACCATCCCCTTTCTACAGAAACACGCCTGTAGCCGCATTCTTCAGCTTGTGAAGACCATAGAACGCTCTTCAACCTCTATCACGGTGAGCCCGTCGGTGGGCATGGGTGGAACCTGCACAAAGTGACAGATCCAGCCACTGAGGAATGAGTACTCGCCCTGAAGCCGATACCCAGACGTCTGCAGACGCACAGCGCCCAACAAGGGAGCCATTTCCTGGGGATCCCCACAAATGCTTTAGCTCACACCGGCGGAAGAGCCTGGAATATAGACTTCCAGTCACGTAAATGCCTCGAAAGGAAATCTGTCACTTTTGGTTGGCTTGTTTGTTTGTTTTTGGGCTAAGTGACAAGACCCACGGCAAAATTGAAAGCGTGACGTCATCCCTCTCTGCAGAAAGGTAGCAGGAATAGACTGGCATTCTCCAGAGGCTTCTCTGCAAGCCAGTGCTCTGGGTGAACACGCTGCTGTCCCCTCACTGCTGCTGGGGCTTGTTCACCTGCCGACCGCTGTGCTGTTATAAGGGCACTGCTCACACACAGACCTCTGGCATTTCTCAAAATCCGAGGCCAGACAGGTCACACCTTTTAGCGCTGCAGGGGGAGCCTGCGGGCGTGTGACCCCTGAGCCCTGCTCAGAATCACAGCCAGCGCAGTGGCCTCCTCACAGCTCTCTGCGCTGGGCCACCGCGCTCCCCAGTTTGGAAGCCTTGTTGATCTGGTGCCAGTCGCCAGTACAGAGAAGCTCATCCAGACATACAGCATCATTTAGAGGATCACGGACGGGCCGCAGGGTCCTGAGCTCTCACATGACAGTGATTCCCCATTGAGAAAACTCTTTGTCCCCGCAGGGGAAGAAGGAATAACTGTACAAACCAAGCCATGTCAGACGCCACTGTATTTTTTTCTTTCTGCAGGGGAAAGTGTGTTATTAAATGAAAAGATAACTTTTTCTCGAGTGTCTTGAAATCCTAAGCATTAAAAAAAAATTGGTTGTACTACCACCTAGGATTCTTTATTTTCACACAAGCAAAACACGGGAACCCAAACCCAAACCCAGTTTCTTTCTAGAATTGCTCTCGTCTAGAATATTTTCATGACGCTGGATGAAAAGCATTAACAAATAGCAAGCGACAAAGAATTATGCCCATGATTCACTGACGTGAGCAGTCACGTACCAAACCAGATTGCTTTTGGAAGGTGAAATTATTTTATAAGGCATAAATAAATTTTGAAACGGAAAAGAAAGTCAATTCCTTATAGTCCATTGCACAGTGTGAGCCGTCCATGTGTTTTCAAACTTCTGCCATTACTCCTGGAAGGATTTTGTTGCCCGTATTTTACCAAACGTATTGTCGCAGGACTTCCGAGCTCACCGTCTTCATCGTTATGACTCTGATCCTCTCATGACGAGGTCCCTCCATGAAGGTCAACAGTCTTTCTCGTGGGAAGCCCTGGCGGACAGCTGCCCCAGAGTCAGGCGTGTGTGCAGAGCACCTGGCCAGGCCAGGACAGGAGGGAGGTCCCTGAGGTCACTGTTAGGACGCCAACAGCATGCGGGCCCCCACAGGCACTCTAGCTGTGGATTTCCTGGTCATCCGCACCATGCATGCACCCCAACACCGCCGGTTCCCCTGCAAGCTAACTTTAGGCTGTGTTTCTGTAGCTTGTAACTCAGAGTCCTGAGACTTGAGGACAGAACACTACGGGTTAGCAAATCAGCGTGAAAAATGCTGAATTAGGAGCAGAAATGGCTGGATGGCCAGGATCATCACACACAGTAATTCGGGAGGAAGAGAATGATGGATGGGCCAGAAGTCCTTGAAAGAGAGCTACCCACACAGACCACCCTCTTGTCCTGGAAAACAAAGCCTCTGAGGGTCATTATTGATTCTGATGAGGTCTAAATGCTCACCAAGAGATCACTAATGACTTAAGGGGGAATCTTGTTTCTAGTACCCAGGATGTGATGAAAGGGAAACCGGAGGTTCTGCAGGAGGAGGAGGGACAGAGGGGGAGGGGGAGGGAGGGAGGGAGGAAGGAAGGGAGAGAGAGGGGAAGAGGAAGAGAGAGAAAGGGAGGAAGACAGAGGGAGGGAGAGAGAGGGAAGCAGAGGGAGGGATACAGAGAGAGAGGGAAGGAGGCAGAGGGAGAGAGACAGAGGAGGAGAGAGAGGGAGGAAGGGAGAGAAGGAGGGAGAGGGAGGGTGAGAGAGCACAAGAGAAAGAAAGGGTGAAGGACGCGTATTAAGGCAAAGAAACAACTTGTTACAGAGACCTCCCAGGAGTGTGCTATGTTAAAGGGGCAGGGTTTTTACCTCTCACTAACATCTACTAGTTGGACTTCTAGACTGACCGTGGGTAACTGCAGTCAGGATGTTTATTGGGCAGACAGTGGGGCTCGGAGAGTCTCGGGGGCGGGGGACTAGAGAAATAGGTGCAAATGGGGGCGAGGACAGGATGCTCCTGAGAGCAGAGAAGCAGGAATCTCACAACACAGAACCTTCCCTAGCATGTAACCTCTAGCCATTTGTCCGCACCTGCCTCACTTGAGGGTGGATCAGTCATAGGACACCGGACCTTGGTCACACGTGTTTGGAAAAAGAAAGTTGAAGGAAAACCCAGATCCCTTCCCCGCTACAGGGAGAGGAGCACCCACCATTATTCAGCCACTCACACAGATCCCCACCAGAGGGAGGTGAGTTCTCCCAGGGACCAGGGACAGGGGACAACTGGGGACAGGTGCATGGGGACAAGGCATCAACCAGGGGCTTGTCAGCATTTACAGCAGCAAATGGTGGGTGCCTCCGCATCTGTACCTTACCAATATTTTACGTGTGTTATATCTAGCAATTCCTACGTTAATATGTAATCAATGACATTGAATCATGTAAAATAATGTCTTAGGTTTGATGGTTTTGATGTTGCTAAAGTTTGGTCCATTTCCTTGAGATCAGCGATGATACGAACTTGCTGTCTACTTTCTACTTTTCATCTGACGTGAACCATCTGCATTCTTTAAGACCCTCAACACGAAAAATTACAACGGCTCCTACTTTCTGAGCCCCTAGAAACTGTGGTATTCCCTTCCCTCCACGCACAGGATAACTTATTTTATCAGCTGTTAGTGCATCACAGTGGAAGTGATCTCATGCGATATTTTTGCCTCTGAGGAAGTAATGGTGGCAGGGGCAGGTGGTAGAGAAAAGACGCAAAGCTGAGATATCTAAAATGAGGTGAATTAAAGCATATTAGTAAAACGTACATGTGCCACTGTGGGTGTATGCATTTGATAGCAGTCACTCTCTATAAAGTAACAGAACCCCCTCACTAACATTTGTCTGGGTTCTCACATATTTTTTACAAATTACCTTTTATTGTTTTCTTTTGAAAAATAACTTCCTGTCGTCTGAAAAATAACTTCCTGTCGCGTTAGCTAACATACAGTGTATCCAGTGTGCTCATAGCTTTCGGAGTAGATTCCCATGATGCATCGCTTACATACAACACCCAGTGCTCGTCCCCACAAGTGCCCTCCTCCGTGCAGACAACACAATGAAATAAAAGGCATCCAAATTGTCAAGGAAGAAGTCAAACGTTCGCTTTTCGCAGATGTCATGACGCTCTGCGTGGAAAACTTGAAAGGCTCCCCCAAAGAGCTGCTAGAACTGATACATGAATTCAGTAAGGTCACAGGATACAAATTCAACGCACAGAAATCGGCTGCATTTCTATACACCAATAATGAAGCAACAGAAAGAGAAATCAAGAAATCGATGCCATTTACAATTGCACCGAGGACCATAAAATATCTAGGAATACATACACCTCACCGAAGATGTCTGGGTTCTCACGTTCTTAAAAAGTCTCAATTTAAAGTATGCTTTTTTCTAATTCAGAAAAATGGGCTCCAGTGTGGGCAAATATTTACCTTTTTCAGAGTAAGTATGGTAACTCTCCTACAATCCTAGCAAGTAGTGGTGGGGGTTTATTGTGTGTGGTTTTTGTTTTTTGCTTTTTTTGTTTTAGGGTGCTTTTTTGTTTGTTTGTTCGTGTGTGTGTGTGTGTGTGTGTGTGGTTTTTTTAGGCCCATCCCTTTGCAGCACATCACAGATTTAGTATCTCTTAGTGTCTTTCCACTTTTGCACCATGGAGTCAAGGTGACAAAGTAAAACAAAGACAAAAACAAACAAACAAACAAATAAACAAACAAACAAAAATGATGCCTTTTCACTGGAATCAGGTTCTGGATGACTGGAGATACATTTGAAACTGTTCTACACGGTCACAGATTTTTTATCTCTGTTAAGCTGAAAAGTCGACACCATGCTGGGAAGTTATGATAATTACAGCAAGGCTCTAGAAGCAAACATGCTAACTATTGCATTTTATTAAACGTATTCCCCTATGTTTTCCCTGCATCATCTCTTTCCTCGAAGTCTTGTCTAGTTCCGGGACAGTCCTGGTGACAGTTGCTGGGGGACTGACTCTCTAATTACGATTCTATCAAGAAGTTGTAGGAAATGAATCGACGCAGGGGTCTGTGAGCAATCCTGCAGCTGACGTAGCTGGGCAAGATGAAAGTCTCCATCAACAATCAGTGTTTGTTCAGTTCAGTTAAATATTTGCCATGGGACCAGCCTGCTCCAGGCCCGGTGTGTCGACCGGAAGCAGCAGAGTAGATCCGGGGTCGGCCCCACCGGGAGGGATTATCCGAAGGAGACGCGCCCACAGCCTGTCTCCGCAGGTTTGTCTGAGCTGAGACAGACGCCATCGGCCTGGGGAGCAGACAGCAGGCTGCGAGCTCCTCCAGGGGGACAGGGCTCTGGTGACCGAGGATGGTGGCCTGCCCGGAGGCGGGGACCCCTTTAGCGGCTCTGTGCTACTCACCTTCTGGCCTCTGAGCTTTTCTGCCAACGAGTGGCCTCTGTCAACTTCTTCAGAGGAGCCCCAGGCCCTGGAGTGGCCCTGTCCACCCCGGAAACCAGAAGTGACCAGCACTTGAGGTTTCCAGGCCCCAAGGACCCAGCCACCTGCGTGTTCTCACTACGAGAAACAAGCCTTGGTCCCCTGGTGTCCCTCATGCCCTTGAGCCTGCCGCTGGGCCCAGCTGGGCCTGGGCCTCCCCTGAGTCCACACCCTTCCCACCCTGCTTGTCCTGTACCCTCGCTGTCTGTCCCTCCCGGAAACACCTCCTCAGACAGTGGCTTGCATCTCAGTCGGGGGCCAGGGTCAGCGCTGGGAGAGAGACGACTGTTGACAGGCGACTCGGTTGTTAAAAGAAGGCAAGAGGCACCCGAGAACAGATGAGCGTGGGCGGAAGGACAGACAGACGGGGGCAAGGCGAGGAGCATGGTTAAGACAGATGTGGTGGTCTTCGCATTCATGCATTCATTCGTTCCGTGTGTGCTTCGTGTGTCCCACCTGCCAGGCACCATGCAGCGCTGGGGACAGGCAGCCATATGAGCATCCACAGGCCGTCACAACAAAGCATCCCAGGCTTAAGGAAAACATTTGCGTCCCCACAGTGCTGGCAGCTGGGAGTCCCGGGGACTGAGTGCTCAGGCCGGCTTCTCCTGGGGCCCCTCCCTGGGGCTCCTCACACGGACATCCCTGTGTGTGTGTGTCCATGTCCTCATTTTCTCTTCTTGTCAAGGACACAGGTTGTCTTGGATTAGGACCCACCGAAGTGACATTTAACTAGATTACTTCACTAGCCGCCCTGCCTGCGAACACAGTCACCTTTTGAGGTGCTGAGGATTAGGCCTTCCACATACAAACCGGGGTCAGGGGGACGAAATCCAACCAGGACAGATGCGAATGAGGCAGATAAAAATGCCTCCTGGGGGCACTGATGTGGGTGAGACGGGAATGTAACAAAGAAAGAAGTCACATACATCGTACCCAGAGACGGAGAAGAGGCCAGAAGGAAGAACCGGGAAAGCACTGGGGGTCGGGGGGCCAAGAGCCACCTTGGGGGACCGTGTCCACCTTCCGCCTTCCCCGAGGGGATGGCATTCTAGAACGTCGCTTCTGTTCTCTAGACGAGGGACACCGAGGGTCTGGGGGAGGAGGGTGGGCGGTGGGGTGGATGACATCACGTATCGCTTCTGCACATGCCCCCCACGCATCCTCCCCTCTTAGCACGGCTGCCAGGATGCCCTGCAGACCCCTGACCCTTAACGGAAGGCGTCCCTCTTCACATGTGCCCACACAGTGGCGTGGCCCACCTGACATGCCAACCCGGCAGGCCGTGCGTCTCTGTTGAAAATCCTTCCTGACGTCCAGCGCGAGCTGCTTTAGGAAACTTCACGTTATTCTCAGAGGCCCAGGTTCTGTGTGCAAGTTTACACTTTTCCCTTCACAGAATACACAGTGCGAACATGACATGGAGGTGCTTCGGCGGCTGGTCAATTTCAAGGTATTATCGGGCTCTTTATTGGTAGCTTGCTGTTACCCCGATCACTATCGCCCCCAAACTCCTGAAGTTATGGATGCTGTGAAGGGGGTCTGTCCTGTCTGTGCCCATGTGGACCTCCAGGCAGAGGTGGACATCTGTGTGCCTGGGGCAGGCCAGCTCTTCTGTCCACACGGCTCTTGCCGACCTCCCAGCCTCACCTGACACGGACAGTCCTCACGTCGTGCCCGCAGCGATGGAGCCACACGCTCCTCCACCCTGTGCGTGATGAGAACGAGGCTTCACCCCCTCCTCCTGCCCTGCAGCCCGCCCTGCACAGGCCCCCTCCTGCTCGCCTTTCAGGACGGCTCAGACTTCAAGCTCTGTAGGAATTGTCCCTTGCCTTCTTCCCTCCCTTCTCCGGGATCAGGATGTTGACAAATGGCCTTGATTTTCAAAAGGGCCCTGTGCTGGGAGGCCCTGAATGCATGAGCCTCCCTCCGCCCCCTGAAGTCCTACTAATGCTCTATTATTATTCTCAGTATGGAGATGAGAAAACTGAGGAAAAGAGATTAAGTCATTCGCCAGAGTCACATGGCTAGCGGGTGGCAGAGCCTAGACTGGGTGTCACTGTTTTTCTCCAGAGCGCATGCTCCCAAGGAGCCCCATCAAGTGTCCCCAGGGGCTCGTCTGCACCAGTGGGTTTAGCACATTGCACCCTAAGGGCCGGCAGGTGCATCCGGAGAGCGGGAGGGGTGTAGGCAGCAGCCCCAGATCTGGCAGGCACTTGGCCCTTGATAACCATCTGTGGAATCATTAATTCACTCATGCCTCCGGGATGCGTCTGCCTGGCGGTGTGAATTCCACATTTATAGACTTATCTCAACATAGCGGAGAAGACAAGCCTGCTTAAAGATTAGAGCAAATTCTTCTTTACTTTGTCGGAGAGAAACCCCAGACCGCAGGGTGAAGCCTGTGTATCAAGCATTCGTTTCAGAAAAGGAACTGCTTTGCATCAGTGTGTTACCCGGGCTATTTAAACACATTCTTCTGCAGAACCGTTTAGTGTAGAACACGCGGATGACCGTCTCGGGAGGAGTCGATGACCTCTGACATTTCACCGTCCTCTAGGAGTGGACTTCTCTTCCCTTTGAACCAATAAGACACATACTCCAGAGTCATGGGAAGCTGGACACGGAAGGAAAGAGATTTGACAGGGGCATTGAGCTGGCCAGCAAATTAAGCTGAGTGGTGCCTGTCTCTGGTGGCCCCTTGGAGACCTGCGTCCTGTGATCCGCGGGCCAGGGGGTGCTGAATCCACACCTGCCCGCTAACCGCTGCGCTGCGAATTTTCTTCTTCATCATTTGCTGTCGTCCCTGCCATGTGGAATGACAGTTGTTTCCCCCCATAAATTAAATGCATTCTCCCATCGTGTGCCCTGTTGACTAGGAGGAGGGCTGTTACCAAGATTTATTGACTCGGAGGAGTCACATTTTCTGAGCACTACAGAGCCTAAACATTAGTATCTAGACTAAACATTTTTGGTCTTGAAAGCTTTCCTTTCTTTTAAATTGGCTTCCATGCCAAAGTTCTTCTTTTCTCATTAGAGTACGAGTCTCCTCTCTTTGTGGGGGAGGGCTGTGCCATGGAGAACGGCCCACGATGCCGCCACAGCTTTGTCAAATAATCACACTAACTGCTATTTGACAAAGTTGCATGTCTAAGTTCAAGCCAACTGTTTCTTGAAACTCCTGTGGATCCTTCAACTTTTAGCAGACTATTGACTGACCTATTACTGCAAACAATTTTTATCGTCGAACAGGCTTTTTCACTCCCGGAATCATTGTCCCAATGAGCAGACTTGAACGCATCTCAAGAAATTAGGTTGTATATAAAACTGTGAAATACAGAAGGGATTTTTAAATTATCTGGTTTGTTTAATCAGTATAACTATCCCAGGAGGGTCAGTCAGACTTCCAAGATTTCTGTGTGTTCTGCTCTCTCAATTAGCCAATCCGCGAAATCACATACGCTAGCATTTTATATATCTCAAAACGCTCTTACAGGGTGTTTATTTATGGAGAAGCTTCTCCTGGTGAGGGCCGTCCTGTAGGTCATATGTCTGGCACTACACCTTGAAGTGGGGTCACAGGTGGCTCACGTGTAGAAGGTGAGTGGCGGACGTGGACCCAGGTGGCCAGCTCCTCTCTGGAGGCTCTCCCACCCCCCGTCAGGAAGGTAAGGTCCTAGCCAGCCACATGGTCCGCATGGACCTGGTTTCCAGCTCAGAAACTCTAATTTCAGTAACTACACAGATATTTGGGGCCATGTCACTGGTGTGGAAATGAGAGGTTTGCATACTGAATAAAATCAGCAATGGAAAAATAAGCTCCAAAGGTACAATGACAAATATAGCCATAGTCTGTATTTATCAATGTGTCTTTGTATTAATTGGCCAAAAAATAGTTTCTAAAGGAAAAAAAAAAAGAAGAATCTACTCAAAATAACATTAGAGGTTCTCAGTGGGCAGCTCCTGTGGAATCATGGTATAGCTCCCTGGACTGAGAAGTCCTGCCCCGTCCCCACTCACCCTTTGTTAGCCCTGGAGTCTGGGTGCTTCTGTATCTCAGACTTCTCAAAGGGTTTGGGGAGAAATAAATGAGATGCCATTTTCTTTCTTTCTTTCTTTCTTTCTTTCTTTCTTTCTTTCTTTCTTCCTTTTCTTTCTTTCTTTCTTTCTTTCTTTCTTTCTTTCTTTCTTTCTTTCTTTCTTTCTTTCTTTCTTTCTTTCTTTCTTTCTTTCTTTCTCTCTTTCTTCCTTTTCTTTCTTTCTTTCTTTCTTTCACACAGAATCCAAAGCAGGATACAGGCTCTGAGCTGTCAGCACAGTGCCCAATGGGGGGCTCGAACTCACGAACCTTGAGATTATGACCTGGGCCAAAGTCGGGCGGTCAGCTGACTGAGCCATCCAGAGGCCCCAATGAGATGCAAAGCAAGCTTTGCTGTGGTTCTCGTGATGTTAGCTTCATCACCCTCCATCACATGACTTCCCTCCAGCTCGTGCATCTGGTCCACGGACTGTCACACATGCTTCGCTGGCGTGTAAAGAGTGCCTAGTGAAGTCTGCATGGGCAGGACCTCCTGTGCCTGCGGTCCATGGCTTTTCCAATCTTTTGTTTCCCGGTTTGTTTTTACAAGGTTGGATGGTTTGGCATTCAGGCTGTGCCTTATCAATGTGTATGCGTAATATGGTAGTGACTTTTATTGAGCCTAAGATACTGGTGTTCGGTAGTGTTTCACATTCAAGCGACTATGGAAATGGTGCTAATTTTATTTTCAAGGCTGGATTAACAATGCATCTTGAATTTTATGAAGTATTTTCTGAGAGGCTAGATCTACATTGACCTTTTAACCTCTTTGCCCTTGTTAACTGGAATGTAGTTATTGTTTCACTACATGACTGGCTGATGATTCACCTGTCTCTGTAACAAAGTCGCTTACTTTATTTGTTCGCATACAACGCTATGATATAGAAAAGTCTGTGCTTCATCCGAAAATCCTTATTTGACTAAAACTCACTCTAACTTTGCCACCCAGGCCTCAATTCTATGTAACATTCTTATAACTGAGTCAATGCGTTGTGATAAGGTCCAGCTACTGGACCGTACAATGTTCCAGTAGGTGACCGTGGGAGCACGGAGTCACTTGTTTTTCATGGAGTCATTTTAATGGTGGGTTTAAGACTCAATTTCAACCCAGGAGATATTTCCACAAAATATGCAAAACAAGCTCATAAAATCTTGTCTGTTTATCTATCTATTTATCTATCTATCCATCATCTATCTATCATCTACCTATCATCTATCTATCTATCTATCTATCTATCTGTCTACCAACTATCTATTGCAAAATAAGTCGGGTGCTTTACTTATATTACATTTCTATAATGAAACCTCCCTTTTACAAAAGAAACTTCATCATATGTACAAAATAATTCAAATTATCAACAAGAAATTGAATTTCCATGGAAAGGGACATCTTCTTAAAAGAGAAGGGGTCATTCTGGAAAAGGGTCTGTAGGTGTTCAAATATTAGTGCCATGAGCTAGGGAGAGCTATAAGGTTTATTAGCCATCACTGGAATTCTTCTGTCAAAACCAACTAAATTTTTATAATGAATCTAGATGGTAAGTTCCCATTTTAAATCAGCAAATAACCAAAAAATTCAGAATGCTATTAACTGAGATTAAAAAAAAATAATCTTTATTTTTGAGAGAGAGACAGAGTGAAGGTGGGGAGGGGCACAGAATCTGAAGCAGGATCCAGGCTCTGAGCTGTCAGCACAGAGCCTGACGCGGGGCTTGAACCCACGAAAGGTGAGATCCCGACCTGAGCTGAAGTCTGATGCCCAACAGACTGAGCCACCCGGGTGCCCGAAGGATGCTATTAACTGAGATTTTAAGTAAACATCTAATCTACACCTCCATTCATGTATCACCATTGACATAGTTACGTACTGTTTTATTGTTGGTGCATCTAGAAATTGTAGTGAACTGAAAAGAAGCTGAAGAAATCCTCCTTTTTCACAGGGATATCGTGGGAAAGACAGCACGTGGTATAGATGTGTATGGTCAACTCAGCAATGAAATGAGGTACAGGCCCCGTGTGCCGGATTAGGTAGAAAATTCTTCATGCGCGTGGTCAGGTTCACGCTTGTTTTTGAAGACCAGGAAGCGGCAGGAGAGCTCTAACAACTGAAATCTCAAATTCCTGGAGAAAAGTATCCTTTCCTCCTGGAGGCTGTCGGGAAAAGAAGGCTGGACTCAAGTGCAGCCATTCTGGACTGAAAATCTAGCTGTGTCGCTGACCAGCGGTCGGTCCTTGGGCAAGTCACTCCATTTCTCTGTACATCAAATCCCTCATCCACAAACCCTGGGCACTGGCACTTGTGAGCCCTCCCAGCTCTTCAATTTGATGTTTCTGAAGAATCTTTTCAAGTGCGGAGCTCAGCTGCAGACAGCAGCCAGCCTCAGCTTCCCCAGGCGCGTTCCCATCAAGGGACCAGACATTTGCCTGCGGGCCACGGGGGCGCGAATGGATTCTCACACCGCGTCCAGAGGCCACAGAGGAGCTCGAAGTACCCACGGAGGACAGGCTCCATCGCTGTCCTCCGGCATTCTTGATAAAACATAAATTATGTTTTTCACCCTGACGGAGATTATGTGTTCCTCGTACTCTTGGCAGCTGACCCCAGAGGCTCTGGAGTGTTTCATTACAAATTCTTGCCACTGATTTGAGATCCCTGAAAGCATTTCCTAAAATACTTTGAACTCCAGCTAGACCGCTGAGTTATTTCTTCTAGCGAGGCATCTTTTAAATAGGACGAAAATATGTATTTTAACTTTAGAAATCAGGGTCTTAAGGATATGTGAGCGCATGCGTGTGTATGTATGTTATGCTTGTGTGTGGATGCACATGCGTATAAGGCATGCATGCAGATAAGTATGTGGACACGTCAGTTATCTCTGCAATTTAGCATGCTAGTGGGTGCGGCTCTTTAAAAGAATATGCTTTCCCATTGTGCCCAAAGCTGACGTGAATAACGGAGTCGCTTGTGGAAAATACACATGAAGGGACATGAAAATAATCGCAACACAAACGAATGTGGAAAGAAAAGGCGCAGGACTCAGCGAAACCAAGATTTCCCTCAAAACCCCAGAGTACAAAAAGAATTCTTCGAGCCCTTCTACATGGAAGGTCACTCAGAGGGACCGCAGAGAGAGAGTGGGGGTCAGTCGCAGTGGTCAAATGCGGGACAGCACGTGCACGCGGCCGTCAACGCGCAGAGCATCACGTGTGTTCCAAAATCAGACGCTTCCCACAGACCATGGCAATACTGCATTTTCCTTGTGGTTGAGGTGACAGGGCTGTTTTAGTCCCCAGCAGTAATGAGTTGACCCACTGAATGCTGAGCAAAGGGAATTGGAATTTTCCACCAGATTTGTGAAGGCACCTTGTGAACAGAGAGAGAGAGGCCATGAGCTGGGGGGGGGGGGGGGGATTAAAAAAGATGATGGAGATCCACTCTCATGGATGGAGATGGAGATGGATGATGGAGATCCACTCTCTTCCCACCTTCGTGACCCTCCCTCTCTACCAGGGAAGACGATCCACAAATGGCCAAGATTCTGTCTAGCGTCACCTGCCACTCCCTCGAATGTTAGATCCCTCCCCTCTCTTCCCACCAGGGTTTCTCAGCCCAGACACTCCTCACATTTGGGGCCAGAGAAGTCTTGGCTGTGGCTAGCCACCCCACGTTTGCAGAATCTCAGGATTGTACCCGCCGGATGCCAGCAGAACTTCTCCCCCACCCCAGCAGAGATGACCAAAAGTCTCCAGACATCCTGAATGTCCCCAAATGTCCTCTGGTATCAGAATAAGGGGACACCGCCCACTGAGAATGCTTCTTCAACCTCCTCTGGCCGGGGACAGGGCTACCAGCTCAGGGACCCCTGCCGTGTTGTGCCACCTCGAGAACATTCTCAGAATAAGACGGTGGGGCCACAAGTCAAGGGGCTCCACGTTTAAATATGAGACAAAGTTTGTTAACCGGATGATGTAAAGACCCTATTTAATGAAACAAGAATTCAAAAAATCATATTATTTGAATGAGGGTTTTTCCTCTTCCTTGAAATGGACTTGAGCACCATGAAATGAAGTTCCTAGATGGCTTGAAATCATGGAATATGACTCACCTTTCTTGAGTTAATAACTTAAACATCATTTCTGTTGTGCAGGGAACAAGTGTGCATATTTCTTTTTAAAGAAGATACGACATAGTGCTCAGATATTTTTTAAAAATAGACTAGACAGGTTTTTTTGTCTTTCTTAAAATATAATTTATTGTCAAATTGGCTTCCATCCACACCCAGTGCTCATCCCAACAAGTGCCCTCCTCTGTGCCCGTCACCCACTTTCCCCTCTCCCCCACCCCCCAGCAATCCTCAGTTTGTTCTCTGTATTTAAGAGTCTCTTATGGTTTGCCTCCCTGCCTCTCTGTAACTTTTTTTTCCCTTCCCCTCCCCCATGGTCTTCCGCTAAGTTTCTCAAGATCCACATATGAGTGAGAACATATGATATCTGTCTTTCTCTGACTGACTTATTTCACTCAGCACAAACCTTCCAGTTCCATCCACGTCACTGCAAATGGCAGGATTTCAGTCTTTAAAAAAGCGGGGGGGGGGGTGATTTTTTGTCTTAATACAGCCAATCTGCTGGGGTCCCTGGTGTTGCCCCCTCACGCAGACTGCTCTATCTAGAAGACGTCATGCAGAATCCCAGGGTGCCTTACCAGGTGGTCCGACAGGTGCACAGGTGTTGGGGAGGGGCGGGTCTAGAGCTGTGAGGAGAGCAGGGTCGCTCCCCCCCAGGGGCTCACACTTGCTCTGAAAGGCCTTGCCTAGGAGATGGATACACTCATTGAGGGAACCTCTGTATTCCACTGCTGTTTCCAGTTCTCAAGATCACGCGGTCAGTCAACTGAGATTGCATGCCAAGTCTCACCAGATGTCGCCGAGACGCGGTACCCCCTTCGTGGCTGCCCAGGGTCCGGGCTTCTCAGTTCAGGGCACAGAAACGCCTCCCGCCTGGGGACACGTGGCCCATCCTTCCACCCTAACTCTCTCTCTCTCTCTCTCCTCCTCTCCCTCTTGTGGATAAGTCACATCACGCAGCAGAATCATACTTCTGAAAGCCTTTAAACCCTCTTGTCCTCTCGGGAGGGTTATTGCCAACCCCATGGCAGCTTATCTTTGGGATTTCTGCCTCTTCCTCTTGAGCCAACAGCCAGTCCCTGCTGTTCAACATTAATTCCGGAGTAACAGTCGCCTTTGATTCTGCCTCGACTTCCTGCGAAATAAAACTGTCAGCAGGGCAAGCTTGGAACTTATCAGATACAGTGTTTTCTGAGGGAGACCTCCGACAGATGCCTCCGAACTGGAATCGCGCATCAGAGCCGTGCCCTTGCGCCGCGTCGCTCTTGTGGGCCGTGCCACAAATGTGTGCGGCTCACTTCTGCCTTGCAAGTGTGGTCTGTTCTGTTCCTCACCCACTGTATGTTTTACTCTCTCTCCTTTGATCTTGAGTCAAGCCCTCCAGACTGGGATTCCACCACAGTTTTAGGGAATTTTAATGCAATTCTAGACTTTTTTTTGACATAGCTCATTCTGTCCTCTTTCTAGGGGATCTGTTCTTTTTACTTGACAAGTGCATTCAAGCTTTCCTGCAAGTAGTTCATCTGGGTCCCGGTGATACTTCATAAATCAGAGCTCTCTCCATTTGCTAAAACCTCAGGTTGCCTTTCCTCTCGGGTCACGTTCCTTGGGCTTCTACGACGTGACCCACGGGTGCTGGTCCTCAGGACGACCTGCTCCCACTCGGGTCCAGCCCCTTCCTCTCTTGCTCTGAGGAGAGCATGATATTGCCTCTCACTCGGAAAGTGCAAGCTTGTCTCTTAGGAGAAGCTCCGGGGTATGTCAGATGATTCAGCAATTCATGTTAATTATTTCAATTTCTGAAAATCACACCCCTGGATGCTTCTGTCTAGAAAATCCCCTGAGCTCGAGGACAGGGGCCGAGCTGCGTGCGGGTCCCATTAACACCTGCGGCTTCTTCTCGGTGTCTGAGACGGAGGATCCTCACTCCTGATTCCTAGGATTGGGTTTGGGGCATAACGAGGAGGCTTTCTACAAGCTGTGAAGCGGAGGAAACAAATTCAGTATTTGAAAGACACTGCATGAATAGCTATATAAATTAGCATTTGCTTGACAAAATTAGAAACTAAAAGGTGTAATATACATAACTGATATGGTAATAATACATGTGCATATAAACATACGTATATGGGTGTGTGTGCACTTGGATCAATATCACTACCCATAAAGAAATATGCCCTTCCTAACACGTGTCACAGATCGGGCATTCACGACGTTATTTCCTTGTCTTTCTCTTTTCTCTGCCATGACCGCTGGTGGACGGTGACTGCAACCCGGACAACGATTCCCACAGGAGAGACTTTGTCCTACGGAATGCTCCGGCCCTTATATTTTGTGTTTGCCGTGCTATGCCAAGCCTCACTGGAGCCTGGCATAAGAGCAAATATCGGCAACACCGATCCCGTCTTTCTTTACAATTTCTTATTCGCTTCCTCGTGGATGCTTTGCAATAATTGTGGTTTTGAAAAATTTTTATGAAAATGTTATTTAACTACCGCTATCTTGCCTCTTCTTAGTCCTGGCCTTCTAAATATTCTGTGTATGTTTAACATCAGAGAAATCCATGCTAAAAATAGGAAATGGAGCGACACGATTCTCTCTCTCTTTCTCTCTCGAAATGACTTACAGACAATCACAGGCCATAGCCGTGCCAGTATTTCTAACTTGTGCTCCGTCTCTCTGCTCAACATTTAATGTTGTATATGAGTGGTGAAGACTGAAAACTAATGATCCTGCTGACAAAGGAAAGTTCTGGAAGAAGTTCAGGAAAAATTGGTGAAAGTCGGAGGCATCTACTGAAGCAGGCAACTCGTGGTTTCCAGGAACCGGGGAGGAGGTCCCTGGTCACAGGGGAATGGGCCTCATGACTGTCCTTTGTGGGCACAGACCCCACCTCCCCCGGCCACCCCATCATTGATCACTGCCTGAGACAACAGGCCGCCTCCTGCTTTATCAGGCGGAGACCATCATCCATTATTTCCTGATGACACAGCCCTTACCGAAGGGTTTTCTACATGAAAACATTTTAATGTTGTCACTTTGGGAGAATATTTTGTCTTCAAAGAAGAAAAGGTCAAGTCTGAAAAGTTTTAGATAGATTTGATAGAAATCAATAGAGTGAAGGGCAAATTTTCTACAAAATATTCTTGAATGTTTTATTTATTGGACGTTCAGCTGTACAAATTAGACGCGTGGGATCTAATAGAATGGAATCCAAGGTTATGACTTTTATAGCATGGCCGCACCACTCCTCTCTGCCCCCCCCCAAAAAAATCCAAAATTCTTTTAAATCCAAATTTATCTTAAAAGTCTTAACACCATTGTGTATTCAGACTAAGTAAAAAAAAATTGCTACTTTGGTGAACTTACCACAATTGACTCCAAATTGCTGGCTTTCCATCTTCTGTTTGTGACCTTGCACCTTGTGCTTGTTGCTGATACTGAGCCAAATAGGGTTTGGAAAACATGGTTTCCTAGAGCCACTAAATGCAGCAACGAGTCAGAGTAAAGTCCAACTGCTGCTGGTGATTATCAAAATGTTGATGTTTTGGCCCCTTTCTCTAGCCAGCACAGAGATTAATGATAACTGTTTTCTATAATTTCTTTATACGGCCCAGGGATTGCAGACATTGTTTCCTGATCTTTCATTTCTACGGGGTTGTTAGGCAAGTACAGATTCCTCCATGCCAGCAGTGAGAAAAGAGGTAGAAATTGGCACCTGGAGGTCGGAGGTGGGCAGGGGAGGGAGTGGCTACCCCCACACTTCCAGGGGCAGACATTTGCACACCCATCTCCCCTCCTCCAAGTGGGTCCTGTCCCCGGGGTCACAATTCCCAATGCCTTTGCCGCTCTCAGCTCCTGGCCCTTCTGTTGATCGGGTGGATGTTGCCATCTTCATAGGAAACCATCAAAGTTATTGGAGCCAATGTTGGCAAAGTGTCGTCAGAGAGTATCATGCAGAATCTCCTCCCGGGGGTTAGTTATGCGGGAATCTGGAGCCCATCTCTCAATTCCGGACCACTGTTGGTCACACAGGTTCAAACTGCTACCAAATAGCCCTCGTTCAAACGCTGGGAATCGCCAAGTTGGTAGAACTGACATCTTCCGGTGCCAAAGAATCGAATGGATTTGTTCTGCCATGGCCTCGTCCCCAACGGGTTCTGCGCACAACTCACATGATGCTGTGGCTTCCTTTTTTTCCCAGATGTGCTTTATCTCTGGGAATCTTTAACAAAGAAGACCCTAAGCATACGTTAGACGAAACACGGTGTTACAGTCTGTACATTTGACGTGATGACCACCATTTATTACACAAGTTTTGTTGCTTGTTCCTGATGAAAGAAGACTCTTCCTAGAAAGAGAAAAATGTGCAGATGATATAGAAAGAAACTGTTCCCGGTGAAGGTGCGATTTTAGCAAATATTTTACAGAAACAATGGCCCCCGAGAGAGGAAATTAAGACTCAAGTTGATTGTTTACTTTGTTTCCCCTTTGGAGCTGGTGCAGAAAACCCACAGTCCTCTGTCATCAGGATGCCATCCCTGTGGAGGAAGGGCCTCGGGGAAGGAATCCTGGCAGGCTCCAGGAGGAAGGTGTGCCATTTCCCTGAAAGGTGTCCTTGTCTACAACCTGCCGGAGCGGGAATTAACATTCTTTGATAAAATGGGTCTGAAAGCAGATGCCAGAATAAATGTGCTGTGTTGAACCCACTTTATCTGATCGGTAAATGGTATATAATTTTTTCCATAGTGTCAATTCAAGCATCTCTCTAAGACTGGTTTTATTGTCTTTGTGAAATCCAGAGTTAAATTCCCCTTATAGAGGTTGACAAGGAAAGATGGCTAAGCTCAGATGAGTTTATGTGGCATGTTCAAACATTTTGGAACCCGGACAGGTCAGAAATGGAAAGCCGTTACTCTGTAAGACATGGTCCTGTCCAAGCATGCCACCCTGAGTGGGCGTCTGGAATATTCTCTGCTCTCAGAGGTATCTTTCCTGAGTAGGTACTGGACCTAAGTTGGACTGCTGCTGCCATTTTGTTAGAAATCTGGATGTGGGGGAGAGACCCAGTCCACCTTCCTTGACTAGAGTGATGCTACAAGATGTAATCCAGGAACCATAGATGGCGGTGCCCCACCCTGGAGCTTATGAGAGTCACCCTGCAAGTCCTACAGGCTTCCCTCCTGTCCCTCGTCTGTGAGGTCACGAGACCCTGACACGTGGGCCTGTCGTCCGCTTGGCTCCACTGGAGTCTACCAGACCTCTTCTCCAGAACCTCCTCCCATCTCCTCCTTAGATCTGGAGGCTGAGGTGGTCATGCAGCCCAGACTCTGTTTTCCATCCCTCACTTATGAAGTAGTGACAAAGGATCCAGCTTTACAAAGTCACGCATGGATGGGAGACAGTAGACTTAGAATGCCCCGCCAGGAACCCAGTGTATCATAGTGTTTGTTCCATTGTATCTTTGACTGGTGGTCTTGACAGAAGGCCCAGGAAAAACAGCATCACTATCCTCCCTTTCAGATGAGAGAAGACACTTGGAGAATTGCCTGTCTCATCCCGGCCAGTATTCAGCAGGACACATTTCAAACCAGTTTTACCTGGCTCTCTCCAAAATCCACATTCCATGCTGTGCAAACCATTGTTCAGAAATAGACTCCCCGGGGTCAGCAGACAGAAGAGTGGTTCTGAGATAGAATAACATGCTATTGTTCCTACCTGAAATGGAACCTCACGATGGTATCAGTACTTACTGTGCCCTGGCTCTGAGAGGCATTTTTTTAAGGTTTATTTATTTTTGAGAGAGAGCGCACAAGCCGAGGCGGGGCAGGGGGGGGGGGCAGAGGACCCAAAGCAGGATCTGCACCTATAGCAGCAAGCCCGATGTGGGACTCAAACTCATGAACAGTGAGACCACGACCTGAGCCAAAGCTGGTCGCTCAACTGATTGAGCCACTCAGGCTCCCCCATCAGGAACTTTTTCAACACTATTTGACTTCTCAGGGTCGGTGGTGTGGACGTTACGGTACTTCTAAAGATGGAAAACCAGAGTATGTAGTGGCCTCACTGCTGGATATCACACAGCTGCAAAGTGGTCACCCTGGGCTGCAAACCCAAGGTTGGCCTGGCTCCTGCATTGGGGTCTTTCCACATGCCCATGCTTCCCTCCTGAAAATGAGCCATGTTAGCCCAGAATATTCTATTTTTCACCAGCTTACCTGGGAAGAGAAATCAGTCAAGATAGAGGCTAGTTGGAAAGCAGAAATAAAGGGCATTTCCTAAAGTTGAAAAGCCCGCCCCACATCTGAATTGTACTTTTCTTCTGGTAGACTTGAAGGTTCCTCTTGGCGATGTCCCGCCAATCTGGAATCGACTGGTGTCCACTCAACAGTGGCCAGCTTCCATCACAACAGCTGACGTACAAACACGGCTGCACAGAGACGTGGACGGAAAGAACTCTCCACAGCCCTCTGGAAGGAGAACAAAGGGCAGTCTAAGTGCTGGGTTTTGTCAAAACCAAACAGAAAAAGAGGAAACCCAAGTTACTTGAGAAGAATGGAAAGAGTATGCATTACAGAGCTTGCTTATGGGAGCTGAGCCAACAATGAAATGTGCGTGAATTCCGATGTTCTAAGTAACACTCGGGGTCTTTTCAGCATTGTCTTGTTTTACACTTGTGATGATTTGGGAAAAACCTTGTGCTTACTCCTGAGGGTGGCCTTGGCAGAGCCAAGGTAGTCACGATTCCGTGTAAGTGCCTTTCTTCGGAAAGAACCTACGCGAAGGAAGTGCCATCTGACTCGCGTGGGAAGCCTTGGCTGGTAGCAAGGCTCCCCCACTAGGGCCCACCGGAGGGTTAGCACAAAGAAGATGTGTCCATGAGGAGATTTAAATAAAGCAAGGAGCAGGGTCTCAAAGGTGTTCTAGGAGAGGATTTATAATTAACGTGAGGCACAAGGTTCCCAAAGTTGAATTTCATGCATAATTGCGATGTTCATTACCGCCGAGAATTCCCATTACAAAACCCGAGGAGGAACATGCAAGTAATGGAGAGACTGAAAGGGTTAACCAAATTACTCTGGGAACGGGGTTGCGGGAACGGTGGGTGAAAATAACAATGGAACTATAATAAGCGGGGACGCGTGTTCTTGTTCCGAGAGGTTTTTACACACGCTTATTTTTAAGCATTTGATAGTTACAGGGAAAATGTCAGGAAGACATTTTCACAATTGCTAAAGGGCAGAGTCCTCAAACGGACAGGTCTCTTGCGTTGTTGTGGTTATTTTCCTTCTACAGGCAACACGGTGTAATTCCTATCACCAAAAACAAGTGCACGCACACAGCACGCACCAGGCGAAGAGCGGGTCAGATATGTAAGACACGCATATTTATAGCACACTGTTTTCTTTGAACTTGGGTTTTTCACAACGCACTACGCATTAGTCCTTGCTAGTGCACACGTTTCCTTCCTCCAGTGGTTGTAGAGTGGTTATCTGGAGTGGAAATGGATGGTAACTTACTTGATGCCCTTTTTTGATCAACACGTTTTCTTCTCTGCTTCCTTGGCTATTATGAGTGATGCAGGCAATGCCATCCTTGCAATGACTTCTTTGAGCGCATGTCACAAGACAATATAGACAACAGACAATGGAGAGACAATAGGTTCGGGGGAGGGGCCCTGAGCCAAAGGGCAAGGTCACATGACCTTCTGATGGTTACTGCCAAATTCTGCACCCATGCGGTCCTATCAGCTTCCCAGACGCGTATGTACGAGAGCTCTTACTTTGGCCCCTGCTCGTCACCTCCGGGCATGATGCCGATTTGAACTTTTGTCAAGATGAAGGGCATCTATACTGTTGGCGTCTGCAATTGCGTATTTTGGGTCACGCATGAGGCTGTACGTCTTTTTGAATAATTATTACCGATGCATACATTTTTCTTCTGCGCTTGGACTGTTGTATTCATTAACTGTCTTTCTCTTTTCATTATTTCAGTTACTGTACTTGGCAATCCTAAGATTGTTGGGTCGTGGAGACAATGTTGGATTTGACCTCACGACTGGAATTCGTATCAGAGGCACAATTATCCTTTGGCAGCGATTGTTAAGCTGCAGGACCGACTGTTACAAACCATAAAATGATCCAGGTCCCGGCTGAAATAGCCTCTGGTTTAAACCAGAAACATGGGTATTAGCAAGGTAAAAGGGTGGAGAGAATTTTTAAAAACTGGAGAAGAGGGAATATTGACTTCTTGAAAGCCGGGCTGCACATTTATGGACCAAACCGCCGTGGAACTGCTTTGTGGACGTGGTTGTGGAGGGGCTGAGGGGAGAGGCCTCCCGTGGAGCACACTTCACAGGGCATGCCAGGTTTGTCCGTGAACCCATCTGATGCCACACGCAGCTCGGAACGATCACCAGTTTCCAGACCAGAGGACAGAGCCCTAATTTAGAGCATATTTTTTATTCCCAGGAGCCTGTGCACAGTTTAGACCAGGATGTGCATATGCATACTAGAGGGTCCCTCAAAGGAATATAAGTGGCCAGAACATTCCTCACTGTGTGGTTCATCTCGTTTGCATGAACAAAAGCAAAACCATTCAAACTGTACTTTCTCGGATCTTAAAAGTGGTTTGTGAGGTTTGTGAAGGTGGGCACCTCCCACCCATCACCTGCCTGCCCTTCATCTCACCCTCTCTCCTCGGAACCTGAGCCCTTGGGCAGTCGGCTTTGGGCCCCTGCTCCTTGGCCTCGGGCCTCAGTGGGACCAGAGCCCCTAGGACGCCGAAACTGAGACCACCCCCCACCAACGATCGTCCACACCTCTGTAACCACTGCACCAAAGCCCCTGCCCTCCCCTTTGGCCCAGCCCCATGTTTTCTTCTCTCTCAGCACCAAGGACATTGGGACCCTCTGCTGACCTTGGGAGGGGGGGAAACCAGCAGGTGCAGACACGCTGACTGAGCCAG
Source organism: Puma concolor (assembly GCF_028749965.1). Taxonomy (NCBI): domain Eukaryota; kingdom Metazoa; phylum Chordata; class Mammalia; order Carnivora; family Felidae; genus Puma; species Puma concolor. The sequence continues at coordinate 2,963,915 of NC_141667.1, read as the reverse complement.
GCACAAGGCAAGAGTGGAGAATCCCTTTCTCGGAGTTGGGTTGGTGCCCAAACACAGCCAGGCAGGGATGCTGTGCTCTGCCTCAGGGCCTGGTGAGACCCTGCCTTCTCTGTGCCCAGTTTTGAGGCCCCTTCATGTGGAAAGCGCATGGCCTCACGCTGAACCCCGAGAAGGGTCGGCTCGCGGGGCCCGTGGCTTGGCCTCGGGGTGGGTGGGAGGGGGGCACCCACCTGCCATACTCTGGGGCGCCCCCTCCCCAATTCTCCAGTCAGATGTCTCTTCCCTCTTGGGCTGTGAGAGAAGGCCAGGGATGGGGTGAAGGGGGCCCAGGCCCCTGCACGTGCAGGGATACCCTTTCCCAATTATTCCAGGGCCAAGGCAAAGAAATCCTGATTTAATATTACTAACCCGATACTTGAAATGCTCTGGAATAGTTCCGTTTATATTTACCCAGATTAAGCAATTCTGTCGAAAACCAGAAAAAAATATGTGTGCCAAACTTTATCTCTCAGGGGCCCATTTGAGAAGCAGAATTCTAAAGACACTTTTCCCGCTAAAAATAATGCAAGTTCCTCCCCCTCTCTCTGCCCCTCCCCGGCTCATGCTCTGTCTCTCTCTGTCTCTCAGTAATAAATCAACGTTAAAAAATTAAAAAATAAATAAAAATAACGCACGTTCCTTTAGCCCAGGCTGCCCAGCAGAGACGTGGTAGAAACGTGAGCAACAGAGATCATTTTAACTTCTCTTGTAGACTTATAAAAATAGAAAAAGAAATGAGTAAAATTAAGTCTAATAATATATTATACGCAACTCAATAAAGCTAACACATCATCATTTCCACATGCAGTTGGTAGAGAGCCTAATTAATGTGTGATTTTACACACTTTCCCCACTAGACCTTGGAAATTCAGCGTGCACTTTGCATTTTTACACTTAACAGTGCACCTCAAGTGGCCCGGCCACATTTCAAGAGCCCAAGAGCCGCGCACGGCTAAGGGCTGTTCAATCAGACAGCGTGACTCCCCGAGGGTCAGCAAACTTTTTCTGTGAAACCCAGAGAGTGAATATTCGAGGCTCCACCACCACACAGTTTCTGCTGCGTTACTGAACTCTGCGGCTGTAGAGAGAAGTCAGCTCTTTTCCATATGCAGTGTGCAACTGAATGGCCGCGGCCGTGTTCCGGCACAAACTGACTTATAAAAACTGTTATCTGCGGGATTTGGATTGCAGAGAATACATTGCCAACTGCTGCGTGGACTAATTACAGTCTGAGATCCACTACTTTGCCAAGAACAATCAGTGACACATAGGTTTTGCGTACAGTTTCCTAAACTCTGTAACCACGGTGCTATGGACCGTGTGAATTGCGCACCCCTATTCACATGCTGAAGCCCTAAGCCTCAGCGTGACCATGTTGGGAGGCAAGACCTTTGGGAGGTAATGAGGGTTCAAGGAGATCACGGGAGTGGGGTCCCATGATGGGATTGATGTCCTTATGGAGATGCTAGAGAGATGTTCTTCCCCCAAGTGAGGGCAGAGCGAGAAGGCATCTTTTGCAGTCGGACAGAACCCTGTGCAGAACCCGTGTCTACGGCACCTCGATCCATCCAGCCCCCCAAGACTCGTGTTAAGTCACCCAGCCTGTGGCATGTGTCATGGCGGCCCAAACTCATTAGTACAACTGGAATAGTGCGAAACAGGCAGTATGTGAATGTAGCTTAAAAAAATCCCTTATCTAAGCCCCGAACATACCTTTTAAAAAGAAACTCGTTAAACATGAAAGCATTTTGAATCTTTTTATCTCAACAGGCATTTCTTCTCTCGATGACAAATAACTCATCCTTTACATCCGAATTCATAATAATTTGTAAGAGAAACACAAACGAAAACTGGTAAGTGGCCCACTCAAAAATTGCTGACAGGCTCTTCTGGCTGAAATCACCCTGGGTCCTGTCACCCTGGTCTCGAAGTTAGGCTGGCTCCCCGTGTCGGCTTTGTTTCTTCGGAGCCCGACTCTGAAAACCTGCTCTCTTCCCTAGCGCGTGGGGAGCACATCGTGCAGGTGATATCAGGACTTGGGGCAGGACCATCTATGCGTTTTCTGATCAACATCAGAGGAATATTTCTTTTCTCCCCGTGAACTTTTCGCCTTCCTTCATACCATAGACATTTGTTTAATGCGACAATGATATTTCTTTCATGTTACTTTGTACAGCACATGGGATGCTCAATTGCCTGTAGTTAATTTTGAGTGCACATGTTGTTCTTTTATTTATAGGTCTTCTAATAAATACCTCACTTTAATATTTTTCTCATGTGTTAATACTTAACACATTATAAATACAAACTAGATCAATGCTATATTTCAACTGCTAAGTACCAGTTCATCTTTTTTTGTTGTTATTTTTACCCTTTCCTTTATAACATTTTCCCTGTCCCTCCAAATCTATGTCTACAGAGGCAGAGAGGAACCCAGGGCCAATTTGTCCCTCTGCAGCAAGAGTGGTGATCTGTGTTGGGTTTCTCGAGGCGCCCGCCAGCGCCTGTGACGTCTGCTCCAGCCGTGGCCGTCACCTGGGTGCGGTGTGATCCAGGCGTGGAATCTCATGCAGGAGAAACTCTTTTCCAACTCAGTGTCACCGTTTTCACCCGGCTTTGCTGGCGGGGCACACACGTGGTTCCACTTGCTGTGTTTCACAGGGTGTTTGATAAGCTGTAAAATGATACATATCCACAGTTTAATAACCTAGAAATTTAATAAAAAATAAAGGAAATGGATATTGTTTTTTCTTTGAATATGTCAACGGGGAACATACTTCATGGTGTTTTAAACTCCAGTTGATATTTTGATAGAAATGCTTAATTTATCTGACACAGGTATCATTTTCATTATTTTCATTCTGTAATGCAATCTAGATTCCAAGCTCATACGTGCTTTGGACGGACTAACCCGGCCTCTTTAAAGAAAAGCCCCTTGATTCAAGTTTGACAACAGACTCCTTGTGGAATGTCTCCCCGTCTCTGTGTCCTGAACCGCTCGACATTAGTTAGTTTTACTACGGTCAGTCCTGAGACTACATCTGATCGTAATGTTCTCTTTATGGGGCCAAAACAACTTTCCTTGAATTTGGACAACAACGAAGGCAATGGAAAAATTAAGTAGCTAGCAGCTACTCCCCATTTAATTGTTGGGTCAGTTCCACCAAAAGAAGTAGAATGCTTCACCACTGCACTTGACCCAGGCAGGTTCTGAGTCAAGGCTGGAGAGGTTCAGAAACGTGGAAAGAATCTCCGAAATATATGCAACGGCTTCTCTTTATTTTGCAATAAAATTGAGGCCAGAAATTTCTCCCACTCGCATTGGACTTCATCTCTGTATGAGGCAAGAGTGTTCACACCGCAGCGGCCACAACCCAGGGCTCAGCGGGTTTCCTTCCTTTTCTATAAATAACCCCTTCATTTTTCTAAACAATTTCCCCTGGTTATGCATCAGCCATGTGCTTTAAACATGTTCAATCCACCAAATATTTGTTTGGAAGCATAGTTTTAAATTCTCTGATCAGTTGCAAATTTGTTTAATGAAATGGATCCTACCATCACGGCGTTGGGGCGAGGAAGGGCGGCAAGGTTCCTGCTCTTTAGAATTCACCGAGGGTCTCTCCAAGACCTCATATCCGGGTGAGTTTTGTGGACGTTCCACGAATGCATTAAGGGAAGTCTATATTCCCTATTTTTCAGAAACTAAATTGGGCGCACATCTACAATTCAACTTTTTGAATTGAATAATTCAATAATTCATTAATAACTTAGTGTCCTCAGTTATCGAGGGCTGCCTGTCCAAGTCTGAGGAAAACGGGTCAAAGTGCACACAAGAAGCTGAGGGGGGCTCCCCATGGACGCCAATCTCATGTAGCTCCTCACATGCCCGTGCCATCTAAGTGCTCCTAGAGAGGAGCTCTTGTTATCCTCACAAAAATCCCAGGAGGAGGCTCCTGGGATAGGTTGACTTGTGTCCCTCCAAAAGTTGTGTGTTGAAGTTCTTACCATGAGCACCTCAGAATATGACCTTATTTGGAAATAGGATTGTAGCAGATGCCGGTAATTAAGGTGAGGTCATTAAAGTGGACCCTCATCCCATATAACCGGCGTCCTTATGAAAAGGGGGGATTTGGACACAGACGCCCAAGTGGAGGCATGAGAGCAGAGATGGGGAGATTTGTCTACCCAGCAAGAGCGCCGAGCACCGAAGATGGCTGGCAAACCGCCAGAAGCCAGAAGAGGTGTGGGGCTGCCCCTCCCTCACAGCCTCACCAGCAGCCAGCCCTGCTGACACGGTGACTCCGGGGTTCCAGCCTTCAGAACTGGGGGCAGAATAAAGTTCTGCAGGTTAGGTCACCCTGTTGGTGGTGCTTTGTTGGGGCAGCCGGAGCAGACGAATATGGGCCTCGTCATTTCCCCAGTTTCGCGGAATAAGGGCTTTTCGTTATCTAACTTGTCAAGTTCCTGTCAAGCAATGCTTGTTTTTCGGTCCGCATCTCCCTTTATACATCTTGCTGCTCTGTGACCACACAGATAAAGAATCACGGCTACACCCTTAGTACAGGGAGCACTCCATACTATAGGGACACTTTTCAGGTCAGTTGCACACAGGCCTGTCGCAGGGGTTCTTTCTTTATCGGGGGGAGGTGTGAAGAGTCAGCCTACGACACATAGATTGCCAAGAATCTCTTTTTTTTGGTGTATTTTTTAATTTATCTTGAGAGAGAGAGAAAGACTCCCAAGAAGGCCCCTCACAGGGCCTGCCACGGGGCTCAAACTCACGGACTGTGAGATCATGCCCTGAGCCGAAATCAATGGTCGGACGCTCGACCGACGGAGACACCCAGGCCCCCAACCAATAATCATTTCTGATAGTGATAGGTTTTATGCGCCTTCATGCATATTTTAGTGGGTATGTGGGAAGTTTTGTGGAAGGAGCGTCAAGTCGACTACTTAAAAATCCCCCTCTCTGAGGCTGGAAGGGCACAGATAAGTTCCGACCAGACAAGCATCGTGTGAGACAGTTGGGAGTTGCCCGCTGCTAATTCCGGAATGCTACCTCTTCCGTCTGTCTTGGAGATGCTCCAGTGTCTGGAGCCTGTAACGTGGGGGGCCCCCACTGCCGCCTGCTGCTGACAAATGCAGGGTTATGTCTGGTTCAGTGCGCCTCCCAGCTTTCAGACAGGGGCACGCTCAATGGGACGAATTTGATCCGCAGAGCAACCCTAAACAGTCCCACCCTGGGTCTGTTAACTTCTCGCTTGCTGACGAGTCTAGGGACGTCCACAGACCTCCCTGGGCCCCCTCTGCGGAAGCGCAAGGTGGCCACAGACAGCGGGGCCTGCTGGGAGCGTGGGTCTGAGTCCTCAACTACAACCTATGCGGTCACTTTCTGCTTTATCAGTGGATGCCTTGGGGCCTTCAATTTGTCTTTTGGAAAAACCTGAATTTTTACCTGGAAGATATCTGCAGTAACAGGGCTTTTTGTCACACTAGTGCTGACCCCTGAGGCTGGTGTGGGTCCATGTGACTCGCTGGTGTCCTGCTGAGGGCTCCGGAGCTCTCTCTGCGTAGTGACCAGCACGGTCCCTTGATGGCCCGGGGCCGATCCTGGTTGATCCTGGACTGTCCACACCTCTGTCACAGCCCGTTTCTCTCTACTCTTGGATTCCCAAGCCTCCTTACCTCATCCTAAACCCAAAGCCTAGGGAACTTTGATCCACGATCACATCGAGGCACCTGTTAACACAGTAAAACTTAGGAAGTAATCAAAATCATGGTGAATCGATAAATACAGACGCCTATTAGGCCCAAAATCACAGTGCAACTTACAAAGCTATAAAAGGAAGTATGGCACAGGTTATGTATACACATTGGTTAAAAATTAAAGGGTCCTCTCCATGTATGCTTAGGGACACTTGCTGTGCCCGCCCTCTGTGCTGCAGTTGACGGTCACGGGCAGTGCACGGCCTTGCTGTCGGGAGGGTTCTACCCATCTCTCCGCCCTGGCCCTCGGCTCGGCCTTACAGACCCCTTGCCAATAGCAAAGGGCCAGAGGTGCCACGGAGACTAGAGGGAGCAGCTGCCGTGGCAGTGGGAAGGGGAGGGTGCAGAGTGCAGCCGGCTGAACCCCACCCAGGGCACTGAGGGTTCCAGGCACTCTCTCACGGCTGGAAACCAGCCTCTGGAGCCCAGACAACCTCCCTGTGCAAACCGTTGAGAACCTGGGTTAGAGTCTGAATTATTTTCACTTTTGCTCTCTCTAAAGTCCTAACCCAAAGGCTTGAATCGTGTGGATGGGTGATCAGGAGGTGTTTGGTGATGGCTGGTTAGAAATTTGTCGGCTCTGTTGCCCTGACATAGGGAACACTGGAGGACCTTCCTGGGGCACCCCAGGGCCATTTGGGAAGAGGGCAAGGCAATCGGTGGGAAACGAAGAGTTATTTAACATGCAGAAGCAGGGACTCGAGTGAGTCCCTGCTCCCACACGGGACAGGGGCAGCCAGTGGCCCTACATGTTACCAAAGGCAGAACGAAAGGAAAAGGCTTAAATGACAGCATGAAGAATGGAGGGTAGGTGTGGGGAATGGCTCTCTGACACTGAGTTATGACTCATTAGGATAGGTTACTGGGAAGATAATACTCTTTGAAGATTTCAATATATACATATCCCTCGGCCCAGTGCACACTTTATGAGCCGGTTGATTTTAGAGTAAAATCCCGCATACCATTCTCATTTTCCCACGCAGGTCAATTTTACAGTGGCAGGTGGCATGGAGGCGGTCACCGGATCGCTCCCCACTGCAACCAGAGTCAGTGGTCGCAGGGCTTTCTGGATGGCCCGCCACATCTGGGCTTCTGCCTCTGGAGGACTGCGTGTCCTCGTCCACCCCCACTTGGCTGCTCCCCAGGAAAGTGCCGGGGGGCAGCAGTTGGCAGGACGGCCACAGGGACAGGATCAGTGAACCGAGGCACGCAGGTGGCTGCCTGGGAACGTGCCGGCACGTGAGTAGGTGTGCCTTTGGGGGCTGCATAAAGGACAGCTCAAATCTCAAAGGAATTTGATTACAATAACCCCCATAGCAATGAAATGCGATCTTGTACCTTTCTCATGTCGAATCTCAAGCGCTTGTGTTGTTACATGAAGGTGGGGATGGCAGGCTGTAGAGGGGTGGCTTCATAGGGCTTCGAGGAGCACTGACCGAAGACCTCAGAGTCGCCCCGAGTGCCCGTGACTGTGTCTTTCACCGGGACTAAAATAAAACTTTTACGTTTGTTCTCCTTTAAGACATAGTTACTTCACGTTCTTTCTTTTTTTCGGTCCCTGCAAAGTCAAGAACAGAAAACGAGCTGGTTTAAAGATATTTCAAAGTGTTTGGGCAATTACTGAGGACTATTCCATTTTAACTGATTTTAATTTGGTGACAGTCGGCTACTGACACAGCCCCCTTGGCACGTTTCCCCTCTTCTCAGGTCCTGTGGGATTTCTCATCACTGACAGGGGAGAGTGAGCGGAACCCCCCGACGGCCAGCCCTTCGGCGATGCGCGTCCTGCAGAAAACAGGTATTGTTAGCCTGTCCCCCGGCTTCGCCGAGTGCCCTGAAAAGGTGGTGACGGACACTGTGCTGAGACCAGGAGATTCCCTTACACCTGAGTTTGCTGGGTTTCCCAGACCCGAATCCTGCAATCGTGCAGAAGAGCCACTTCTGGGTGCGATTTTCAGTGAACAAAGACGATCCCAGATATGTTTCGTGTGTTTTGTTTGTTTGTTGATTTTTATTTGCTTTACTCTGCAAGGCTTTAGAATGGATGTGAAGTGATGTCTTAGAAGCATGGGGAAATATAGAATGATGCCCATGAGTCAGGAAAATAGAGTGTTCTCTCCAACAGATTATAAAAGCAGGCGTAGGATTAGGCTGAGAATTCCACACTAAACCCAATCTAAATATGAGCTACTTTTATTTTAAAAATCTCTGAATTTAAAAGTATCTTGGCATTTACCCAATTCACACATCTTGAAGTGAGTCCGGAAGGAAAAAGATAACATGAATATAAATGGTCTGACTTTATCCTCCTGCCGTTCAGCTTAAAAGCATTTCCCCTTTTTTGGGCAATTTACCAACTATTTCAGGCTATTAAAGTTACAAACATGTGAACAATGGATCTCAAGTCTTATTATCAAATTACTTTTGGATAAGTTTAGCAATAAAGTCTTTTGCACAAATCAAAAAAGTATCAAGATCATAATTAAGAGCATTATGAAATCTTTTTTTTTTTTTTTTTTCGTTCAACCTCAGAGAGTTCCTAAGCGCGTTAGCATGGAATGTGACTCATGTTGCAGCTACCATTTGAGGAATGATGAAAAAAAAAAAAAAAAAAAGAAAAAAGCACAGAAACCCTTAAATTAACAGTATCATATCAGACCCTCTGTGTTTCCGAAATGAACTCTTTAGGAAATAAAAATCCGCGTCTTTGTATGGCTTTGTTTTCTGAACAGTGAATCAGTTCCTGAAGCATTGTCAGTCAGAATTTGCCAAGTGGTGTTTCTCTGTGGTGGGACTTTCACAAGCCTTTTGGACACACGCCTTGCATGTAGGAGACTATCAAGGGGCATGGGGGGACCTTCACAATCACTGCTGGACATGTGCAAGGTGCGTGTGAAGTCACCAGTTTGCACTGGGGTAATGGACACACACACAGGTTGATATATAGTAGGTATATTCACTACTATATAAATATCTATAGCTATCTTGCCAAGTTGTCAGGTTTATGGATAATGTACATAAAGATTTTTAACATGCAAGAGATGTCTAATAAATCAGTTAGCAGTGATTATGTTGGGGGGTCTGGGTGGCTCAGTCGGTTAAGCGGCCGACTTCGGCTCAGGTCATGATCTCGAGGTTCATGGGTTCGAGCCCCGCATCGGGCTCTGTGCTGACGGCTCAATCTGGAGCCTGCTTCAAATTCTGTGTCTCCCTCTCTCCCTCTGCCCCTCTCCTGCTCCCACTCTGTCTCTCTCTCTCTCAAAAACAAATAAATAAACTTAAAAAAAATCACCAAACACACGAAAATCTATGTGACAATGGTAGCAGTTTATCACTATGCTAGCAAATATTCCATATTACACTGTGAATGTAAAGAAACACATGGGTGTATCTATCTGGTGTGTGTTTTGATGACCTAGGGTACCAGTGGATAAGAGAGGAACTCCATCCGGACATTTAAGGCCTTCTCCATGACCTTCCTCAAAGTGAACTGGCCAATAGTCACCTGCACGTTTGGTATGACCACCTTCGTAACCTTCGCTACTGTGTTCCTACGTCTGCCCCAACCAAGGGCCATGAACAGAGGAGCTTAAATAGCAGACATGCATTTCTTACTGGTCCTGGAGCCTGAGAGTCCAAGGTCCAGGCAACGTCCAAACAGGTCTGGTTTTTCCTGAGGCCTCTCTCCTTGGCATATAGACACGAACTCCTCTTTCTGTCCTCACGTGGGCGTCCCTCTGTGCATGTCTGAATCCACATCTCCTCTTATATAAGGACACCAGTCAGATTGGATTAAGACCAACTCTAGTGATCTCATTTCAACTTGATTCTCTCTTGCAAGGGCCTATCTTCAAATACAGTCATATTCCAAATATTGGGGTTAGGAATGCAGCCCACGGATTTGGGGGAGACGCAGTCCAGTCGATCACACTTATCTGTCCCGGTGGTGCTCACGTTCCCATGTGTGTGCGCCTGAGTCACCCAGAAAGCTTGCTGGACCCCACCCCCAGTTTCAGATTTCATAGAACTGAGTTAGACTGACACTCGTGCATTGCTGACATTTTCCAGCGGATGCTGACGCTGCTGGTCTGACCCCACAGTCTGAGATCCACAGATTAAAACTACAGCATCATCGAGGAGAAACAAGGCCAGATCCGTGCCCCATGAGTTGGCAAAGGCTTGAATTCGCTCCCACAGAAAGTACTGCAAGGAAAGCCCTCCTCCTCTGCTTGGTTCCCCTTTTCTCTTTAGATGAGTTTTCCAACGTGGACAAAAATCGACACTGTTTTGTTGTGATGTGAAAACACACACCTGAAATTACAGAAGACATTCTAATTAGTCTAGGTAGTTACACACCTGGTAACAAGCGTAAAATACTTAACAAGCAGCGGAAATATTCTTAAGAAACCCAGGTCTTGGGGCGCCTGGGTGGCGCAGTCGGTTAAGCGTCCGACTTCAGCCAGGTCACGATCTCACGGTCCGTGAGTTCGAGCCCCGCGTCGGGCTCTGGGCTGATGGCTCAGAGCCTGGAGCCTGTTTCTGATTCTGTGTCTCCCTCTCTCTCTGCCCCTCCCCCATTCATGCTCTGTCTCTCTCTGTCCCAAAAAATAAATAAACGTTGAAAAAAAAAAAAATTTTAAAAAAGAAACCCAGGTCTTCCCGTGAAGGAGGCTGGATGCCATGGACACTGTTGGGATTTTGTGCTTAACGCCTGTTGTGGGAAATCAGTGTGGGGGCAACCAGGAACCACACTGGAGTGTCTACTTCTCACTCCTTCCTGCTCCTGGCCCACAGCAGCTTTCCTTCTCACTGTCTTTGCCCTAATCTTTCAGAAAAGGAGCACTCGAGTCTAGTGAGGAAGCAGAAAGCGAGCTTTGAGAGTCTGTCAGTTGTAGCTCAGGGTAGAAGGAGGCTTGCAAGGTCACGGAAATCCAATTCGCGTCGATCATGTTCCCCCAGCTGAGTAAATTCAATAAAAACAGTTGTTAATTATTTCATCATAAAATTCGTACACAGAAGATATCATAAAACATAAAATAAAACTTTATATTGACAAAACATTATAAAACAGCACTGTCCCTCATACGAGGATAGTACGTCTTTTTCTATTTGATCGTTTTCTTACGTCTCTTAAATTGGATTTTGGTTGGTTTTCATCGCTCGGCCGTTCAAGTTGCTCCAAGGATAAGCGTGTTGTGCTTGTGGACAGTACTGTTAAGCAAAGAGTCGAGTTCCTGTACAAGGACCCGGGTGTTTCCGTAGGTACCATTTAGAAGGCAAACTTTATTGACACATACTGGATGCTATGTTTGCCTGTCATAAAAATGAACTAAGACTTTATGTCATGAGACAACCCGAGACCAGCAGCACGTCGTGAACGTGGGTTAATTTGATCCACCCTGAAAAACTCATGGCAGCTTTCTAAGACCATCCAGAGAAGAAACACGTGAACGGAAGCCGAAAATCTTCCGTTCTTCAGCATGTTGCTTCCGCACCCAGTGTTGAGTGGCTACAACCATCAGCGAGCAAACGGGTCTTCCCCAGGCACCCTGTGTGGAAGGGCGTGTGTGGTGCAAACACTAGAGGGATGGTTCCATCCCCTCCGACCCAGGCCTCCTGGGCTCACCGGCCCCTGATGGACACGTAGGCCCAGCACCTCCACCGTCAAGGAGCTGGTCCCGCTAAGACTGGCCGGACGACAGAAGCTCACAATAAGCTCACTCTTCCCTATGATAAACAGTCTGTTTTTGTACCTTTGATTAAAATTTAATAAGAAAATATTTCAGCAAGGCGAAGACTTGTTAAAAGCAGGTGAGGAAAGATGAACCTTGACTCCGCACAAGACTAATCCCCTACTCTCTAGCTTCTCATGTTCCCTATTCATGCGGACGAGGCGGGCGTCCTCGGAAACGGGGCCTCGCCCCAGCAGGAGGATCTTTTTCCGTCCACATCCAAGCCCTGAAGGAATCTAAAATCTGATCTGGGAACTCCTGTCTCCACCACTCACCTACTGAAACCAAAGTCCTTTTTCCAGCAGCTGCAAAGATACAAAACTCCACCGGAGGCGGGGGGGTGGGGTGGGGGGGAAGGGGGGTAGGGGAGAAGAGGGCTTCTCGGCGTCTTCTGTGCAGGAATCGACCCTGTGGGATTCAAGGAAGCATAACTCAAGAACGACAAGCTTGAGCCAAAGTAAACGGAGGAGTCTGAGCAGGGAAATCCCAGCGTGAGGGAGGAGTCCGGGCCACGCAGGCGGCTTGGACCCCAGGCGCTCACGTGCCACCCTTCACCTTCGCCTTCGTGAAGGGCAGGGCGCTCGGAGAGCTTCCCGCAGTCTGCTCGGGGCGCAATGCTACTAATCACCCCAAAGACTCCGACCGAGTCTGGGTCGTGTGGAGGGGGATTTGTCATCGTGAACACCACGCTGAGCAAAGAGCGTTTCCCAAAGAAAGGCTTAAGTCCGACTCGTTACGGTCCTGCTACTAAAAACAAAGTTTATTGACTAACACATATAGCATGTATGTTTGCATATGTCTACTTCATATATAAGTGTTTCATGGGTGTATTTGTGCACGTGTACATTTTTCTCCTGATTCTGGCAAAATGGGAAACATGCTTGGAAGTGTAGAGTAAAGAAAGGAGGGGCAGATGTAGTGTGGGGGTAATAAGATAAAGAAGAAATACTCCAGGGAAGGAGAGGAGGGGAGGGAAAAAGAGAGGGGAGGGAAGGGAAGGGGAGGGGAGGGGAGAGGAGCAGCCACAGCCACCCTTGTAATTAACTCAACATTCACCTTCCTGGAGAGAGAAAGAGAAAGAGGAAGGAAGGAAAGAAGGAAAGGGAGGGAGGAAGGAAACAGGGAGGGGAAGGCAAGGAAGGAAGGCAGGAAGGAAAGAGAGAAAGAAAGAAGAAAGGGGCTCCTGGGTGGCTCAGTGGGTGGAGTGTTTGATTTCGGCTCAGTTCATGGTCCCGCGGTTCATGAGTTCCAGCCCTGCGTCAGGCTCTGTGCTGACAGCTCAGGGCCTGGAGCCTGCTTCGGATTCTGTGTCTCCCCCTCTCTCTCTGCCTCTCCCCCACTCACTCTCTGTCTCTGTCTCTCAAAAAAAACGAATAAACGTTCAAAAAAATTAAAAAGAAGGAAGAAAAAGATCATTTGAATTATAGTGGCTGCAGTTACAGGAATGGGTTTTTGAGTGTGTGTCATAAAAATCCGGCCAAAAAGCAGATCTTGGAGACCGATTGCATACATGTTAAGCTTGCTTAGATTGACTCTGTTCTGTGGGTGTGAGCGCCATTGTTCTCCAGAGCCGGGTGTGCAACTTCTCAGATCAGAACTAAGCTCTGGTGCGACTTGCTATGCACGTAAGCAGGCCGTTCATTCTCTGCCGCAGACGCCTCGCTGCAGGAGATCACGCTTCTCTGGGGGGGGGGGGGGGGCGTGCATCTGGCCTGGGTGAGAGCTGTCCAGCCCGGTAAATTCCTCTCTGACCTCTGGCCTCCGCTGGGTCGCGACCCCCTTCTTGCTGGTTTTGGGGCAGCCTCGAGCTGTTTGCTCTGACAACCAGGGTCTCCTAGGGCCTTATTTGATGTATGTTGATAAGGACGACTCAGCATAGTGGACAACCCTGTCCAGTCCCCAAACTCCTCAGACTCCCTCTAAGAGAAGGAGACATGGGAATGTCCAGAATCCGGCCAGCCTGCTTCCGGGGCGTGTAGAAAATGGGCTCTTCTGGTCACTGCTCCCTTGGCCTCCTTTGCTCCAGCTCCCTGGTGCCATGCTTGCTGCGGACGTTCTGAAAAGTTCTCGCATTCTCCCTGGCTGCACTCCTACAACCAACGCACAAGGATCTGTTTTCCTTTGGATCTGTTCCTGTGCCCGGTGTTTTGCCTGTTTTTGTTTTTTATAACCTTACCTTCCACTGTCCCCCTGGATACGGTGTGGGACAGTCAGAGGCAATAGCCAAAGACTACTTTCCAGCTCTCAGCTCTCTCTCTGACTCCCTATCTTTGAGCAGACCGGGCATTTTCTCCTCTCTGGAGACACATACTGTACCCTTTCTGCTCTGTACCGCATTGTGAGAATTTCAGGCTCCTTGGGATTCGATCTGAGTTCCTGGTTCCAACAACCCAAAGTCTCAAGTCCCAAGAGGCTTGAGTATAAAAGGCCATTCCAAAAGTCAGCTGACGTCTTTATTCCAGGTTGTACCTACTGTTCTTTTAAGGCGTGGGGTGCCTTCAACTCACTGGGTGGAGGTGAGAAGTCTCAGAAAGCATGTGGCAAAGGAAACTCCTTGGATCTCAAAATATACATGCTGCCCCACCGTCCATGGGCAGCTCTGTCCTGCAGTCCAAGAATTCTAGCCAATTCATCCACTTAAGGAGACGACTCTGCCAATTTCCCTTTTTATTTTCCATCCCCCTTCTTTCCCATTCATTCTGGTCACTTTACTCACTTCTGTCCCAGAGCACAGGATAAGCAGACTCACCAACAACATTCTTAACCATTGACACCTTGCTGCCCCAAGTGCAGAGAAAATGAAGGAAAGTGTAGAAGCCACTCTCTCTCTCTATCCTTGTCTCTTTGTATCTCTCTCTTTCTCTCCCTCCATTATATTGCCTATTGAAGACACAGAGTTGCAGAGGACAGTCTGGTGCTGATGTCTTAGAGATTTTGAAACTTTATATGTGTGTACAGAGAGAAGGAAAACTATTACCTGGGGGAAAAGAAGGTAAAGTGAGAAGACTTGTTCCATATTGTGCCCGTGGTGGTGGTTACCTGATACGCATCGTCAAAGCTCACAGCCACATTCCAAAAGGACAGATTTTTAGTTTTGTACATAAAAAGTGAAAAACAAAGAAAGGCACGAGGGAGGGAGGCTGAGCAGGAGAAAGGGAAGGGGAAGAAAACACCATTTATGAATTCAGATGGACGTCCATGGATACGGTGAACTTCTGGGCTAGATCCCAAGCTCTGAGTTCAGAGGAACACCCAAACCTTAACAAAGTTGGACAGAACTTGTTTTTAAAGACCTTGAGGAAAGGAGATTCCATCCCTTTCCATGGCAACCCATTCCAGCCGCAGGAAGTTCTTTGTATCTCAAATTATTACCTTATGATGCAGTTTAAATTCATTTCCGCTCATGTCTCCCTTTTGCCCAAGGAAGACAGAGCAGCTGGTCACCATCCTCAGAGGAAGGTTCACTCCTGTTCCTGAACGTCATTCCCAGGTTGGCTGTCAACCATCTCATCATTAAACTAAATATGTATAGTTCCCATAACCTTCTAGAATTCTTGCCAACTCATTAATCATTGCTCATGTTTGGGTGCATAACACTGAGCACGGGGCTGTCGGAAAGGCCTGGGTCCAATCACAAAGGGAGAGTGTTGTGCTGACATGATTGTATCTGCCTTTCTATGCAAGCTGATTCCAGAGTTGGTTCCAGCACAGTGACGCCACACGGTTGACACCCTCATGATTGAAATGCTCTAACGCCTAGGTCCTCTAGATTGCACACTGTGACGGCTCGTGGGCATTGGCAGAGCGACCATCTGCAGTCTCAGGCCCCCCATGCTCCCTCGTCCATGACATGTGATGTGGAGGTCAGATAAGATCGCCATGATAGTAAATGAGATCACGTGGGAAGCTCCTAATTTGAGCTTCGCACCCAAAGTCAGCACACGCGGAGGCGTTAGTGTGTAAATAGCCATATCGACGAGGCCTCTAACATTAGGGGCTGCGGAGGGCCGCAAGGACATGCCTTTAGCATGGGGAAGCCTGCCCCAGCGGTAAAGATACCATTGTGTTACTTGGGAAAATGTTGTATGTGAGGGTCTGGTGCTTGTCTGAGTTGTGGCACGGACGGGTGCATCTGTGTGTGTGGCGTTTGTGGGTGTCGCCATGTATGCGGGATGAGTTGGGAGGAGAAAAACTCTTCAAATCGCTGACTGTCAGAAGCTTGAGGTCTAGTCGATGCAGGAGTTCCTGCACAATAGGAACCAAATCACAGGTCATTTGGGAATCCTGTAGGTTAAGGACACACGCGGGGTGCGTGATGCTACCATGGCTCCAATTGGCTGGTTTTGTTTCCCCTTCCTAATGGGCTTTTGCTTCCATCCATGTCTCCCATCCCTTAGGACTCTTCTCCCATCCTCTCGATGGTGGGCTTTGCACCTGACCCGTCCCTGGACAAGATCACCGCCGCACAGACATTTCTCCCGGTCCCCACGCTTACGCCTCCCACTGTAAACCGCTGGCTAGCAGCATTCCCAAACCCACCTCCTAGCAGAAGGCCCTGGCCCACCCCTATGGAAGGCCCAGAAATCAAGCCACCAGCAACAGACATCCCCTATCCTCAAGGACTTGATATCTGAGGATCAGGACGAGTCAAGAAGGACTGCAGGGTGAGATATGTGGAGGCGGGATGGGGGCAGTAAATCCGAGCACACGGGAGAGGAGAGGGCAAAGCTGAACCTCTAAGGAGTCTTTAGTTGTGACTGAATTCTCTTCTTTCTCTGGGGAGGCGAACTGCTGGGTGCAGAGCAGGAGGAGAGAGGAGATCAGCGGTCAGAGAGAGGTTAGCATGGGGTTGGAAGGGCAAACTCAGTGCAGATAATGAAGAATCCTGTAACTCGCATGAGATATTTGGACTTTTATGTTGACGGCGAGGGAGGGCCATTGGAGGTCATCAGCAGGGTAGGGATGTGATTGCAATTGAGAAATATCACTGGTGACACAGTGGGGGGAGGGTGGGTGTGTCAGGAGACCAGACAGGTGGGTGGCATGAGTCAGGTGAGGGATAGGAATAGCCTGATCTCAAACAGTGAGAAGGGCTGGTGGGGAGGAGACGACATACGTGATCAACGCTTGGCAGCTGGTGACTCGCAGTGATGATCTGTTTGGGGGTCTGTGGAAGAAAAAAGGGGAGCAGAGGACGGTGTGTTCAGGCTGGCCACACTGAGTCCGAGATGCCTGTGAGAACAGAATGGAGAAGAATAACCATTGGCCACTTAACCAGATGGGTGTGCAGGTCTGGAAAGGACCTCCGTACCTGTTAGCCTTGCCCAGGCCCAAATGTGACCGTGGTGGTTGTACCCAAAATTCTCATGATCGTCCCTGGCTGTACTTGTTTTCTTCAAACACGCCCAACATAGCAGCTGCCGGCGCTCCCCCCGGCCCACATCTGGTGCGCGTCCAAACCAGCTTTTCATCCAAGAGATCTGTTCATCATGTCCTTCCTTTCAGTGCCCTGGCTTTTAGTGCTGGTGTTTATCACCTACTTGTGTTTTAAATATGTTTATATTTTAGTTGTACCACATCAACACTACCCACCTAGCTAGTGAGCTGGGTTCCTTTCTTTGCTGCTTCTTTCATTTATTTATTTATTTATTTATTTATTTATTTATTTATTAAATCCTTATTTCTTTTTGAGAGAGAGTCAGAGTGTGAGCAGGGGATGAGCAGAGAGAGAGGGAGACACAGACTCCAAAGCAGGCTCCAGGCTCCGAGCTGTTAGCACAGAGCCTGACGTGGGGCTCGAACCCACAAACCGTGAGATCATGACCTGAACTAAAGTCGGATGCTCCACCGACTGAGCCACCCAGGCACCTCAATTCTTTTTTTTTTTAATAGAAACATTCTAAGGAAGTTTTGTAACTGAATGATAGGAAAGAGTGGTGGTTAAATCACTGAGTTCAGGGCAAACTGATCAACGAACCTCCACTGCCCTGATGGGAGATGCATTGTGGGGTGCTGCAGAGCCCAGTTTTGGTGGAGCGTGAGGAGCTTCCGGGAGGATGGGCCCCAGAATCACCCGTTGTTGCCCACTCCATACAGGTGTCTGTCCGGGAAACTCAAGTGGGTCTTCAACATGGCAGCAATAGAACGAGTATTTGAGAATACGTACAGTCATTGAAAGAACGAACCAGATCCCAACTTAATGAAAAGTGGAGGCAAACCGATCCTGGCAGCGACGAGTTCGCTGTCACTGGCACTCACCCGGGCTCTTAGCTGCGGTGACACAGTAATACAGTATGTTAATTGCAAAGTATCTTCTTTTCTAAGAAACTGACAAAACCCATGGCCGAGTGGTATTCAGGGCACGGAGGTATTTCTGCTTTAGTTCCGACTGAATTCTCTGCTTTCTCTGCCTTGCTCTGAGCTACCTGGCTGTCACCTGCTTACCTGCTAATCTCCATCCACACCCACGGCTCTTCTCCCATCAGTGGTCATCAGACTCTGAGGGTCCCGGATCAGATGATGTTTACTTTGTAAGCAGAGCTCTCTTCAAACAGGGGCACTTGCACCCCGAAGTTTCTAGCAGCACTTTCAACAATAGCCAAATTATGAAAAGAGCCTAAATGTCCATCAACTGATGGATGGTAAAGAAATTGTGGTTGATATACACAATGGAATACTACTTGGTAATGAGAAAGAATGAAATCTGGCCTTTTGCAGCAACGTGGATGGAACTGGAGAGTGTTATGCTAAGTGAAATAAGTCATCCGGAGAAAGATAGGTACCATATGTTTTCACTCTTATGTGGATCCTGAGAAACTTAACAGAAGACCATGGGGGAGGGGAAGGGGAAAAAAGTTAGAGAGGGAGGGAGGCAAACCATAAGAGACTCTTAAAAGCTGAGAATAAACTGAGGGTTGATGGGGAGTGGGAGGGAGGGGAGGGTGGGAGATGGGCATTGAGGAGGGCACCTGTTGGGATGAGCTCTGGGTGTTGTATGGAAACCAATTTGACAATAAATTTCATATTAAAAACAAACAAACAAACAAACAAACAAACAAACAGCCACAGGTGATTTGCTCTTACAGGTGCTGGTGTTATGGCCCCCCACCACCCCCAGCAAACTGGGGACGGCCTCCCTTTCTCAGGGAAGCCTCCCGTGGGGTCGGCCTGTTACTCTAGCCCCAAAAATGGCTCGTTTTCTTTCTACCGAATTGCTGTTTTGCACTCCTGGTTCGCTAAGCTTTTCCTTCTGAGTGAGGTTTTAAAGTCTTCCTAGATTTCGCAGGGGAGTAAAACACTTCCAGATCCGGCACCGGTGGGAAACAGCTTTCTCGCTGAACAGAAATCTCTGGCCCCGGGATGCTTTCTTTTTACTCAACGTCAACACCTAGCCTGTCCCTGACCCCACGATTGCCTCCCTGACAGCCGTAATTTGAGGTCTTACCAATCAAAACAGGCTCTTAGCCATTTCCCCGCTCCCCCAACATTTCAATAGATTGGTCAGATTAACTCATAAAGAGCGGGTTTCTCAAACGCATGTGTGGAGTGCAAGGCGGCCGTGTGGGCCCGGCTGGTGTCAGAAGTGAGTCTCAGTTTTGACTCTGTGGGTTGGAAGGAGCCGTGAGCTGGGATATTAAACACCTCTGGGCCCTTACTTTGTCCTCTTTCTAATGAAATAAGTTTCCCACTCTGTCTGTAGAGAAATGTTCCCTAATAAGCATCCGGATGTGACTCCTCACGGGTCTGACATTAACCACTGGCCATGAGTGAGGCACCAGGCTCTAGCACAGCTTCCCACTTTCTGGCTGAGCCCAGAGACCCTCAGAGACATGGTGTGCCTGCAAGAAGAGACAGACTGAGGGAGAGACTCTCCCTGGAAACTCCTATGAGCCCCAGGACCTTCATGTCACTCTAGGAAAGTGGAAGAGGCTCTCAAGAGCACGGAACCCTGGATTCGGGGCCACCCGGTGAATGGGGCTGGAGCCAGATTTAATGGGATTAGGGAAAGTAATAAACCATGACTTTTCACATTTGTTCTATTTCTTCCCTTTCTTTTGATCATTTTCTACGAGTCAGATTTGTGTTAGACAATTTACAGACCGCTTGATTTAAGCCTAGAAGCAGCCCTATTAGATAATTACTGTTGTCACTGCGCTATTTCCACCATTTTCCGAGCTGAGGTTTGAAGATTCTGAGTTCAGAGCCTGTGCAGAGAGATTTATCACCAGACCAAGGTATCACCCATCCGCAAATCCCTTCAGAACACCAGCACGTCAACTTTCCCCAGAAATTAGAAAACTTCGTTTTCTGAGTCCACTGAAACCAGCAAAGTAGTGATTGCGTTTTGAACCTGGCATTTCTGGATGAATGACGTGAAACCCAAAGAGGGCGTTGAACTCCAAGCCGCAGATAAGGGCGTTTACCCCTGGGTGCTCCTCGCGCCCTCCCACACAGACAGGCTGCTGGGCAGAGTCGCTGGTCACAGCTGGCCCAGGGGAGCCCTGCACGGCACCTGGCAAACGGACAGACGACTCGAAAGCAACACCAATATAACAGGAAAGGATGAATGCATTTTGTGTAGAGGAAGTTTTTAAGTGCAGAAGATATTTTTGGACGTTCAGTGCCTGATCAGTTAAAGAACGATTATTCATAAAAAACAGCATGTTTGCAGGGAGCGACCCAAGACTCTTACAACCTTCTCTCACTTTGTATTTCTCCTGCCGTCTTAGGCTGGAGCCAGACAAGCCTGCTTTATATAGAAAGGCACCACACACACACACACACACACACACACACACACACACACACATCTAGAGCAGAACACAGCAGGAACAAGGTGCTTCATAAAGATTCAAGCTTTAACATGTCCCAGCTCTTCAATAAGAAGTCATCATGAACCGTACTGATCCCGCCCTGTGTTTACACGGATGTGAGGTCGGTAAATACCCATCTCAACATCGGTCGGCCACTAGACCTAAAGGTGGAAATCTTGATTTACAGACAGATATCGTGCTTCCGGCTTTACTGTGTGTGTATCTGCGTGCCTGTCTTTGTGTGTGTATGTGTGTGTCTGTCTTGCAAACGGCAGATGCAAATCCAGAACCCGAGAGAAGTCACCACCCCCCTCAGCTGGATGGAGGCTGACAACTTCCTTAACTCCACGGACGACGTGTTAGCTCCTCTGTTGTGTGTTTCCCGGGAAAACCATCCCAGAACCCTTTCTTGCTTGCAGCTCTAGCACCTACAAGGTCAACGGCCACATTGTGCTATTTTGCATGCATTAAATGACAATCGGAGGTCTGTTTGCACACCTGCTCGTGCTTCTCCTGAAGTCAAGGTCTCTGGATGAGGTCTCTCCAGGGGATCTGTAGGTCTTTTTGAGTCAGTGGCAAGGAGGGCCTACCTCTCTGATTATTCTCCCATTGAATAGGTGGAAAAGAGCAAGGGTCGGGCCAGCAGGCTGGAGGTGGGGTCAATGTGGTGACAAGTGCGCATCATTGTAAAATGTGTTCAGCTTCTGAGATAGCTTAACGATTCTCTCAATGCGCTGGATATTTGCTGATTGACCGATACGTCCATTTTCTTTTTTTTTTTTTCTTTTTTAAAAAATTTTTGTAATGTTTATTTATTTTTGAGAGAGAGAGACAGAACGTGAACAGGAGAGGGGCAGACAGAGAGGGAGACAAAGAATCCCAAGCAGGCTCCAGGCTCCGAGCTGTCAGCACAGAGCCTGATGCAGGGCTTGAACTCACGAGCCCTGAGATCATGACCTGAGCCGAGGTCAAACACTCAACCGACAGAGCCACCCAGGTGCCCCCGGAAATGTCCATTTTTCAATAAGGCAGACAGTTTTCTTTCACCAATTTTGGGAATCACAGATCGACTCAAATGCTAAAACAGTGGACTTCACAAAGAGCATTTCATTTCTCTGCTCAGTCGGCCGAGAGCAGTGGCTCAGAGGCAGGTACAAGTCAACCCCCCGAAGGTGGCCCAGCCCAGATGGGACGCAGCCCGCGGGCCCCTGAGCACCACGTAGAGGACTGTGGGTAACACCATGCCTGGGCAGACTTGTGCTCAGTCCAATGCGATGTCCTGGAAGGTCACCATGGCCATCACCTGACCTTGCTATAAACTAAACCCCCATTTTTCCTGATTCACAACTCCCCTCTGGGGGAGAGAGGTTCTAGATGCAAAATGTTGTAGGGGAGGACAGGGAAAGTGAACATGTGACTTAGCTACACAGCTTCAGAAAGTCAAGCAAGTGTTAACATGAAGAGAGAAAGGGGGGAAATCCTTTAATTTGCTGTAAGCTCGTGTCCTCTTTTCTCAAGAAATTACAGAGAGGATGGTCTGACATTTTCCCATGAAATACTAGAAAGGCCGGATAAGTATGCAATGCGTAAGGTCAGCAGAGAGGAAAAGGAGGGCACTCCTAATATTTTCCAGCCTCTGCGTGCTGGACCTCAATGTGTTTCTTGGGGTGCGGTGGGTGGGCTGAAGTCCCGGAGTGCGCCCAGACACGGTGGCATCCCAGCAAGGTACACACTGACCACCCCAGCCGACCTGAGAGCTTCGGCGTAAGGTCCACACCTGGGAATACTTAATGACATGCGGGATGAGCAAGTTCTTTTATTGAAAATAATCCATATTGACATGTAATTGTCAACTGCAAGTCGATATTGTATATTTCAGAAACTAAGCCAGAGAAAGCTCTTCCTTTCCGGAATCTTTTTTGTTTTATGGGAGGTTTTCTTCTTCCTTTAGACTCTGCTTTACAAAAACCCATTTCTTGCAGTTGAGGAGAGGCAAAATGGACACAGGAGAGCGTCCTCAGCTCCCGACCAAGTGGAAACAGTACTTTCTCCCATCCTCCTTCAAGATTCCACTCTGCACACCAAAAACAAACACGAAGGAAAAGAAAGGAACAGCCAGCCCCCTGTGTAATTGGCAATTAGGACAATGATATAATGGCAGCTACCATTCATCCCCCAGGCACCAGGAATTCTGCTAAGAGTTTCACATTTATTCTTTCACTTAGTTCTTACAACGAACCATGGCACGGCATTATCATCCCCAGTTTAAGGATCGGCAAGATTGAGAAACGGAGCAATTTCACGACGGGTTCAATACCACAGGGCGCAGTAGATACTTGAATCAGAATTCTAGTGCCTGAGTCTACTGTGTGTGAAAACCAAAGAGACTGTATTGCATGTTTACAACCAATGCCTGCAGAATAACCACCGTTGACTTAAATTTCTGGGCTATTAAATTATTTGCATAGTAGTCTTCCAAATAGTATGAAGTTTTAGTTCTTGGAACATGCACGATAAGAGAACGAGGTGCCAGGCAGCATAAATAAGATTGAAGAATCCGAATTGCAAGTTCGTTTATGAAAACCCTTAAAACAAGATCAGGTTTTCCCATTCACTAAAAATGCAATAGCAGAGGCAGAATTCCAAACCACAACGATGCCATCAATGCTTTCTATGTATTTAAATGGTGATAATGGACGCAGTGCAATGCGTTTTCGTTTTCTGCTCGGCTTGAAAGACACATATCTGGTTGCCTACTCTTCCCCCACTGGTAATTCTTTTGTCTGGCTCTTACTCTGTCTGCTGCCTGAAGTCAAGTTTCTGTACATTGTGACAGTGTCTCCTGAGCCTAGCACAGTGTCTGGAATGTTTTAGGGGCTCACCAAATGTGTAGGGAAGTGGAGAGCTGGGTGGGTAGAGAGACAGACTCAGAGTTGCAGGCGTCCATACATGTCTGGTCTCACCTTGGATTTAAGCTGCGGAAGGGTTGGGCCACAACTTCCTCTCCTCCCGATTCCTGGGTGCTGTGTTCACACCCGGCTCACCTTATTACCTTTGCTTCTTGTACTAAGCCAATCAGACTTAGGACATTGAAGCCCTGAATGAAAAACACGCACAAACATAATAACAGAAACAATGTTCCCGTCTCCTTTGCTCTATAAACTATGATTTCTGAGAATGCATTAATATTAAGAGGGAAGAATAAATTTCTTTTATGATTTACACATAAGCAGGGAAATTTTGAAAATTTCATTTGCCTTCATTTACATCAGCTAATCAATTACCTTTGTTCATTGATTAATCTAGGTGTCTGAGCTATTGTATTCTCTGGCCAAATATTTGTACTCCTATTTGACTTAGCTAATACTTCTAGCCATTGGCTTCAAAAGAAAGTCTAAGCATTATTCAAGGAGCCAATATTTGCTACTGGGCTTAGAGCACTAGCAGAGGGAAAACAGAGAGCAAGGAGAGAGGAGACAGAAAGAGATAGGGAGGGGTTAATTGATTAATTGGGAGGTGCTGTCAGAAGAAAAGCAAAGGGTAAAAGGAAAAGAGCTACGGTTCCTTGGCAGAGTGGAAATCCAGGAATGCTGCCATGAACTCATCAGAGCTCACGGTCCCTCTGGAATTGCATCAGGGGATCTCTCTCGGGGCCGGCATTGTGTGATGAATTACATGACATAGCAGCGTGTCCACAAAAGCACCCAAAGTGCATAAAGCGACCAGGTCTTCCCAGCGTCTATTCTGATCCATGTGTGGCCCAAGAATTTCACCACCTGTTTTGCAGAGCCCTGCTTGTTGGGACCAGGGTATATTTTAGGCGTGTCTTCAACAGCACTAGAAAATATTGAGTAAATGGAACACGTTACAAAAAACACTTAGAAGATGAATCATTTCCCCCAAAAGACCAACCTGTAGAAAGAACAGGATCTAGAGGAGTGGGCTTCGATACCCAATTTACAAATAACTTCATGCCTGGCCTCCTTTCCTTGTGCTAGTCACGGGGTGTAGACGCAGAGTGGATCAAAACCCACAGATCACTCATTGTAAGCAAAAGTAAAGAAAACAAAATGAAAAAGGAAACCTTCCCCATTTTGATAACAGCTGAACCGTGACACCTGAAAAACAGTAATCATGTTCTATAGGAGAATAGGAAGAAGTCCAAGGCGTACTGCCCCAGAGGCAGGAGGGCATTAAGAACAACAAAATTTTAACTCCTTTGACCAGCCTCTTTCCCTAGAGAAGCACACTGACTTGATGACATCCAGTGATCTTCATAAGGAAACGATAAACTTCTACCTTAACTCTATGAAGCGTTCCATTTCGTGATGTTAAAAAGCTGAATGATGTGGTTAAAGATAGCCCTTAGAAAGATAAATGGTGTCTGCATTGAAATGTAGGGTGTCCTTCATCTGAAGTGATCTGACCTCAGAGCACGAGACACGTGCTCGCAAAGGGGGAAGAGTGGGCTCTCCCCACGCCAGCTCTCCTGATCTCCATTATATCCATTCATTCATGAAAACCATGTGTTTGCAAGAAAACATGTCAAAATCAAAGCATGGATGTGCCAGGCTATGTAATATAGCATCACTGGGTTTTTCTTTCCTATGGGGGGGGGGGTGATTAAAAAAATGTATTGCATTAACGTTAGGTTCATGAGGCAAATTTGGTAAGCAAATATAGGTGTGTGGTTGAACAGAAGAACCAATTAAAATCACTCTGTTGAATCTCCGACTTGTGAGAAACTCTGCCAGTTTACCTGGACCCAGAAAGCTCACATCTGCACCACGGGCACGTACCTTACCTTGGTCACCTGCATGTTTCTCATTGAGGCTCACAGCACATCAAACAGGACATCTGTCAGAAAATGCAAACTGGAAAATGGGATACATATGGGGCTTAGAACACTTTCCACGAAAGCAAGAAGGAACAATTGAAGGGGTGTTGCATGAAAACATGATTCCCATTATGAACTCAAAACCCCAGGACAGGTCTACGCAGGCATGGTGAGGAGGAGCCTGAGAGTCAAGCCCGCGATTCAGGCAAGTGTGCTGTAAGGGGTGCCCACCATCATTCTGTGGGGTAAAGGTAAGGCCACATTCAGAGGAGAGGGGGGCCCTTTCTAGCTTGGAGCCAAGTTCCATTCCAGAATGGTCAAAGATCTGAGACACTTACTTGGCTTAAATGAACAACTTCTTCAGAATATTTTGGGGAGTGAGCACTGCCTACAGGGCATGTTCTTCCTAACATCTCAGATGAGCCACCCTCCAGCCTCTGCTGGAGACTGAGTCAGGTCATCTAGATTTTCAGGACCCTGGAAAGGGCCTCATGGTAACCAACCCCTCCCTCCGCCGCGCCCTGCCCCCCTCCCCCCCCCCCCCCACCCCGCGCCCAACACACACTCAGGCTCCGTGTCAGAAGCCTTGTGCTAGTTTCGAGGTCACTAACATTTCTGTTTTCTCATAAAAGAGAAGACTATTATCTTGAAGATGTTGTTCCTACCTATTTTGACCAAATACTCAACAATTACAGCAATGAAGTGCTGTATTGAAGTGCATCAGAAGATAAAAATACATCATCATAAAGGGGTGGGGTCCTGGAGACAGACCCTCAGTTCTAAATTATGAACTGCTTGCAAGGTCCTGCTAGCAAAGAGAAGGGCTCCCACAGCCACGCTTGAGATTTCTACAGCCAACAGTACCCAAGAGGAAAAGTTCCATGCGATGTATTTTATAAAATCCCTCTTTCAAAGGGGCTCGGAGAGAGCTGAGCACCACAGAGAGGACACTGGAACAAGAGCCATCTTCCCTGCCATCAAGGCGTCCATATTTCCTCCCCCCCACCTTGCAGGACGTCTGGTACGCAGCAGGGAAAAGACAGAGCAGAGAGGTTCTGTGGCCTTGGAGCCATCTTCTGGGGTGATTCATGTGAAACCCCAGTTGTCAGTTAGCACAGATTAAGAGGTCAAGCATATTGTACTTTGTAGTCTTTCGTACCCCATAACAAAAATTTATGGTAAGGAAAGTGTATCGTTTCCTATGTGAATTTCTGTCTCTGGTTTTTGTTAGGAAGACAGCATCTGGGACTTTGAAGTGAGCCTACCTGATAGTGTCAACCCACTGGCTTGTGTCAGATAAGCTCGAACTGGTGTGCGCATTTCTCATCGTTTCCAACTGCCACACGCAGACAACAAACCTCCATAAATGGCCTCCTTGAGTTCAACCTCTGCCTTTTCAAATTGTCATTCTCAACGTCTTTGATGTTTCCTAAGAAAATCAATGATTTTAGAAATCTGCACTTTTTTTCTGTTGTTAACATACACTTTTTTCCTTTATTTTCTATTTACTTAACGGTGCCCATCGAACTGGCAGGTTACTTGCATTCCAAACAAGAAATTTTAAGAGCACAGGCTCATATAAAACACAAATGTGTCAAATTGTACATTAGTGGATATATTGATGTCAAATAGGAAAGTAATTTTTTTAAGGAAGGGGAAGGCAAGTTGAGCTGAGCAGAGAGAAACAGTGTCCCGCCTTTTGCTGGGTGCTCGGATTGCTGTGAAGTGAATCTGGACGCATTTGTGCGTGTGCGTAACACGCCTGTGCATGTGCATGTGAGTGTGTGTGGTGTGAGTGTGCATGCATGTGCGTGTGAGAGTGTGCATGCATGTGCATGTGTGTAGCATCAGTGCACGTGCATATGTGTGTGAGCATGTGTGTGTGCGCGTACATGCAAGTGGGGGCGAGGTGTAGACAGCCCCCTCAGGGTGCAAAAGAAAATTAACCTTCAGTGAATCTAAACTTTCCTTCCTTAGTGATAAAATAGTGTTAATTTACTTCAAAGTTCTGATTATTATGTCTGGGTCTGGATTTATTTGCAGAATGTGTTGCCATTTATCAGATTAAGCTGTGACTCTGCTCAGTGACAGAGTGGCCCAGGACAAAGGGGCAGGGAATTTGCCATGTACCGACTGGGAAATGCTAGTCTCCTCGAACTCACAATAAATACCTCTACCCAGGACAGTGAGGGGCAGGGGACAAGGAAGGAGAGGACAGTGGTCACAGACAGCCATGTGTGGGGCTGTCAGGTGGCCCAACAGCCTCTTTTGTGCTTGCAACCATTTTCAGATGAATTGAGTTGTTGTCCTCGGTGTGAACTGCTCCCTGGACTGTTTATCCAGAATTTGCTGAGGATCTACTCCACCAGTCAGTGCTCTGGGGCTTTGGGGTCATTAGTGAGAACAAGTTCAATTCACCATGAGACATTGACTCATCAAAACATGACACTTCTGTATTTATCAAGTGACCAGAAATATGGAAAATAATAAGGCATAAAAGGGAGACAGGGAGTTCTGAGCACAGGAGGGCCCCCATGTTCCGTAGATGGTCCGAGAAGCCTCACTGAGAAGACAGCGTTTGGGCAAAGGCTTTCAAGAGGTGAGTCCAGATCTGGGGATGATGAGTCTAAGCAAATGGGCTAGTGAGCCCAAAGTTCAGGGCTGGGTACACAGAGGCCAGTGAGGCAGGCGGGGAGCAAGGCAAGAATAACAGACAAGGAGGTGGGACCAGATTGATGACTAGGCTGTGGAGCAGTTACAAGTTTGGCTTTTGTTCTGAGAGCAAGCATTCATTCATTATGGAAAGATTTTAGCAGAGAAATGCATGATATGATTTATATATAAAATGACTTCTGTCTTCTATGTTGGAGATAATCTAGAAAGAATGGTAATAAAAACCAAACAAAGACGGGGCCTGGGTGCCTCTTGGTTTTGGCTCAGGTCATGAAATCATAGTTGGTGGGTTCGAGCCCTGTCTTGGGCTCTGCGCAGACAGTGTGGAACCTGCTTGGGATTCTCTCTCCCTCCTCTCTGCCCCTCCCCCACTCAAGCATGCCCCTGTATGCTCACATGCTCCCTCTTGTTCTGTCAACAAATAAAAATTAAAAAAAATAATTAAAACAAGCAAGGACACCTGAGCAATCTGAAGTTATACAAGGTGCTGGATGAGAAGTCATGACATCATGTTGAATCTCTGCAAGTTGTTCTGTACATTTAATGTAATTCCAACTATGGTACCGTCACTTTCTTTCTTCTACAACTAAGAAATTAGTTTTAAAGTTCCCTTGGGAGAAGAAACAAAGAAGAATAGCCAGGAGAATAGTAATAAAGAAGGTGGACAGTATTAGAATATAGTTTAGTGCATGGTAGAACTGTGCCTGAAAACGGA
The DNA here is from genome assembly GCF_028749965.1 of Puma concolor. Classification (NCBI taxonomy): domain Eukaryota; kingdom Metazoa; phylum Chordata; class Mammalia; order Carnivora; family Felidae; genus Puma; species Puma concolor. The sequence continues at coordinate 2,935,340 of NC_141667.1, read as the reverse complement.
GTGGTTGTTGCTAATGAAGATATAAACCATGTAAATGATGCGGAATCAGTGCCCAGAAATGGATGTACCTGTGCGTGGAATCTTGTAACACAAAGAGGGTGGCATTTCCAATCAGGGAAGACTGGACGTCTTAGTGAGTGGGCTGTCCAAGAAGAGGTTAGGTTGGGTCAACTCATCTCAGCGTGCACCAGCATAAATTCTGAATTTGTCCAAGATTTATGACGAAAAACGAAACCATATGAGCAGTACAAGAAAACATGGGTGAATTCTGGTAAGACCTGAAAGCAGGTGATGTATTTGGTGATGTGAAAAAAACAACTCCTGCAAAACCATTTTTGTATAAAGAATTATAAGCAGGATGAAAAATAAATGAAAAGCCAGGAAAATATTTGCAACCACGACAGAAAGTTAGTATCTCTAATCCATAAAAAAAGCTTCTAAAAGTATTGGGAATAATCCCTATGGACAAAAGGACGACACATATGAATAGAAAGATTGTAGTAAAAAAATGCAGGTGATTCTTAAAGAGACATTAACTTTTCTTGTAATTAGAGAAACATAAATCAGAACTATGGTAGAAATCTTTTCTCACTATCAGATTGGCAAACATCCAGAAGTTTGACAACAAATCCAATGGATAAAAATATGGGGAAGCAGCCATTTTGAATTTTTGCTGTTTGAAAGGCAAAACCACATAGCTCCTGTGGTAGAGTACTGGCTGTCATCTAACCATGTCCCATGAACATTGGCCCTGGCAGCCTATGTCCCTGTCTTCCTGCTTTGGCTGGCTGGAGTTCCAGATTCAGGGTCCTATTTGTGGTTCCCCAGTATTTGCCTTGAAGCTTCCCAGAGCCATTATTTTGCAGCCTCACCCTTGCCTGACACACAGCTCATAGGCTGGCGTATACCCAAATACTCACGGGGACCCTATATTAACTCCACAGGCTCTGTCTCTGTGTTTCTCTTTTCTTCTGTGTTCTGTCCTCAAATCCCAAACTCCCAAGCCCCCCTGGCTCCAGGTTCTCTCACCTCGCTCCTGGGATACGTGCTTATTTTACATCATTTATGTCTCTTCAAAGAGAAGGCCACCTTATTTGTTTCCATTCTGTCAGAGGTCACAGTCCTCTACTGCTTGTTGTCTAATGTCTCATAATAGTTGCTTCATAAACAGATAATATCAATAGATACAAAGATAGATGGATGGATGATAGGTAAGAGAGAGAGAGAGAATAAATTCATAGATGGTATGTAGATGAACATATGGATGGATGGATGGGTGGATAGATAATAGATGGATGGAGAAATAGATATAGATGATAGATAGATAGATAGATAGATAGATAGATAGATAGATAGATAATAGAGATATAGATAATAGGTAGATGATGGATGAATGGATGGATGGATGGATAGATAGATAATAGATGGATGGAGAGATAAGAGAGAGAGAGATGATAGAGAGATAGATATAGGTAGATGATGGATGGATGGATGGATGGATGGATGGATGGACAATGGGTGGAAAGATATATGATAGATGATATGTACATATACAGATGATATATAGATGGACAGATGGATGGATGCATGAGAGATGAGAGATAGATATTCATAAGAACATAATTACATTCGTACATATAATATATGTGCACACATACATGCATTCATCTGTTTATATTAAAAATAAATAATGGACAGATAAATCATAACATATAAATAGGGCTATTTTTAATTTTTTTTTTAACGTTTATTTATTTTTGAGACAGAGAGAGACAGAGCATGAATGGGGGAGGGGCAGAGAGAGAGAGGGAGACACAGAATCGGGAGCAGGCTCCAGGCTCCGAGCCATCAGCCCAGAGCCTGACGCGGGGCTCGAACTCACGGACCGCGAGATCGTGACCTGAGTTGAAGTCGGACGCTTAACCGACTGAGCCACCCAGGCGCCCCAGGGCTATTTTTAAATGAGTTAAGAAATAATGTAGAAGGGACAAGAATGCAACTTGTTTTGTAGATTTAACTTTGCAACCATGAAAATGTGTCATGAAAATTTGCAGCATTTCTAAAAATAAAAAAAAGACGAAAGATATAAACTTAACTGTGTCTGCAGTTGGTACCATAAAAACAGAGAGAAACAATAATACTGAGAAATTATAAAATACAGTAATGTGACTCTTCATGTAAAAACTGCAAAATATTTTAATGTTTTTGGTCCTCCTGTTGCTTATGGTACCGTTGATGTTGTTCTTCTGGGATGAGACTATGTCTGAAGACAGCAAGTGAGCAATTATCTCGGTGATGGAAAACTAGGATTTCTCCTTGGCAAAAAAGGAGACCTGGATATTTTATCCTGTTGTGTGTCTGTTGGCTAGCCTGGTACTAGTTTTCTCATTACAGCAGGAGAAAGAGGACTCCAAGTTTTAAAATTTTTCTTCCAACTTATTTATTGGAGAAGCTACCTTGTCCTTATTTTTAAAGGGGGAGGAATTTGTACACAGAGACACCCACAGGGAAGACGCCATATGAAGATAAAGGCCAAGATGCATTTATGGAGCGAGAGATGGCCAGCAGACCCCCAGAAGCCCACAGGGAGGCCTGGGGCAGAGTTTCCCTCACACTTTCTGAAGGAACTGGTCCTGTGGGAACCTTGAGCTTGGATCTGGCCTCTAGAAGCAAGAGACAATGCATGTCTACTGTTTAAGCCACCCAGGCTGCAGTGCTTGTTACGGTGGCCCTAGGAGCACTAAGGATGCTCTCCCAGGACCCTGCTTTTGTAAAGGTAACAAGTGTCTTCTGTGGATTCTCCAGCTGCAGAGCTGAGCCACACTGGGACGGCAAACACTTTATTTGCCAGGTAACCCAAGAAAAGCCCCATAGGGAAACATGCAAGTCACGTAAGTAATTCAAGATGCACAGTAGCAGGCATTACCTCTGTAGAAAACAGGGACTCTGTTCCACCAGGACCTGGAAAGCAGCGGAACAAACCAAAGATCACATGAGCTGGGACATTTACACACCAATTCTTGTTGGTCATAGCTGGAGCCCTGTTGGGGGGGCACTAGATCCCCTCCCTCCCTCGAGCCTGCCTTCATGGGGATCAAAAGTACTCAGGCAACGTTTTATGAATGTCTGACACCAAACAAAGCTCTTGTGTCGTGTGGACAGTGAGGCCAATTGCCAGGGGTGCCATCAGTGTGCAGGCCGATATGTTTACAGACATACAGAGTGACTTTATCAATGCCTGGGAACAAGGAGACTGGGACTGGGGCACGCAGATCCGTGACTCCACGGAATCTCCTTCCTCCAAGTCAGCATGGGTCTCGCAACTTGCTTCCAATCAATATAATATGGCAAAGGTGACCGGCCATCACTTCTGGTTGTGCTACATTATGTGGCAAAGGCAAAAGCATTGCATAATTATGGTTCCTGATCTATTAACTTCCATTTAATCAAAAAATGATCATCCTGGCAGGGGGTGGGGGGGCTGCCCTTTAGAGCAGATCCAGCAGTGAGAGATTTGAAGCCACAAAGATCCCCTCCTTTGCTGGCTCTGGAGAAGCAACTGCTATGAATTCTACAGGCAGAAGGACGTGGGTTCCACCCATCACTGTCTACAGCCAGAAGGAAGTGGGTTCTACCTATCACTGGAGTATCTCAGAAGGGGTTCCTTCTCCAGTCAAGAGTCCAGATGAGAACGCAGCCAGTCAACACTTAGAGCCCAGTGTCTCGAGAGACCTTACAGCTGAGCTGTGCCCAGACTTGTGACCTATAGAAATTGGGATAAAATAAATTTTAAAACATTGTGGTAACTTGTTATGCAGCATAGGAAACTAATACACATGTTTTAGTTTGATATTAGGGGATTGTGACTGATGCAGACAAAGGGAGGGAAGAGGGAAAATGGAAGACACAGGAAGAGAGGAAAAAAAAACACATTTTCCCATGTATACACTATTATAAATTTTAAAAATATACTTTACATTTTAAAATAAAGTTGGGGGGCGCCTGGGTGGCGCAGTCGGTTAAGCGTCCGACTTCAGCCAGGTCACGATCTCGCGGTCCGTGAGTTCGAGCCCCGCGTCGGGCTCTGGGCTGATGGCTCGGAGCCTGGAGCCTGTTTCTGATTCTGTGTCTCCCTCTCTCTCTGCCCCTCCCCCGTTCATGCTCTGTCTCTCTCTGTCCCAAAAATAAATAAACGTTGAAAAAAAAATACATTTAAAATAAAGTTGGAATACATGTGCCCCTATAGCAGCACTTTCAAAAATAGCCAAATTATGGAAACAGCATAAATGTTCATCAACTGACTAATGGATAAAGAAGATGTGGTTTATATACACAATGGAATACTACTTGGCAATGAGAAAGCGTGAAATCTGGCCTTTTGTAGCAACGTGGATGGAACTGGAGAGTGTGATGCTAAGTGAAATAAGTCAGGCAGAGCAAGACAGATACCATATGCTTTCACTCTTATGTGGATCCTGAGAAACTTAACAGAAGACCATGGGGGAGGGGAAGGGGAAACAAAAGTTACAGAGAGGGAGGGAGGCAAACCATAAGAGCCTCTTAAATACTGAGAACAAACTGAGGGTTGATGGGTGGTGGGGAGGGGGCAAAGTGGGTGATGGCACTGAGGAGGGCACCTGCTGGGATGGGCACAGGGTGCTGTATGGAAACCAAGTTGACAATAATTTATATTAACAAAATAAAGAAAGAAAATAACAATAATGAACAAAAAAATTAAAAATAAATAAAATAAAGTTGGAAAAGAATTTCCCAGTTTACTTGGGCTCCGCTAAGAGATGCATCACGTGACAGCTACTTATAAGTCTCATTTAATTTTTTTATTTAAAAAATGTTTTTTAAATGTTTGTTTATTTATTTATTTATTTTGAGAGAGAGGAGAGAGCACGCTCGAGCAACTGGGGAGAGGCACAGAGAGAGAAGGAGAGAGAGAGAGAGAGAGAGAGAGAGAGAGAGAGAGAGAGAGAGGATCCCAAGCAGACTCCGTGCTGTCACTGAAGAGCCTGACATGAAGGTCGAACTCACGAACGATGAGGCCGTGACCTGAGCTGAGATCGAGAGTTGGGCGCTAACCGCCTGAATCACCCAGGTGACTCAATATACGGTTTAGTATAGAACATGCAATATAGTATACAATTTAAAGCTGTATATTTGTATTCATTGGAAAAGATGACATCAGTCACAAGGAACAGTTTTGAAACTGGAGAAGTGCATCAGCCCGACGCCCCACGCGCTTCCGTGCTTGTGTGTTCCGATACGCCCCGCCCTGTGGACGTGGAATCCACGTACACTGCCTTTTGTCTGCAAGGGTGCCGCGGCTGACACTTCCCGCGAATGCTGTGCATCTTCTAGGCACGGGCTGGACATTTGCTCATCTGTGCTCAGCGTTTGCTTCTCTGAGCAAGAGCCCGGGGTCCAGGGCAGCACAGGGTGTGGCTCTGAGGTACAGGCAGAGGTCCACCGTGGCAAGCGGGATGGAAGAAGCACGCCTGAGTGACAAGCACGTCACCCAATGCCTTTTACAGCTGAAAGGAGACAATGGCCAAACCCCAGCTGAACATTGTTGGGACACCTTCCCTCCTCCACGAGCATCCTGGGAAACAAGGGGGCGTTTTGGCATCACGCGGCTAATCGAGGGAGATATATGGGCTGGATAAACAACAGGGGGGGAATATTCCAGCAAGCACGGTGAGTGAGGCTGCACCCAGCCCCGGGGGTGGACCCGCACCCCACAAGCACTCTCATCTGTTATTGGGGTTTCCCGTAACAGCTGGGGAGGGAAATTCAGTTTGGTTTCTCAGCCAACCGTTGGCCATGTCAGATTGAATTTGCTCTAACTCGGTGTTGAAGCTCATCAACTGTTTCAAAATATGAGAGAGGCGATCAACTCCGCACAGTGTGTTTTAAGAAAATTGAATTTAGCTATTTTGATTAAGTAACTGCGCAGGCAATCAGGGAAGCCAATTTTTCATCCTAACTGCCCTGCCAGTGACTCCAGCTCGGTGTTGCTATGCTGGCGTGACAAATACAGCCCTCAGGAACCGCTGGAGGGACGCCTGGGTGGCTCGTCGGTTGAGTGTCTGACACTTGATTTCGGCTCAGGTCATGCTCTCACAGTTTGTGAGTTTGAGCGCCACGCTGGGCTCTGTGCTGACAGTGCAGAGCCGGCTTGGGATTCTCTCTTGCCCTCTCTCTCTTCCCGTCTCCCGCTTGCTCTCTCTCTCTCCCTCTCTCAAAAATAAATGAACTGCTGGCGATACATTCTGCATTCACAGACGACTTACTACAAAATACTCACTGCTCTTACACAGAAAGCAGTGGGATTTGTTTACCCTCCCTGCCTGTCCCCATCTTTGCATCTAGGATCCCATCAGTATCAGGATCTCCTTTGCAATTCCAAATCCCCAGGGCATCCTTAGCTCACTGCTGCGTGACCCCCCTGCACATGCACACCTGTGTATCCACCTTATCAGGACATCACAGCACCCTGGCCCGGGATGGCACACACAGAATGCACACAAAGGGCTGCGTCTCTTGCATGCCCAGTCTCCGATACATGAGTCTGAAAATGTGCATTTGCAAACATGGCTGTACCGCCAGGCACTCCTTCATTATGAATGAGGCGCGATCTCCAGCTTGCCTGTCATCTGCGTCTTTGACAAATTCCGGAGACAGAGGGAATGCTTGTACCCTGCACTTTAAGAAAACACAGTAGTGAATGAAACGCAACGCAGTGTCAACTCTTAGGCGGCCAAGATCCCAGTTACGCTTCCTTCGGAACCCCGTGTTGAAGACGGCGGAGGGGCCATGAACTTCCGCAAACTAGAAGCTACGTTCAGGTGAGTTAAGGCGACCTCGTGCTAGAATTTAACAGTGGGGACTGAGCATCTCGTGTGGCCGAGTTGCAAGCCTCCCGCTCAGCTTCCTGCATGCTGCTGCTGTGCCTCAGTGGTCCACTGTAGGAGAGGAAGGATGGTGGGCTTTAGGAGGCTTTTTCTGGGTAAGAGGGAGGAACGGGGGGACGTTTCTAGCCAGCACAGACTTTCTGGGGGAAACCAGCCATTTTCACAAGGCTGCCTGAGATGGAGGGGGTAAAGCAGGCCCGATTCCATGACTCTCCCCCTTGTGGCCACCTAGTCGGGAGCCCAAGCCAGGTGGTGTCACACAGGAATGGCGTCTTCAGTGCTGGAAAGTGAATCTCCGCGAGCGGCCAGCACTCCTTTGCCAGGGCTGCTGTAACAAAGTACTGCGAACCAGCTGGCTTCAAACACCGGAAATGTGTTCTCCCAAGGCTCTTGAGGCCAGAAGTCCAAAATCAAGGTGTCACCAGAGCCACTGCTCTGAAGATTCCAGTGGGGGACCTGATCCAGTCCCCTGAGGCTGGTGGTTTTCTGGCAATCCCTGGCCTTCCTGGGCTGTGACAGTGTGACTCCAATCTTCATGTGACATCTCGTTGTGTGTGTGTCTATCTTGAAACGTCTCATGTTTATAAGGACACCAGACCTACTGGATTAGGGGTCCACCTTTGTGACCTCACCTTAACCTGATCATCTGCAAAGACATTATTTCCAAATAAGGTCGAAGTCACAGATACTGGAAGTTAGAATGTCAGTATACCTTTGTTTGTGTTTTTTAAATTTTTTTAATGTTTATTTATTTTTGGGAGAGAGAGACACAGAGCATGAGTGGGGGAGGGGCAGGGAGAGAGGGAGACACAGAATCCAAAGCAGGCTACAGGCTCTGAGCTGTCAGTACAGAGCCCGACACGGGGCTGGAACTCACGGACTGTGAGATCATGACCTGAGCTGAAGTCGGATGCTTAACCAACTGAGCCACCCAGGCTCCCCATGTCAGCATACCTTTGGCAAAAACAAGACCGCCCAGAACAGTGGGCCATGCGCTCAGCCATCTTGCTGATCAGAAATGCCGCTGATCATACCATCTCAAGAAGCTGACTTACAGAAGGGATATGGACATGAGATGACCAGGAGACTTTGTCTCAATGATGCCGATGGCAACACCTGGCCTTGGTTTTCCTTCCAATAAACACTCGAGAGGCAGGGGGGCAGGGACTGAACTAAGAAGTGACAGTCACCCTAGGTAGGTCAGGCTGAGAGGAAAAGGCTCTGGGCTGGCCTGCCTGTCTCTCTCCTAGCGGTCTCTCAGTAGAGAATCTTTACCCAAGAATCAGCCTGCACCCCCTGTTCTGCCAACATGGATTTTACGGGAACACCTGTGTTCACCTGTTACCAATCCTGCTGCCATTTTGCTGCAGGCTGGGCTCAGTGGGGCATCCCGGGCTGCTTCTTCTCCGGCGTTCTTCCAGTAGGCGGATCATTCTGCCCTACTCTCGGCGCTGATGGTGGCGTGGAACAGTGGAGAACATGATGGGCAAGGAGGAAAAGGTTCTGCAAATGCTGAATTCCGTTAATATCAATGATTGTCCTACCTCCCGGCTTCTGACTGAGAAAGAACAGCCACAGACACAGACGGGAGCCAGGGATGCAATTGTCCCGCTTTTAAAAACAGCATGGCAGATGAATTTTTTTTTACTTTATTTTTCAATTATAGGGTCTTGGGGAAATGTTTGGCATTTTAAGGGGTTTTGTGCAGATGTGGTATTTTTCATGATATTTTTCCAATCAGTTTTCAATCTTGGCTTCACATGTTATCCCAGCCATCTCTGTGTGACATGCATGAGAAGAATATAACGTAAAGCCGTTTCTGCACATTTCCATTTTTGCTAGCTCAGGTGATAGGAAAAAAAGATCAAAAAAAGCAAATGTTGAAGGTCAGAAAACAGAAAGAGAGATGATCAATACTCACCGTGATTACACAGCATGACTCAGGAAGGTATGGTGGCTTAGATTTGGCATTTGTCAATAACCTCTAATGGATCACTCTGCTTTCAAAAATTTGAACCATTCAAAAAAAAAAGAATAATTTTCTTGTTTCGTATTCCAATGACCTTTCGATGTGGTTTTATTCCCCCAAATCTGTCCCTTGCCACTGCAGACTGCCTTGCTTCTTGAATCGCCTCCCCACTTGGGGTTAATCCCTCAAAATCCCCCTCAAAAGTCTCCTTATTCTTCACCCTTGGAAGAAGCAAGTCCCACATTTTTGTCCCTGAGCCTCTGAGGGCGACAAAGGCCCTACTCACCCCTCAGCATCCCTCACACACCCGGCTCCCCTCCGGAGTCCTGGCTGAGTGAAGGATCCAGTTGTGCTCCGAGAAAATGCGTTAATTGAACAAGCTGATTTATATGTGAACACATCCTCTTGAAGAAAACTCTAATAGACTGAAAACAAGGAACAAGGTCAGAAATCTGTTAGTTGAGACGTATAAATCGCCAACAGTAGACTTGTTCATTTCCTCAGTGTGGGGATGATTGGGTATATCTAGCCATCAGTAAGTACCGATGAACTTGAACACTGTGACTGACAAAATCTGTTCTATATAGTAGCAGATCTAATCAACTGTTACCGGTGGATGCAAATACAAGTCTTGTTTTCAGCAGCAAGACAGTAAAGGTAAACATATGGTTTTGTTTGCTAAGAAGGCAACCCAAAAGGAATTCGGTACTATGCATTACTAAATATTCAAAATTAGCACAGGCTTATTGAGTGCCTACTGTAGACGAGCTAGCGTGCTTGGTGTTTTTCAACAATATCCTGTGAGAAGCAGGGTGAGTTATGAGACGCCCATAAACAAAGGTGATCTTCAGTGCGTGCAGCCCTTATTTATTTATGAATGCTTTATTTTCACCCTCATCTTTTGATAATTAATTATAATTTTCTTTATTATGGACCAAAGTTGCTAGTAAATATTTCAGAGTGTAAATATTCAGAGTATATCCAGTGTCATCGGACTTTGGTCTTTCTCTTCTTATGTAACCAAGGGTATTTCCCAGAGGGTGGCCCAAGAGTGATGTGTCATTCTTAGGGAGGGTCTTTGTATAATAGGTTAAATGATGAGCATCATCGGAGGTCAAATGTTTTGAAGCTGAAATCATTTTCAGGCAACACACTGATTCTTGTCAGGTTCCAAGGTCGGGCAAAAGTGCCTTAATCATACAAGTAACAGGGGGTTTAAAAAAAGAAAGAGGGGAAGACACAGCCCCGTGATGAAATTCAGTGAACATGTCCACTCTCCCGACTTCTCATGGAGATTTATGGTCCAGGAAGGGAACTGCTTTATGTTATCTTGGCCATGTCAGCGTCCCCTTCCGCCTTCTGGTAGCACATGCCTCAGTCTAGCAGAGGAGAGGAGACGGGATCTGAAGGATCTTGAGCTCGTCAAACAGCCTTTCTCATCAGTAACTGTGCCGGCACCTCAAGTGCCAGGTGTGGGTCTTGTGGCAAGACGCCTCTTTCGAAGCATTGTCCATATTGGACGCGCGCCCGTCCTGAGCAGAAGCATTGCTCTGAGCCCCCAGATGACTCTCTGGCTCCATCAGGACAGCCATGCTGTCTACAAGCAAACCGGAAGCTCTCAAAAGAAACCTCCGAGACACCACTATACATTCTCCAGCTTGTTGCTTTGTGTCCTTCTGACAGCAGGGCCCAGGCGTCGCGTTCAGAGCAGGAGCTACGGGTTCGCCTTCAGGTGCGTCACATCCAGCAGCGCCCCCTCCTCACGCTCACAGTCAAGTGTAGTTTGTTTGTGTGGCATGGTAGAGACCCACTGAGGAAAGGAACTGATCTTGCCATACCTGTCAACGGCCCCGAGTCTAAAACTCCTCACTCCCAGCTTGTGTTCTGTGCACATGGCTCAACATTGCTGGCCCTGCTTTGGTTGTGCCCGTCCTGTGCAATAGCCCTTCTTCTCTTCTTCTCCCTGCACACATGCTTTTCACCAGGGGAGGTCGGCCTCACTCTTGCACATGGTATTTTCAAGGTTAAGTGCAAGAGACCAAGCTCTTAGATTCTGAGCACCACAGTTATGGACGAAATCAGCAAATTATCAAGAATGCTAGTGACCCTCATTGTATCTCTCGCCACGGGTCATAAGATCACAGACGCTCGGGGGTGCAGTCTTACCTCCTGGCTGGGTAGAGATTTCCCCCCCCCATTTGTCCATATTTCCCTTCTCTCTGTAGATACAGACACTGTTCCAGTTTCCAATAAAGCTGCCAAGCCCACAAGAGGGAAGCTTCAATACCACAGCATGCAGAAATGCCACGGTGATATTCCAGCCTTCCCAGTCCACTGCTTTGAGGTCAGCATGGCCACATGCTGAGTCTTCTCCAGGAGCACGAAGGAAACCTCAGCCTTCAACACATTGCTTGCTCTGATACAAGATGGAGAAGGGTGGAACCTTCTAGATCTGCATCCACTCATTTGCCAGAGTGGCCCTCAGTTGTTTTCATCTGAACAATGGGATCATAATCATACCTTCTCACAGGGTTTAGATGAGACGGTGCATGATAATATGACAAAGAATAGGGATCAATAGCGTTTCTTATAGTATCTGTGTGCGTGTGCTTAGGACTCTAGGAAATAAACCCCCAAACTGGAACCTTCGGGTGGGCATGGCGTTTGTGGTGTGTTCAGCTTCAACGCCAGGGCAACAAGCACAGAGACGTAAATGAGACGCTTTCAAAATAGGTTCCACTATCTGCGCTGGTCTCGGCTGGCCCGTAGGTGATAAGAGCTGCCTGTCCTGGGCTCTCTCTGTGTCCTCAGCCCGTGCCTACATGGCCGTGTGAGCGCTGGAAGCCATGGTCACTCCAAGCCGTGCAGTGACTCAGCCTGCAAACCACTCAGGCCTGATGCTGCTGACACCCCACCGTGCCACTCTCACGGGCAGGTGGGCACAAGGGGTTGTTGGGTTTTCTCTACATTCACAAGGGCAGAGGCTCTGTGCACGTGGTGTGAGTTTCTAAGTCACTGCCCAAAATAAAACAATAACGTGTTGACGAAATCAGTAAAATGCACACTACATATTGCATCTCCATCCTCAGGGTGCTAGGAAATCAATGGCTGCAAAACCATGGCAACAGAAAGACCATCTTGGTGGATCCCAGGGCTCAGAGGACTGACCGCGTGGTGTTAATTCAAGCAGCGAGCACTGACAGCCCCCAGGGCAAAAACCGCATGGGGCCATCTAGACAAACAAGGATCACCGCTGTAATGACATCATTATTACATGGAGAAGCAGAGCTGTCTGTAAGGGTCCCCCCTCACTACTAATGGGCAGCGTGATGACAACTTCGGTCTCCAACATAGGTTTGGATATGCGTTCGTGAAATTCCAACTGCTGTCCTAGAGTCGGGCTCAGAATGGGCTAAAACCTTCCCAGTCTCCTTTCCTTGGGACACACCGGTCAGCTCCCATGTTCAGCAGTGCACGTGCCCATAAGGCATGGACGGCTGTGGTGCCCTTGCTTTTGCATTTTCGTTGAGCGTACAAGACCGTACATCCCTCTGGGTGTGCGACCGTGAACGGTCAGGTTCACCTCTGGGAAATTCTCCTGAGCCCTAGACAGGTACCTAAATACCCTTGCGCACTGCTCTGCCTTATCCTCTTTTCGGGAAGATCGGTCCCGTGTTCCATCAGCACGCATGCCAAAGGTTTGCTCGTGGAGCCATCTGCGGCCCTGCCTTCTCCTCCTCTCCACGTGGTCCTCATGGGGGGCCCAAGTGACCTGCGGTGGAACTAAAGCCAGTGCCCAGATGCGCACCCGCTCACCTCTTGTCACTACTCATTACGGGAAACTCTATGCACGGCCTCTTTCTTGCAGAAGCCGCAAATATTTATTTCGAAAGTAAAAATGAGAAAACAATGAAAAGTGAATATTAACTGTGTCTTTTGCTTTGACTTTCTTCTCTGACAACCATAATACCCTGGAGGCAGAGTGGTTGCCTCTGTGGATGGGAATTGAGATCCTGAAAATAGAAAGGCAAAAATAAGTCTTATCCCATCCCTTGTCTTGCTTAATGTTTGCAAAGCTGTTTTTGTTTTTCCTTTATTTTTTTATTTTTTTAATGTTTATTTCTTATTGACACAGAGAAACACAGAGAGACAGAGACAGAGCATGAGCAAGAGAGGGGCAGAGAGAGGGGGAGACAGAATCTGAAGCAGCTCCAGGCTCCGAGCCGTCAGCACAGAGCCCAACGCGGGGCTTGAACTCACAAACTGTGAGATCATGACCTGAGCCACAGTCAGGTGCTCAACCAACTGAGCCAGCCAGGAGCCCCTTGTTTTTCCTTTAATTGTGTGTCCCTGCACTGAGCAGTGCCTGCAGTAAACTAAGTGTTTGCTGTGTGTCGGAGAGAAGTATTGTCATTTCATGTACATGAATTGTTCCTTTTTTTCACGTATAAATTATTTCCTGGTGTTAATTGTCCACCTTTAACACATTAGCACATTCGAGGAAAGAAGACTTTGTGTTGCCCAAGTTGTCAGCCAGTTTATACCTAACGATGACCAAACTACTAAGGCTCAGCTTGGATGCGGGAACATGTGGCTTCTTCTTCTTTTTTTTTTTTAATGTTTATTTTTGAAAGAGAGAGAGAGACAGAGTGGGAGTCGGGGTGGACAGAGAGAGAGGAAGACACAGAATCCGAAGCAGGTTCCAGGCTCTGAGCTGTCAGCACAGAGCCCGGTGCAGGGTTCGAAATCACAAGTAGTGAGATTATGACCTGAGCCGACATCGGACGATCAACCAACTGAGCCACCCAGGTGCCCCACATGTGGCTTCTTAAAGGACGATGGGAATGCTGGGAAGGGGGGTGTTGTCATGAAGGGACACCTCGGGACCCCCCGTTTGCTATGTGCACACAGACTTAGGCAGTGGATGTGTGAGATGCCATTGAACCTGTGGCCCCATGATGTGGCAGAGAACCCCTCCTCGCCACTTGGAGATGAGACTCAGTGCAGAGAGCTTCAGTAACTGAACTCGTGGAGCTGGCGGTAAGTGGCACAGCCACGTTCACGAGGAGATCTACATACGCATTGCTGGTTTTTAAAGGAACGTGTAAAATATGACAAGTACGTTCTAACAGTGAATTTCCAAGTAGAGCCAACATGCAACGATGGTGACAAGGGCACACTGGACAGCAAGACCTTCACGGGAACGTGAAGGAGTACGGGGAACATCAGTGTGTCCAGCGGAGAGGCTTCAGGGATGGCTTCCAACCGAAACAGGACCAGAGGCCCCCCACGAGCTGGAAGAATGGAGACAGGATAGGGCCATGGGGAGCACGTTCAGAGGAGCAGTCTACTGGGTTCCCGGAACACTCTGCCTCGAACAGACGCTTGGGGAGTATCCGCAGGGGCTCCCCACAGGGGCTCTGTTCCTGGAACTAAGAATGGATCAATCTGCAAATACCACAGAGATCTCTGCCACGAGGGTGAGGGTCTGCTTCCCAGGGGTGAGGCTGGGAGGGAGACCAGATAAATAGAATAACAGCATTTGTTCACTGAGTTAATCTGCCTAGGTTGCCGTAACAGAGTGCCGTAGACTGAGTGCCTACACAAGGGACATTTATTTTCAAGCAGTTCTGGAAGCTGGAAGCCCAGGATCAAGGTTCTGGCAGAGTTTGGTTCCAGTACGAGCTCCCTTCCTGCTTTCAGACGGCCGCCTTCTTGCTCTTCCTCCCAAAGCCTTTCCTCAGTGCGTGGCCGAGAGGGAGCTCTTTGGTGGCTCTCCTTACAGAGACACTGATCCCATCAGATGGGGGCCCCCACCCTATGACCTCATTTAACCTTAACTGCTTCCTTAGAGATCCCACCTCCTGATGCAGCCACACTGGGGGCACAAACATGACCCCCGACCACAGAAGGCATGAACAGAAATGGACTAGGACCCCGTCACGGTCCAGAACTCGACAGAGAGTCAGTTGATGTTTCAAGGAGACAACTTAATGGGCATGCTAGCTGTTCACCTTTGTCCTTCAGACTTTGTTCCTGTGTGAAGTTATCAGAAAATGAAAGGTCAGTACCTTATCACCCATGCCCCTTATTTTTTCAAACGTTTATTATAAAAATATTAAGTCTGGGGTGCTTGGGTGGCTCAGTCAGTTGAACGTCCGACTTTGGCTCAGGTCATAATCTCACAGTTTGTGGATTCCAGCCCCACGTCGGGCTCTGTGCTGACAGCTCGGAGCCTGGAGCCTGCTTCGGACTCTGTGTCTCCCTCTCTCTCTGCGCCCCCGCCCCCCCACCACGCACAATCTGTCTCTCTCTCCTTCAAAAATAAACATTAAAAATATTAAAAACATAAAATAAAATATTAAGTATAAATAATATCTTCATCTCTTTTGCAGTTATCCTTTGATGCTATTGTCCAATTCATACCAAGATCACAAACTTAAATTTGGTTCCAGGGGGAAAAAAATAACATTTTTGTAAAACATTAGCTTGTGATCTTTTGTTAAAATATGAAAACCACAAATCTCCACGTGTCCCTTTTCACTCAGCTCTGAAATCTTAAAAGGAAGCCCTTTGCCAAATACTAAAATCTGAATAACTACCAGGATGGGAATCTGACCATTTGTGCCTCCTGGCCGTCAGGCTGTCCTCAGGTGTAGCCAGACTAGCATTAGGAAGGGGATTGAAGGCTTGACCACATTTCTCCACACATCTGTTCTTTTTTTAAATGTTTATTTATTTAATGTGTGTGAGTGTGTGTGTGTGTGTGTGTGTGTGTGTGTGTGTGTCTGAGAGAGAGAGAGAGAGAGAGCGAGCAGGGAAGGGACAGAGAGGGAAAGAGAGAGAATCCCAAGCCTGACTCCAGGCTCGAACTCATGAACTGAGATCATGGCCTGTGTCAAAATCAGGGGTCGGATGTCTGACCGACTGAGCCACCCAGACGCCCTAGTTGTGCACGGTTTGTACCCCTTTCCAAATGAGCAAAACACAGAGCTATTCAACTGACAAATTTTTGAATGGCTTCCCACACCATTATGGCTCTCTTTTCTTCCTCTCCCTTTCCTTCCTCCCTTCCTCCCCCTCCCCCTTCCCCTTCCACTTCCCCCTATCTCCCCCTCCCCATTCCTCTCCCTCCCTCTCCCCTTCTTTCCTTCCCCCTTCCCTTTCTCTCTCTCTCAAGCCAAAAACAATAGATGAAAATCTATCTCTTATTAAATAAAAAATGGTAAGAGAATTTAAAAAGCCATGACAATTTCCCATGTTTTCAGCCAGGGTTTCACTTAAATTAATTCATAGAGATGAGCACATAGTTTACAGAACTTCTCAGAAAAAGGGCTTCATCTACCCTTCAACTACTTTTTTTTTCCCATTGCTCTTAATAGGTTCTATAAAAACAAATTCTCTAAAAGTTATTATTAGCGATTGAAACAATAAATAAACATGATACACGATTTATTTATAAAATAATATTCAGAAACTATAGTTGGAGAATTGTTTTAAATACACAATCAGATGTCTTTGAAATGCATAGGTCAATAAATACATTTTAGCAACGGAAAATAAATAAAACTCCAACATTAGCAAGCAGGAGTTCGGAAAAGTGACTATGGATTCATCGAGATGGTCTGAGAACAAAAATTATATTAAAAGATACAATATCACTTTTGCTTGGGTATTTTTTTATAGTACTAATATAATACTTTTTGGCAAAAAAAATGCGTTTAACTCACGAGAACAGGGTGCACTTCACAGATACATGACTGTGATTAGTAAGGTCGTGGGATTGAATGGATCAGTTTGGTAGGAAGACCATCTGATCACCTGCTGTCCCTGGAGGGAGAGCTTGGAGGACACAGGGGGACTGCGGTTCACGTGAGAGAGGCAGGTGCACTGGGCCGTGTGGAGCATGGCCTCAGCCTCACGGAGCACAGATCGGGGCTACTTGTTACTCAGAAGGGCTGGCTTGAAAGCTGGGCCCAATCGCTGCACGTAGCAAACCCGCTTTCTTTTTCCTTCACTCAAAACTCTAATGCAAAAGGTACCATGAAATTGCAGAGAAGTTTTTGAAACATCAAGTGTTTTCTAGTCTGTAGGAGAGTTCACGAGGGCCCGAAGGTGCCCTCAGCCTCGTCTTACCGAGGGGCAGGTGCGTGGATCCAGGCCGAGGGGAGAGCTCCTCCAGGCAGGGCCGACTCAGGTCCTGACCCCAAACCCAGCAGAACGAAACAGAGCACTGGAATAGAAGACGTGATTAGCTCAGTCCTTACGAAAAGACAAGTACATCATCACCAGAGTAGAAGCCATAAAATCGCACTACCACATTCGCCTCGGTAGCTAACAATGAGACGTGAGTTTTGATCTCAGGCTGAGCTTGAAGTCACTTCGTTTTAAAACGTACGCCTGTGGGGGTGGGGTGCACGCGTCTACATGCAGCTGGGCGTTTGAAAACAGGGCCACACACAAACAGGCACACGGCCATATCCGGGGGACATGTATTTATATTCCCTTGGCTTCCCTGCGTTCGGACACTCATTTCTTAAAGTGATCCTCTGAGAATTCCCAGGTTAACCGCTCTCGCCAGCACGCGGGGTGACCTAGTCTGAAGTGACAGGTGGGCCATAAGCTAATAAGACACATTCCTCTGCCACCAAGTAGAAAAGCTTTCTACGAAATGAAATAACTTTTTATTTCGTATGATGGCATTTGTTTGGAGGGGACAGTTCAGACCCCGCTCCCACCGGAGACCTGACCGGAGATGACGTAATCTGACTGCCATGAGGGACAAGGCCGGGGGATTTACAGTGGCGCTTAGACACTCACTTCTCCATGACTCACCTGATCTCAGGATGGGAGATACACGGTGTTGTCACAAGGCAACTACTTTGTTTGTCAAAGGAGGAGACAACCCGTGTCTGAAAATGCTACAAACTTCCCCACGCTAGGCGGTTGACTAATATCTCTTTTGCTCCTGGTTTGAACCCCCTCTGTCAAATACAGGTTCCGGAGCTTTCCATGGCCTGTGTTCCAATGCTGGACTGGGGCGCATTCCCATTGTCTGAACATGCCTGCCCAAGAAGCTTCTCCCATAGAGGTGTGGCCACGGCGTTCTCTGCACGGTGTCAGAGCCACTGTCCTTCTTCCGGAAGCCAGGTGTGTCCCTCCTCGTGGGGGAGGCCAGGCAGGACCGACGAGGCATAAAATGCAAACAAATTAGACGGTGGCATCCTAGACGTCTTCACTTTCAATTGTGCTTCCCGTCCGCAGCTGCTCATGCGTTTGCAACAAAGAGTTGCAAGGGCGCTGCAGAGCAGTGAAGGGAGGTGGCCTCATTATAGGCCACGCAGCTGTGTGTCTGTCCTCTTAGGACACCAGGAGCCCGTGGAGGCGTGTCTCCACCGAGCCTCCGGAAGCCATGCTCCCGCAACATCCGTGCCTTTGTCCCGACAACGCGTCGGCTGCCATAAAAGGGGTACCACCTCTCTTCCAGGCTCCAGTGTCCCTTTAGAGGTTGGAGGGCTGAATTCTCTGTCACTGACTATACCAGGAGACCGTGAGCTGCTAGCATGTAGAATGTTTGTACCAGCTTCGCGGCAAGGTGACTTTTCACCCCAGGGACTCTCTCCCTTTCACATGTGCACATATTCTAATTGTGGCTACATGCAGTGCCCCACAAAGCCCCCTCAGATTTTCTTTTGCATTCGCCCCTGTGCTGTGGCCTTCACACTCACCTACTGCTAGGTGCCCAGTAAATGTCAGCCTCAGTTCCATCCTTGAGACCCCTGTGGGGGTCTGTTCGTGAAGCTAATTCTTAAAGTCACTTGATTATCGGAAAGAAGAAATCCACTTTAAAAACTATATAAATTGTCATGAGAACATGTGTTGGGCATAAGAACGTCTGTCTCAGGAGAGTTATTTGACATCTCACTTGTAAGTTTTAAATTTTCAGTACGCTTATTTAAAGAAATGGACATAATCTCAGGTTTTTCGGCATTTGGGGAAACAATCCAAGGCAGTCTGATTTCGAGCGAGCATCGCTCAGTAAGACTGGGTCAGTGGCTGCCCAGCGGATTGGCAGTTTTATGCAAAAAGAAAAAAAATAGCCACTTACTTTGCCAAGCAATCCCGAGAAGTCTCATTGCTGGGCTCCAGGATGCTCACTATTTTTAGAAATAAAAATAGTGGCGGAGTGACTAAGCCGATAGGTACCTTCACCGCGCATTAAGGGAGACCTGAGGCCCGGCACTCTGACAGCAGGCAGGGCGTGTGACACATTTGGCATATGCTAATTTCCCACATATATAGGTCACAAACGAAATCCATATCCCAGCAAGCCCTTGGTTATTTTGCGTGATCACAGTGTCTCACGAAACCAGTTGATAGAACCTGCTGTAATCACAGATACTGATGGTTTTCCATACATTAAGGTGGAAAACAACACCTACACCAGAGTCTGAAATGCCAGAGAGATTTACATTTGAAAACACTGTGTCCACTAGCTGCTTCCCACGGAACAGCCACTAATGGTAAATGAATTCCAGGCCATTCACAGCTACCTTGATTGACAGACCAAAGGCTTCTGAGCCATTATAATGTCAGAAAAGACTGTCTTCCCTCCCCTCTCCACACACAGTTTAGGGTTTTGTCAGATTTCCCATAATTAACCCTGATATTTGACGTTTAATAATCTCACCATTGTCTATCATGCCGGGTTACTGGTATTCGGCAGGCAAGCGTTCAGGACGTATGTAAATTTTTCAAGGATACTGCCAGAAACTTTTCAAATATTAGAACGGATTGGCAAAAAACAATGCTTAGATTAATCTTAATTTTTTTTCTTTCTTCTTTTCTGCATCATTTTCTGCGTTCAGAAGTGGACTGATGTGTCATCTAGCCAACATGGTATGATATCATGGTCACCCATTGTTCAGTCCTACAAAGTTGAGTGACAAACAACAACAACAAGAACAACAACAACTTAGGAAACTGGACATAATAGCCAAAACGATAACAATAAGTTTCTAAAACCTCAAACGAAACGCTGTCTGAAGACGTTACAATGACCAAGGACACCTCGGTTGTAAAAAGTTGTGATGGGGCGTCTCCAAAAGTTACAAATTCAAACCTATAGGAAAATGTCATTCTTGTGTTCATTCATTCATTGCCCTTTAGCAGGCATTAGCTACATAGGAAGGATAAGCCCTCAAGAGTCATGCGTGCATGGTCCAGTGAGGTACAAGACTGTGTCCCAACGGATGTCAGCCCGTTACATTGGTGGGACCTACCATGTTGCTTTACCCAACACCATTGAATTTCCCCATTGCTCTTATCTTACGCCAGGTGCGAGAGTAGCACTCAATGACTAATAATAATAGCCTCCCTGTACTGTGTGCTCAACACCGTTACCTTAGGAGGCGTCTGCGGGCTTCGTGTGTACTATGTCATGTCCATCATCACGATACGGTGAACATTGAGGCACCCCATTACCCAGATGACTTCACTGAGTCCTGGAAAGACTGAGTTGCTCACTCAAGCTAGGCAACACGCTTGAGCCCCATGATTAAATTTATGCTGCCTGACCACACTATCCTATCTCTGCATAATCACACCGCAGTCACAGGGGTCAGCTTGCCGTTGTTTCGCAAGAGGACTAGCATGTGATGAAGTGTATCTGGAGAACCACGTAGGAATCAGCCATATTGTATAGCACTATTCCTTAGTTTACAATCTCACAGTTTGGGGGTAGGGCAACATCATTTTATAAATTCTACGGTATCCATAGAGGAAGGTGAGCAGGGGAGACTTCACAGATACAATAATTATCCGTAACACCACAATGATTTAACACCGATGCGGTCGGAAATCATTAAGCAGGTAGGTTCCATTCCTACACAGGATCACCGGTTAGATATGAAACAGCTGACCAAGGGCTAGCAAAGGATCAGTACCTGCCGGGAGCAATCAGACCCAAGGGTTGGCCCCACCAGGGTCTTGCTGCCGAGCAAGGTGCCAGTGTGCACCAACTACTGCTGACCAGCGTTCCGTGCAGACGCAGGGGTCCCCTTGTCAAAACTGTCTCAGGTGTCTGCTCAGTGGGGCAGTTGTGACGACACCCTTGCCTCAGCCCGGAAGACCTCTTGTCTCCTTTTGTCTTTCTTTCTCATCAGACACTTCAAATGACCCCACGTGGACAGACGCTAACCCCACCACTACCGGGCTGGGAGGACGCAGATCCCAAGGACCCAAGTGGACATGCCAGAAGCAAGATTTTTTGAAGAGGGAATTATGGTTGTATAACACACTTTAGACATTTTGAGTATTCCCGGCGAGTGGAGCATCCAACCAAACCATCCAGGAAAGTGCGAAGGTAGGAGGGCAGCTTCTGGTCCTGGTCACTGATGCCAAGGAAGGGAGCCAACAGACAGAGGACTCAGGGCTCAGGGACACTATGTGGCCTTACAAACACAGCTGATTTGGAGGAGGGGGCCGGGGAAGAGGGGGCCTCCAGGAAGGAGAGATATCATGTCACCCGGGATCACCTCCCCTGCCTTCCCTGAGAGGATGTGCTCCATTTCACAGACTCCTTAGAACAACTCATATGAAGTCAGTGCTGTTATTAGAGTTTTTACACTAAAAACTGAAGCTTTGAGACCATAAGCCAACTCCCTAACACGTCACTGACTCTGTTACAAAAAGGTGACCTACGCGGTCCCTGCACTGGAGAGCCTGGCTGTCCCCAGAGGGACAGGGGCAGTTGGCTTCCGTGCTGCACAGGCCACCACGTCCTTGTGCAAAGTGACCTAAGAGGCACCGGGAAGAGGAAGGATGGCCAATCCGCCCCCAGCTTGTCTGCCGGGAACCGTCCCCACAGAACCCACAGAACGCTGTGGCTCAGGTCTTGGGCCCCAGCCTTACCGCCGCCCCCCACCCCTGCCCCAGCAGGGGTGGCACCGGCTGGAGAGAGGGGCCGGGCAGTGAGCGGGCAACTTGGCTCCCCGTAACAGAGGAGTCCATCCCCAAAACCAGTCCAGTGAATGTAGGTCATGGAATCACCCTGCTTAGCCTCCAGGGCTCCAGATCTCTCCTAAGAACGTGATCCTAGGCCTTCACCCTCTTCCCAAAAACCTTGTGTGAAAGGAACTTTCATTTTGCCCCTTCTGCCCACTCTGGGTGAGCCTCCTCATTTTTACCTGCATCTCGTTACCCGAAAAAGGAGCTCCGTCCCAGTCGTCCTGCCCCCACACCCCCGGCCTCCCCGGAACCTGCCACCTGCAAGTAGCCCCAGGGTCAGTGGCCAGGTGACCCAGCTCCCCGTCAGCGGTCAGCCGAGCCCTGGGGTGGCGGCAAGGGCGTGTGGTCCGCAGACGGCAGCGTGGCTTGGCTGCTCCGGGAGCCTTGCAGGTTTCAAGGTGAAGGTGACCTCGGGGTGATATCCTGCCCCTCTGCACGTCCAAGTGGGGCTGACATCTGGGTGCGGGTGGGGGTGTCCGCGTAGAGCAGCCCCCGATCAGAAGGGCACCACCCCCGCCACCACCAGCATCAGCAGAGCCCCTTATCAGAGCATGTTCAGCAAAATATTTTCATTTTTCTGTCTCCGGACCATCCGGACTTTTATCAGATCCGCTTTGTGAAGGTTAAATAAGTAAATAGAGGACCGGCCATTTGCAGCAAGCAGGTCGTGGTACCTGTCACCGCGCAGCTCGTTATTCACCGCGGTGTGTTTGTCATTTCTTTCGTGGGTGAGGGTTACAGACGGCAATTTCCACCAATCGCGTTCATTATTTAAATGAGACAAACGGCGTGTTGTCCAGGAGCGGGATCTGCGCGGCATTATTATTCCAGCCCAGCGTTAAATGTCGTGACCTGTCTTGGGCTTCTAATGGCGAGGAGAAAGTGGCAGGCGGTCGAGGCGACGACAGGCTCCCCATAAATCAGCCGTTTCAGACGTTAGGATAACTTTTATTAAAGAGCAAATGGGTTTCTTGACATCAGGCTTTTTTTTTATACGAACCGGTGGGTCAATGTAAATGGAGCTGCTTTCCTCCAAAGAGAGAAAACCGATTCGGCTCCTGTGAGCAGAAAAGGGACACGCTGTTCGGCGTGCGGGACGTGGTCAGTGTCTGTGATGCACGTGCAGCGTCTGGAGAAGCCTCGGACAGCAGAGGCGTGCGTGTCGCGTTGGCGTTTCCTCCCCGCAGTGGCCCCAGCGGCTAGTAATCACTGATGTGTGACTACAGCGGTGGCGGGTCCCTCTCGTGACATAAATACATCACTTTACCTTAAACCGTCGTGAGTGCATTTCCTCTCCTGAGTGGGCAAAATGATGATACGATGCAGATTCCGTACATCTCATTTCTTCTTCTCTGCTTCCACGCCCTCTCCCTCCGTCCACAGGGGTTCAGCAGCGGATGTTGTGTGCTAGGGTTTCTGTTATTTTATTGTCTTCTTTAATCGTCATATTCATTTAGATGTGTTGCATGTAACATGTCTCTAAAAATCACTCGTCACTTCCAAAACCTGTGATGATTGGGGCGCCTGGGTGGCTCAGTTGGTTCAGCGTCTGACTTCGGAGGTCATGATCTCGCGGTCTGTGAGTTTGAGCCCCACATCAGGCCTGTGCTGACAGCTCAGGACCTGAAGCCTGCTTTGGATTCTGTCTCTCTCTCTCTCTCTCTCTCTCTCTCTCTCTCTCTGCCCCTCCCCTGCTCACTCTCTCTCTCTCAAAAATAAATAAACATTAAAAAAAGAAAAAAAAACCTGTGGTGATCTGTTTGCGTTTTGTAATGTTTAAACATAAACTCTTGATGGTTCAGGAACTACATTAGAAGTGGTTGATGTATTTCCTCAGAAACAGGAATTTACACACAAATGAGCATTCGGAGAGGAAAACGTAATTCAAAAGTTATAAAATACCTACATAGAATTAAAATCAGAAGAGTTTTGTAATTGCATAAAGAATTATATTTAAATTATTACTTTATTCCTATGTAAGGAGGAAAACATTTTTGGAACCATGGACGGGTTTCCATTTTCATATTCTCAACTAGTTCCTAGTCGAGATCCTGTTTTGTATCGTAAGCAGCACAAGGTTGGGACGCACTATGGAAGACTGACTCCCAGGTATATTTTATAGCAGTTCAAGGACCTGAGGAGAAACAAGTATTTGGAGAATCTCTGGAAAAGAACAGAGACATGGCTCCCATCAGGGTTTGGAACTGTCCCCTTGGCGTTCCGGAATTGAAGACGTTTCTTGCTTCAAGGAATCCCTGGTGATGATGGGGAAAACACAGTGTAGGTGGGCTTCTCACGTTGAGAACTTGTAGGTGGTCGTGAGCTGTGGCAGATGGTTCTGGGTTTGAGAGAGCCCTGGACGCACCGAGCTCCAAGTCCTAATTTTATGGCTGAAAACACAGACGGAGAGAGCTTAAAGGGATTGGCCTGGTGTGCAGCCAGTGAGAAACTAATTCAACTCTCCAATGCACAGGCTGGTGGAATTCTTATTTGAGTTATCTTTCTGGCTCTAGACCTGCTTATCATTCACAAACACTCTATGCTGGGGCCTAGCACTCTGCCTCTGGAACAGGACATCTGGCAGATTTGTACAATGCCAAGGAATAGTCGGGAATATAGAAGACACAGAACTTCTGCATGAATGGGATCCTTCTGGGCTGAGCTTTGAGAATCAACTTCCCCAAGAGTGAATTCAAAATGTTCTGGCTCTGGGAGCCTGGGTGGCTCAAGTCAGTTAAGCATCCAATTATTGATTTCAGCTCAGGTTACTATCTCATGGTCGTGGTATTGACCCCCGAGTTGGGCTCTTCACTGAGCATGGGGCCTGCTTGGGATTCTTTCTCTCCCTCTCTCTCTGCCTCTCTCCTGCTCCGACTCTCTCTGTCACTCTCTATCTCAAAATAAATAAATAAATAAACTTAAAAAAATGGTCTGGCTCACCCAATGCAACTAAAATACTTCTTAAAGCAAGTCGGCCTCTTCAAAGCCAAGACAACCAGTATTTTCTAAGTAATGGATTTTTTCGTGAGACTTGCCTCTTCCCTTACAACTGATTGTTTTCCTCTCTTTGTAGCGCTTGCTTCCCAGGACAGAGAGATTGAGCACCTGTGATGCCATTTGCAGAGCTGCTGAGACTGTGGTGCGGGTCCTGCCCTGGAGAAGGCCTGGCGTACAAATGAACAAGTCATCGAGTCACAGATGTGCTCAAACCAGATGATGCGGAGTTTGGAGATATCTGCGAGTATGTATTTCTTGCATATGCTCCCTTATTAAATTACTCATACAAAAATCTCTACTTTCCATCGCACAGGAACGTCTTCTGCTTTTCTCTGTGAAGGAAAACCAGACAGAAAGCCCATCCTAGTGTTTCCTCCTCAGAACTGGCAAGATGGCGGGGCGGCTGGGAACAAGAAGGAAACCACGCCCCCAATACAGCCCTACCTTCCTTCCGCAGGCCAGATTATTCTGACTCTGAGGAAAACTTTAGCCACTCTTTGCTGTAAAATCCAAGTAATAGTTTCCCAAATGAATACAGTTGGTGAAGGAAATGGAGCAGGAAAGAAGGGGAGAGCTGATTAACCATGCAACTCTGGTGCATGGCTCCCTTCTCTGTATTCCTCCCTCTTCACTACTTGGCGTATGCGGGAAGTCCGTGCATGTGCTTGCGTGTGTGTGTGGCTGTGCCTCCCCTCCAGGTGCACGCCTCCCCTCTGCTCTTTTCCCTTCACCCTTTCACCCATCCCTTCATGGTGTCTAAGACCCCGACGCCTCTTTGATCCTGCACACCAGCCACTGATCTTTGTCTCCAGGATCTGGTCTTACCTCTTGCACAACTTCAGCAGCAGCACTGACAGGAAGCCCTGTGTGTGCTTGTGTGTTGGTGGGCGGGACCCCCGTGGAAAGGAGTCATGAAGGGGGAAAGGGGGGAATGTTCAGGTGTCCTGGGAGTGGGGGGACAGGCTTTTTTTTTTCTAAGCCTAGCCCACCTTGCTCCAAAATGTTTGAAATTACACACATATTTGTACTGTAAGCATGAATTTCCTTTCAAAGACCTACATCTGTGTTTCATGAAAAAAAAAATTTTTAAACTAATACTAACTAAACTAAATACTAACTAAAAGTTAAAGACATTGGCTGTTGTAAACTAATGAAGCTGCCCTTGGATAAGAGAATTTGACTCTTGTCCTAGGGGGCAATAAGACATTCCTGTACATGTCCATCTGTCCCTTTTCACTGGAACTGACGGAGAAGAGGGTCATTGCTCAACTCGGCTCACCACTCCTGAGGCTTTCCCTGTTTAACCGGGGACAGGGGAGAGGAGCTTCTACTCTAGAAGCCCCTTGGATCTGTTATTCCAGGTTCTCCTCTGCCACAGGGATCTGTACACCTGGTCCCAGAGCATCCGGAGGGCAAAGGTCTCGATTGCAGGCTGCCTTGGCTTTACCTTGGCAAGGAGAAGCCATCTCCATCAGAGGTGGGAGTGAACGTGCACCGTGATGGGCAGCTCCCCTGCCCCCCGCCAAAAAAAACTCCTCCCCAGCCCCTCAGCAGTGCCCCAGGAGCTTGGCCAGCTCCCCCTAGCTCTGGCTTTATCCACCCTATTCTTTTTTTTTTAAGTTTATTTATTTATTTTGAGAGAGAGTGTGTGAGCAGGGAGGGGAAGAGAGAGAGGGAGAGAGAATCCCAAGCAGGCTCCACACTGTCAGTGCAGAGCCCTATATGGGGCTCAAACCCAGGAACTGTGAGATTGTGACCTGAGCCAAAGTCGGGAGCTCAACCTACTGAGCCACCCAGGCTCCCCTATCTGCCCACATTCTGACACAGGTCTTCCCCAGGGGCCTGTGGTCCTTGGGGGAGGGGGGGCGGCGGGTGGTAAGGTCTTATTCTGTCTCCAGGAAATTGCTATCTGGAATAGCATTCCCTTGAAAACTTCCATCTCTACAGCCTGTTTATTTTTCCTACAGGCCATGTAATTATTGCCTGACATGATGCCTTATATTTATGTAAATATATATTCCATGTCTTGGCACTAGAATGTGAATTGTCCAACAGCCCTGTGTCCCATGCTCCAGAACAGAGCTCTGCACAGAATCCACTCTGGGGGAATGTCGGTTAGATGAATGAATGATTAATTCTGGGTTGCCTAATGTTGATTTCCAGGTCCTCATGAAGCATTTTATTCCTTGCCAGAATCGCTCACATTTCTTTGCTTATCCATTCTGTCCCCCTTTTCCCTGGGAATGCCTAAACACGAGAATAATAGTTTTCAACATCTCTGTCTTCTGTGGGTAGGCTATTGATTTTTTTTTTTTTCTCCTTCTGATGCTGGATCATTTTTCCCTGAATTTTTGCATACCTAGAAATTGTATACTTTCTGTGATATAAAGAGTTTGGATTTTGTAAACTTCTTCTAGATTTTGTTGAATTTTTCCTATTGTTGTATTTCTGGCAAGTACTCTTGATCCTGTGGAATCTGAGTTTTAGGCAATCCATAAAGACCAAAAGAATGATTGTCCC
This sequence comes from Puma concolor, assembly GCF_028749965.1. Classification (NCBI taxonomy): domain Eukaryota; kingdom Metazoa; phylum Chordata; class Mammalia; order Carnivora; family Felidae; genus Puma; species Puma concolor. Next base: position 2,907,923 of record NC_141667.1, on the reverse strand, counting down.
CAGGATTACGTGTGTCTTTGTTTAAAAAGAACAATTAAAAATCCCCCTTACATTATAGAAGTCTTTCCTTTATATACTTTCGGTAAGCAAATCCTCCAAAAGAATTGGGTTTTATTTCTGTTCATAATGATAGCAGAGCGCATGGATGCCTTTCTCATTAACCCGTCCGCATCAACTGGTCTCCTCAATGATGCTTGTTTGTACCATGGGCGCTGTCTGTAGAGGGTTTTCTCTATTAACAACCTGGGAGCCAGGAACAGCCCTCATCCAGTGATGGAGAGAGTTAGAAGGTAAGTCCTAGCTCTCTCCCAAGGGAGAGCACTCTGGAACTGAGCTGCCTAGCAACCCCAAGCAGCATGAGCCCCCCTTGCTCCTGTGGAACTCTATTGATTGATGCCCCCTTCCTTTTCTTCCTTCCCCACTTCCCAAATGGCTCATCCTGGGATCATCTCCCAAACTTTTGCTCTGATTCTGCCAGGGAGAACCTAAGATGCAGTCAACAGTCTTTGAGACTCATTTATTTTCTCCCTCAGCCCCTTCTGTCTGTGTCTAAATCATTCACATCCTTATAGCTCTAACTCACATTCTGATTCCTCCATTTGTGTTTGGAAACAGCTTATCATTTAGACACTTAGACATCACTAAATCAACTCTAGTGGAAGCCTAATCCATCAAATTCATCCAGATATTTTCCCTCACTACTTCCTAATGCATGATAAGGTCAGCAAATTGGTTGAATTATGTCATCAATCCTCGTATTTATTCAGCAGACAGATACCTCTCAGATACCTACTCAGGTGCTGTGGACACAGTGACAGAGGACAGCCAGCTCCTGTCCTCATGGAGTCTCCAGCGGGACCCTCCATTCCTGATTCTGCCCTGAAATATGAGATTTTCTTTGGACTTTCACAGACAAGAACTTTGGCAAAATTGTGGTTGTTGAAGAATTGAAAACAGAGGTAAGAAAATTTGTACAATTATCAACAAACATAAATGTTCAGGTGTGCACTTCCCTCTATGTCTTGTTCAAGTGAAATTTGCCAGTAAGTCAGATGCAGAACACTGACACTCAATTAACCATGGCCAGTCCCACTTCTATGTACCTATATTGGCCGGAAGAGAGCAGAGAAAAATAATCCATTTGAGACTGCACTATACGCATGGATCAAAACATCCTAGAACAGGAGACTGATGTTCTTGCCAGAGATGGCTACAGTTGTTGGGTGCCTGATTTTATACACTTTGAACGTTCTGCTCAGTATGATAGGAGCAAGGACGGCATTATAATTATCTCATGAAGCCCAGTCCAGGTCTGGAGTGTCATATCACGGTTGAGTTCTTGGTGCTTATTTCCTTCAGGTGGTAGTGCTTGGTTCTTCTTTTGAATTCTGGTCTCCTGAATAGCAATACAAAATTTTGTGGACACAGCCCTCATGGGCAAGAGTCCGGTGTGCGTAAGTTGCGGGACACTTTCTGTGTTGGGTACATGTTTCATTCCACAGCCTTGTTAGACCCCTGCAATCAAGGGATCTTCAAGGCAGCTGCTGATTAGGTAGAGAGACTGTGAAGGAAGACAGGAATATGGTGAAGGCAGAGAAGTAGACCGAGGAGAGCCAGAAGCAGAGGAGTGGCCCATGGAGCAAGAGAGAGAGGAGAGAACTGAGCAGAGTAGGAGGAGAAGAGAAGAGAGCCGAGCAGGGAAGGAGGAGAAGAGAAGAAACCCAAGCAGAGACGGCCACATGGGGCTTGTGTGCCCATGGGGACCAGATTTGGCTGTGCTTGATAAAGACCCATAACTGAAGTCTCAAAATTGCATGTACTCAATGAGTACAACGTGACGTTTCAGTATACATACACACTGTGTGATGACTACCACTGTCGAGCTAATTGACATCTACATCTCTTCACATAGTTACCTTATTTCACGCATGGTACGAAGAGCCGAGACTGTCTGTCGTAGCATATTTCACGTGCAAGAGACAGTGTTAGAGCCAGAATCACCATGCCGTGCGTTCGACCTCTCAAAGGCATTCACCTTGCGTAACTGCAACTTCTTACCTTTTGACCAGTTGTTCCCTCTTTCCCCACCTCCAGTGCCTGGTAACCATCATTCGACTCCCTGGCTCCATGGGTTGAACTGTTTTAGATTCCATATCAAGGGAGGCCACACACTATTCTTCTCCCTGTGTTGGTCTTATTCCATTTCTGGGTCTATACCCAAAGGAGGTGAAATCATTGCTTTGAAGAGATGTCTGTGCTTCTCTGTTCATGGCAGCCTATTTCACAACAGCCAAGACATCGAAGCCTCTTAAGTGCCTACCTGTGGACATCATGCCAGATGAAGAGATTTGTCTTTTGACAAAGAAATTAGTTTGCGAGAGATTCTAATGTCTCCCATACAGGGCGGGCAAAATATGGCTTGTGGGGGCAAATCCAGTCTCCTTCCTGTTTTTGTAAATAAAGTTTTATTGAAACACAGCTACACCTATTTCTTTTTTAACTGTCTATGGTGCGCTGTCGTCGGCGCACCTGGGTGGCTCAGTTGGTTAAGCGTCCAACTTTGACTCAGGGCATGATCCCACGGTTTGGGAGTTCGAGCCCTGCGCCAGGCTCTGTGCTGACAGCTCGGAGCCTGGAGCCTGCTTCAGATTCAGTGTCTTTCTCTCTCTCTCTGCCCCTCCCCTGCTCACGCTCTGTCTCTCTCTCAAAAATAAATAAATCAACATTAAAAAATGTAAAAACTGTGTTACCCAACAGCTCTCACGGAGTTGAGTTGTTTCCACAAAGACTTCATGGTCTATACATCCAAATTCTCTGTGCTCTGACTCTTTACAAAAAGTTTGTTACCAAAACCCTATCGAGGTTTGGGTAGCAGCAATCCATAGCAGGCATCGGGGATTCGGTGACTCTTCTCCTGAACCCCCCCCCCACCCCGGGTATGGGCCCACAGCATGCTCCAGGGGGTTCTAATCATCAGACCACATGTCAAGAGGCAAGCTGGAGGCGAGAGGTGAGGAGATGCCAGGGGCAGAAGCCACCTCCTGTAAACGCATTCCCCTGGGTTGCCACAGGACATTTACATGACTCACCAAAACTTAGTCACAGGGTCACATTTGGTTGCAGGGAAGCTGAGAAACACCTTTACTCCAGGTGATCTGACCCCAGCTAGAACCAGGGCTGTTTAGAAGGAAGCAACGACAGGAGGCAAGGGTGCGATTTAAGCTTACCATTATTATCTTCAATACAAGTTGAAGAATATTGCCTGATATCATCTACTAAGATGCCTATAGTGTTTAACTAGAGCCTGTATAAATAAAAAAGTCTAGTCTTGGTAGAATAAACCACCAAATAAATACTGTCCTATTTGCCACCCTGGGTACTCTGAGAGTAATGTTCTAGTCATGCCTTTAACACAGTTATAACGGATTATACCTTTGCACATTTCTGTCCAATTTTTCTTGGTGAAAAATCTGTCACAGAAATACTTGAACATTAGAGCAAATTTCAGCCTATAATTTATAGAACGTTGCATACCATTTAGCTAGCAGATCATAGCTGTTCCTTTATAAATGTCATAGGAACCTTCCATTATATACTGCGAATGTGTAGAAAGAACATTTTAAAACATAAATTACCAGGACCCTTAAAATATATAATACTTTACAGACAGTAATGCTTTACCAGGCTGTCATGATTCCTCATGTAAATACGGACTGGATGTCTTTTTAAAGTGCTGTTTTGTCTTCCCAGCTGACTAGGACATCTCTAAAGAAAGTGGATGTTTTACCATGATACTTAGGAAACCGTGAAATCGACTTTGAGTCAACAGAGTTGGGAAATGACTTTGGATTGTGCTGCTTGGGACTGGCCATTGGTGCCAGGAGATTTGCTCAAGTCCACGCCCCTGGCCCCTCTCGTGGATCCTCCCACATCCAGGACTATGCTGCAAAGTCCCGGAGTCTGGGGGGCCACAGATGCATAAAAGAACCGCCCATCACCTGCGATCCACACGCGCCTTCTCAGAAAGGCCGGCCTCCTCTGTCTCTATGTGAGTGAACTCTGTTGATCCTCATCAGTGTCCATCTAGCTATCGGTATTTTAGTTGATTTTCCACGATGAGGCCCGGATGTCTGAGCAGTTATTATCTCTAAGGCCCAGGTGCTTTGCTCTATGTGTTTATCTCTGTGTTCAGGTGACTGGCCATAAAACCCAAAAAGAAACAGATGGAAAGCCCTTCATTTCCCCCATTAGGAAGCCTGCACTCGGTGATTATGAATGAGCGATGTGCTTGTGATTATCTAGTCCGCGATCAGAATAATTGAGAGGAGAGACGCTCTCACTATGGTGACCCTGAGATTTGATTGATGCCTTCGAGGGGCTGAACAGATTTTACTAAGCTGGTGTGGACTCTCTACCTCGCCACAAACTGAATACACGGACAGCTTCCGGCTCAGTCTGTTGCATGAGTTGTCGTAGGCCTGCGCCTTCAGCTGTGTATTTCTGGGAGTCCCCTGGCTGGGGCCCGAAAGGCAGGAACCAGGTGATTTGGTGCTCTCTTCCTGGGAGCTGCCAGGCCAGGGACTGCATTTCTCCTCTTGGAATCCTTTCTTGGAGCTTCTTCTGAGGCCAAACGATGTAAGTGGGTGAGGCGTCCCTCCTGGGGACAGCTGACTTCTGCCCGACCAACAATAGACACGTGTGCCCTCGGAGGCCACGCTTGAGCACCACGAGGTTAAGGACCAAATGAGGATGATTTGAGACCAACTTCCTCTTTTCCCGAGATCCTGGCTTCTGCACTGCCTTTCTGTTCCCAATTAAAATAGCAAACTGTCGAAATGTGTATAAACTTCCCCAGAGGGAGGGCGGAGGGCTTCTGAATGCTGTTATTTACCACCATCTCCCTGAGAACCAAAACCTCCATTAATCTCCCAGCCGGGCAGGCCCGGGGAGGGGCCCTGGCCTCTGCTCTGCTGGGTTCCCATTCTGGTAGCTGTGGCTCACCCCAGCCCCCGCCCCCGCCCCGCAGCTGCTGGCCCTCCTCTGGGGCTGACTTTGTTCTCCGCCCCTCTTGGTGGGGGTGTCGATGCCAGGGCCTCAGCTATCCCCCCATTTCCCTGTCACCTGAGGGGGGCTTCTGCCTTCTTCCCAGGCCCTCCTGCCCCCTCCGTATGTCTGGGTGCACCACCTGGCTTTCCAACTCCCTACAAGACATTCTTTAACCTCATTTCAAATCACCCAGAAACTGTGCTTGTTTTGCATTTTATGCGACTTTATCTGAAAGTTTAGGGCAGATTTTTTTTTTTTTTACATTTATTTATTTGTGAGAGACAGAGAGAGAGCAAGAGTGGGGGAGGGGCAGAGAGAGAGGGAGACACAGAATCCGAAGCAGGCTCCAGACTCTGAGCTGTCAGCACAGAGCCCGACATGGGGCTCGAACTCACAAACCGTGAGATCATGACCTGAGTCGAAGTCGGACGCTCAACCGACTGAGCCACCCAAGTGTCCCTAGGGCAGATACTCTTAACCCTGCATTTGTCTATAATTTATTAAGAGTGCGTCTTAGTGGGGGGCATGTGGGTGTCTTAGTGCATTGATTTCAGATCGGGTCATGATCTCAGGGTCATGGGATCAAGCCCCGTGTCAGGCTTTGCGCTGACAGTGTGGAGCCTACTTGGGATTCTCTTTCCCTCTGTTTTTACCCCTTCCCTGATGCTCTCTCTCTCAAAAAAAAAAACAACAAACAAACTTAAAAAAAAAGAAAAAAAGAATCCTTCCTAGGATGTAACTACAAATCTGCGAAGAAAACAAAGATAACATTTCAGCGTGGGGAGCAAGGTGGAGAAGGGACCCCACATCAGAAGGCACAGCTGCAGAACGATCTTTCCCAGGACGTGGGGAACAGTGAGCTCCGAGGCCTGGTCAGTAAACGCAGCAATAAAACAAGACTTGCGCTTTTAATAAATCTCTGCTCCTTCCCGAAGGCTCCACCCTGCACCGACAGTACATCACAGAGGCCTGGATGCTGAAGAATCCCCAGCAGTGAGGAACCAAGGGTGCTCCACGGCGGGGGCCTTGGGTGGTGGGCCAGGCCCCGGGGCCCGGCGCCTGGCAGGGCCGCCGACGCTCCGGGAAACCGCGTCTGAGTTTGCCAATGCCTTTCCAGAGCTGAGGCCGGCATGATAAAGTGGCGCTCTCTCCCCAGAAAGAATGTTTGCTTACTATTTCATCATCCCCAGAGGCGCAGAGAAGGAAAAAAAGCACATCAGTTGTCATTATGACAGGGTAAAAATGGAACCATCATATTTCAATAACACAATGCGACGCGCAGCCCATCGAGTGATGAGTTATGGAATCGCTCGCTCACACTGGACTATAAGTTAATATTATCTCCCCAGGATAATTAGAGTGAAGTTCAATTACTGACCCTGAATTGCCATGTGGGCCACACCATGGGTTTTGACACAGCTTTTACACATTTATCTTTTCACCTAACGTGCTACATCTGCATCGCGGTGGTGATTAATCTTGCGGGGCCCCTTCCAGCTTGCACCACTCTTCTGGCCTGGATCGACTGGTCCCTGGAGTCCCCTTGAGCACGGTGTGAGTGCATCTATTACACTGTGTTTTTCTGCCAATTTACGTCCCTCTTTGTGTTAGCTTATTGTGGTCACTTCTGAAGTTGGGTCAAGTGGGCACTTCCCCAAAGGTCACTCTCTGCGGAAAGTGGCTGTGACCACCTACCGACGGACCCCCGGGGGTCAGACCCTTTCTATGCCTGTGCCTTTGTGAGCCGTACCCACAGCGGTGCCACTGAAAGCCAGGCCCCGTTCTTTCCACGGGGAGGGTGAGCGAGGCTTGTTAATGCCCAGCTAGCTCCTGAGCGGCCCCAAGCCTCCCGGAATGCCCATGGTCACTTCTCACCCTTGGCAAAGCAGAACGAGCCCCGTGCAGCAGCCTGGCGGGAGGCAGGCGTCCTCACCCAGGGCCAGAGCGAGAGGAGCTCAGAATGATGATTAACGAAGTATTGTGGCAGCAAAGACACCAAAGCAGAAGGCTATTAAGGCAAAGAGACTTCCAGTCGGAAGCCGTGCATTCGTCCCAACCCGGGATTCGTAAGAGCTAAAGAAACGAAAACTTGCAGTCCCAGGATCTTGATCGGCTTTATTTTGTCTGTTACAAAATGCATTTGTCCCCATTCCGGGGCAGATGGTTAAAAGAATCAGGGCCTGAGCCCTACAGTTTGGGGGATACCAGGACTCCCAGCCCCTGGGTGTGGGAGGAGGGGGCCGAGGGCTGAATCCACAGCAGGAGCTTTGAGACCCAGGGCAGCGCCCGAGGAGACTTCTCTGCCATGGCCACGCAGCCTCTCTGGGGACAGTCCGTCTGCCCTCTTCCTCATGTCTTGTGCCCTCAAAGCTGCTTTTTAAAACCTAATTTTTAGAGGAGAACGAGGTGGGTCACGGCACAAACCTGATTAAACTATGCCAAACGCGTGTCAGTCTTTCCTGGGCAAGACTGGCCCGTGGAGGGTTCCAGAGAGGCCTGAAGTCTCGCTCTCATTCTGGACCTAGTTAGGGTTGGGGGGAGCTTGAATCCCGACTCCAGCCTTACATCATCACCCACAAGGACAGCAGCAGCCCCCCGGGAGCAAGCTGGTGGTTCCACAGGATAACGCGACTGGCTGCCGCGTGGTGCTGCTGGTCAGCTAATGTGCGTGTGGCTGGTTTACTGTCCCCATGGAGCCTCTGGTTTATCTGGGGTCCCTTTCAGTTCCTCACATCAGTCCTATTATTTGGATTACTTAGATTATTCAGGTATCTTAGATCATTTACCTAAGAGTACCGATGTACAAGATGGCTGTTTTAATTCCAGAATACTTCAGAAGAGTCTAGACTCGGTCTGGTCGATGTAAAATGCTATTTTGATCATCACTGCTGGGGAGTCTGAGTGGCTTAGTTAGTCGAGCATCCGACTCTTGATTTTGGCTCAGGTCATAATCTCAGGTCAAGAATCTCTCTTTCCTTCCCTGTCCCCTGCTCATGCTCTCTCTCTCTCTCTCTCTCTAAAATAAAATAATAATAATGACTGCTGACATCTTATGTGATTATTTTTGTGGTTGTTTTTGTTTGTTTGTTTGTTTTTACACTACAGTGAAGTATGACATTAAGGGGGTGGCCCTTTAGGGAGCTGCCAGGATGATTGTTTTCCCCTTGAAATCCTTTCCCGGGTCTGAGATGCAGGCCTGGGTTGTAGGTGGGTCATGGGGTGCAGAGGTATGTCAGTTCTGTTGGAGTTGGGGCTCAGCGTGAAACAGGAGGTTGGTGGTCTTTCTTTTCCATGGTGATCGTGGACAGGCCTGGGTGCTGGGGGGCAGGGAGCGGGGGGAAGGAGAGGTTGACAGAGCCAATGACGGAGATTGGAAAGAATGGTTTTTCTCCTCGCAGCCAAGAGACCTTTGGTCTTCAGTTACCCCCTCGAACATGAAGGCCAAGACCGAGAGAAATACCTGATTTCCCCCTGTTTTGCTTATCCCCTTGAAAGAATAGTCCTACCCACAGCGGCAAGACATGGGCAGTCACCCGGGCCCAGGCCTGGCTGTGGAGGCAAAAGCTGAACATGCCTCATGCAGACCAAACAGGACCCTCCAAAAAGCTGCCAACTTTTCTCCCGTGTCTCGAGACACTGCTCTAGTATGAATTCCGTACGCTAATGGACAGCAACTATGCACAGGAAATTTAGTCATGGACCAGGAGACTACGATTGCTTAAATCTGGTCACCATCTGGTCAATGCGGCCCGAGCCTCTGGGAGCCAAGCTGTGATTTGCAAATTCATCTCCTAAGCGTTCCGCCATATCGTGTTCAGATATCAGACGTGATCCATTCACTTGAGAAGCAAATGAACTAAGTGGAAGTGTTTGCATCTAATTCTTTCTGGAAGCAGGGTTAAAAACAGAGGCATCTCCTAAAGCTCTCCCCTGGGAGGCTTTTCTTTGCAAAATTACACTCAGGATCAAACTACTTTGACGTGGAGAGAATAAAAGCCCCAAGTAAGCACATCGCAGGCTCCAGGTGAAACACTCTAAGTGCCGATGACAGCAGTGACAGACAAGTGAAGGCGAAGAATCTTTCAAACTTCAGGGGAAGAAGTGCCTGGTGGGCTTGACGTGAGCAGGGGTGGGGGGCGGGTGTTTCAATATGCAGGGGAGGCGAGGCAAGAAGTGAGTTTTGCCTGCAGGAACTCTGCCCATGAAAACGGAGTGGCTGACCCAGCCGCTGGCTGATCCGACGGCTCTCTCATTTCCATCCGCCTTCCGTCCCCAGATGACACCAGGCCGCAGGTGTCTCTCTCTTCCTCTCCCGACTGTGCGGGGCTCCACACGCATCCTGTACTCGGCGCGATCGGACCTAGCTCTGTCCCTGCTCTGCCCCGTTCTCAGCAACAGACATGATCGCACATTTTCGTTTCGAAATCTTTTGTCCAGGTGGTATCCTGCTGTTCCTGAGGCCACAAAATGCGACCTTTTTTTTTTTCCTTTTTTTTTTTTTTTTTTTTTTTTTTTTTTGCCTTTTCCCCCTTCGTAAACAACAGCATCTGTTTTCATTCCAGGACTGTGCTCACAGCCCGTCCTGTGCGCTGTCCTGGGGTTCATTCAGCTGGGCTTTGAGATCGCGCCGGGCACATTTCCTTTCTGAATCAATAATGCAATATTTATACTTTTTAACATGAAACAGAAAACTTTTCTTTTCTTTTCTTTTCTTTTTTTTTTTTTTGGGGGGGGGTCATGTGTGGCTGTGGTTTATGCTGGCAGCCAGACGGGTTGAGTGGCAGAACAGACTCTGGGAAGCAGAATTTCTTGGACTCCAAAGGGGCTTTGCTCAGGGGCCGTGCCTTGCGTGCGACGTCAGTCTGTAGCTGGCCCCGCAGCCCCACGCACCGTGTTCCTATGTGGGGCTTGTAGGCTTGGTCTCTGCGGCCGGGCCCAGACAAGAGCCCGCGCGGCGTCAGGGTGCCCCAGTGTCTCCCAGTGAGGTGGGATATCCTGAGAGAGGTCACCGCTGTCTGTGGAGTCGGGCCTACGGCTGTCAGGAAAAGGGTCACAGCGCCTTCCCCCGGCCCAACACCAGCACTCGGACCTTCCAGAACCAGAAAAGCTAAAGAAAGGAAAGGAAAAAGGAGAAGAGAAGGGAAAGAGAAATCCAGAAAATGGAAGTTAGGGCGTCCGGCAGGAAAGAGGAAGCCGGTGAGAGCACCAGACACGTGAGGGAAAGAGGGCTGTTCTGGAGGGATCTGCACCTGCTCCGACGTTGTGGGGACACAGGTGTTCTGGAGGGCCGGAGGCTACGGAGGACCGGAGCTCCCCGGCCACCTTGGTCCCCTCAGGTCCCACCAACGTCTGGCTTCCCTCTGGTGTTTGAAGTAAGGCCCGTAGAGTGAGTGAGGATGAGACCACCTTGCTGGCCCACCCCCTCACCTCCACACCCACAGCCGCCCTGCAGCACCCCGTTTCCCCATCTGCTGACCCACCCCGTCCCCGGGGTTAGCCGTGACCAGGGTGGGGACCGTCCACATGGGGCCGGAGGCGGCACGAGGTCCCTCTAGGGCCAGCCCCAATCCTCCCAGCTGGCTCCCCCCCACCTCCCGCCTGCTGGAATGCCCACGCCTGGGGGCATTCATCGGAGAGGCAGGCGCTGCTTACTTGGCCTCGGGGATTGCAGGGACACCCGTCCCACTGACGCCCGGCCGCCAGATGGGGCTTCTGTGTGAGAAAGAAAGGATCTAGGATTGCAGCTAGGATTACATTAATTAAAGCAAGGTGGCCCGCATTCTGTTGCCCTCTATGCTTCCTTCTAAAAGGGTCTGTCCCCTGTATCCACCCTCCTTATCTACCCTCCGGCCCCCTGCCCACTAAATACATGTATATACATACATATACATATATATGTATATGTATGTATATATATGTGTGTGTATATATATATATCAATACAAGTTTTTAAATATATATATTTATATATATTTATTATTTATTTATAAATAATTTATAAATTATTTATATTTAAAAACTTGTATTGATAATTAACTTTAGGTTCATGTGTCTCTGGAACCGAGTAAGGTCTTTGTAAGGAAATAAAATAAAAACTAATATACTTTTGGGCATAATTAGCAAAACTGATACCTCAACTCTCAACCAAACTTTCTGGAAATCCAAATTTTCTTTTCATTCTCTCTCCTACTTTTAAAAACAAACATACGCTTCTTGAATTGGTTGCGAAACTAGACAATGTGGATTGTGTGCTAATTTTAAAACACATAAAATATTACCTATAGTTATGAATACACACATACGTGGACAATTTCCATAACATATTTGGGAGAGATAAAGAGTAACCTCAGGAGGGTGGAGTCCTCTTAAGAGAGGAATGAGGGGTTCTGGACAGGGGAGGAGGCAGGTGCCAACCTCTACTGTGGGTGTAAACACTCATGTTCCCAGCAGCATTGCTCATGACAACCGAAAGGAGGAAGCAGCCCAAGTGTCCACCGATGGATGGATGGATGGATGGATGGATGGATGGATGGATGGATAAAACAATGGGGTCCAGACACGTGATGGAATATGATTCAGCCTAAAACAGGAAAGGAAATCTTCGACATGCTGTAACATGAATGAGCCTTGAAAGTATTGCACAGAATGAAAGAAGCCAGGTAGCAAAGAACAAATCCTGCATCATTCTACCTAGATGAAGTCCCCGGGGGAGCCGGGTTCATTGAGACAGAAAGCAGACCGGGGGTGGGTGGCTGGGGGCGCTGAGGAGGGCGAGTCTGTGTTCAGTAGGGACAGAGTTTCAGTTTTGCAGGTTGAGAAAATCCCTGGAGTTGGGTGGTGAAGTTGGCTTAACAGTAGCATGGAGGTGCCCGATGATACCAAATTGCACCCTTAAAAATGAATAAATGGCAGATTTTATTTTATAATATATATATTAATATGAAATGTATCATCAAGTTGGCTTTCATACAACATATTTTAGATATATTTTACCACAGTAAAAAAGAGAAGCCCGAAGCAAATAAGGCAAGTTATTACCACCTATGATATCTGGGGGTCTGGAAAGTCTTACTATCTTCTGTACTTTATAGTATGTTTGGGGGAAAAAACAGAGTTCACGGGTGATTAAAATTCAGAGAAAATCCCATGTGGCTCTAGACTAAGCCAGTGGGGCTTCTCCAACCCACTGCTCCACCCTCTGCCTCAGCCAGGAATCCCTGGGGAACCTCATAGGAACTGAGAGTTCCCTGTCTCGCTGTCCTGTGATGGTGCGTTTACTTGTTTCTGTCTTCTCAGTTCCTCAGGAATGAGAAGTGACTTTATCCCTCTTTATTTCTCATGATTGCCCCAGCATGATTGCAGGTGGAAGAGGTTCTCAAGAAGTGTCCATTGACTGAAGAAACAACAACAACAAAATCCATTTGTATCATCTAAACAGAAATTACAGGCTCTTTAAATCTATAGACGCCTCTTCTTCAATACAGATGAATCATAGGATTGTCCTAAGTCCGTATTTTTACTTTTTTAAATCATTTCTTTGTTCTCACAAGTCCAAAGTGACTAGGATGTTTCTAAGCTACGTCCTGGAGCCATTATTATCAAATACAATGTTGGTCGCTTCTTCAAATGTTGAAGGAAGACTTCTAGTCTCCTCTTTGCACATGTGCATTCCCTTGGGTGTTTTTTCCCAAGATGACCTTGCTTCATGTACATCAGGACTTCCTTTTGACTTCCCAGGGTCACAGGCAGCTCCCAGGGTCACAGGCTACTGGGTGTGCCCTCCCCATGCACGTTGATGCTGGTCAGAGTGGAATGTGCCTGGAGCCCACAGGAGCACCAGTGGTTTGACTCTCCCCTGCATGCCCTGAGCTCTAAGTTCCCTAGGAACTGATAGCGATGCCTGGTGGCTCTTGGGGTTGCATACCCTCTCTCCTGCCTCTCCAGTCTGCTCAGAGTCTTTCCAGCTGATCCCGTGGACCGCACAGCCCCACTCTCCCCACGTGCCACAGGACCACAGCTAGGCCTTCACAACTGTTTCTGTCATCCCGTGATTCATCCCTGCCTTGTGCAATGTGTTTGTTTCCTCACTGCTCCCAATTACGTAAGTCCTATCTTTATTTGTACTTGTACAGCTCTGTGCTTTCAACGTTCTCGTGTCTTTGGACACGATTCAGTCAGTAAAGACTTGAAAACACCTTAAAATTAAACACAGATACAGCAAGGGAGCATGAACTTGGCTGTCATGGGAAGTGACTGACATTGAGGGTTCATTCTTAATATTCCTTTCCACATGACAAAAGGAGGTCTCTGGGGAGTGAAGAAGGCTCTATAGAATTGCTTATCTCTAGAATCAGAAGACTACAGGAGGTGAAGAAAAACTTTGCAAAAATAGCAACCCGATGTTAAAATTCCCACCTATTCATATTCTCCCTCCTTTTAAAGAACCTGGCTGTGTTGGGACATATTCTTTTCCTAATGCTTGAAGAGTAAGGCACACAAACATGTAAAGAGCTTCCTCGAAGTTGTCAGAGGGAGATGCTTGATTTGGATACAGTCAGGACTTCTTTGAATCTTTATTTGCAATTCAGACATAACTTCTTATGGGATTATTATTTGTCTTCTCCAGAATTGCCATGCTCTTCTTTCTGGTCTGGATTAGACACTGAATAACTGAAGGATTAGGGGGGAGGCTGTTCCAGAAGCCGGAAGTATTAGAAATCTCACCAAAAAATCTGCTTTGGTGCAATTCCCAGAAAGATTTGAGAGCTTGGAGAGGTTTATAGAGCTGGCCGAGTTTGGAATAAACATCTCCAAAATGTTGGGCCTGTTTCCAAAGTGAAATGAAATTTGAGGTCCACCCATTTCACTAGTTATTAAGATAAAGAGAAATCCCCTGTTGAAATTGGATTACACAATTGGTAGTTCTTGCCATTGTTGAAACAGATCTACCCACAAATTTCATGCCTGTCTTCTTTTCTAAGTCCAGCTGCTAAGAGACAGAAAAAAAAAGAAAAAAGGGAAAAAAAAAACCCACACAACTTCCTCCTTCCCTTGACAATTTGTTTAGTGTTGTTACCACTGAGGCTGCCAATGTTTGATAATCTCAATATGGAAAATCTGATACTCATTTGGAGTAGGCATAGGGCTCAGGTAGGAGAAATGGGTTTTTCGTATCACAGTCTTTCATGCAAGACCTAGCAATGGGGTGGAACATGAACGTTGTGCACGCGCCTGTACTGATTTCAGAATCCAATGTATGGAAACCATGTGAACAGGGATAAAACAAACAAAGGAACAAACAAAAACGAGCCCTCGCATTGACTATGCATTCTCCTTCCTCAAGGTAAGAAGCAGAGAAAGTTCCTCTGCTTCAGTCTCCACCTTCAGAGGCATGTGCAACCTGTGTGGCTTCTTCTCTTTCCCATTGTCAGGCTAAAAGAAGAACACCAAAGCACCCGTATCAGCTGACGTAAACCAGAGGAGCGGCACATTTGGAGTTCACACTTAAAATTATCATAAACTCTAAACATTGACTGGAATCCTAATTGTCTTTCTAGCCCAACCCACAGATCTCTAGGCCGGTCCCTCCGGTGCCTCCCAGAGGAAGGGGCGGTGGAACTCTGAGCCCCAGCACGGGGCTCGCTCTCCTGCAGTGGAGCCCTATGCCTGTGCACAGTGGAATGAGAAAGATCTATATCAGTAGAGGACGCTGAGAGCTCAGATCTTTGTTGTCAAATTAAACACAGTGGATCCTTTTGAGATAACTTGGCCTTTGTGTGACTAGAATATTCTGAAGGGAACAGTCGGCTTTTTGTTGGAGAAGTTCCTGAGTCTGGGAGCCTTCCTTACACTTGGTCCATCTTTGTCTCCTTGCTTTCTGTGTTTGACAACTGCATGGGGCTGTGTTATTTGCACCCCTAGATTGTGGTCAGCTGTGGGCCACGCAGCACCCATTTAATCTTGTCTCAGTCCTGGGCAGTGAAGATCATTCTACTTCATTCTACTCTGAAAGTTAACAGTGTAAGGCAGCACAATTTAAGAAAAAAGAATAAAATGTTGAATTGGTGAGGACCATAGCTACCATGATGTCCCAAGTGGGAGAGTCCAAATGTAGAGAGCACAGAACCCATGCAGGGAAGAGACACAGGGCATACTTCCTCACGTTATCATTCCCTTCTTGGCTTTGTATTTAAAAAATCAAATTTCTGGAATAAAGATTGAAAAAGGCAAAACTAGCCACCATTCTGAAGTAAATCACACCCTAATTTTGGTGATTAAAACCCTCTGATTTAAATATGAACTATTGTTAACACAGCAGGTGGTAGATATTAATCAAATGAGTCATGAAACTCAGCTCGTGATTTATGGCCAGATAAAAGTCAAATGATTTAAAAACTAAAGAAAAGAAAAATCTATTAGAAGAACTAAGGGCTGCAGGTAAGTACTTGAAAGACTGACTGGCTTAATCAGGTAGTGGGGACAGTATAACACCAATTAGGTGGACATCTATTATACGCTAGACTTGCATACAGTCTAGTAAGGAAATTTCCAGTAGTTTGATCAACCGATTCCACAACATGACCCATCTTTTCTGTCTCCCTCTTTATGCATTTATTGCTGAGTTCAGTAGACTTTATGCCTCTAGGCTAAAATCTAGGCTGCCCTTACCTCTTCTCTGTTGCACCTTTAGGCAGTAGTGACTTGGAGCCCTGGCATCTAATGTGTGCTCTGTGGTCATGAGGGCATGGGCCTCTTCACATCTTAGGCATCTGTTTATAACACAGAGCTAAGTACTCAGCTCTCAGAAGGGATTTGATCAATGGGACTAACAATACTTATGGAGAATAACTCCTACGCACAGGTAATGGGGACAACCTACTCACCCATCTACCTGGGGTATCCCAGCGCTTGGCAAGACTGTTTGACCTCAGTGGTGTAAAGCCTAAAGGTGATTCCCTTCTCCCATGTACCAGAGGAGGCCTTTTAAATTCCAGCTCATTTGTGGATCTTCCCTCCTCTAAAATTCTGAGAAAATGGGAAGAATTAAGGTTTCTAAAATGGAGCGACACCAATGGCCATCAGTGGAAGGCCACCACTAGTCAGTAACATCAGGCGTGTAACTTGCTGCAGCAAGGAATATCGTGTCCTGCGGGAAACTTGGAGAGTCTCCAAAGGGGTATGCTAGGGAGGGCCACATATAAAGTGGAAAGGATGCGGTTACTCATACGCTACTTGGGAAGGCAATGGTCAGAATGTGTAAGCCTAGATGTTGCTGGAACAATGGTCTCACTGTAGAGACCATAAGTCCATGCGGAGTTCCCCCCAGATCGGTTTGTGGTCGCATGCTCGAGCGCTGGGTCAGGCACACCGGTGTTAAGGGGTTTGGGCTCAGATTTGCGATGACTTTCCTTTTGCTTTGCTCATTTATCTGTTTTGCAACCTATGCCGCAGCCTGTTTCGGAGAGGTGTGGTTTCTATTTCAATTCCCCGTTCTCCATCACAGCCAGGAGTAGGGTGATCTTTCCCTTTATCACCTCAGATCTTTGTTTCTTAGTCCAACTGTGAGTGGCTAATGTGCCGGGCTACCCTCTCCAGCGGGGGAGCTGCCATGAGGGACGTTCTCATCGGAGACTCTTCCGTGATTCCTGGCCATTCTCCCTGCTTTCTGTCCCTGACGTAGACATGCAAACTGACCATGCCAGCGGCTCTTGGGGGAGAACGAGGGACTGCTCCTGCAAGCACATGGCTCACGGAACCTTCACGGTTCTGTCCCTTGCAATGACATTAAGGACTCTTGTGCAAAACCTGCTGCTCCAAACACCATGTTAAAGAATCATTGTTCTATGTCCACCACCAACACCTCCTTTGATACCAATTTCGTGAGAGAAAAATACTTGTTCCAATTTGCTCCGAATGCCCAACACCCTACCCTGTGTGCTCCACTCTGAAATGACAGCTTATGTGTGGTACTTGTGCCGATTCAGAATCGAATGTCAAGTTTCCTGCACTCCTGTCTTCTTAGGCACACGTTGACCTTAGCTTTCTTCATCATACTAACAAACACTAGTATACGTGTCATTTGAACCTATCTGATTCAGAATTTATACTCTGGTTAGACAGATATTATCACAAAATTTAAGAGTCTGCTAATATGGTAATGCTGGTTGACAAAATATATTGTCATTTTTCTCAAAATCCTTTTTTTTTAAATCTCAGCAAAAAAGCAAAGAGCCAAAACAGCTCAGGTCCATGTGGGAGCAGCCTGACCCCTCCTCTCCGTGAGGCATAAGGATTGCCCTTGGCCTTGGCCGGCTTTTCCAAGTCTACACTTGAAGGAAATGAGCTCTACAGTGCTCTCCCTTTTGGAATCGAGACCTCAGCCACTCCAGGCACGTGTTTTATTTTTAATATAAAATTTATTGTCAAATCGGTTTCCATTCAACACCCCATCCAGCCACATATTTTTAAGGAATATTTGTCACACTGATTTTCTTGAGTCCTTATCACCAAGAATCCCTCACGGTAGTCTTGCTAACAGTCGTGGAGTCCGTACCAGAATGTGACTTTTAAGAAAAGAACGGTCAGCGGGAACTTCAGAGTCAGGGAGAAGAATGGCTGGACGCTTGAAGTGAAATGTCCCCAGCCAGCCTTCCACTGCCGGATCCATTCCACAGGGAGACGGAGCAGGTCTGCTCACATCCACCAAAGACTCTTCCAGCTTTTTCTTTCTTTCTTTCCTTCTTTCTTTCCTTCTTTCTTTCTTTCTCTTTCTTTCTCTTTCTTTCTTTCTTTATTTCTTTCTTTCTTTCTTTTTCTTTCTCTCTTTCTTTCTTTCTTTCTTTCTTTCTCTTTCTTTCTTTCTTTCTTTCTTTCTTTCTTTCTTTCTTTCTTTCTTTCTTCTTCTTTTTATGATGGTCTAGTTTGTTCTGGGTAATCTCTGCCTCCATAGTCAAGTGCCTGCAGTCCAAGCATGCACGGAGACCCTCTCTACTCTCCGAGTCGGGGCAGGTGTAAATGTTCAGAGAAAGGACCCTTCCTTCTTCGGAAACACCACCTCGGCGCTCCACGAGCCGCCGTCAATTACGAAGACTTTTGCAGGATAGATCTCAGTAATCAAGCCATCTCTTGATTTTACACTTCACCAAGTGACTGGTATTGTCATATTTCAGAAAATTGAATTCAGCTTTATGAAACATATGTTTAAAAGCTGTACACTTTCAATAATTATGCTATAACATCCCTGTTTTTATGCAAAGCTAACTAGATACTGTCATATTAAAATAGCAAATCCAATTCATTTCTTATGAAACACATGTTTAAAAAAAATAAAAGGAACACTTTAATTATTTCAGGAGTGTTCAGGCCAGCTCAACAGCCGACTGGATATTGCATTTGTTTAAAACTCAATCATGCAAAATGAAGACTCGATTTGAAAAATTTTAATAAAGATAACCAGCCTATCATGATATCATTTGAATGCTAATCGGCACCCCCATTCAGCTGAGGGAGAGCAGTGTCAACTTCGCTAGAGGCTCTTTATTCCGCAATAAAAACATTTACATTCTAATGATTTTATTAAAGCGCCCGAGCTGTCAGAGGCCCCAGATGACTCCTGGCAAACTGTATCAGTTATCAACTCATATTGCCTTTATCAGAACCGCTCAGTGGTGAGCCCAGGCCACAATGAGGCGTCTGCTGCTCGCAGAGCTGGTATTTAATCATTTCTTCTCCAGTATTGTTCTGCTTACGGAGCATGAATAAGTGCTCCAGACAATGAAACAAAGTGTGGGCCCTATTTATCTTCCCGCATTCTTCAGGCCCCCGTTTCTCCCACACCCGCCCTCACCTTTTATTTGGTTGTTGTTCCTAGCACTTCATGGTTTTTGTTTTGTTTTGTTTTTAATTCACTACCTCCTATCATCATTCAACAGCTCTGAATTTCTTCTTCACTCTGAACAGCCGGGCTGGGGGGGCGGGGGTTGCTGGGCAGAGAGGTGACCCAGTTGGTGGCGGGAAGTGATAGGAGGGCCTCTGGGGACCGCAGGACTGGGGGCACTGGACTGAGCAGATCCGACCTTGGCAGGCGGGGGGTGGGGGAGGGTGCCCCTCTTTGTCTCGGTCACGCAGCCGTGACCAGAGGAGAGAGTGGAGGACCCCTGGCTCACGGCCTATGCCCCCTCCCTCACCAGAAAACCCACCCCAAGCCAGCGCTCCCTGCAAAGGACCTTCTCCTCTGTTTACACTGACAGCACCCACTTTGGAGTATGAATCGATACCGGCATGGATTCATTTGAAAAGTATCCTCCCCTCCCTTTTACATTTTCAGGATAAAAGCAAAGAATCCGGGATAAAAGCAAGACCCTTCCCTGGAAAACACGAAACTGGAAATCTTCCTAAGAGGGCAAAAAATACCCCCTTGACTTGTCATCGTCGGGAAATGAATCACCTCCGTTCAGCAGAAGTTTGCCTATTGTGCACCCCCTTCTTTCTTTTGGTTTTGTAACTGCTCGGTGTCTTAACAGAAACCGTCCTGCAATCTGCCATGCGCCGCTCTTTTGGACGATGGACTCGGGAGGGCAGGGTGCTGGATGGGCATTCCTAGTGGACACACGATGGTGTTTGTTGAAAAGCATGCTGCTCGGATGTGAAGTTGCGTCTACACTTTTCGTTTTGGTAACTTTGATTCATGGTCTCGAAACGACCTGCTTCCTGGCTCTGCAAGACGGGCCAGTGGAGGATCTGTGGCTCTCTGACAGGGGAGCCACCGGAACTTTTCATCTAGGGTTTCTCCTTGTGGGGGGGGGGGTTCCCCAAAGCCCTGGGGTATCAAAGCCCAGCCTTGAGATAATTCCATACGCTGGACAAGAGGCGCCTCTCAGGGCATGAAGTACGTCTCTGTCAGGGGCTGAGATTTTGCCTGGAACCCATTTCTCAGTTATCTTGGGAAGAGGGCTTCTCCCTTCCTGCAGCGCAGTGTTCCCGAGGGTAAGACAGGACCCCGTCCTCACCTGGGGGACACTAAGGTAGAATATACGGAGAAGCTCCCATGCTGGACAAGGGGCTGACTGACAGTAGGCTGAGAGCCTTCAATCCCCAACTAACACTTGGGATTAACTACACACCAAACGTGCAATAGGCTGCCCAAAGGACTCTAAATGAAAGTAAGGCATTGCACATCGAGCAGCGACTCACCAAGAGCGCCTGGTGGTCTCTTAAGGCAAGCCCTCCTCGCGTTGGGAAAACACAGCTAATTTTTTTTTACGGTCACCCACTATTTTGGCATCTTTTCTCAAATGTCACATCTTTATAGTTCAACTTTCAGCCTGGCCTTTTATTACTTTAAAAACTATTGCTTTGCATATGTCAAGACAAAAGATAAATATCTATGCCTAGTCAATTTGTTATTTATATATTTCTTTCAAGAAGTCAAATATCAGATCACACTGAAAACAGATTTGCAAGCTTGTGCTGAGAAAGTATTTGAATATTATAGCATTATGCATTTATGTGTCTTTGTTCAAAGTTTTAAAAAAATGTGCTGTCTGGGCCAGATTCTTCCTTGGCTTCGCAGAACTGGGGAAGCATGAAGGTGGGCAGGCTCCTTCTGGCTTCAGACATCTTAGTACGGAGGCTGCAATAGTTCTCTGATTGACTCACGCACACATCAAACACCAAAGTATTTTTCGAAGACGTGTATCTCATAATTAAAAAAGGGATAAATGATTCTGTGTGAGTTTTCCAGGGGAGATCTCCACAGTGACACAAAATTGAACAAGTATTGAAGATTGACGTTGGGGTCTGCAGTCTTCTCGGTATGAATCTATCCATCTACCTACCTGTCTGTCTATCTGTCATCTACCTGTATATATACTTACCTATCTACCTATCTGTACGTCCATCCATCCATCCCCTATCTATTTGACGAATTCATCATATACCCCTTAATTGACTTATGCCAAACTATCTTTCACTTCTCCAAGTGCCGAGCACAAAGCAGAGGATTTGCTCCACGACAGTGGTCCACTCTGCTGTTGGAGTGGAAGAGACTTGTTCAATTCAAAAACAGAAGGTTCACTGGCAAACAGAGGGGCAAAAACTGAAGAACATTTACCAACCCATCAGCCTATTATGAAATCAAACTGATATCAATATCAATTACAGAAAAACCTTGGATTGCAAGTAACTTGTCCCGTAAATTTCCCACGAAATGAGCAAACATTTCTAATACATTTTAACATGATAAAGGAGTGATGTCTTGCAATATGAGTAGTACATGATCCCGAACATCACATGATCACAACTGAGCCAATGGTTCCCCTCTCTCTCTCTCTCTCTCTCTGGCTGCAGGATTGTGGGTGATTGTCTCCCATGGTTGGATGCAGGATGAGCCTGGTGCTGGCCGAGGTTCAGGAATGCTGACCTAGATGGTCTCCTCTCCAGCTTTGAATCCTAATGGGAATTGCCCTGCAAACCACACACTCGCGTCCCTTCAGGCTCCATCGTGTCTCCCACGATATGTATCCGCTGCGGACACCCTTTGCTACCCACTATAGCTGAGGATTGCGCTCTGTCCTGGCTCTCCCTCCTCCCTAAGTCCGGCCCTTCGTCAGGCTACTCTGTGCTGTCTTTGGACCACGGATCCAGTTTCTTGGCCTGAGTTGGTTTGGCTGATAGAAGGAAGCAGGAGTGAAGGTGTGCGCATTCCCAGCCCAGGCCTGGAGAGGCTCCAAGCATTCCATTTGTTCCCTTGAGACTCTGCCCTCATGGTGGGATGGGGGCACCAGTGTCCACACGCTAATTCCATGAGGGGGAAGAGAGACACTCAACACGGAGCACGCCCGTCCCTGCCAACCCCGGCTGGGATCCACGACACTCTGCTGGATACGTGTTCACAGCTAGCCAAGCCCAGCCAGCCTAAGCTTATCACAGGTGCAGGAGCCTAGGTGGGCCAGCAGAAACCTCCGATCCCTTGCACAGTCATGGACCGACAAGAAATCATAAATACAGTAAAACCCTGGATTACAAGTAACTTGCTCTGCGAGTGTTCCGCAAGATGAGCAAACATTTCTGATACATTTCAGCTTGATAGACGAACGATGTCTTGCAATATGAGTCGTACGTGACACCGAATGTCACATGATCACAACTGAGCCAATGGTAGCCCCCCCACCCTACTTGCTCACGCTCTCTCTCTCTCTCTCTCTCTCTCTCTGTTTCTCTCTGTCCTTCACTGTGGAATTGGGAGTAATCATCTCCCACGCTTGGATGCTCTGTCTCAGGCTGCCATGTTTGGCAGAAATCAGTGATTTTTCACAAAATTGGAAGGTGCCCACAACTGGCACTAGTGTATTTTTTGTCATTTCCAAGCACCTAAGGACAGTCCTTTGCTTTTCCATCCAAGAGTGAGCCTAGGAATGCTTTGCCTCATTCTAGGTCACGACGCCTGCAGATGTAGACCCTTTCCTACCTTATGGCCAGTTGCATGAAATACAGTCTATGACAAGAGTTTATTGTACTGTTCTGTAGGCAACATCCATGTGAGTGTATCCAATGGCTCCCATGCAGAAAGAGATTCCATTGAGCCAATAGCAGTGATCGTTAGTGATGGTGAAAGTCGTCCTACACAATAACCCTCCTCCTGTCTCTTGTCTCCCTCACACCAGCCCTGGAGGTTTTCAAAGGTAAGGGCAGGTTAATTTGTTTATTTTTCTTTATATTTTGTATTGTCTTTATTAGTTTGCATTATATTACAGTATTGCAATCATTTCTTGTATATATACAAGGGCTTTGGATTACAAGCATGTTTCTGGAATGAATTATGCTTGTAAACCAAGGTTCACTATAGTTGAAAATCTCAGGGCTATTTTCAGACCCAGTGACCATTAATGAATCGTCCCTTCTGTGGCCAGAGTTTGGATGTCACTGTCAGGTGGATGTGAGATAAGGAGATGGAAGGACAGGAGGAAGGTATGTGATAAAGTGGTGGGTGCTCCTGTCCCCTGACATCTGTGGCACCCCCTCTTCTCTGGGAAGGTCCCCATACCAGGCAGTGCCCTGAACCTCAGCCAGATGCTATCTTCCAGAATTTTCCCCCACCCCTCTGAGGCAAGTGGTATGACTACCCCCTTTTCAGATGAGGAGACTGAGGAGCAGAACCCGAGAGCCACACAGCAAGCAGCTGGAGCATCTGGCACGTACCAAGGCCCCGGGGTCAGGCCTGGACCCCCTAATCCTGACCCTGCAGGGGAGGGAAGGCCAGAGCTGGGACATAGTCTGCTCCCCTCACTCACTCTGTGCGAAACCGCAATGGGCCGAACCCCCCTGCTCCTAGTGGGGGCCCTCACTCCCCACCCCATTATGGGGTTTGTTTTTATTTTTCATTAACACAATGACATCTTTTCATGGCTTAGAAGGGCCTATTTATCAGACAAGGCAGAAAGCCCTATGATTGTCTTCCTCAGGTTTTAATTTTTTTTCAGTGCAATATGATCTATACTTTAGATGAATGTGTGTGCATGGAGCTGTAAACCTCATCCTGTATCCTTTCAGCAAATATTTATGGAGCCACTATAATGTGCCAAGAAGAGGTTTATGGGATGGGGCAGAAGAGAACAGATATACTCCCTGTCCTCCTCCACCTTTCTGTCTCGCTGTGGAGAGAGACGGTGAGTATGCACGCACAGCATTATGGTGCGTGTGATACGGTACGATATGATGTGCCATGATACGAGGAAAATATCACATAGCTTAATACATGATTGTATGTAACATAACCAAAAGAAATGTAGTCTCAGGTGCAAATAAATTCTATGAAGAAAAAGCTAAAGATGAGAAACATATACTTCCAGCCCAGGAAAAAGGTGACATAGGTTGTTGATGCATTCTGTAGAAAACGTTAGAAATATTGGGATTAGATATTTGGTAGATAAGTAAAGGTTTTTCAGAGAAACAGAACAAGCAAGACACGTGTCCATATAGATACTGATATAAATCCATTGGTTTAGAGGTATAGCAGATGTAGACAGATGATAGGTGATAGCTAGCTAACTAGTTAGAGGATAGATTGATGATAGATACATAGATGATAATAGATAGATAGATAGATAGATAGATAGATAGATAGAACAAAATGGAAATTTATTTTAAGGAATTGGTTCATGCAGTTCTGGGAGCTGGTGAGTCCCAAATCCATCAGGAAACCTACAGGGTGCAAACTCAGTCAGGATTTCTATTCACTAATCTCCACGAAAATTGCTTTCCTGTGAAGACTTTCAGCGAATTGGAAGAGGCCCATCTGTGTCATGGAAGATGATCTCCTTTCCCCAAAACCCACCTCACTGCAGGTGTCAACCACATCTACAAAATGCATCCACGGTGACATCTAGACTCACGTCTGACTAAATAACCAGGTACTACACGCCCACCCCCGCTGACACAAAATCTAAACATCACAGATCCCAAGCCAGATCCTACGGACACCTTGACTCCCAGGAGGCATTCTGGGGCTGGGGCTGCAGTGACCCAAGCCTGTGTCTAGCTGCCGTATAAGTGGGCATTTGAAGCCAATGACCAGATTGTTCATAGGGTGGGGACAAAAAAAAAAAAGTTAAAATTGCTTCATAGGAGGGTAAAGAGGTGAGTTTGGGGGCCTACACATGTGTTTTCTGTGTGTTTTGATCAACATCTTTAAAATTCCTTAAACTCTATTATTTTTAACTGTAACTCTGTTGGAGTCATGGGTTTCACTGTGATCTGTGGATCCACATAGCTCTCTTGATTGTTAGCAATATCCTGTAATCCTTGCCTCTGTCACCAGCTACCCTGAGTCTCTGATCAGGACAAAGTACATGCCTCCTGAGGATGTGTCGTAGAATGTGGTCCACATCCACACTGGAATATTATTCAGCCTTTAAAAAGGAAGAGGGGCGCTTTGGGCGGCTGAATCCAATGGGCTTCCAATTTCGTCTCAGGCCATGATCTCATGGTTCACGACTTTGAGCTCTGCATTGGACTCTCTGTTGTCAGTAAGGAGCCTGCCTCAGATCCTCTGTCCCCCCCTTCTTTCTGAACCTCCCCTACACTCTCTCTTTCCCTCTCTCTCTGCCCTCCCCCACTTGCGCTCTCAAAAATAAATAAACGTTTAAAAAACAACAATAAAATAAAAAAAGAAGAAAATCCTGCTACAGGAAACAACATGGGTGAACCTGTAGGACATTATGCTAAAGGAGGTAAGTCAGACACAGAAGAGCAAACACTCCATGACTCCCCATGTATGAAGGATATAAAATAACCAAACACACAGAAGTAGGCAGAAGGAAGGTGGTCATCAGGGTCTGAGGGGGAGGGATATGGGAACAACTGTCCAAGGAATATAAAGTTATAGTGACCCAGGAGGGCCACATTCCCAAGATTTGCTGTGCCACATCAGGCCTACAGTTAACAAGGTATTGTGAATTGGTTAGAGCTCATGTTAAGTGCTCTTACAATCAAAACACAAAGCAAAACAAAAGACAACAGAACACAACACAAAGGGATACATGGAAATGTTTGGAGGTGACAGATGGTCCATGACCTTGATCTTGGTGAGGACAGTATAAGTGTATCAATCTGTCCAAACTCTTCAAATTGTACACATTAATTATGTGTAGTTTTTGTGTATACCACTTATATCTCAATAAAGTTGGAAAAATAAAGTGGAGAAAAAAGTAGAAAAGTAAATAAAAATAGACTGCAAATGCATCTAATTAGTCCCTCCAGTCCTAGTGAGTAACTGCATCTAAAAGGTACCAGGAGTAAAGTTACCACCTGGGGGACACTGGCCCCTGTGTGTCCTACCATCATCAGTGACTCGGAGGAGCACCTGGAAGTCACGTTCCTCAAACCCGTGGGTGTTTGAGAACGAAACATAATTTAGACTTTAAAGGCAATGTCAGAAATATAGGGTGCAGCATGAAAATGCAAAAGAGGCATTTGTACAACAAAAACTCTGGTAGCTGCATTATCACAGCCGTGAAGGATGCCCAGGAGGAGAGATGTTATGTTGCATTGCCCCTTTTTCCTCTGGCCACCCGAAAGGAAGTGGATTTGTGTTTATACTCACTCCGGAAGTCACCATTGAGAGTAGACATGGGGGACCAGAGCACAGTCAGAGGAGAGGGCCTGTAGGTCTCTTTGGGGAGGAGGCCGGCTGAACGACCAGAGGATATGGAGTGTGTGCTCGAGGGTAGGAGACATCATGGCACCCCCACTGCATCATGTATGTTTTCCCGATGGTACTTCATGGTGGACGGACCAGAACCCAAAGACCCAGGGTGCATGGAGTGTCTCCACCAGAACAAAGACACAACAAGTCTTCTGGAGAGGGGTCTGATGGAAGGGGACACATGCCAACAGCCTGCATGGACTGAGGTCCCCCTCCCCTAACACCACCCTAGAAAGACAGAGCCCTGAGGACAAGACCGTCCCAATCCCTTGGTCTTGTAACCCCTCCAAGCTGACACAACTCGGGGACGGTGCCATCTGACACAGGTTTGAGCTTCGAGAACAGATTCGAGATAGAGATTAGACTAGTTTCCAGACAAAATTCTGTGTCTTTCACACTTGAGTGCGTGGATTGAGGCCTAGCCCCACTCTACATATGAACGCATTCAAGGTGGTGCTGGAGATTTCATCGGGAAACAGGAATGAGGGACGGACACCATCCTCCCGAGGTTTTGTTTTGCCTGCTCTCCTCTTCCCTGCTCATTGTTCAAAGGTCAAATCATTTATTCTTCCAATTTAATATTAATGACAGCACGCTGTCTTTGATCTTTCAAACAAGCATGACCCAAGTCAACACAAAACAGCTCTGTTTCCGATCGGCCATTGGCAGAGACTTTCTTATATTGTTTTCTCCCTACGAGGCTTCCAGCTTCTGTCAGAATGTGTTCCCTCACTTGGTGGTTGCAGACCCGCCTGACCTCTCTGATCTGTCCTTGTTGGCGAGCACGGCTGCGTCCTGACTGAGGCTGTCAGACCCAGAGCTGGTACTCCAGTCCATACCTGCTATTCGAATGAAGATATTGGCATAGAGGAACACATTTTTATAATGTGAAGTAAATGTCAAAATGAAAAAAAAAAAAGTCTATGCACATGAATAATAGAGGGGAAGCTTCAAAACCGGCATAAATCATTATTTTGGCAGGTAATTTTTTATATCTTTGTGTGCTATCTTTTTTCTATTGATAAATTTATCAGTATAAAATACAGACTATTTTTATGAAATGAATACATATGAATTTAAAACAAGGTACAATTATGGAACACACAGCATCACACAAGCAATTCCAGACGTGAGTTCGAGGTGGCAACTCTTCTCACGATTTTCAGGAGTTTATTACTTTTGCAAAAAATAAATAAATAAATAAATAAATAAATAAATAAATAAATAAATACTTTAGGGCTTACATACGCTGAATATCTTAAGCTGAATGGTAATTTCATGTGGACAAAATGACAAGAAAGAAACCAGTTTTAGTTGTCTGAAGCAGAGACCTGGTATTTCCCTGTTTGGTGAATCAGTGACAAAAATGAGCATGTGCCCCCAGAGCAAGGGACGCCGGGGAGCAGACTTTCGAGAACGTGCACACTGCCCACTCCCTTCCCTTTATTTCTTAAAGCATTCTCTTGGACATCTGCCAGTGAGGGGATTTTGAAACCTCTTCTATTTGACAACCACAGCAAGTCTGGCGTCCTTCTGATCATTTTCCTTCTGCGTGAATGGGACCCCCTCATGCCTGTATGCATGCATGCCTGTTTGCACACATGCATGTAGTGGTATGTGCATGCCTGTGTTTGTACAGGGGTGTGTGTGCGCGCCCTGCTTCCAGTGTAGCTGTGCTCCTCTGGGGAACCTCAGAGAAATCTTTCTGGAAAACAAATATGATCATGCCAAGCCCTGTTTGCACAGCTCTAGTGACCTTCCATCACCACCATGACAAACCCATATTCCCTGTCTTGGCAAACATGGCTGCCACCCACCCCTGACTTTATCAGCACGTGTCTCCCTCCTACATTCAGAGGACCTGGGACTAATGACATATAAATGTCAGAGCCCCTCCAAGGGCTTCTTCACTTCCTCATGTATGTATGTGTATGTATGTTGGGAGTGGAGGCTACTTAAAAAAGATATACATATATATACACATATATACATATATATATATATATACACACACACACACACACACACACACGCATATTTTAAGTAGCCTCCACTCCCAACATGGAGCTTAATGCAGGGCTTGAACTCACGACCCCAAAATCAAGACCCGAGCTGAGATCAAGAGTCAGATGCTTGACTGACTGAGCCTCCCAGACGCCGCTGCATGTTTTTCTCAAAGATTGCATAAACATCATGCTTCACCAGGTCTACATCCAAGATCCAGCCTCAGTAAATTACTTTATCTCTTGACTCTGCCCTATCCTCACTCCCTATTCTGGCACCACTCGCTGCTCCCGAGGGTCTTTCCTCCTGTCTCCGTGGGGCAAAGGGCACAACTTCCAGCGTGGACCATCCTGCAATAGAGCACATTACGTTTCTTTATACCATACGACACGACAGATCGGATGGTGATTATACAATCGCAAGAGCATGTTTGCTTTCTATTCCCTGTTCTCAACTGATACACCGTCGCAAATTAATGCATGGTAATTGCATGAATCAGTACAAAAGGCAAAGGTATTTTGGTGTGAAGTACCCAGATTAAAAATCAAAGTGTTTAGGGGCGCCTGGGTGGCTCAGTCAGTTAAGCGGCCGACTTTGGCTCAGGTCACGATCTCGTGGTCCGTGAGTTCGAGCCCCGCGTCGGGCTCTGTGCTGACAGCTCAGAGCCTGGAGCCTGTTTCGGATTCTGTGTCTCCCTCTCTCTCTGACCCTCCCCCGTTCATGCTCTGTCTCTCTCTGTCTCAAAAATAAATAAACGTAAAAAAAAAAAAATCAAAATGTTTGGGGCCTGACTCAAGTTACAGGCGGTGAAGAGCTACACTCACCCACGCATCAAGCCAGTTTGCTGAGCTGGTGGCCAGAAGGACCATCTCAATGTCAGATCCATGTTTTCGGCAAAGCGAGTGGAGCTTCCCCCGAGCCCTGACTGCCTGTGTGCCCTTGGACAAGCAGCTGATCTCTGAGTGTGACCTCAGTGTGGCCATCTGTAAAATGTGGTGACAATATCGCCTGCCCCCCATGGGGTACCAGCAATAAGCATGTGACGGTATGTCAGACTCTTGGGGCAGAGACTGGCCCAGAGTGAGCCCTCAGAGAGGGGCTTACATTTATTATAAGATCTTTCTGCCTGTGCCTCTGGGCAGGTGTAGGAAATGCAGCCCCACAAAGGTGCAATTGAGGTGAAAATGAAAATATCAGATGGGAGCAATTGTCGAGTCGGAGGAAGAAACAGAAGCAGAAGAGAAAGGCCCAGGGCGGCTGGCTTCAGGGGACGCCCAGCAGTGAGCTCCCGATCAGTGCTTCCTCTCACATCCATCTTTCGCCCACCTAGCTCACACAGAATGGGACTAAATGCATTCCTGACTGATTTGAGCTGTCATAATTGGACTTTTATGAGTTTTGGACTTTTATTTGACATACCCAGTATTTGGATCTTAAATCTATCTCTAAAGTCTATGGTAGATACAGAGAAAAGGAGAAGTGTGGATAATTCCGTTAAAGCCAAACAACGTGGCCCCCAGACCAGCCTCTCGGCGGGCTGAGCCGACACGCAGGCAGTGAGTGCAAGCGAGGGGTGCCCAGCTCGGGGAGGGAGAAAGGGCAACCCGCCTCCCCCATGATTTACAGCCGCTGGACCCTGCTGCGCGCGGGTAATGGATGGGGGCCAGCGGTGGAAAATGCCACGCCGGGACAGGCAGGTCATACAGCTCAAAGTCAGAACAATAGAGGGCTAATTCATTTAACAGATTGGATACCCAGGGACCACAAATGACAGCTTAAAAGACTGAGAAATGCCCAGTGGGTCCGGTGGGAACACTGCAGGTTGCAGGAGAAATGCGCCTTCACTCGGGGGCTCCCGAAAGGCTGATTTGCATTCCTGGGAAGGCAGGCAGGAGCAAATTAGCTAATGGAAAAGGGGGAAGTGGGTCTCGTGGAATTTACTAGCGTGAATAAGACCCTTGGTCAACACTGTTGTGAAACTACCCGTAAGCATATCTAGGCATCTGTAACCCTAAAGGTTTTCAGCAACGCGTCTGAACAGGTACATTTAATGGGGCACAAAGAATTTCTTCAGGTATCTTTTGTCCTTTGAGCAACCGTCACCCACCGTCCGGTGCGACGATCATGACTGAAAGTAAATTGATGGTGATCTTTGTGGTCAGTGGGTTGGGAACGCTGGGCACCATCACCTGGTGCCTTGACTCTTTCTCCCATGATCTACCTTCTTTGTATGTTTTTGTTTTTTAATGTTTACTTATTTCTGAGAAAGAGAGTGTGAGTGGAGGGGGGACAGAGAGAGGGAGGGAGAGAGAATCCCAAGGAGGCTCCGCACAGTCAACTCAGAGCCCCACTCAGGGCTCTGTCTCGTGGGCCACGAGATGGTGAACGGAGCTGAAATCAAGAGTCAGGTGCTTCACCCACTGAGCCACCCAGGCGCCCGTCATCACTAGTTTAAACGCTAAATGAAGGGTTGTTGCTGTGCCGGCCCCCCTGAAGTGTGTTATTTGATGATAACCTCTCCAGGAGGATTTCCCGACCGCAGGGCCACCTCACGGCAGACTTGATGAACCGCACCCATGGTCATGCAGAGCCTTGGATGATCTCCACTCCTTAGACCTTCTCCCTCTGCCTCCATGGGCTCACCCTCACTTCACTTGTCTCCTTCATAAGCTGGATGCCAAGGCACGGGGGTGACGGCACTCTCCTGCTGCCTCCTCTCCCCTCTGTGGCCTCCTGAGCAGCTCCCATCCAGAAGGGCACGGGCACGCACTGGGCCACACTGGTCCCGCCGAGCACCAGGGAGGAGCGAGGGAGGCACCGTCCAGGCAGGTTGGTGCCTGGCGAATCCCTGCCTCCCTCTGACCATCCTCCACTCGCTTGCACCATCCCTCAGCCCCCCTGTCACCAGTAGGCACCTTCTAGCAAGAATCCAAGATCCCCCAGTAGCTCCTGTTGAAAACAAGCGAACAAAGCAAGCCCTGACTCCTATTCCCTCAGCCGCAACCACTACCCTGTCTGTGTCTTGCCAGCAGGACCCAATCCTGCCCATCCTTCTCTGCTCTTCTGACTGATGCCCCAACTGGCCCCAGTCTGGGGCTCAGCCCGTAGCTTCAGGGAGGCATCAGTGCAGTGTGCAGGACATCCTATCTCTCTTGGGTTCCAGAGACCCTTTCCATCGCGCTCAGCGCCACATGGGCATCCACACTCGACATCCGCTTCTCTGCCCACAGCTCCCGGATGCGGGGCTTCCACAACACCACCCAGTCTGGTCCTTCTGCCCTGAACTCCAAAGTTTCAAGTATTTTCCAAGTCAGCCCCGGGCCCAGTGAATTCTGGAGTTGTGTCCTCATTATCGTTGGACTTAGCCATTTAGAGGTGACGTTCTCTTCAGAAGGGAACAGCCAAGGGGACATACACACCAAGAGTTTCCACAGTCCAGCTCACAGTGAACTTCAGAGAAATCTTCCGTCTTCTCCACGATGGCTTCTATGTGTTCAAGCAGCTGTGAAGTTATACGGTCATTTTGCACGACTAGTCTTCTCATTACCTACCCCGGATAAGTAGAAAGCCTCTCCAGATCATAAACAAGCCCAAACCACTTACATGTTAAGCCATTTGAAAGTTTATGACATCTAGCTGCAAAGCTGTACCTTTGAATTAAATAGATTTATCTGTTTATTAGAGGTTGGGCGTGAGGCCGTCTGCTCGAGGAAGTGCATGGGTCTCAGCCTGGACTCTTCTGCTCCCAGAGAACAATGCCAGAGTGACAGAGTCCACTCTTTCCAGCTGTCCCCTGCCCCTGCCCTGAGAGAAAGGCAGCCTCCGTGACCTGCTCACCTGAGAGCAAAGCCAGGGCCAAGTAACTCTGTGCCCTGACAGTGGGCAATCTTTCTGCTCTGCCTTTAAGACTTTACCATTTGGGGAGGTTCCTCTCTTTCTCTCTCTGTCAGCTTTTTATTCTTTTTTTTTTTTTTATGTTTATTTATTTTTGAGACACAGAGAAAGACAGCATGAGCAGGGAAGGGGCAGAGAGTGGAGGAGACACAGAATCCGAAGCAGGCTCCAGGCTCTGAGCTATCATCACAGAGCCCGACACGGGGCCTGAACCCACCAACCGTGAGATCATGACCTGAGCCGAAGTCGGACGCTTAACTGACTGAAACACCCAGGCGTCCCTAGCTTTTTTATTCTTAACTGAAGCATAGCTGACATACAATATTACATTGGTTTTAGGTGTACAATATATTGATTCAACCAGTCTGTATATTACTCAATGCTTACCATAATAGGATAGTGCCATATATCACCACACAATGTTATTACGATATTACATAGTATAATATATATAATATATTTCATCCATTTATCTCTTGATGGACACTTGAACTTAGTCACCTTGCATAACTGAAACTTCATAGTCGCTGAACTGCCCCGTCCCTCTGTCCCTAGTCCCTAGAAACCATGATTCATTCTGCTTCTATGAGTTCGACTAGTTTAGATTCTTCAGACAAATGGAATCAGTCAGTGTTTGTCCTTCTGTGACCGGCTTATTCTTTACCCATCTGTCCATTGATGGATATTTACATCGTTTCTACATCATTGCATTATTGTGAATGATACTGGAGTGGACATGCCAGTGCAGATATCTCTTCAAGAGCCTGATTTAGATTATTTTGGATCAATATCCAGAAGCCTGTTGTAGCTTATGTCCCACTGGATCTGCCGGATCATATGATAGTTCTCCAGTCAATTTTTCGAGGAACCTCCATGCCGTTTTCCGGAAGACTGTACTGGTTTGGGTTCCCACCAACAGTGAACAAGGGCACCTCTTCTCCATGTCCCCGCCAACTTTTGTTATCTTTTTCCCCCCAGTAATAATCATTCTAACTGGTGTGAAGTGATATCTCTCTGTGGTTTTGATTTGCATTGATTAATAATGTTGAAAACTTCTCATGTGCCTTTGGCGGTTATACGTCTTCTTGGAGAAATGTCTATCCAAGTCATTTGCCTATTTTTTAAAATCAGGTTACTACTTTTTCCATTGACTTACAGATGTCTCTGTTATATTTTGGATATGAACCCAAGAGGGGTCTTCAGGAACCAGAAGGTTTATAAACGGAGACTTACCTTTTCTTCTGTGATTCGTGGAGTCTTACTCCCCAACTAGACTGACTAACTCCATTTAATACTTCTGTTCAACAGTGATTATAAGACCCCGAAGCAAGACATGGTCACTGTAGTTGAACATTTAGACAAAGCGTCGGGAGACGTAAACCAGCATAGATAAGTAGAGCTTACACGTCCTGGAAAGTGTTCACATCCCTAAATAAGTCAAGTCCACCGAGGAAACTGCGTATTCCCACGGTAAGGCAATATTTATCTGACCTTAGAGCACCATTAGTACGTCCACAGACACTAGGGAAGTCCTGTCATAACATTAAAATATAATTAAGCCACCATTTCACCCATTTTTAAATTGCGACTCTAGAACCACTCAGAAGGCATTCTCCGCCATCCTGGCAGTGACCAGAAACTACATTATTTTCTCAGGTGCTATTTGAATAAAATCTGATTAAAAGCGTGCTATTGGCACAACACCTGCCATCTTATTGACGTGCTCGTAGCAGGCACAGAGATCGGTACCAAGAAGGGAATACATTTGGTCTATTTCTGTGATTATTAATTCCGAAGACATTACGACAGTCTTAATTTTTGCTAAAAATGCTAACTTGTTGAAATAGTAATCTGTGAATAATTCCCCGAGCTATTTTACTGCTTTTTCCTGCCCATTGAACTTGACCCCTCCATCCATAGGAAGCGTTATAAATTTTTAAAATTTCCTGCGAGCTGGACATTTTAATGAACCACGCACAGCAGTGTCCTGTCAGTGGCCGGCGTGTCGGCCGGCGAGGGGAAATTTATCTCACCGGCACAATACGGTGCCGCTGCTTTCCGCCAGGGCCTGGACTAATTCCACTCTGCGGTTTCCTGAATTAACAAGGCTTGTCTTCCAGCCTTTCGACATGGGGGCACTCTGTTCCAATCTCACTTGACTGCTGGCCTCCCCATCCTCCCCCAGGACGCCTGGGACTTAATCCACCTGGAGCCTTGGTAACCAAGTTCTGCCTCCCGACCTTCGTGATGGATGCTTCATCTTTTATGTGTCTCCCTGCCCTCGACGCGCCCCTCCACCCACCGGTCAGCACACACGCCCCTCATCTTTCTAGAAGAAAGAATCACGTCTGACAAGCGAGCGGTTTGTCGCGAGCGCTAACACAGTTACAGTTAGAGAGGGCAGTAACTCCAGCTGTCAAGCCTCAAATGCTAACAGATCGTGGGCTGGTACTTGGGCCGAGCGTTGGGTCACTCGTAATTTCAGCCACGGACACAACTGTTCTGTGGGAATATGACATACTTCTTTAGGTGTTAAATCAGCCCTGGGACAATTTGTCTGCCAAGCTCAGCATGGGAGGAAGTAAAATACCAAGGCTGCGTCACATAATTACATCCCAAAGCCCACGGAGGTTGGCACTTATCTCCCTGCGTGGACAGTTCTTAAAGGAACACTGGGGAAGGGACTCGAGACAGAGTGGGAAGAAGCAGAGGGAATGTTGGCAGGAAGGGGAGAATTTGCATACTGAGCATTAGTCCAGAAATCCGTCTTGTGTCGCGCTGAGCGGTCCTTGCTCCGTGTGCATATGCTCCTTATCAGATCTGGGGACGACTGCCCCTCCCCCGCCCGTGCTGCACAATGGCGCTGATAAAATGGAAGCAAATTTCTTCTATTAATGAGTGACGGTGATGGCAGTGCAATGAAGTTGTTCCATGATATTGTTATATATGCAAGGTGCAAATAACCTAGTGTGAATAATCACAGCCTGTGTCCTTTTAAATGATTTTTCTCCCCATTTAAAGGAAAGCCTTTGATGTGATAATATTAATTCCCTCCGTGCTGGAAGGAAGAGGAAAAAAAAAAAAAAAAACTCAGAGAAGCGGAAATTAACTGAGTAATGCGATGTCAGTCAATCTTTTCAGCCGAGGCCTTATTAACTGCTAATCATTTTGTCATTTTGTCGCTCAAAGTAATAAATTGATAGGAAGGGACGGGGATGTCGTATGTTTACTTTTATTAGCTTTAAACAGAAACAGTTGTGGAGACATTACATTATCGAGACGTGTGGCATTTAAGTGGTTTCTGTAAAGCACATCACTATTTTCCTTCCTCACCGGTGTCTGATTGTCGTAATTTTGAAGAATCCGGCTGTCTGGAAAAAAAAAATGTAAAAAAAAAAATTCTATCCAGACCTTGCCCAGAGTTCTATCCCCAGAGTTGTATCAGGATTATACCAGGCATTTGATTACATCCAATTTGTCAGGGGTAGCTCTGGGAGGGAGGGGGTGAGGGGGGGACACCTGACAGGGACACTCATGGCTGGGTACGCCATCACCTTAAAGACGAGTAACTTTGGAAAATCCCATCTCTGTGTCGGAACCCAGTGCTATGCCAGAGACTGGGGCCCACGGAAGTTATGCAAGAAGGAGAAACATGCCACTGACTGTGGAGACGGGGGTGAGTCACCATGGGGCCACACGGATACCCCATTTCCACGTACTGTGCTGACAGATACGTGTAGGCCAGTGTCCTTGACCCGTTCCATCCCGCACGAGATCAGAGGTCTTGCTGACATCTTGGATAGAGAATGACTGGCTGGATCTCGGTCACTGTGGACACAGTTAGAATCTGATGGGTCCAGAGCAAGCCTGTGGACCTCACCCCCACGTGCGTTCTGGCAGCCAGAACTTCTCCCTCCAGCATGTGACTCAGAAGAGCAAGAGGAACATCGACAGGTGAAGTGGAATTCAGGAGGCCCCACCCTGCCGTTGTGCAGCATCCCCAAGTGAGCTTGGAGCTCGGAAGTGGAGGGCAGATGGAAACACATCCTCAGCGCCAGCCCTTAGGTGCTGCTGAGGCACATGGGACCTAGAGCTCTCCGTGGAGGGACATCCACGGGTCCGCCTGGGCATGGCTGTTGGAGGTGCCGGTGGGCAAACCGGTGGGCCTGAGTTCCAACATTCAGCTGCTGGAATTCACTGGTTTCCAAAGGAAAGTTGTCCACACAGGCCGAAAGGCTCTGCAGAAGCAGTAGTTGCTCTGTATCTTCTTCTGCGGGTTTCCTCCTTGAGCCAGACCTCATCATCGTTTCCGGAAAAAGTAAAGGACTTCTGCTCGCAATACTGAGGAGTCCCCCATTGCTCACTGCACAATGAGGCATCTGTGGGAACTGTTTTCCCGAGGAATTTCTAGTGCCTTTGGTGAAGGAAGCAAGCCTGGACTTGATGTTTGAGTTGATGAGAAACTTACTGGTTTCTGATAAGAGGCTGTGGGCGATACTTGGAGATTTTTTTTTTTTTTTCCTCTGGAGAGAGTTACTTCAAAGGTGCAAAAATGTCTTCCCCCTTATCTTCAGTCTTTTTGAAGTGAGGGTAGGTCCCGCTGGCCAGTTCAAATATCTTCATCTTTCAGCCGCCTGCTTACAGTCACTAGAACCACATGAATGGAGGGTAACAAATGTTGAATGGCTACTGATAAAAAAAAAAAAATTGCAAAGGAACCGTCTCGTGAAACGCTAAGGCCGGTCGCTGTGTGCCCGCTTTTCCCGGGATGAGATGGCAGAGGCCTCTCCTGATTTTCCTTTGGTTGCTCAGTTGTGTATTCAATAATCACGTCAATGTCATTAGTCTCCAGGCACCAGGGTGGACCAACCCCTGAGGAGCCTTCGCTACATGAATATGACAATCTTCCGATGGGTAAGACACAGGTTTTACACACTGCTGGAAAATTATGGGTCACAGATATCAATAAATCTCTAGAAGCTTTGGAGTGCTAGGTCGTTCCCTTGGTTCAGCATCTGACTCTTGATTTCATCTCAGGTCGTGATCCCAGGGTCCTGGGATTGAGCCCAGTGTCAGGCTCTGTGCTGAGTGTAGAGCTGCTTAAGATTCCCTCTCACACGCCTGGGTGGCGCAGTCGGTTAAGCGTTCGACTTCAGCCAGGTCACGATCTCGCGGTCCGTGAGTTCGAGCCCCGCGTCAGGCTCTGGGCTGATGGCTCAGAGCCTGGAGCCTGTTTCCGATTCTGTGTCTCCCTCTCTCTCTGCCCCTCCCCCGTTCATGCTCTGTCTCTCTGTCCCAAAAATAAATAAACGTTGAAAAAAAAAATTAAAAAAAAAAAAAAAGATTCCCTCTCACTCACCTTCTGCCCCTCTCCCCTACTCACACATCCTCTCTCTATATATAAAATAGAAACAAAATAATAATTAAATAAAAACCTAGATGTTCTCTTTTATAGGACATTCGTTTAAAACAAATGCTTCCTTTCTGTAATTTGTCATATTCTGCTTTCTTTTGACCCCTGAGTTTAACCCATGTAAGCATTTACTTTTATAATGTTTATTTATTTTGCGGGGGCAAGAGAGAGAGCGTGCGACTAGGGGAGGAGCAGACAGAGAGAGAGACACAGAATCCGGAGCAGGCTCCAGGCTCCGAGCTGTCGGCACAGAGCCTGACGCGGGGCTCGAACTCAGAAACTGTGAGATCGTGACCTGAACCGAAGTTGGACTGAGCCATCAGGCATCATTTCAGTCAAGATGTGACCAATACTTTTTTCTTGCCGCTGCTCAGTCCGAATGTGAAAACAAGAAGCAACCGCTCTCCTCTTCTTGAAATTCACTTGTAAAAGCCGTAAGTGGGACCGGCAAGTTCATGAGAAGTCACTTGGGTGTATCACACTGTCCACACGAACTCAATCTCTCGCTTCTCCTTACTTACATCAGCCTCTGCCCCAACTGGCCCAGTGGTCAGCTGTGTGACAAAAGGAGACTTTTTTCTGTTAATTGGATGAAACATCCATCATACGTGTAGTGAAGAAAAGGTGACGTATTCTTTATCGAGAACTCACCTTATTAGGCATTCTGCCCCCAGTCCGACATCCCTGGTACAGAAACACATCCCGGAGAAAAAGCCATCAGAAAAGTGGCTGCGAAATGTCATAGCTCTGAGGGTGTCATATGCTCAGAAGTGCTCAGAATGTCAAGCCGCCACCACACGCTTGCCAACTGCAGGATGCTGCTGGAGAGTCAGCTGTGGACCTGAGCAACAGGTGTTTGTGTGGAGAGGAGCCAGAGAACACAAGCACGTGATGTGTCCCAAGAGAGATCGAGGCCACCATCCAGGCACAACCAGGAGCTGATTCACGAAAACCCTCCTCATCTCGGCTGCCCTTGGTTGAAGTTTGTTATTAGTGACCCCAAAGACAAGTATCAGAATAGAATAGGGTGGGATGGGCTAGCAGTGGAGATAATATGACAACACAACCATCTGGATCCTTCCTGGCATCTCACCTGACGCAGCAGTCAGATGCTACGGCAGTCAGGAGCTGGGGGATGTCCCCCGCAGCATCACCTGTGGGGTGTCCCTAGAAGAAGAAGCAGACTGAGCAGAAGCCACTCTGTCTGTGCTGCTGACCTACCTGACGCAATGAGATGGAAAAGTAGAGCACCGAGGTGTCTGGCTCCCCATCGGAGCACAGAGGTGACCTGGCCCCTTGCCCTTTCTCTCTTCCACGTTGCCCGCACCCTGCGAGAGCCACCCTGAGGAGGCCACCTGGCAAAGATGTGCCAAGGGTCCGACAGGGGGGGACCAAAAGGCAGGATCGTGGTCCCTGTGGGGATCCTTGGAGAGCAGTGTCCTGCTCTCAAGCAGAGGCCTGCAAACCTCACGCAGGATGAAAAGAAGAAGCGTGTTCTTGTAGAACACATTCTAAACGATCGAACTCCAACCACCTTCCTGTGCCTGGTCGCACAACCAGAGCCTTGTCTGTGTTGTTTTCAGACACCGCCAGGAAGGGGTGTGTCCTCTCACCTGAAGCTGGCGCTGGCTTTGAAGCTACGCAGGCTGCACATGCTGTGAGTTGGTACTCGAGTCTCCCTGGCTTGGAAACTTCTCCATGCTCAGACCACAGCCATGACATCCAAAGTGTGGACCACTGTCTCACGTCTCGGGAGACTCATGCTCTGGGGTTTCATCCGCTTGCTTGTTGATGTCTAGGCCCCTTGGCAGTGGGGTTGGAGGGAGTTTTCTCTGGAAAGCTCTCTCACTTTCTGCACTTTTTGTTGGCAGTGGGGAGATAATACAACGGTGCGTAAAAAAATCTTCATTCACGGGCAGAAGCCACGAATCAACACTCTGACAAAGAAGACATCCAGATGGTAACAGACACATGAAAAGTGCTCAACATCACTCATCATCAAAAAACACAAATCAAATCAAAACCACGATGGGATTCCACCTCACATGTACCAGAGTGGCTAAAATTAACCACACAAGAAACAAGAGTTGGCAAGGATACAGAGAAAGAGGAACCTTCTTGCACTGTTGGGGGGAATGCAAACTGGTGCAGCCACTCTGGACAG
Source organism: Puma concolor (assembly GCF_028749965.1). NCBI lineage: Eukaryota > Metazoa > Chordata > Mammalia > Carnivora > Felidae > Puma > Puma concolor. Next base: position 2,868,200 of record NC_141667.1, on the reverse strand, counting down.
CAGTATGGAGCTTCCTCAAAAAGTTAGCAATAGAGCTACCCTACAATCCAGTAATTGCGCTGTTGGGCTACTGGGTATTTATCCAGAGGATACAAAAATACAGACTTGAAGAGGCACATGCACCCCAATGTTTATAGCAGCCTTGTCAACAACAGCCAAAGTACGGAAAGAGCCCAGATGGATAAAGAAGATGTGGTATATATATATATATATATACACACACACACACACACACACACACACACACACACACACACAATGGAATACTACTCAGCCATCAAAAAGGATGAAACTTCAGGGGTTCCTGACTGGCTCAGTCAGTTGAGCGTCCGATTTCGGCTCAGGTCACGATCTCATGGTTTGTGGGTTCGAGCCCCGTGTTGGGCTCTGTGCTGACAGCTCAGAGCCTGAAACCTGTTTCCAGAATCTGTATCTCCCTCCCTCTCTCTCTCTCTGCCCCACCCCTGTTTGTGCTCTGCCCCTTTCTCTCTCTCAATAATAAATAAGCATTAAAGAAAAAAAGAATGAAAGTTTGCCATTTACAACAACATGGATGGAACTAGAGTGTATTATGCTAAGTGAAATAAATCAGTCAGAGAAAGACAAATATCATATGATTTCACTCGTATGTGGGATTTAAGAAACAAAACAGATGAACATAGGGGAAGGGAAGGAAAAACAAAATAAGATAAAAACCAAGAGGGAGACAAACCATAACAGACTGTTATACAGAGAACAAACTGTGGGTTGATGGAGGGGAGTGGATGGGGGGATGGGCTAAGTAGGTGTTAAACATTAAGTGGGTATTTGGGGACTCCTGGGTGGCTCAGTCGGTTAAGTGTCTGAGTCTTGATTTCTGCTCAGGTAATGATCTCACTGTTTGTGAGTTTGAACCCCACATCGGGATCTTTGCTAACAGCACAGTCTGATTAGGATTCTCTCTCTCTCTCTCTCTCTCTCTCTCTCTCTCTCTCTCTCCTCTCTCTGCCCCTGCCACCTCAAAAATAAATAAATAAATAAAAACTAAAAAAAAAAAAGGAGGGCATTTGTTGGGATGAACACAAGGTGTTGTATGTAAGTGATGAATCACTAAATTCTACTTCTTAAACCAGCACTACATATATGTTAACTAACTTGAATTTGAATTTAAAAAAATCCTCACTCATAGCATTCAATTCAATCATGTATTTACATGATAAAAACAGGGGCACCTGGGTGGCGCAGTCGGTTAAGCGTCCGACTTCAGCCAGGTCACGATCTTGCGGTCTGTGAGTTCGAGCCCCGCGTCGGGCTCTGGGCTGATGGCTCAGAGCCTGGAGCCTGTTTCCGATTCTGTGTCTCCCTCTCTCTCTGCCCCTCCCCCGTTCATGCTCTGTCTCTCTCTGTCCCAAAAATAAATAAATGTTGAAAAAAAAAATTTTTTTTACATGATAAAAACATTAAATACACACTTGAACTGTCTCTTCAGGGGCTTGAAAGGTATACAAAGGGCAAAAACACATTTTCACACATTGACAGACGTGAATGAACTAGTTTGCTTTTACCAGTTGAAATGGAGACAAAAAGAAGAAGGAATAAATAAACCGATAAAATGCAATAAACTGTTTTATTGGGGGGCATTTTGTATATGTGTCTCTCTCTGTGGGTTTACGTGCAAGTGTGTATTTTAACTGAATCAATACCCTGTACTGTGATTTAGTGTTTCTGCAGGTTTCATTCTTTTATTTTAACGTTTATTTATTTCTGAGACAGAGACAGAGCATGAGAGGGGGAGGGGCATAGAGAGAGGGAGACACAGAATCAGAAGCCAGCTCCAGGCTCCGAGCTGTTGGCACAGAGCCCAACGCAGGTCTCGAACCCACAGACCACGAAATCGTGACCTGAGCCGAAGTCCGTCGCTCAACCAACTGAGCCACCCAGGCGCCCCTCTGCAGGTTTCTTAAAAACTGTGATGAACTCACTGCACTCGCTAACGAAATTGAGCACACCTCGTTAAAAATTGTTGTGTGGGGGGCGCCTGGGTGGCTCAGTCGGTTGAGCGTCCGACTTCGGCTCAGGTCATGATCTCACAGTCCGTGAGTTCGAACCCCGCGTCGGGCTCTGTGCTGACAGCTCAGAGCCTGGAGCCTGCTTCAGATTCTGTGTCTCCCTCTCTCTTTGACCCTCCCCCGTTCGTGCTCTGTCTCTCTCTGTCTCAAAAGTAAATAAAACATTAAAAAAAATTCTTAAAAAAAAAATTGCTGTGTGGTCCAAGACCAGCTGCAGGATGCCCTCAGTGACCTTGACCCTGTCCCCCAACCTCAGTTTTGGTTTCCTCATCTGAAATTGAGCTGGTAATCACCAGCCCCCCAGCAGGATTTTAAGGAACAAAGCCAGCAGCGAAGCCCCAACCCCTGCCTCATGCCTGGCGCATGTCCCTTGTCACGGGAGCATCATGGTTGTGGCTTCTGCGCAGGCTGAGTCTCTGGGGGAGGTCAGTCTGGCTTCAGTCCTGAGAGTCTGGTCCCCAGTGTTGTCACCCATTTGTTTTCCACTAGTAGCCCCAGAGGCACATGGTGGCCCCTGTAGTAACTGAGTGCCAAGGGGGCAGTGGCTCCCTGGATGGCGGGGGTGTCCTGAGGGCACCTCTCAGGCTCTAAGGTGTGTGCGAGTGTGGGCGAATCGTGTGGGGAGCAGTTCTTTGACCCTCCAGTGATGCTCACATTCTCCCTAAGAATGAGCTTACTCTGTTCCTGAAAACTCTGCCCACCTGGGGAGTCTTGGGGAAAGTGGTCCAAGAGGACACAATGGCCACCACTGTGCAGGAGACACGTTGATGGCCTCAAGTCTGATCTGTGAACTCGGAGTGCAACACGGCCCATCAAGCTGTCATCACAAGAAAAAGGTTTGATTAATCAGGACCAATTCTGTCATGCACCCATGTAGGTTTCCGGCTTGGTCTTCATAAGGGTTTAGCCATCTTGTCAATACAAGCATTTCAGCATGGATTCCATTTATTTATTTCTGCCATGGGTGAGCAGTCAAGCTCATTACGTGGTTTTATATAAATGAAACTGATGGGGAGTTGGCCTTGTGTTTATTTTTTGTATCGATCTATGATTGATTGATTGATCACTTCTAATCCTGATGTGTGTTTCTGCCCTGTAATAGTGGAGACAGATCCCAGACTCCCCAACTTGAATGGCCTCTGCTTTGAAGACAAAGCCACCGATAAATCACCCCAGGCAGGATAACCTCAAAGAGTTGAATTTTGGAAAATGTGCTATTACTCTTTCCAACAAACGGACTCCCCACAGGGGAGATAAATTTCGTGCAGCCTATGTGATCACAGGGCTCCACATGTATCTGTACAGACTCACTCCGTGCTCTGTTCCATCCGGAACCCTCAGCTCGTGTCTTCAGCAGTACTTTTAGGATTCAAGTGGTCTGCAATAAATTACCCAATTAAAGCATTCCAAATAACAGTTTGTATTTAATAACAGAAATCCTAAGAAAAAGAATCATCCAGCGTAAACACAAATTGTAGACACACCTTAATCATCCCAAGTTGCAAAATGCGTGAGGGAGACACAGGTTTTTTCCCTTATGACAGACATTATTCATCCTCGAATTATTTACAAAACAGTAATAGCAATTTGCATTTAAATTATATGTTTCTTATGAAGAGCTCAACATGATGTGTGTGTGTTTATGTATACACACATATAAATTATAGCTATTAATTCTGCGCTCATATAAGAGTAAATACGTTTTCTTTATGGAACATGCTGATAGTGATTATTGCCATTTGCCACATTTTATTTATTTTTTTAACGTGTATTTATTTTTGAGACAGAGGGAGACAAAGCACAAGCTGGGGGGGGGGGGCAGAGAAAGAGGAAGAGAGAGCAAGAGAGTTTGGGGAGGGGCAGAGAGAGAGGGAGGCGCAGAATCCGAAGCGGGCTCCAGGCTCTGAGCTGTCAGCACGGAGCCCGACGCGGGGCTCGAACTCACAGACCGCGAGATCATGACCTGAGCCGAAGTCGGACGCCCAACCGACTGAGCCACCCAGGCGCCCCGCCATTTGCCACATTTTAAATGGTGCGGTTCTTGGGCTCTGAGGAAAGAAATGTTTGCCCAGATCCACATTCCGTGTCTGTGATAGAACTGGAAGTGAGAACGGGGCTCGTTTTTCACTGTCCAGAGCCTTCCTTGAGCTGGATTCTAGAAACATCCCTCATCGGGTGAGTTTGGCTGACTGACTCGCATGCTGGCAGCATCTTTTACCCCTCAGCCCTTGTAGCTTTGGAAAAAACAAGGGAAAACACTCACATGTATCTTCCTATGTATCTTCCTGAACCTCCCAGAAGGATGGACCCCCTCCCCCACTCCCCGTGTATCATCGCACCCACTCCCTTGCTCATGGACCGAAATGCTCGGAGATGACTTCTTTTTAAGGATCAGCGGACACTTGTCTCTTCCCTCTTTGACATACTTACTCAGACTGAACCCCGAAAGCAGTAGAAACAATGCTAATGTACTGAAAGCGGCCTCCTCTAGCTGGCAACATTTACCCACGGAATGCAATTTTTAAATGTAAAATCTGGGCGTGAGGTTTACGTGTGATTAGAGGGTGGTTGTCCCTGTTAAGCACGGTACCCCCCAAGTACCGTGTGACGTCTGCTACCCCGTCCCTCCGAGTTGGGGGTCTGTGGTCGGTGGGTTAAGGGGGGGGGGAGGCGTCCCCCTTGGGGACAGATCTGCCTCCGCCACCAGCCCTGTGGGGAGCATGTCCCCCACGTCCAGGCGCTTCATTAACTTCTCACTTGGTTTCAGGCTGAGTTAAAGAGGCAGACGTTCTGCAGAAAGGGAGTGTTCGAATGTTGTGTGACCTTCAAGCTCCGTGATTTATTGGAGTAATATCACACGGGGAACTATCACGGAGACATAACATATTTATCACGCTGGTCTCCCCGCCTCACTTCTGAGCCTAACGGATCGGAATTTATTCATTCACATTAGGACTTTGTTCCCCGTGTAGTCAAATGTCATTTTGGAGCAAGACTGATTTCCCGTAATGGGAAGCGATGGGGTCGGAAGGAGGCTTGGGCTGCCCGAACCGGCCCAAACCTTGGTTCTCAAATATTCCACCGATCTCTCCTGCTGACAGATTTCAGCCAGGGCTGTGCTGGAGCTCGCGGGCCACTCCCCAGCGTGCGGGGACGTCCCGGCGGTGGCTTTCCACGGTGTCCGCGTGTCCGTGTGTGCTGTTTAAGAGGCTGCCGCAGCTCGTGGGTCCTGCTGAGCTGGGTGCTGGTGGGGCTCACACATCACTTGGATCCAATCCCTGGTGCTCTGAGGAGGAGACCCGCCGAGCATAGGAAATGCTCCCATACACAACACGCATTCCATATGTGGTGAAGCGTCTGTTCTCCTGAACAACAGAACGTCCTCCTTCCACACAGCACAGCGGTCAGGCGTATCCCCAGATTCTAAATCCTCATGGAGGCACGCTCTGGGGGAAACGCGGATTTACAAACAGCGATGGAGAAGTGGCTTCTCTCTGCCTCTGCTCTGGGATACAAACCAATAGCCGAGAACATGGAAAAGATATTCAGCGACCCTTTGATTGGCTACCAAATAAAGAAGTGATTTGCCATCCATCTTTGAATGAATAGCAACATATAAAGATTTCTATGCTCCTTAAAAAAATTTTTTTTTTATGTTTGTTCATTTTTGAAAGACAGAGAGAGACAGAGCACAAGCACGGGTGGGGCGGAGAGAGAGGGGGACGCAGAATCTGAAACAGGCTCCAGGCTCCGAGCTGTCAGCACGGAGCCCGACGTGGGGCTCAAACTCACGAACCGCGAGATCATGACCTGAGCCGAAGTCAGACGCTCAACCGACTGAGCCACCCTGGCGCCCCAAGATTTCTATACTCTTAACTTCAAATTCATTTTCCTCTAATTTCTCCAGGAAGAAGAGAGCATAAGATACGACTTGAATACAGAAGCGGGTCCTCACCTCTTCCTTATCAGTCGGCGAATGAGCATGGAAATCAGCCTGGCCTATCAACCCATGTTCACAAGAGGAACAAGTCAGGCATTCCAGAACAATCAGTGATAACATACCTAACTGCACACGTTTATTTTTATTTTTTTATTTTTAAGTGTATTTATTTATTTTGAGAGAGACAGAGACAGCGCAAGTGGGGGAGAAGCAGAGACAGAGAAGGACAGAGAGAGAAAGCGAAACCCAAGCAGTGGGATTCTACCCACTGTCAGCACAGGGCCCTAGACAGGGCTCGAACTCATGAACCCGTGAGATCATGACCTGAGCCACAACCAAGAGTCGGATGCTTAACCAACTGAGCCACCCAGGCGCCCCCAACAGCACACATTTATTATCAGCCTAATGCCAAAGGAATAAATCCTAAATTTCTGCTCCTACTGTGAAAAAGATTTAATTAGCCATCAAAGCTGTATCACCATTGACCTCTCCTAAGTCACCGTAGGTTTGCTGCAAACCACTAAAACATTCTAATTATTCTAAACCCTTGGTGCATTTGGAGGGTTCCTAGCTCACTCACCCACATGCTGGTGATGCTTCACCGTATCTGGGAAAACCTCAGCTCACACCTGGATTCCCAGCACTCGCCCCTGCACAGCCCCAGAGGATGCCGTCACCAGGGCCTGGTGGCTGGTGACTTTGTTCAAGCCTTGACGGGCAAGCGAGCCCGACCGCGGGGCAAGGCACCAGGCCGCCCTTCTGAGACCTCCCCGGCCTCCTTCCCACAGTAGAGAGCCAAGGGGAAGAGAAATAGCATCTGTGCCTTTCTGAGTGGCGGTTGGAAGTGGGTGGTTTAACATCGCGGCCCCTCTGACCCCGCTGAAGCTGCCGGAGAGGTGGGTTTTCAGACCTTGCAGCGGGCAAGTTTGCGTATTGATCTGTGAAGGTCCATTAGCTCTCTGCTGAGTACCGCTGACGTGTCAGATGGATGCTCCTTTAAACGGCGTCTCGGAGTCAGCCGCTGGGGGACTCTGGCCGTTGACTTGAGATGGCAGTGGTGTCCCGCCAGGGGACAGGGCTCTCTGCTCCCTGCCCTCCTTCCCTTCCAGCCTCTGGGCTCCTTTCTGCAGCTCCAGACACTCCCCTGGCCCACCGTCTCCCTCCCCACTCCCTTTACGTTTCTTTTGCGCCCCAGCAATTTTCAGATCTTTGTTTCTCTAAGATGAGGGAATGATTCTCACCAGGATGTGCGGAGGCTTTGAGCAGGCTCTGGTATGAATAGCGAAGGTTTATGAAGCTTCTTCTCAATGACACATTTGTTTGGCTCATTAAGAAAACCATTATCACAATAATAAGAGTAAAATGATCTTTCCTGAGTCAGATTGTAGACTTACTTTATTATTTGGTACTTTGACAGATTAGAAAGGCTCAAGGAAAATCTGTTTTAAAAAGAAGGGAGGGGCGCTTAGATGGTTAAGTTGGCTAAGCATCCAACTTCGGCTCAGGTCGTGAATCTCATGGTTCGCGAGTTCTAGCCCAGCATCAAGGTCTGTGCTGACAGCTCGGAGCCTGGAGCCTGCTTCTGAATCTGTGCCTCCCTCTCTCTCTGCCCTTTCCTCACTCGTTCTCTCTCTCTTTCTCAAAAATAAATAAACATTTAAAAAAAATTTTAAAGAAGAGAGAGATAATTCTCGTCATTGACTCACACTTTAGCAGGTAAAGGATAGGGAAAATAATTTTAAATTTACTGGGGACTCCCTCATCGTGTGAATACATGTGTGGGCTCACCCTGATCAATTCAATATTCCCTTATCTGTACGGGAAGTAACACCGGGAAATGTTGGAGAGGCTCGGTTCCTGATGAAGCCACTGCCCGCCTACCATCGCCCTGATCCCTGGCTACAGACAAGCCCTGCACTCTGTCAATATATCGGAAACATAATTAGTATCAGCAGCTGTTTCTTTAATTAAGATCTCTTTCAAATCTTTCTCATCGATTCCTGCCATTAACTTATTGACTAGAATCTTTATGCTGAGAAGGTGCATTTTATTGAGAAGCCACGTCTGACCACGCCTTTGTGGATTCCAGGAAACAGCCTTCAGAAGACCATTGGGAGAGACCCTCTGGAGCCACATCGGAAATCGTGTATTTTACGTGAGGGGCACTTCCATGGTAAGGGCATCGGAACCCCAAGGAAGCATTCATGTTGGTTTTCAAGTGGCTACTGAGCCCCAGACTGAACAACAAACATCAGAGCCAGTTTAGAATCCGCTGACCGGAGCACAGAGCAGAATGTAGAAGCCGCCATCAGTCTGGAAGAGCAGTGTGGACACGTCCACGTGAGTGAGACTCAACATTACACAGGACAGTCTGTTATGTTTTAAGATTTATTTATTTATTTTTAGTTTATTTATTTTGAGAGAGAGAAAACACAAGCTGGGAAGGAGCAGAGAGAGGGAGAGCCAGAATCCCAAGCGGGTTCCGTACCATCAGTGCAGAGCCCGATGCGGGTCTTGAACTCACGAACCGTGAAATCATGACCTGAGTTGAGACCAAGCGTCAGACGCTTAATTGACTGAGCCACCCAGGTGCCCTGTGTTTTAAACTTTAAATAAAATGTCTTCGCCTCTTATTAAAACCCAAGCAAATTTTAATCACATTATAGGGACATATGTAAAAATTAAATCACACATGCTAAATGAACATAGGGTCCAATAATGACCTGATCCCTTGATGAGGTAACATTTTCTAAGGAAGGAAACCAGTAATATGGAAAGACTACATTTGAAACCCTTTTTTGGCAACAATAAAATTACAAGGGAAACACTATAACGCCATTGCAACAAATATGCCCACAAGAAATTTCCTCAATATACAAAAATATGATCGTCACTAAAATCCCCAATAGAAAATGGGGAAAACAGAATGATATAAAATTTTTACAGAATTTTACAGAGCAGAAAGTGAAAAACAGACGTAGCCCTAAAAATAGTTTAATACCTGTAGCAAAAATAAAAGATCTTTCAACATATCAAGTTAGTAAAGCATGAATATTATAATAGTTAGTACTGGAAGGGCTGGGACTATAGCTGCATTTAGAGATTGTTGGTGTGAATAAAAAATTGATACAACATTTCATAAAATCAATTTGGCAGTGTGTCCAAAAACTTACACATATTAAAAGTTGATGCATATGTAAGTGGGATCAGTAATTCCACCCATAGAAGTATATTCAACGGAAATAATGAAGAAAGGATTTCTATTTGACATTTTATTGTAATATTATTTTTAATAGAAACAAACTTAATAAACACAAAAATACAAATAGAAGAGAATAGTTACATCAACAAGGTACAGTTGAAATAGTGGCCATTAAATGATAGTCCCCCCCCCCCAAATTTAATAGCCAGGTATGATTCGTGAAAAAAACGTAGGTTTTCCAGTAAAAGAAAACTAGCATGAATCAGTTTTGAAAAATATTCTTCGTGGTAAAAACATTTGATTTTTAAAAGTAGGAACATTTGTTTTTTAATCTCCTGGAGGAGCACTTAGTAACTGTGGCTGATTCTGTCATCGAGAGACGGTGTTAGAGAGGATAATTTCATTACCGCGTTTGGAGATACAATTATACAGGCAAGATGAAGAAAAGAACAACAGTCAGCAAGTCTTGAGTGTCTATTTTGTGCCAGGCACTAAACTAATTTCTGAAACCGTGTCGTCTGCCTTAATCCTCACACCCACTTCCGAGGAAATTTTGTCATTTACAGATCAAATGTAAATGAAATGCTTCAGTGCGACGTTCACCCTGCCCACGGATCAGCCTCCATTTGCTGTCCACTTGGACCGTCCTCCCCGTATCTGCCTCTCAGTGTTTGCAGATGTGACCTGTCATGTGGTTTTCACAGGAGCCTTGGGAGTGGAGTTCAAGATTTCGATATGTCACCCATGAGACAAATTAAATACAAACAAAATAACAAAACAGAAAGGCTTCTTGGGTAAAAGAACCGATAAGGACACAAGTCCTCCCCAGAGTCTCACTGACTTTCCCGCGTAGAATGTGAGTCAACGGTAAAATGCCCCAGAGCACCATCACCCAGAGTCTCACCTCTGTTATGGAGGCTGCATCGCAGAAATCCTGCTAGATTTTACTAGTCCTCCCCAGGAGAGAAAGACAGACAGAGGGATGGAAAGACAGAGAGACAGGCACAGAGGCAGGGGAGGGAGGGAGGGATTGAAATACTCAGCAGAGTAGCATCACGGGTTCTGATTAGATGTCCCTCCTTTGCTATTTCATAATTATGTCGCTAACATGAGCCTCTGGAATAGCAACCTTGTTCTAGTCAATAGCCTATCTGTTTTAGTCAGTAGGGCAGAGCATGTGCTCAAAACTACCGTGGATATGTGGCGTAAGGCTTCACTTTTCTTTTTTAATTTTTTTTAATGTTTATTTATTATTGAGAGGCAGAGAGAGACACAGCATGAGCAGGGGAGGGGTGGAGAGAAGGAGACACAGAATCTGAAGCCATCTCCAGGCTCTGAGGCTGTCAGCACAGAGCCCGACGCGGGGCTCGACCTCACAAACCGTGAGATCATGACCTGAGCTGAAGTTGGTTGCTCAACCGACTGAGCCATCCAGGCACCCCGAAATTCAATATTCTTAAACAGGTTTTTTTATATTTAATTTTTCTTAAAGTTCTTAATATACATTACATTAATTAATGCCTTAATATATCCCTGGATTCTATGTAACTTACATCATTACATTTTGACAAGAAGTCACTTTTTTTTTTACAATTTCTCTTCTGTCCTCTCTCCCCTCCTGGTCTCTCTCTCTCTCTCTCCCTCTCCTCCAGAGCCACACACACAGGCCACGACCCCACACTCACCCTGCCATTGGAGACCTGGTGTTGATAGTTCTTATGTCCTATGTCAGATGCCCCTGTGAATCCATTTAGGACCAGAGATGCAATCTTAGAGAGGAGTTCTTTCTTCACATTTAGCAGGGAGGCCGCTTATCTCACTGAGGATGTTTTACATCAGTAGCACACACGAAGGGCCTCTTCTGCATGACTTATCCAGCCCAATATTCACTTTCGTGGTTGGTTTCAATGAGCGAGGCCAGAGAGCGGCTTTCCCAAACAATTACTCAAGAATAATAGTCTCCCTTTGCAGAAGCAGGGTGCACCAGAGACAACCAGGCGGTTTTGAAAAGAAGCAAAATAACGAAAAAAGAAAAAAGGAAAAACAAATCTCAAGAACGATATCGAAAATGGTGGCCAGGCGACACCAAAGGAAAAAGACCAAAACTGAGTGAACCATCGAGCAAGCCCGTGTGTACATGGGAGCATGAACCGACCTGGAGAGACCAGAGTTGCTCATCTGTCTTTGGTCTTTCTTAACACAACGCTCCAGGCAGCTGCCTCCTTCTCTACTAAGCAGCTACGACCAACGGGCCAGCACGTTGAGAACAGAACCCAGTCAGTCTCAGGTTCCGACCTCTAAAATCACCTGCGATCATTTTCGACCTCATTTAGAGATGGCACTCTGTATTTACTAGGATAGGGAGAATCTTGGAATTCAAGATGTTAATTATTAACTGAACACGCATTTTCTACAATCTATGTGATTGCTATGACTGTCTATCAAATCACAGGGTAATGTATCTTGCATATATACATTTTATTAAAACATTTAAACAATAAATAATAAGTATATGCATTTGGGTAACAGCTTAAAAACTAAAAGAGCGATGAATAATTTGAAAATGATGGTGCAACTAGTAGATTTGGTGTTCTTCATGAGTATCTAATAGATATGCTGTTCTTAACAAATATAAAGTGAAAGGTTGCAGCTACAATTTTTCAAACTGAAAAGCAATGCAAATATATAATACTTTGTCATGGGCACATTCGAATAAGTCCTTCTAGGACATTTACACCCTTCAGGTCTAAGGGAAATCAGACAACAGACACTGGAATGCTTGTTAATAAGAACTGCCACTTGCTGACCCACCTGGGGGGCAGGGGTACCTACCTGTGCAGTCATCCACTTTAGCACTCACTGCACCCTTTCTTGGGACCGACACTGGTATTCACATGTTTCTATGACATAACCAACTGACAGACATTTTGGAATTTACTCAGATCCCGAAGACACATGCCCAAGTCTGAGCAAACCCCTGCCGTGCATCCTTGGTCAGCAGGGTGCACAGCTTCTCACGTGGAGTCTTCTGTGCTTTATGTGGATGGAGTTAGAGGTTTTCTGATCATCGAGTGGAGGTATTTAGCAGACAATTGGGGAAGAAAGTAAAGGCAGAGGTGTGAATTTGAGGTAACGGCAAAGAATTGATCAAGAATTGATCAAGAATAGTCCAGATAGAAACTCTAGAAAAAAAAAATCATGGAAAGCTTAAGAAGACCTCTTTTGTAGAGGCAAAATGGTAACCAGTAAGGGACCTCAAGAGCTAGTAGTCAGGCATGAGACAGGGCAACCCCAGGGAAGGTGACCTACATGTAGTTGGTGATAAATAAATACAGGTTGGTTAAATAATGGCCTTCTTAACTCTGGAAATACAGCAATTCATGTTCAGCAATCTGTTTCAAACCGTAAGCTCCGTGCCTGGTAAAATGAGTGCTTAGAAGAGTGTCAGTCTTTTGTTTGACCTCAAGAAGACACTGCTCTTCATTCATTCACTAAACAACACCAAGTTTCGGTCCTCATAATACATAATGAAATAAACATTGGGACCATCATGATTTGGCAGTGAAGGAATACAAAGATGGGTAAAAAATAATCCTTATTACCTAGGGCCTCATGGTCTTTTTTCTAGAGGGTTATGCATGGAGGAGACATTTATATACTGATAATTTTAGCACGAGGTACCAGTGCCATGATAGAGACGTGCAAATGAAGAGTGTTCTGAGGGCGCACAAGACAAGAGTATAAAGGACTCTTCAAGGGAAATTTACATGATACGTGTAGGTTACACAAGAGAAGAATGAGGCATGGGCTTGGGAGAAGAGCCATCCAAAGAGAAGGACGGCCATGAGCTTACAAGCACATAGAAGGAGGCTTGTGCGCTGGACGGAGGAGGAAGTGCAAATGTGGACTCTCCGTGGGAAGGGAAGAGGAGTGGGCAAATTTCTCCTCCCAGGCGTCTCAATGTTCTTAAAACACAGTGAGGGGAAAGTTTGGGAGTATCAGCGGGCAAGAGGAAAGGAATCGCTGACACAAGGTAGGCAAGGAGGCTCTGGAATGCACATGGGAGCTCAGTGGCCCCAGCTGGCCACCACACACGTGTAGATGGAACAGTGTTCTTGGCTGAGGGACTGTCACCAACTCTGCTAGACACACTGTATGAACAAGAAGAAAATCCAGAATGTGGCGTGTGCTCAGCACGGATGATCCCCCCAACCAGAATGTCCTCTGTATGCTGGGGTGAGTAGTGAGGGGCAAAAATAATGGTTCCTAGAACAAGGAGTTCCGGGAAAGTGGAGGGGAGAATAATGGACAAAGACAAGTGTGATTCAAGGGCCTGAGCAAGCCCTCCATGAATGTGGAGAATTTGAAGAAGAACAAATGACTGAGAATCAGCCAAGTTCATACTGTGCATTGAGGACTTTCATTTATTTATTTTTTCACTCCTGTAAAATTACATTAACTATGGTTGTTGGAGAGTAATTCGATTACCTTCTAATTCATTACATGAGGCCCCTGAAGGAAACCTCCCTTAGAATGATGTTTTCCCAATAGTTTCTTTTTAAATATTCCTCCCAAATTTGTGGAGGTTGAAAAATAAAATAACCCGAATACACAATATAAAGGATTCATGTTAAATTTTTGCTTAGTGAGTATTGGAGAGAGTGTGCGTGTGTGTGTGTGTGGGCTCATGTGTATTGCTACGACTTATTAAAACTTTTTAAGATGGCTTGGCTATATATGAGTGTTTGTCTAGGAAGTAAAATTAGTGACAAAATTTGGTAGAATTTCCTATCTTTTGTTACTATATCCCTTCTATAGCAACTGATCTAGAAACCTTTGTACCAGTACATATAACCAAGCCAAAACAAATCAGTAGAATCTAAGTTTGGACCAAACAAATTATTGCTTAGTCTGTGTTAAATAGCGTAATTGAGGATATGAGCTTATATTTCATGAATAGCATCAACCCGTCAAACCCATTTGGGAAATGTATGAATGGATGCAACTTTGCTTCCATGACATACAATTATAAGTTTGTTCCTTTAAAGCATCAGTATTTTTAGGATACATATCTTGGATGATTTAAATAGATTGGCATTTTTATACTATATGATTGTGAAATTTATAATCTATCTTTTAAAGCCTTCAGATAAGAATCACCTTGAATATTACATTTTTTTTAGAATGTATCAAAACATTCTGAAATTCAAGATTTATGGAAAGCCCAGTCATGAGAGAGTCTAATTGGTTTTCTCTCAGTGGATAGTTACCATTTTTTTGAGAAAAAGCTTCAAATCAATGGTAGGTTAAATTCTTAAGGCTTTAGGGGCTTCTAAGAGCTCTTACCAACAGGTATTTTAGTATGCTAACTTTAAGTGGATTAAAACACATGGTCAGTTGTCCTTAAAAAACACAGGACTTATTTTTTTTTTAAGAAAATCTATTAAGAAAAATGCATTCGACAAGACCCCTCCTAACACAAAGTAAGGGATTTTGAAGAAATCCTACCATAACTGATTTCTCAGACTTGATACCCAAGCTTTGGAAAACAAATTCATGGATTGACAATGACCATAAAATGACACCAGACACCTCTCTGTAAGAATATCCCTTGAAACTCTTGTATCAATTGATACATATTAAGAGTTTATATGTGCCGTGCCAGGTACTCAAATTTCTCAGGAAGTCTCCAGGGAGAAGAAAGACATCAGTGACAGTTATCTTCCTCCCACATATAATATTTAAAAAAAATTGAATAGGTAATGAAATATATCATCCTAAGAGGTGAAATAGTTTGTAACATTAATCAGTCTAGGATAATTGCCAAGTATTCCACACTGCACAAAACACTGTATAAGGCAATATGAGATTATAAGTAAAAATATATCTTCCTTAGGAGTTTAAAACTGAATGGTAGGGACCCACACACTCCTAGAAAAAGACTGAAATTCAAGATCCAAAGAAACCATTTTAGCTAATTTGTATTACATCTTTCTCTCACCTTTGTCACCTGTGTCCTTGGCTCAGCAGTCATCAGGATTGTCTGTACAGCTCAAGCATCCTTTACTGACATGGTTTAACTCCTCACTAGCACAGTCAGAGAAGGAAAGGCCAGAATACTTATGAATTTTTAATGAAATTACTGCAAAGCAAATTTCAGTTATCACACCCAGCTCTAATGATCACTTAGCATATTCAAGTTTTATTGGCTTGCCCTTTCTCTCTCAAGCTTTTTAATGTAATAATTTGACATAATGTGAAAGTTCTCATATGTCTTTATTAATGATATACATTTAGTGATTTATTTTCTTCCTAGACAAGAATACATTTAATATATTAGCTCTGTTAGCAAACATGTAATTCATGCGTAATTATTTTTCTATAAAATCTAGAACCACTTCTCCCTTACCTCTCTCTCTTCCACCAGAGAAAGGAAATCAAAACCACATTGAGATACCACCTCACACTGATCAGAGTGCCTAAAATGAACAACTCAGAAAACAACAGATGTTGGCGAGGATGTGGAGAAAGGCGAACCCTTTTGCACTGTTGGTGAGAATGCAAATTGGTGCAGCCACTCTGAAAAACAATGTGGAGGTTCCTCAGAAAATTAAAAATAGAACTACCCTATGACCTAGCATTGCACTCCTAAGTATTTATCCAAAGGATACAGGAGGGCTGATTCATAGGGGCACAGGTACCCCAATGTTTATAACAGCACTTTCAATAATAGCCAAATTATGGAAAGAGACTAAATGTCCACCAACTGATGAATGGATAAAGAAGATGTGGCTTATAGAAACAATGGAACACTACTAGGCAATGAGAAAGCACGAAATCCTGCCATTTGCAGCAACGTGGATGGAACTGGAAGGTATTCTGCTGAGTGAAATAAGTCAGGCAGAGAAAGACAGATATTACATGTTTTCACTCATGTGGAATCTGAGAAACTTCACAGAACGTGGGGGAGGGGGAGGGGAAAATAGTTTCAAACTATAAGAGACCCTTAAATACAGGGAACAAACTGAGGGTTGATGGGGGGCAGGGGAGATGGGCTAGATGAGTGATGGACATTGAGGGCACTTGTTAGGATGAGCACTGGGTGTTGTATGTAAGTGATGAATCATGAGAATCTACCCCCAAAGCTAAGGGCACACTGTATACACTGTATGTTAGCTAACTTGACTATATATATATATATATGTGTGTGTGTGTGTGTGTGTGTGTGTGTATAAAGACTAAATGCAGCCACCATATATCTTCTCTACACTAGAAATATAAGAAAACGACGAATTTCTGGTGTCACCAACACCCAACAATTAGCACATCCACATGGCATGGAAACAAAAAAAGCCACCAAGACTTAACATGAAACCGCTCATTTCCTATTTTTAATGCCAGAGGAGTTATTAGCACAAATGAGAAGAGCAGATAGATGTTCATCCTCTGCATTTATAATTTTAAATACTGTAAATTTGGGGGATTTTTCTTAAGCCGTTAATCTTTATAAGGTAAATTTTATTTACAACGTTGGCAAATTCCAACCCTCTTCTCCCATATGGATGTAACTTAGTGTCTTATTACATTTAGCTGTTGAAGTAGGACGGTTCTGTCCACCGTGCAGGTGATAGTTACAGTCACGGAAGTTGCAGTGAACATGGTGTCATGGAGGTGGTTGGTCGGGTGTCTAGGTTCGCTTCCTCTGTGCCTTTATGTTGCTGCAAAGCATGTATATGGCCTAAGCTTCTGGATGCCGATTTACATTTTGGGAAGTAGGTGACTTCTGTAGTACAACTATTCTCCTGAAATAAGACCTACATGCAATTGGAATTGCTTTAACCACTATTCAAAAATAATGTAATAAAATTTAAGAAATGGATTCAAAGCCTTAGATGTCTAATCTGCATGATTAACAGCATCTATACAATTAATTTGATCACTTTTTTAAAATCCAGAGGTTGGGAGACACAGACCTAAATTCTAAGCTCTCCAACAGCAGAGGGTATTCTAGTCAAACTCTAATTCGTAGACACCAAATATAAGCTTGGGAAAAATGATGAGAATAGGACTGTAATATGGTAATTAAAGCAACTCTTTAATATTACATCAATGAAAATTAAAAAGTGGAGAAGGTGGGGTCAACAAGTGAGTTTCCTGCAATTCTCATCTTATGTGTTCTCATAATGGTAGATACTACTTTACTCTTAGCCAAGTTGGCTAACATACAGTGTATACAGTGTGCTCTTGGTTTTTGGGGTAGATTCCCATGATTCATTGCTTCCATACAACACCAGTGCTCATCCCAAAAAGTGCCCTCCTCAATGCCCATCACCCATTTTCTCCTCTCCCCTACCCATCAACCCTCAGTTTGTTCTCTTTATTTACGAGTCTCTTGTGGTTTGTATATACAATGGAATACTACTTGGCAGTGAACAAGAATGGAATTCTGTCATTTGCGACAATGTGGATGGAGCTGAAGGGTATTATGCTGAGTGAAATAAGTCGGTCAGAGAAAGACAGATATCATGTTTTCGCTCACATGTGGAATTTGAGAAACTTTGCATCTTGACTTTAATAGTTAAGATCTCAACTTTGAAGTCATGAGAGGGCAGCATAGCAAATACAGTCTAAGAAAAACAAACCATAGGAGAAGATAGTAATCCAAATGATCAAATGTATTTACTTGTGAAAATAACTACAAAAGAATTAAACAACCACATTTAAAAGATAAATTAAGCTCAATAAGTTAACCTGTTTACAAGAGACAAGCCTAAAACTAAAGAATATAGAAGGATTACAATGAAAGACTTAACAAGTACATCAATAGAGTAGCTATATCAATGTCCAATGAAGAAGACTTGAATTTTTCTAATGTTTATTTATTTTTGAGAGAGAGAGGGAGACAGAGTGTGAGTGGGGGAGGGACAGAGAGAGGGGGAGACACAGAATCCGAAGCAGGCTCCAGGCTCCGAGCTATCAGCACAGAGCCTGACGCGGGGCTTGAACTCATGGACTGTGAGATCATGACCTGAACCGAAGTTGGACACCACCCAGGCTCCCCAAGCAGATTTTAAATTAAACCGGAAAGGAAATTGTCCAGAGACAATAATTTGTATTGATAAAATGTACATGTAAAGTGGTGATCAAAATTTCACCAAAATTTACAAATAATATGAAAACATGTGAAGAAGAAGCAGTTTAATTATAAGAAAACTACACTTATTTGTATCCGTTTTTACCTTTGAAGAAATAGGTAATGTGACATAATGTACAGATAGCTGTGGGTTGCAGAGAGAAAAGAGCATTAAATTCATGCATCTACTGAGATGAAATTTGCATAGAGTAAAATGAATACTGGTAAGTGTACAATTAAATGGGTTTTATAAGAGCATGGGTCTGTAGCTCACACCCTGGTTAAAATTTAGGACATTCCCATGCACTCAGAAATTTCTTTTATTGCTGCCACACCCCCCACAAGCAACTGCCCTTCAGATATCTATCAACATGGGTTTGCTTTGCATGTTCTTAAACTTTATATGAATGGAATCATACAGCAGGTACTCTTTTATAACTGGTTTCTTTCAGTTAACATAAAGTTTGTGAGATTTATCCGTGTTGAAATATGTACTAGAAGTTCATTTTTTATTACTGAGTAGTGTAAGGGTTGCATAAACGTAGAGAATGTGTTTAACCATTCTTGTCTCGATAGTTATTTGAATTGTTTCCAGCATTTGATTATTATGTATACAGCCAAAATAAAGATGCTTGAGCAAGTTCTTTGGTGCATATATGTTTTCATCCCTCTTGGGTAAATATACAGGAGTGGAACTCCTGGATCATAGAATAGCCATGAGCTTCAGTATACGGGCAATTGCCAGACATTATGCCCAAGTGATTTTAATAGGTAGTATATTCCCATTAGCAAAGTATGATGTTGAGCATATTTTCATGAATGTATTGGCCATTGTATCTATCTTCTTTTGTTGAATGTATGTTCAAGCCATATGCCTGTTTTTTTTTTTTTCCATTGGGTTCTTGTTTTTTATAATCGGTTTACAAAACATCACTATGTAATATCGATATATATATCATGAATATTTCATCCTTGTCTGTGACTGATTGTTTCATTCCCTCAAAAATATCTTTTGATGAGAACCAGTTTTAAAGTCTGGGCAAGTTCAATCAATCAATTTAGTTTTCTTCTACGGTTTGTTCTTTTGTTTCCTTTCTAACAAATATTTGCCTACCCCAAGACCATGAAAATATCTTTCTATATTTTATTCCAAAAACTTTAGAGTTTTGGATTTTATGTTTAGGTATATGACTCATGTTGAATTAATTTTTGTGCATGCTATAAGGTAAGGGATAGAGTTTTATTTTAATGGATAATTATCCAGTTTACTTGTGTTTTCTACCAGAAAATTTATATATTTAAATTATACATTTGGGTCTATATTTCGAGATAAGATTCTACAGATATGTTAAATAATAATTAATATTCAGGGGCGCCTGGATGGCTCAGTCGGTTAAGCGTCTGACTTCAGCTCAGGTCATGATCTCATGTTTCCCGAGTTCAAGCCCTGTATGGGGGTCCTTGCTGTCAGTGCAGATCCCACTTCAGATCCTCTGTCCCCCTCTTTCTCTCTGCCTCTCCCCCGTTTGCACTCTGTCTCTCAAAAATAAATTTTAAAAAATATATTGAGTTTTCTGATCCATGAACATGGTATATCTGTCTGTCTATATATATATATATATATATATATATATATATATATATATTCTCTTTTGCTGAATGTGTATTATTTTAGTCATGATTTCATGGAACCAACTTTTGCCTTTATCATTCTTTCCCTTTTTTAAATTGTTTATTTTAATAACTTTTGCTCTTTTTTAATTCACTCTTTGACTTACTTTTTAATCTTTTCAAAAATAAGCATAACAACCATTGTTGTCTTCTCTAACATAAGCATTTTAATACATGGGTTTTTCTGTAAACACTGTTCTAGTTGAATCCCACAAATTTTGATATGGTGTATTTTCATTATGATTAGTTTGAAATATTTCTTAATTTCTTCTGTAATTTCTTCTTTGTCTAATATATTATTGAGAATATTTTAGATATTCTCAGTGTTTTCAATGACATTTCATGTATATATGAGAAGAATGTATATTCTGCCATTGATACGTTTCTTGATTGCCTAACTTGACATTTTCTACCAAATTTGGGGGATTTTTAGTCATTAGTTTTTTTATTTGTTTTGTTCCAACTTCTTCCTTCTCTCTCTGGGTCTAAAATTACACATCTTTTGCAAAAACATTTTTTCCACACATCGCTGAAGATCTATATTCTATACTTCTTCCTTCTGTTCTTCATGTTAGAAAATTACTATTGGTCTATATTTATTTATTTTTTTAAAACGTTTATTTATTTTTGAGACAGAGAGAGACAGAACATGAATGGGGGAGGGGCAGAGAGAGAGGGAGACACAGAATCGGAAACAGGCTCCAGGCTCCGAGCCATCAGCCCAGAGTGCGACGCTGGGCTTGAACTCATGGACCGCGAGATTGTGACCTGGCTGAAGTCGGACGCTTAACCGACTGAGCCACCCAGGCGCCCCTATTGGTCTATATTTAAATTTATGACACTTTCTGATGTAGACTCCAGTGTTCTGGTAAGTCCATCCAGTGAGTTATTTAAATAGATGTTAATTTTATGACAGTTTTAATTTTACTGAAAAATAACAGAGAATTCCCATAAAGCTCACACCCAGCTCCCCCATTAGTAAACTTTTACATGAGTTTATCACAATTAATGAACCAATATTGATGTATTATTATTAACTGAAGACCATATTTTATTCAAATTTTCTCAGTTTTTACCAGATGGCTTTTTATTCTACTCCAGTATCCCATTCAGGATACCACATTACATTTAGTTGCTATATCTCCTATAGCAGTGTCAATTTCTCAGACTTTCCTTGTTGATTTATTTATTTTTTTCATTTTTTTTGAAGGGGTGAGAGGGGAGAGAGAGTGGGTGAGAGAGAGAGAGAGAGACAGAGACAGAGAGAGAATCTTAACCAGACCCCACTCTCAACACAGAGCTTGATACGGGCTTGATCCCATGACCCTGGGATCATGGCCTGAGCAGAAATCAAGAGTTGGACGCTCAACCAGCTCAGCCATTTCAGTGCCCCAGACTTTCCTTGTTTTTGATAATCTTGAGAGTTTTGAAAATCACTGGGCAGGTATATTGTAGAATAATACTCAATTGACATTTATCTAACTCTTTCTCATGCTTAGACAGGTTCCAGGTTCTAGGGAGGAAGACAGAAGTGAACTGGCATCATATCAAGGGCGAATAGCATCAACATGACTTAAAACTGTTCATGTTAACCTTGCTGGACCTTACTGAGCTAGTATTTCTCAGGTTTCTCCACTGCAAAGTTACATTTTTTCCCTTCCCTTTTTTATTGTACTTTTTGGACTATCATTACGTGCACTTCCCATTGAATGTGTAGAAAGTTATACTCCACCTCTTTTAAGATAAAATATTTACATACATTATTTGGAATGTTCCTGCACAGAAGATTTTTCTATTACTTCTCACCTATTCAATAATGTTTGTTTGTTTGTTGTTGTTGTTGTTTATTTGTTTATTTATATCAGTTTGAACTCATGGATATTTGTTTTATACTTTTTTTAAGTTTATGTATTTACTTTTGTGAGAGACAGAGACAGTGTGAGTGGGGAAGGGGCAGAGAGAGAGAAAGAGAGCATGCGTGCGAATCCCAAGCAGGCTCTGCATCATCAGCACAGAGCCTGGTGTGGGTCTCAAACTCAGGAAACCAGGAGATCATGACCTGAGCCAAAACCAAGAGTTGGACACTTAACCGACTGAGCTACCCAGCTACCCCTATTTTATACTTTGGATTATGATCTAATACCACTTTATTTATTTGATTACTCAAGCTGCTCCAGCTTAATTATTGGTATTGCAGGGGTCTCTGTGTCCCTTTGACATACCTCTATCAATATAGATTCTTTTTCCTTCTTTCCTTTGAGCACTTCCTAATTTTCTGGCACCACAAGATGTAAAATAGTCTAGGCTCATCTTGTCCATTTTCTGCCTTAGTCTCAGAATCAGCTATTTTACAAATGTCCCTGATTCTGTGTACTGGAGAAGAGGAGTAGAAATCAAATTTTAGGTGTTCTTGTTACTGGGGTGTCATTCCTTCAAGGCCCTCTCAGCTAGGAAATGAGTGAATGTATACCAACCTATGTGTGTTCACTTATTTGTATGTACTTCTGTATGTGACCCTATCTGTGTCTACACTAAGTTGTATATGGGTTCCCACTGACATATCCAATCCTCACCCATCACCATATGGATGACATTTGGCATTTCCCCTTGCTTGTTTGTAACCCTCCACTCCAACACTGAATAGCCTGGCTCCCACCATCCACCACCCATTTATGTAATTGTTCAATGCCAGTGTACATGTATATGTTTTTTCAGAATTGTTAACATACATCACTGTGGGAAAGACTTTATCAACTATAGTACAGTGAATATGTACAGTTCCATTTTGTCTCTAGCCTGTAAGTCCCACTCATTTCCAAAGAGATGTAGGTCAGCCCCTTTCCACCTATCCCCCCCCCCCAGTGAGATCGTTTTATACATTTATAATATAGTTAGATTCTGATAACATTGTGCATTCAAACAAGGGATTTCTCAACCTCCTGCGTTAACCTTTAAAATTTGGATACATTAATATTTACTCCTTGTGATGTAGAGTTCTATGGATTTTTACTAATGAATAGTATAACATATCCACCATTACAATTTCATACAGACTAGTTTCGTAGCCCTAAAATATCTTCTGCTTATTCAACCCCTGGAACTTCTGGCCACTGTTAATCTCTATACCATCTTTATAACAGTGCCTCTTCTAGAATGTTCTATAAATGCAATCATACAGTTAGTGGGCTTTTCTGATTGGTATCTTTCACTTAGAAGTATACATTGAAGACTTATCCATACTTTGTGACAATTGTTAATTTCATTTTATAATATAATTTCATTTTATATTTTATTAAATAGAAATACCACAAATTGTTGATCCATTTTATTTAAAGACATCTTAATTGCTTTCAGTTTTTAGCAATTATGAATAGAACTGATATAAATATTAATATGCTATTGCTTGTGTGAGAGAGAAAGTTCTACATTGAAATAATCAAATAAGATTTATGCTGGAGACTCATTGAATTATGTTTTGGGGAAAACTGGTAATAATGTCCAGTAAATGTCCAGTTACAGAGATTAGCTAAAGAAAGTTCACTCAAATATTAGAGTAATATAAAATAAATAAATTTATGAATAAAATAATATAAAATAAATAAAACATATTTAAGAGTCAGCCTCAAACATTAAGTTTAAAATACAAGGTATAAATCATTTATGCATTATGATGAGAATTTCAATAAAATATGTAGAAACATGCATTCATATGATATTTTTATTGTATGTATTAATTGAGATGGTATGTGCAAAGAATTTAATCCATGAGGTACTCCAAGCACTCTTTAAATGCCACCTCTTTTCATGATTAAAGAAAACAAATCTTAAAAATGCAGTATCATAAGCAGAAACATAAAACTCAAGTCTTTTTTCAAGATTTTTTTACAAAATAAGTCATTTTAAATCAGTTTAAAATTTAATCTTAAGATAAAATTTATCAACAAGATGATACATTGCAGAAAAATCGTATTAACACAAAAGCCACATAAAATGTTCACTGTATTCATTAACAAATGCATAGAGCTTCCAGCAAATTTCATCCCTTAAAAAAATTGTTTTTTCACAGATATTACATAGAAATAAGGGTATCAAATTGTTTAAATGAAAAACATATTCCTCTGAATGTACAACATTGTGTGAAAGAATATATTTTTATACAAATCATTTGCTTCTGTTTTTCCATATTCTGAGATAATTGAGAAGAATAAATTTCTCCTGGATTGTTGCACTGAGTTTCTTGGAGACTTCATTGCAAACAAAATCCGCCAATGTTTTAAATCTTCTGAATTCCAGTTCCCTCCTTTATTCCTCCTTTCGAACAAATAATATGTAACAGGTTTACACTTTCATCTTTGCTATGAAAACATTAAAATATTAGCATATGCACGAGACCAGCTCATTAGAAAATGGCAAATGGTTACAAATCAAGTTCAATAATCCTTTTCCTTACAATTTAGTTACTATTGTCTTTCATTTTTAAAGAATATTTTGATCTTAAATCAATTTGTAGAATAAATTGAATTATGTGTAAAAGTTAACCTTTAAAAACATTTTTAAAAATTTCTGGGCCAGTCCAGGAAACTTCTCAATTTCAAGATTCTAACCATCCTACAGGTTGGCTGGGTCATTTCCTCACAATCTGTGCAGTGAGGCCATATTGTCAATGGGAATGAAAGGGTTTGAAGAAAGTTTGCTTATAGAAGGTAGGTACCAAATCAGTCTAAGTTTTATTCAGTCTTCCAAAGCATGGATTTGGTCCTTAACTGTCTGGACAACTCAGTGATCCCACTTGATTTTCTTGATGGCTTGAGCTGTTCCTCTTCCAGCCCAGCATCTCCAGAGACCAGCAAAGAGGGTCACATCCAGACTGATTAATGGAAGCACAGAGGTCACTGCACCCCCACCAGGATGCGCCTCATCTTCCTTCCCCTGGAATTTAGAGGGTTTCACATCCATCCTGTCGTACACTTTGTTAGGAGAGCAAACCATGCTCTCCTTTTAGAAACACTATACAGCCTCAGAGTTGTGTAAGAAGAAAACAGGCAGAAGCAATGTTTGGGGCCCTTGAAAATCGTCCAGGTGTATATTTGCTCTGCATTACAGCAGCAGGTTGGCCCTTGAAGCCAGCCTACTGGACGCCATGGTGTATGTCCCCACCTACCTGTGGCATGTGAAGACAGGTAAGGTCTGAAACGTGCTCATGCTGAAACTACACCACAGGACACTTTCTATTCAGGACACAGAGCTACTCAGAGCTGATCTGCAAGCAAATCTGCCTACGTGCTTAGTGGTTAAGTACTGGACACTGAAGCATGGGAATGCTTTGCTCTCAGACTCCCACAGCCTGTCTGAGGATCTGTCAGTGCTTCTCAACTTTGGGTCATTTTGCCCTACTGGGGACACCTGGCAATCTCTGGAGACAGTTTTAATCATCACAGCTGGGGTGTGATATGCCATGAACATCTAAGTGTAGAGGCCAGGGATGCTGCTAAATATCTCACAATACACAGAACATCCCCCACAGCAAAGAAGTATCTGGGCCAAAATGTCAGTAGCACTGAGACTGAGAAACCAATGTCTATACAAATGCAAATTTGTGGAAAAAAACATTTTTGAAACCAATGGCATGCAAATACTCTTACACAATGCTCTGAATCTATGGATCCAAGGAAATACAGCTATAGAGAAAGAAATTACTCAATTATATTATCTATGTGTCTGTAACAAAGCTTTCTTTAAAACACATGCACACACACACACACACACACACACAATCCCACAATCCATCATTAGTAATGGTAGCCAATGTTCATGGATATTTTACTCTGTACCATGTTTTATTTTTATTTTTATTTTATTTTATTTTATTTTATTTTATTTTATTTTATTTTATTTTATTTTTGTCAACCAATTCTTTGAAAAGCAATGCAACATCCCTTCTACAGATGATGAAACACAGCAGTGGAGAGTTTCAGCAAACTGCTCATGCCAGTAGCTCAGCTGGGAGCGTTGGAGCTTTTAAGCTGGGGCTTTGACAACAGAGTTGGTGCCTTTCAAATCTGTCTGGCTGCCACTAGCATATATAACATGGATTTTCTGCAATAGATGTTATTTAACTTCATAGGAAAATTTCAAAAAGCTTAACATTTTGCACTTTATTATTACTCTAAAACATATTCACCTTATTTTACTGTATATTTTGCAAAAGAACTTGGCATGCTTTGTATCATTTACCAACATTGTCTAATTGTGTGTATATATATATATATATATATATATGTGTGTGTGTGTGTGTGTATGTGTATATATACACATACACACACACACACACACACACACACACACATATATATATATATATATATCCTTTTTTTGTTGCTCCCCTAGCTCTAATAACTTTTCCCTAGCTTTGCAAACCTGACTTTTTTTTTAGTTCTATGTCAATATAATATTTTAAAAAAGTGTTACACAACACAGCGTTTTCCAAAGTTTCTCTAGGTCTATTTGGCTACCACCAAATATACCATATTTGGTATTTTCCCAAGTTCTAATGATTTACACTTGAACATGCAAAATATTCTTTAGGGTCACCTGAGTGACCCAGTTGGTTGAGCATCCAACTCTTGAATTCAGCTCAGGTCACAATGATATAGTCATGAGATCGAGTCCCACTTCGGGGTCTGCACTGACAGCACAGAGCCTGCTTGGGATTCTCTCTCCCTCTGTCTACCCCTCCCCTGTTCTACCTCTCTCTCTCTCCCTGTCTCTCTCTGTCTCTCTAAATAAATAAATAAATAAATAAATAAAGCATTCTTTACACAGGACTAATCTGTAAATTATTTCATGGAAATGTTTGCGATAAATAGGGTAAACAATATCAGTCCCTCAAAATTGGGTGTAATGTTTAATTCATATGATGTTGGATCATGTTACTGAAATCATTATAATTTCACCAATGAGTAAATTTTCCCTCGAAGGACAATTGACTTCCTAGGTACAATAAGTTCTGGTTCTCTAAAGACTACTGGAATGTAGATAATTCATCATAATCTGTAAGATCTGGACCCTAAAACACCCAAATCAGCATTTTGTCACCTTTTCCTGTCCCTTATTCTCACTTGCGAAATGCCCACTCTCTCTTGCAGCCTTTTCCATGGATTTCAGAGAGTTGTTCAGTCCTCAGTGGTTTTCTCCTCGTGCCTTGAAAACACAACAGGGTAGAACTGATGCTTGAGAAGCAAACAG
Source organism: Puma concolor (assembly GCF_028749965.1). Lineage (NCBI taxonomy): Eukaryota > Metazoa > Chordata > Mammalia > Carnivora > Felidae > Puma > Puma concolor. The sequence continues at coordinate 2,840,961 of NC_141667.1, read as the reverse complement.
TGGCTCCCGTTCACATTTCTCCTCTTGTCCTCACAGGTCTGTCCTTGCCACCTGCCTTACAGAACCAAAGCCTTCCGGGCTTCCCAGTGATGCCCTTCATTTTGTTTTCTCCATGGCTGAGTCTTCTCTGGGCTTCCTGAGGGACCTCCCTTTCCTACAAAAATCTGCCTCCAGGGCTTGTGCCCCTGGCACCGCACTCCTTTCCATTCTTCTTCTTCTTGAACAGATTCCTGTGTGGCCATTTTTGAAAAGACTTTTCTGCATCCTTGCTGCTTCTTCAAGGTTCTCTGCCATAACACTTCACTTTGTATGTCTTTCTGCAGCTCAGCTGGCTTGCTTGCTTGTTCAGTGCCTGACTCCTTTCTCAGAGCCTTCTTTTTCTAGCCCTTGTGCATGCTTACCTTTCCATGGCATTTTTTTTAAAGTTAACCTGTTTGGGGCGCCTGGGTGGCTCAGTCGGTTAAGGGGCCGACTTCAGCTCAGGTCATGATCTCGCGGTCCGTGAGTTCAAGCCCCGCGTCGGGCACTGTGCTGACAGCTCAGAGCCTGGAGCCTGTTTCAGATTCTGTGTCTCCCTCTCTCTGACCCTCCCCCGTTCATGCTCTGTCTCTCTCTGTCTCAAAAATAAATAAATGTTAAAAATATATATATATATATTAAAGTTAACCTGTTTTAGATGCACTGATATTGTGGTCTGTTGTAAAAGCCTGATGACCAAGGAACAGCTGTGCTTCACGTAGATGGATCTAGTGTCTTCCTCAAGCTAACAGAAGACTGCCTCAAAGTGACACTACCTGGGTGAAGGACACGGCAGGTAGGAGGTGTGTAATATTGGTTCTTCATGATGCTGCAAGTGGCTCCTTGTGACACTTCAAGTAGAGATGACACACAATGGGCTTCCCATGCCTGACACAGTCCTAGATCATAAGGTTAATGCAGATTATTTATATCATTGAAACTAAATCCTAGCATGGTTGGTACAAGCGCAATGGGAATCAGGCATCAGGCAATTTCTTGCCACCTCAACACGCAAAATAAATCTTTTCCTTCAAACTGCAACACAGGCAAACCCTCTGAGAAACGGAGAGACACTGAGCATATAAGTGAGTCTGGTCTCTCTCCAGGGCCATGGCGACCGTTCAAGCTCTTGGAAGCAATGATTGTGTGGTGTGTGTCTTCAAGAACCCCACCTGTGTCTGTGGCTGAAAAGCCCGTGTGAGATACACAACACTTCTTGGAGGGCAAAGAGCTTTGGTTTCCACCTCTCCTGCTCTTTGGATATTTAGTCTTCTGGAGGAAGATTTCTAACCTGAAATCCATCCAAGGCATCTGGTTTTTTCCACCCCCGAAGTTCCAGAAGTGTGGCCCTCTGTCGCTAGAAGAGTTATAAAAGATAGACAAGGGGAAAAAGGCAAACAGCACCATGATGATCGCAAAGAGGTCGAGGGTACTTTAAATAGAGTGGTGTGCCTGGGCTGTATGAGGCGAGGTTGGGGGCTTCAGTCCCCCATGGGTCTGGAATCGAGCCTGCTCTGGTCAGATTGGGACCAGCTCACAGATCCGGAGCTGGTAATCTGATCACCGTCTTTCCCGTTTTCATGCTGTGCTTTCTTCAGAGCGCTTCTCCTGGTTCCAGCCTGTGACAGTGTGATAAGACACAAGAAATTTAGTCATCATGACTGCAGTAAAGGAGCTCAGTGAAGGGATTATGGTATCCCATAACCCTTCCATTAGCCACGGACTGGGCAGCTCCACTGTGGTCACAGAACTGAATGCCACCGTGGTTGTCTCCGCCTTTCCTGCTTGCTGATGTGTTTTTGCCTGTTTTATCTATATACTCACTTCATAAAAAGAAAGCTTTGAAAGGTTAACCCGGAAAGAGTCATCGCATGCAGCTCCCTAAATCACGGTGTGGGGCGCCCCAAAGTTGTGACCGGGACATGAGTCCACTTCTCACCAACGTGGGCCCGGTTGCTGTCAAGGGTGTCACCGGGGGCCTCATCTGCATGCCATCTTCATTAGGCATTGCAGACAGGACAAGCTGAACAAATCAACACGGAACAGACAGGCTGCCAAGGGAAGCAGCGATTTAGGGAAAAAAGAATGACTTGTGGAGGCAAAGGGATAGTGGCTTCCTATCGCTTGTGGACATGCAAGCTGTTGTGGCAAAGATGCCATTTCTAAGAGTGGATGCTGTCCTCTGGCATGGGGCAATTGAGAAGAGTACAAGAATCATGGGAAAATCATGGGAGGGCCTTGGATAATGTTTCTCTTTAGGAAGTCTCCAGTCCTCCATGTTTTACAGTCCACCAGTGTTTCAGCTGAAATGCACTCACAGAGCTCCCACTAATAATCCAGGTGTGGGGGCACCTGGATGACTCAGTTGGTTAAGCGTCTGACTTCGGCTCAGGTCATGATCTTACGGTTCATGGATTCGAGCCCCGCATCAGGCTCTGTGGTGACAGCTCGGAGCCTAGAGTCTGCTTTGGATTCTGTGTCTCCCTCTCTCACTGCCCCTCTCCTGCTCATGATCTGTCTGTCTCTCAAAAATAAAAAAAAACATTAAAAAATTGTCTAAAAAATAATCCAGCTGTGAAGAGCAATTAAAACATAAAAATATTAACTATAGTTTTGAAGAAAATATATATCACTGCATGTCTTTGGCACAATTTAAAAATAGGCAAAAAAGGAGGAAAAAGTGATATAACAATACACATACGGGGAGGGTAGGAGATTTTTAAGTCATTGCAAATACAGCCACAAGTCTAAAATAAATGGGCAAATTATAGTCTGAAAGAGTGAACTTAAAACCAGTAGAAAGCAGCGCTGACAGAAAATCTCCAGAGTAATATGTAAGAAGAGCCTAGATGCCAGGTTGGCTGTTAGAGGATGACTGACCTTGGGCACATCTCATTGGTAAGCAGATATAAAGATGTCTTCCTCAGAAGGTTTTGATGAGTACTTTGCTGGGTGACACAATGCAAGACAAGCACTCATGACACAGTAGGCACTCATTAATGCCAGGGTAACAGAATGCCGTCATGGCTGCCCAGTTAGGGTGAGGTGAACAAGATCCAGGAAAATAATGGAGTTCTGGACAAATCCATTGTGGACCAGGTAAGAAAAGCAGGGTGGGTCTCTGTCTTTCTCAGGGGGACCTGGCCCTTCCTTTAGTTGGTGGATTGGGACTGTGAAGGTGGCTCAGGTCTGAAAACTGGGCTAGGGATCGTTGGATGTTTTGTGGGGTGGTTCAGGTCCCTGGGATTCCATTTTTCACTTATTTTGCTTGTACCCTTGAGCATTACCCTTGTTACTGCCCATCTTCTTTGCTTCTGGGCTCTCTGTGTTCCACTAACCATCTCCATGGCTGCCTATGGCTCAGGCTCCTCTGATATGGATCCAAGACTAGCACTGACTACAGTAATCTCACTTTCCTTGGTTTGGGCGATCAGATGCTGCCATCAGGCTTTTGTTAATTTCAGTATTCTCTCGTCCATACAGCTGTAAGAAGCCCAGTTCTTTGAACAACATCTTCCACTGTCAGACCTAGCCTTCAGCAGGCGATGCCACCATATACTGCAATATCGCTGGTATTTTTCCCATAATTATATTCCTCTACATTTCGGTGACAGATGCTTTCCACCCCCAACACACACACACACACACACACACACACACACACACGTACACACACACAGGTCTAGTCAGTCCACTGCTCCAAGCATTACGCTTGTCTCCTTTTTACCACTCCACGGTTTCCATGGCAACTCTAGCATTTCCACTTCTCTGGGTTGGGTCACTGCTCTCTCCCAAGAGCCAACATAGCAGTGTCCTACCACTATCTCGCAGGGCCCTAGCCAGAGTTTTAAATCCAGTGTGGTGGAGTGATTCCCATACGGAAACACCCTAATCAACTAACTGTGTGGTCCACCCTCTTTGATCCAAGCCCCTGAGGACTTAGTTCTGCATCTGCTCTGTTGGATTCTGATGGGGCGTATCCTCTGGGTCCTGCATCTCAGTTGCTGGCCAAGAAATCACCAGGCCAGGATGTGTTGACTCAATCCTTGTTACTGATCTGTGAAGGGCAGAGGAGGAGACTCTGGGTCTTAAGGGGACTGAATACTATTTTGTACAGCAGTAGCCTTTGCATTATTGCTGAGCCCTGGGAGAGGGTAAACATTTCACGTTTTCATTTTCAATAATAGATACCATGAGGTGAACCTCTAACAGGGAGGGGTTAGCTACATCTTCAGATGCAAGGTTCTACCTGGTGCAAAGGAAGTCCAGAAACCGTGTCTGACCTGTGCAAGTCCTCAGGACTCTATGCTTAAGTTTGACACACTATCGCCACCTTGAAATTCTTAATATTTTAAACAAAGAGTCATACACAGTCATTTTGGGGGCTGCAAGTTATAACAGGTCCTGGGAATAAGGATGAGTACAAAATCTTGCAGAATTAACGTCTACCACACTATCAGCTATCTAGATATACAACTCAAAAAGCACACAGAGAAAACGGGGTTAACAATACCTATTGGTGAATCATGAGCCTGTAGATAATAGGGGGGAAACCATGGGCATGGGTTCTGTTCCCATGAAGCGTGTGCAGTGGGGAAGTCTGAAGGCCAAGGCTGGGAGTGTGAGGGCCCTCATGGTAGATGGAGACAGGAAGCACACGGGGACCAGAGACACGGTGTGCAGAGAAGTCCATGAGAGACTATGAGTGCCTGGAGGTTGGGGCCCTCATGAGGCCATGGGGGCTGAATATTTCACAAAGGAAAGGATGAGAAAGAGCATGAATTGGGGGGGGGGTGTTTCGTGAGATAAAGACTAACATGCGACCTTGGAATCTGAGGAGGAAGAGGAAGTGATACCCTTAGCTGGAGCCTTTCTTTTGGCATGACGGGCTCGATGGAGTTCGGGAATGCATGGCAGCTGGGGGTGGAGGTGGTGACCCTGGATGTGTCGCTTATATAAGAGGGGGTGAGGAGGAACAAGTAGCCAGTAGAATCTGAGTAGTTTTAGTGTGCTCTCAAGCTGGAGAAAGGAAGCCAACTGTGCGTGTGTGTGTGTGTGTGTGTGTGTGTGTGTGTGAGAGAGAGAGAGACAGAGACAGAGAGACAGAGAGAGACAGAGAGAGAGAAGGAAAGGGGGATAGAGAGAGAGAGGATCCACTCTTGTGGGTCATTTTAATGGTTTTATTTATTTATTTATTTGTGCATTTTTAAGTTCCCTCAAATGACCCTCCTTTCCCGGCTGGAACATTTTAATTTGAACAAAACTTCTGATGTCTCTAAGACAGTTCCCTCTGCTGAGCTGCTCCTTTTATGGACACTGGCAGGATGTTTTTGTCATTGTTCTTCCTCGAGGCAAAAACTCAGATGACAAGGCAAAACCTCAGCCTTCCAAGCGCAGTGAATGGCTAAATTGATCAATGTCCTCTCAGTTTATGTGAAGTATTAACTTGAACCTTAATTAGGATGCTCTGTTTATTTTCCTTGGCTTATTTGCCTCCATCCAAGGGAAATTGCTCACAGAACAGAGAATTCTGTCTCAAAACCTTTATGCAGTAGAGTGTCTTCCTTGGTGCAAACTCCAGGCTGATCAAATGGAGAATCCAGTCTGCTTAGGGGGGAGGCTGGAGTTCCCTTCCTGTCTGGATACTCTCAAGCTGTCACTGTCACAGTGGGGATGTTAGGCTGAAAACAGAAGCGGGCCACGAAGGCACTCTTTCTTTCTTCTGGTCTCAGGAAGGATGGAGAAGTTAGCATGGCATTGCTGGGTGGGTTCTAGGTCATGGTCACCCTGGTTAGAATGGATGAGAATGAATTCCAACAGACTCTGAGACTACTGCCTATTTATATATTGCAGGCGAGAGGCAGAGCACAGACTAATGAATGGTTTGCCAGTTATAATAAACTATAAAAATCTTGGTTATCCAGGGATTCTGACTTCGGACTTGTACATTTTCCTTTCGCACAACGTAGATACAGACAAACAATGGATGCTGGTCTAACCGAAATTCTGGGCATTTAACGCTATTGTGATGAACTTTGATATCCCAGTGTTAAGGCTTCAAGAAAACAGCTTTCTATTTCTGGAGGAGTAAGAAGTTTAGTCTTAGCCTAGTGAAATATTGATAAGGTTCTGATTTGCAATGATTTTCTGTCTTTGCTGATTTTCTCAGTCTGTAGTCAATTCACATTTCTCTGTGATTTGCACACATCCAGAGTCAGATGAAATTAGGCCAGAGCGATTTCACTGGTGCCCACAGTGACAGCGATGTCCCCAGATATAGGAATTTGCCATTACATGGCTTCTTTATTTGGTCCACCATGAATATTTTATTCAGCCCTAAACAAGGCAGCTACTCAATTCACAATGATGATGTATATATGGTGAGATTGCCTGTACTTAGTTTAGAACATACTAACTTTTGAAGTGTCTGTAATACAGGAATTTTGGATATGTGGATGCTAAAATTAACAAACAGATCTATCTGTGTTTATTGCACAAATTAGACATTAGGTTAAGCCACATGAAATTGCCAGTATTTGACCATTTTGACATATGGAAAGGCAATTACTTATAGTTCAGTCTAAATAATATTCTCGTGGTGCATGGATAAAAGTGATCAGGAAGAATTTGTAACCGAGCTTAGAGGTTAAATGGAACAAATAAGAATCTATAATTTATTGGAATCTGAGATCTTTTGTCTTAATGAAATTGTATGCATTTTATGCACTTGATGTGGCAACCGTACCTTTTAACAGAAAGAGACCACAGGAGCATAGTGACCCAAAGGAAAGCATTATATGTCTACTCGTAAGGACCGTAAGACCAAGGAATTACGATGCCTCGGTTCAGAAGAGGCTGAAATGCTGACCGAAGTAGATTTATTGCATGAAATAAAACGTGCTTATCTGTATGAACGTTTGGGTTGTTTAGTGACTTGTTTTGGAAACTTCACAAAGAGAGTAATGCAGATATTAATACTACTAATAATAATTATAGTCAATAGTTCTTAAGTACAAAACAAGATACAAGCCATCATCCACGAGTATTCACTTACCACGCAGCACAGCCAATGCAGCAAATACTATTACCATCACCATTTTGTAGCAGGAAAAATTACACGGGTGGGACATCAAAGTTAAGTAACTTGCCCAAATTGCATGGTTGTTGAGTGCTCCATCACAGAAAACTTTGGAATTAAATTCGTGTTATTTGTGTGAATGTGCGTGTAACATGAGGCATTGCAAAATAGTGTTTATTTTTTGTGAGAATATGTGCAGAGGATCCTATTTTGCGCCACATTTGTACATTCTCAAGGTTATCTTAACACACAGAAGCATTAAATAGCCTAAAGGAAAATACTGGAGAAGGTGGAGAAGAAGGAGGCCATTTAAGATGACATTCTTGCCTGTGTCCCTCTGCGTAAAGAGCCGACAGGAGGAAGGAAAGAGTGAGTGTGGTAGCTGTTTGCCTCTGGCCCATGCTCCCCACTCCAAGGCACAGGGGCAGGCCAGGGACACAAGTGACAGTGACCACGGTGTTCCTGGCTGTTGGGCCCCACATGTCATTACGCGATCCCAGCACTGACACTTGCTGGCTGGAACTCAGCCACACCCTCAACTGCTCTGAATCTCTCACGTACGGGTAATAACGAATTGAGATGGTCACACTCGATGGCGTTAGCCGCTGCTTCTTGGTTCAGCGGAGAAGAGCAAAGAACATGAAGTGATGGGAGAAGATAGGATCCAAGGGGGCGAGGGACCGGCCTGGCCACCCAGCTCCCTGGGAATGAGCGCATGAATGGAGAACTGTCCCAGCTGGTCGACACATCACCAGGGCCCCCCGTGGCGTCTCCCCACCAGGGCAGACAAGCATCTTGATTTTTTAACAAGCTCTTGTCAACTCTCTTCTGTCTTTTTGACAATTTGGCCATGGTCTTTAGCAAAAGCCATTAATTACTACGTTTGCATGTTACCATAGCCCTGGCATCATTTTGAGGAGGAAATCGGGCTCTGCTATTATGTTAGGTGGACCCTTGGGGCCCCCAGAATGCAACAAGGGTGATAGTCACTTAACCTGCTCACACTAGACTTGTTTACTGAATCCTGAAGATGGGTACTTCTCTCGGGAAGGATTCAGGAAGCAACCCCGGGGCACCAGCCGTGGCTGGTGCAGGAACCCCCCTGGGGCCGACGGGTTGTGTCTCTGACCCCGTGCTGTTCCCTACGATAAACTCCAGGCGAAGTTTGCCCTTTTCTTTCTGTGTCTGGGATCCTTGTTCGTGCACGCATTTACAAGGGGAGAACATTCCCAGCGCTGCAGCCCCTGGTTTCTTTTCTCTCCTCTTCCTGTTCGGATTTCATCACCCCTTCCAAAATGGAAGCTTGCCCTGCACCATGCAGCACTTTCCACGGTGAGGTGGGGAGGGAGGCCACTGATCCCAAAGGAAGTTTGGAACCACTGTATTCCAGCATCTGTAGGACTGAGGCCTCAGCCAAGGCCACGAGCGGGCTGGGATCCCAGTCAATGGGGGAAGCACACAGAGCCGGACAGGACGGTACTGACCCTGGAGCTCCTGGCACATCCAGAACAATCTCAGAAGCAGAACACAGACCACAAGTGCTGTGTCACTCAGGCGGTGACGTGGGAGGACGGCTCTCCCTGTCCAGGGCAAGAGGTGAGGTGACTTCTCTAATGAATGGGAGTTAGGATATTTTAAACACTCGAGATTATTATTTGGCCAAAATGAATTTAATTATCCTTTCTGTTTCCTGTTTTTCAGATTGCAATTATTATGTCGTTTTATTCTGTTTAACTTATTTTGATTTTTAATTTATTTTTACCTATTTATGTATGATGTATTTTTTTAATGCTCATTTTTGAGAGAGAGAGACACATAGCGTGAGAGGAAGAGGGGCAGAGACAGAGAGAGACACAGAATCTGAAAGAGGCCCCAGGCTCTGAGCTGTCAGCACAGAACCCCATGCGGGGCTCAAACCCGTAAACCGTGAGATCATGACCCGAGCAGAAGTCAGATGCTCAACTGACTGAGCTACCCAGGAACCCCGATGGATTTCATTTTTTATTGTTTTATGTGTTCACTATTTTTTCCTTTATATCGTTTTATTTTAAAAAAATATATCACATGTGTTTCACTATGACTCTTGAAACTGTACAAGAGACCACATCCTTGCCTGGATTGCAGGCTCCCTGAAGACAGGTCATTCTGCTTGATTTGAATCACTGACCCTTAATTTTTTGTAGGTAATTTGACTTCACTTCCCACTGGAATGGAGTAAGATGTTGTAATAATTTTGCCCAGGTGACAGGCAGAGCTGTCCATCACGCGCTGATCTAATGGAGAGGCCATCCGATGGCAGAGATGATGCTTCTGCTTCTCGTGATCCACTTAATGACCCGGACGATGTGAAGGACAGAGACCGGTGATTTCCTTGCTGTTGCTTTTCATTTAAATCGCGTGGTGCAAAAGCGAATAAAACGCCGAGGCCGGGTGTGCTTATCACCTGCATAAAATCTGCTCTAAGTTTGTAGCCATCAGTACAGGTAACAGGATCCGATTTTTCACATGAGGTCCGTGCATTTCCATAATCGCCCCTCAGTGCCTGGCGCTTACCTGCTTTGTTTTCCATTCCCATTTTATATATAATTGCACGCCTAGGCCCCATCAATATGCAGGTTAGCACTCTAAAATGAAACTATAAATTTCAATTTGGAGAAAATAAGCCCTCATTTGGGTTCATAAGTTTTAAATAACACATTACCATTGGCTACATCAAGTTTGCATTTCTAATGTTATTTTATGCATTTGACAATAGATGTTCCACTCTGCTCGGGAGAGGAGAGCAAGTGCATATGAAATGTAAGTCTGCTTAAAATGTAGGAATTTATTAGACCTGTCAGTCAGCACTGACAAGAGAGTTAACTTATTTCTGAAGGTATTTGAGACACCTGTGCTCCCTCCATTGTTTGCAGGCTCTGAAGTTTCAGAATCCTGTCTCCAGCACCTCTTCAAAATATTGCCTCCACATTTTTAAGGGCCCGAAAACAAAGCAGAGCCCCGATACTCAAAGATGAAAATAGTTCGGTGCCAGGCTGGAAGCTGGGGGAGAGCTGCGGGGAGGGTGCCTGATGTCCAGAGGGGAGCGCACCCCGGTCCCGGCAGCATCCACACTGTCTGCGTCCCTGTAGAGGCAGGAGCAATTGTCCAGTGGATTCCTCTGCGGCTTCTCACCAGCATTGATTGTGGGGTCGTTTCCAAGAAGTCTTTGACCTTCTACTAAACTAAGATGCCGACAATCGAATAAGACCGTATCATATAACAATCTCGAAGAAGCCACCGCTCCGAGCTAGGTCATGGGTAAATATTCCACTGGAACTTCTCTCTTCCTTTCAAAATAGCTTCCGTTCAATAGCAGAGAAGTAGTAATATAATAATATATTTAATTAGTGGTAATAATAATTAAATAATTAAGTAATTTAGTAGTAATATAATTAAAAAGCAAATTAGCAGATTTGAGTGTATGTGTGGTTCATGGCAGAGTGGTTTGTGAAGGAAGATCTCCATGTTTTGTCTGACGTGTTTTTCAGCATCACGAACCTTTGCACTGAAGTCCTCCTACAGAACGTCAGTTGAAGGTTAAACTGCTGTCATTGTACGTCTAGCTCTGTGTCCCATCTGAAAGCGGGAGAGGGCGTGTTTCCCAGAGAGGAAAGCAGCTGTGCACATGCACGGTTTGGAAACCGTTCTCCACAAGCACCAACCAGGGGCGTTTATGTACCACTCACACCTCCCATCATGACTGAGCAGCAAAGTGGAACATTGTGATCACAGATGGTGTGTTGGCTTCCAAATAGCTCATCTTACCCTTCTGGACCCGTCTCTTTGGCCACATGACTTTGCCACCCTCTCATTGCAAAGTGGACTCTATCTCCCCCTCTCTTTGAATTGGGCTGGCCAACAGAAAGTGGGCAGGATGATGCTGTGGCAGTTCTGAGCCCCAAACACTGTGCATTCTCTAATTCTTGGCGTCAGATAGCACTGGCACGAGAGCAAGCCCAGACTAACCTGCAGGGATGTGGGGGCCCCTGGAGAGAAGCCATCATCCCAGACCTCGTACTCACAACCAGCCAACCCCTCTGCTCCCCGTGGATGATCACAGAGGCATAAGGCAGCCCAGCTGGCTGTAAGCATCTGCACAATGATAAGCGTTTATTGTTTGAAGTCCCGGAGGTTGGCGGTGTTTGTTACACCATAGCTAACTGATACATCATCACCATTATCACTATAATTCCTCCTCTTTATCAACAACAGCTAGTGTAGTGGATTTTCGTTTCCGTGCATTCATCATCTGAATGAATTTCTATGAAAATTTTCCAAAAAGATAATACCACCCCCATTTTAAAAATGAAGAGGCCAGGGTTAAGAAATGGTCAATGTCTTTGAACCTGTGTCTGTATGAGTCCAAAATTTTACCATCCAGTTTCTTCTTCCAACCATGAAGCCCTGACGCTCTAAGAATTGGGATGCGAGTCCTCACTCTGACCAAAGAGTCGTATGACAACAGCTCCTGTATATGTGTGGACATCGGGCCCCACTCTGCCATGCACCCCGTCCACAGCTGGCCCCGCAAGTCGGGGAGTCTTTGCTGTTTCTTCCCCTCTGGGCTTCCAGGCTGCTTTCATCCCCCTTCTTTTCCTAGTTAGAGCTGGTAGATCCAGCTGGCAGCTGAGAAGCTTTCCCCATGGCCCCTGCCCATCTCTTCAGAGCCCCCCAGGGGGGCTGGCCAGTGTGACCCAGGTTGTCCCGGTGATCCCTAATCCTCCCACATGGCATGGAATCCTTGACCTTTCCAAGCCCTCTGGTAGGGCCGTCCAGCTCAACTCCACCATTTTGTAGGTGGAGACAGCGGGCGTAGGAAAAGTAAAGACATTGCATGATTTCCATAGCTAATGAGTCGCCCTGGCACTGAGAACCCACCGCCAGGTTCACAGCCACACCTTTTGTTCATCATGCCAGGGATCGTTTTGGAGGGAAAATTGGAATAGTGGTCTCTCTGTATACTTCTCAAAACCATATGGGGGGTCTCTGTCCCTTGACATTGGTTCAGGGTAATAGACATAACTGTGATACACAATATACACATGCATACACACACACTGCACACATTGTACACACAGACACACACGCACACATATGCAAACCCCTTGTGCACACGTTTGTACACAGAGAGGCCTCAGCCTGGGCAAGATCATTTCCTGCTACTTCTCAGCTAAAATTGTCTATTTGGGCCTCTGTGCATATCCCTGTGGCTGTACTGTCTTTGGAAATCTCAAGATAAAACTTCTTTAAGAAAAAAAAAAAAAAGTTTTCAGAAAAACAAATGTGTCTCAAGAAAGAAAATTAATTCCCCTTCTCAGGAAGCTGGGGGAAGCATACGAGAGTTTCGTCTTTAAAAGTCTGTAAGTTGGAACAATCACGTGAGTCTCTTGTTCTCAGTTTGCACTTTGTATGCCCGGTGCTTATACCAAGGAGAGACAGATATGAGTGCCGAAGCTCCTGTTTTATTGCTTTTTAAAATAAAAAAAGGCTCGCACCGACAAACATTAATATGAATCACAGGGCATCCAGCATGAAAATAAAGGAGCGTTTTCCACAATCCACGTCTTGATATTATATGGGGAGAGAATGTTTTCCTCTAGCCGAAAAACCTCTATTATCATATTCTCCCAAGAGCAGCTCTAATGGTCCGAATCCAGAATTTATTTTCAAGTGAGAGGGACAGATTGGCTTAATACACAGCCATTTGTTGCCAGACGAGTTGACGAAGTATTTAGGCATGCAAGGATCGTGCATTCATTGAGGAAAAGAACAATTCATTCTGAAATTGCCGAATTGTACCTGGTAGCGAGCTGGGAAGCTCTAGAGGCTGCAGGAGGTCTTTCCACGCACAATAGCGAGGTGGAGGGGTGTCCCGGGATGCCTTCCTCCACGCGCCCCAACCTCGCCCTCTCGCCCTCCCGTGTCGGGACACAGGGCCCCATGCCCACGTTCCACCTCCACCCTCATCTTGAAGCCAGCCATCTTTATTAAACTTCATAGATTTCTCATTTTTGCTAAGACGCCACAATCTTACCCCAGGGATATCTGCATTCTGAGAACTGTCAGGATTTGAAGCAAAGACATGATGTTCAAGTGACAGGCCAAAACCGAGCAGTGGAGGAGGGGGCATTCTGATCTGTGGGCATCCTGGCATCTGCAGGCACGGGGCTTCCTCTCTTGGCCCTGGCAGGTGGGTGTATCTGCCAAAAATGATGCTTTTTTTTTTATAGCTTTGGCCATCAAACTCGACTGGATTCCTCAAATCAGAATTTCTGCACATATTTTTTTGCAATTAAGTTTCCTGATTTTCAGTTTCTCTCTTCTTTGCTCAAATGGCATTGAATTCTAAATTACATGAAAGGTAGAAAGAGCACAGCGGACTACTTGCTCCAAACGCCTCACTTTACAGATGAGGACACAGAAGTTGCAAGGTTGCGGGACTTGTCCGAGTTCACAGGATGCTGGTCCATGCAGAGCAGTATGGCGTCTGGGCTCTCCTGTGCAGTGCGGTCCCCTCTCGCTGGCACTGGCTCCAGGGATCCCCAGCACTCTGCCATCCAGGCAGTGCTGAGAATGATCTGAGCCCCGCAGACTCTATCAGTGCCTTTGTTCTGCAAAAACCGGGACATAATATTATTGGATTGTTCTGAAAAGGTCAAATGAGGAGCTTGGATAGTTTGAGCAGAATCTATGAAAAACATGAAAATACATTTATGTTTAATAAAGAAGGAGGTTGGTGGTAGGAGGGATGCTAGGTGTTTCTTTTCAAAGGTCCTTTATTAAATCCCTTTGGAGAGTCCCTTTGTCAGGAGTCCACATGTCCTCGGGGCGCCTGGGTGTCTCAGTCGGTTAAGCGCCCGACTTCGGTTCAGGTCATGATCTCGCGGTTCATGGTTTCGAGCCCTGAGTCAGGCTCTGTGCTGACAGCTCGGAGCCTGGAGCCTGTTTCGGATTCTGTGTCTCCCTCTCTCTCTGCCCCTCCCCCACTCATGCTCTGTCTCTCTCTGTGTCTCAAAAATAAACAAATGTTTAAAACAATTAAAACAAACCATTTAGCATTCATCTAACATGCAGTGATTCTTAAAAAAAAAAAAAAGGGTCCACATGACCTGATAGCTTTACAGCCAGGCTCTTACATGGGAAGAAACCACAGCTCAGGTGGGAAGAATGTGGGCACAGAGACCCAGCTCAGACGCAGGGCCCTTCTACTTTGCCCTATGAAGACATGTGAACGTTTAGGCAAGAGCACAAGTTTCCTGAGCAGACATACATGAAACTATTGAGAGTTTGTATAATTCATATCCTCACTTCCTTCAAGGAGGTGATGCCATCTGAGGAAAAGAGAGAGACACATATGCACATACATGTGCAAAGTAATTTCTGTAAGTGGAAATTTAAAAAAATACTTTATTTTTAAGTTTTTATTTATGTGTTTTTTAATTTTTATTTCAGAGAGAGAGAGAGAGAGCGAGAGCACGAGCAGGGAATGGGCAAAGGGAGAGACAGAGAGAGAATCTTAAGCAGGCTCTACACTCAGCGCAGAGCCCGACAAGGGGCTTAACCACACAACCCTGGGATCGTGACCTGAGCCAAAAGCAAGAGTCGGAGGCTCCACCAACCGAGCCACCCAGATGCCCCCCCCCCAAATACCTTAAAATACAAAAAGAGAGAGAAAATATTATCAAAAGCATCGGTTGTAATTTACGGTGCATCTAATTTTACTTGTCCTGGCCAAAATGGCAAAGAAGCTAATAGGTCATACTCTAATTTCCCGCTGTCTGGTTGAAGGGGACATGGCTGTTCATCTAGAGAGTTTTTGTTTGGTTTTGTTTGGTTTTACTTTACTTCTGAAAGAAAACCCTCCCTGCTTCCTTAGATTAGGGCCCTAAGCCACACACTGGCCCACATCTCCACCCACTGACTTTTCAGAAGCTCAGGGGTACCTTCCCCGATGGCTCCCGCCTCCCCCTCGCACATGCGCAGGGAGTCTCTGCGTGGGGGTGGTCCCGCTGGCGGCTCGCCTCTCTGGCCCCGTGTTTGTGTGTACTTGTGGAGGGAATGTCTGCCTCAGCATGTCCAGGTGTGACCTCTCATGTCCTGCTTTGCCCCCTGTGATGGCTAATACTAGGTGTGAACTTGACTGGGACGTGGGGCGCCCAGACATCTGGCCAACACCATCCTGGGTCTGTCTGTGAGGGCACTTCTGGAGAAGACTAGCATTTGAGTTGGTAGATTGAGTCAAACAGATTGACAGACCCCGAGTCAGTGGCCTCCTCCCCTAAACTGGGGGACCCAACAGAGCACAAAGGTCGAGCTCCCTCCAGGGGGACTCCACCTACCTGATGGGGAACGTGGTGACTCTCTCCCTGCCAGGGGCCTGTGACTTGTCTGGCTTGTGACTCTCTCCCTGAGGGTCTTGGGACTTACCGGCTCCATAATCACATAAGCCAGGTCGCCGTCATAAATCACGCTCTGTATGTATAAATGCCTCCTTTGGGTTCTGTTTGTCTGAAGAACTTGAATACCTCCCCCATCCAGGTCTCCTGGAGGGGACAATGTGGAGGCTGAGGTCGCTACCTCCCCCCATCTGTTTCCTTCCAGAGACCTGTTCAGGAGCGGAGGCCTGTCTCTGCGGGTAAAGGAAAAAGGCCAGGGCCGATACTGGGCAGAATTGCAGAATCAGCTGAGCCTCCCTCAGGGGACCTTCCTTCTTTGCTGCCTTGTTGGGACTGTCTCCCACCTCTTCAAAGAAAGTGTCTTTCACTTTCATTGCAAGGCGCGTTGTTTATTCTTTCCATGAACATTGTCAAATCTTAGTCATAGAGCTATCAACGATGCTCTCAGGGGGTCAGGTTGTGCTATAAAGTGCAACACAAGTTCAAATCCTGTCCCTTCAAGCAACCTCTTGCAAGAAGAACTGCTTTATCACACTGCCCGAAAAAACCCTGGCCAGGCCCCTGGAGGCATGTCTGTCTCACAAGGACCCGGTACATAAGAGGTGTCTGCATGCCTCCAGGCAGGGGCAGAAATGAAGGGAAACTCTGAAAACTAGGGCAACTGGATTGTCCCCAGGCAATGACACCCTTCATGGCTTCTGGCTCCACCACGTGGGTCAGTATGTCTGAATTGGCCCCGATGCATCTTTTCAGTCCGCCATGATTCGGTCTTGATTCCACAGGAAAGGGCAACGCGCCGTGAGAAATTTCTGCAGTGCTGGAGCCTGGCCAGGTGCTATCCCCACGAAGCAGCCGTGGACAAAAGGCGGCAGCCACCGGGCTGCCGTGGTCCTTGATCCACGCTGCGGGATTGTCACCCTGTCCCTTTGAACTGTCTCCAGCTTGGCATCTAGTCTCAGCTTCAAGCAGGTGTCTTGTGGGGGCCAAGAACGCGGCTCTGGCCGGAATCTTTGTTCAGGAGTGCCGGTCGCACACACGAACGTTGCCTACAAACTTTCCCCGGGCGAGAGCTCGCTGCGCCACATGCCCCCAGCCACGCTGGTCTGGCTCAGGGACGTGCAGGCACATGAAAGCCTTTCTTAAAACTCTCCCTTTTAATTGACACATTCTGCCCACTGCAGACATCCTCTCGTTTCGATACAGCATTTTGGTTATGCACAGAGGCACTCCACAGAGGCTTGGAGAAGTGAGCGCGAGACCAAGGGGGCTTAGATGAGATGGTGGGTGACGATCGCTTCCCTTGACTGGAAGGTCGGGTGGATGGGGGCAGAGATCACCTGCGAACTGAAAACAAAGGAAGGAGATACTATCATAGTAATGAGATGGGCGTGGCAGTAATTTCTGCGTATATAATACTAACACATGATTCACAGATTGTTAAGTTCTAGCTGGAAGACATTTGTAGTTTGAATCACTGATTCTTGTCCCTAGAAATTTGATTGGGGATTAAATGCTAATAACAGAGTGGAGAACTCAGATTTCTTTTCTTAGACGTTGTCGTCACATAGGAACTGGGTATCATTGCTGAACAAAGGAAGTCCCATGCTCGGGTGCAGGAGCTGGGATCCTTGGCTTTCCTATGTTTATTGCATTTAATTTATGCTGCCAACAGTTATCTTAAGGAAAAGAATAGAATATTCATTTCTCGACTCCCTGGTTTAGAAGTGGACAGGGTATTTACCTCAAGGCATAGCTGGGCGGCTTACAGCCCAAGGCATATCAGGAGACACGGTTGAGAGAAGAGAGAAACCAGGGCAGGATGCAGTCTGGGGGCCACAGTGGGAAGAACATCCCAGGGATCCTGCGCGAGGGGCCCTGACCTCCCTCCGGGCCCCCAGAGGGGACTGGCAGGTGTGTAGGCCCTGGGGCAGGTGAGCCAGGCAGAGAGGTCACTTTCCTGCGGCTCAATTTACACTGAAAACAAAACAAACAAAACAACCTGGGGTTCCGAACAAAAGACATGGGATCAAACTTAATCAGAAGCGTAACTTTCTTTTAAAAAATAAGCATCTTTTCCTAGTATTGAATTATTCTTTAAAAAGTGAACTTGGGCATCTGAGACCAGTTTACATCCCTCTACTAGTAATGAGCCACTTAATTCTGGCAAAACTGAAGCTCCTACAGTCTGAGAGAACAAAGTCTTGCTCGTTTGATCTTTGTGTATTTTTATACGCATGTTCTTGTCTGGTGTCACGCTTTGGTATCTACCTTATTGAGATAGTGCAGAATCTTATCTCTCCTACGGTCGATGAGATAAAGAATTATTATACTAAGTCGTGCAAGTATTAAAGTATCAAACATAGTTTTAAAACCTTTCAAATATCTTTGAACCTTCTTTAAAATAAAAGTGTTCTGGTAACGTAAGGAAACAAATTATCCCTGGGAACAGATTTCACATGACTGATGTCCTAAGTCGGCAGTGATAACTATCCTCCATGGTTGAATGTTGAGATTCCTTCAGGAGTATCACGTAACTGGATTACCTCCTCATATATGCCCCATGGCTTTTCAGTTCCTATCCAGGACTACCCCTCTTCTGGCCATCTGGTTTACAATGATGACTGCACTAGAAATACTCAGTAAAGGGCTACAATCGTGGAACTAAATATTAGGGGGAAAAGTAAGGTCCTATAAGACTAAATGTTCATGTATCTTCAGAAAGCAAATACTGAAATCTTAATCCTGAAGCGATGGTATTTGGAGAGGGGCTCTGGGTGGTGTTCAGGTCACCAGAGTGGAGCCACATGAATGAGATTAGCACCCTGAGCAAAGAGACTCCAGAGAGCATCCCTTGCCCGTTCTACCACGTGGGGACAGAAAGAGGCTCGCCAGACCCCAAATTTGCCTGCACTTCGGTCTTGGTCTTGGACTTCCAGCTTCCTCAACTGAGAAAAATTAATTCCTGTTGTTTTTAAGCTACCCGCCCCCCCTCAAGCTGCGGTATTGTCATAGCGGCCCAAATGGACCTAGACATATGGGAATGGTCAAGGCAGATTTGTTGTTGTTGTTTTGTGTGTGTGTGTGTGTGTGTGTGTGTGTGTGTGTGTGATTTATTTATTTAATTAATTAATTTTTATTTATTTACTTACTTGTTTTTGCTTTTTGTTGGTTGTGATTTTTTCCCCTCATATCTTGGTGAAGTTCACTTCCTCGGTGGAAGCTACATATTGTGATTTGTTTTCCAGGGAGAATGAGGCTGCCCTCTTACGCATTCCTGTCTAGTTGCACATGGAGTAAAGTGCAGACAGGTTGGCAGAAATGAGCCGGAGGCCAGGGGTGAGTTCAGGAGGAGGGAGCCAAGGGCACCAGGCACATGGGTGAGTGGGCCAGGCTTCTCCTGGACCAGGATCCCATAGAAAGCAGTGGTTGTAGGTGTGGTCATGGGGTTTCTCCGTCTGGACTGTGGGCTTTCTGGGGACTGGACCCTCAGACGCCCCTGAAACACACCTCAGCATCAAACAAAGAAGAACGAGGTGAAAAGCAGAGTGAGTTCCTGGACCAGCCTGGAATCTGAGGACATTTCGGGTCCATCCTCTTATCTGATAGTCAAGGATACCTCTGGAAAGTGAGGAAGATGTTTATATGCACATCTTTTGTTGACGTGTCTTGCAAAGAAGATGGAGAAATGCAGGGTTGTGTCCAGACAGAGGGATCTCGGGCTGGAGGGTTTTAGGGGCAAGGCAGCTCCAGCTGACGCCCCGCCCACTTGAAGGAAACGTACATCCGCGCTCACTCATGACCACTGAGCAGACACCTGCCGATGGCCGCTCACACGATGCTGTGAGGACAGCACATAGGGGGGCTGCACTCTGCCACTGAGTCCTTCCTGCAGGGACAGGATGTAAGTTTCCACAGAGCAATCCCGGCAACAAGGCAGATTCTTAGCGCTGGGACCCACCTGACCCACAAGCTTGGAGAAGCCCCCATACAAAGGGCCGGATGGGGAGAGCAGTGTGCTGAACCAGGCAGGCTGGCTCACAAGGACAGACCCAGAGCAGGTCTCCCAGGAGGCTTCGGAGGAGAATCCAAGAAAGACGCCTGCGGGACTTTCTGGGACTCTGGCACGGCAAGCCCTCAGAGCAGTACTAAGGGGGCTAGAGAGAAGAAGGGCGGTGTTAGGTGGGTGTGCAAGATAGCGGGAGGGCAGAGTGTGTCTTGTCTTGACCTTGGACCTAAGATCACCAGGTCTTGACCTTGGTTGGCTTAAAAAACTAACAAACAAACTTTAAACCCACCCTTCTTTTTCTTAAATTTTATTATGTTTTTTTATTATTGAGAGACAGAAATAGAGCATGAGTGGGGGAGGGGCAGACACACAACACACACATACACACACACACAGAATTGGAAGGAGGCTCCAGGCTCTGAGCTGTCAGCACAGAGCCCTATGCGGGACTCTCACCCATGAACCGCCAGATCATGACCTCAGCCCAAGTCGGATGCTTAACCTACTGAGCCTCCCAGGCACCCCCTTTTTTTTAAGACCATGAAGCAAAGTAAATATTCACCTTCTGCCTAAACTGAACAAAGACCCCCCCCTTAGTTACTGAGGTCGTAAGAACAGACTAGCAGATGTAGGGCCCCTGACTTTGGACAGCGTGGGCGGCATCACAGGGCGCCCATGTGGACTTAAGCTGATGCCAGGGCACCTGCGGTAGATCAGGGGGAGAGAATAACACCTCAAAGGTAGGAAACACGTTTGCGGTGGCTTGATCTCCCTTCCGTGTTGTGCAACGGGCAGGCTTGCTCCTTCGTGGCCCACCGCCTTCCTACCACAGGGGCGGAAATAAATGCTTCACCGTGGAGGACGCTGTTACGGCAGCCGCATGGGAAAGTGCCAGAGACGGATCATTCCGGGGCTGCCTCGTAGACAGGTCTGTAAATAAATCATACTTTTTAATTGCTCTGTCGGAAGGGTCTTTCTTTGAGTAAGAGGTGGCTGAGGCTGACTGTGGGGACGCCCCGGGACATCTGTCTGGTCTGGCCGCGGGCTCCCGCCACTTGTTCTCAATATCCAGAGCGACCCCTCGGATTCCATGTACATAGTGACAATTAAAAGCACACAATGGCGCGACCATGTTCACCGTGACAGACGCAGGTTGGCTGCTTCCCATAACAGCCTCCCGGGCGAGCGGAACAAAGGGTCCAGGCCCATCTGTACCGGCTCCGCGTGCCTCCTGTTCCAAAGGCCGCGCTCCTCCTCCGGCACCCCGGGGAAGCCTGGCTCACACAAAACCACCCCCCCACCCCCCCACCCCCTCCCCCCCTCCCCCAGTCCAGAGGAGCCCTGCCCTGACATTAGCATGGTAATGAATTCGGGATGCCTCTGACACTCACAACAAAGGCATGGGTTCTTGGGATGGGAACTTAGCAGAGCGGGGGACACAGTGTGGTCTTGACTCCATGTGGACCCTCTGGCCCCGCCTGAGGATGCAGACTGTTTCCTTCCGGGACCGGTAAGGAAGGCAGAGCGTGTGTGGTTCCGTGTAGACGGGGCATCCCTGCGCTCACCTCGCAGCCCTGTGGGCCCGTGTGGACGGCGACGTTACCCCGTTCTCCCGGCGCCTCTGCGAGTTCTCTGCGTGCAACCACTTGCCTCTCTCTTCTGTCCAAGGAGGGAGGGGAGTGCATTGCGGTGGCTCCAGAGGACAAGGTCCCAAAACGCCGGCATCCTGCAGGGAAAACAGTTTCCTTCTTGGCGGTTAACTACAGACAGTGTTACCGAAGACAATCGCAGGGGCTGACAGCAGGCCGCCCCCCCGGGGAAAGGCCGGAACTTCTGGCAGGTGCTGAGACCCAGCCCCGAGTGCAGAGCGCCAGGGACCCGCTGGGTAAGTGAACACACGGAGGGCTCTTCCCCGAACCAAGCCGACCTCTTGTTCTTCTCGCGCAATCTCTTCCGCTGCAGAATCCAAGGAAGGGCTCAGACCGATCGCGGCGACGTCGGTGACAAAGGACACAGACCGCCACCACCAGAAAATAGGCCTTTGACGCCGAGGGTGGGGGAGGGGTTGAACCCGGTGTCACGGCAGGTCCCTGAACGCGGTGGCACCGGCCCTCGGCAGTTAACAACTATTATATAAACATGATGGAATGCGCCCCGTGTTCTGACTGATGGAAAAAACCCGGTCACTAGCCACTGGGGGATGCCCGATGCCCTCACGGCTCTCCAGCTGCGACCCAAGTGTGTTTCCATAAAAACTCAGCGCTCTTAACAAGGAGTTTGATGGAGTGTTAACAATCTTCAGTTTCAGGTCGAGCTGTTAACCAACAAAGTCGTCATTAACTGCTGGTAATGACCGCGTTTCTTGGGATTATTGCTTAATTATGAACTTGATAGCCAGAGTCCTGCCTTCTGACGCGGAAAGTATTTTTCCATCACGGCCGCTCACTACCACCTTCGTTTGTCTGTGGTGCTTCTCGGCCGGTTGAAGGAGCAGGGGACGCCGGGCGTGGGGGGCGGCAGGGCCTGCCTCAGGGTGCTTGCCAAGGCTTCTGCAGGCCAGCCTTCCCGGCGGACAGTTAGCGAACACGGAAGGCCGCTGGCAATGAATGATTTCTTAGGGATGGCAGGTTTATCGGGAGCAAAAAGTAGCCTGGCCCGGTAGGGCCATCCTGCATCGCAACCGGCTGACATTAGTTAGGATGCAGGGAATGGCCCCTCCCTCCCCCAAATACACACACACACACACACACACACACACACACGCTCCTACATCGGGGAATGACTTACAGACACTGGCAGAAGGTCTAAACTCTCATGCTCGCTCACGGCACGTTACTCTGCGGGAACGTGGATCGAGTTTCAAGCCAGGTCACCCAACACCAGGAGGCGCGGATCCACGCGGGCGGGTGTAAGTGGGTGACGATTCTCCCCCAAGACGATCACCTTCGGTTACGCTTCCTGTTGCAAACCAAATCGGAAACGTGCACGGACAAGGCACGGTTTTCCTCGGTCCCGGTACCAGCCTTCGCGAGGTGCTCAGACCACCGCAGGCCGCTCCCTTCCAGAGCGGTACTTTCGCGTGGCTTTGAAGTTGAGGAAACTTCCGCTGAATACTGGCAACAGGCAGTGTACCTGCATGAAGTAAAAGCTGTTGTCTGCCGTTCGTTCATGCAGCTGGACGCAGTTTGCTTTTCTTGTCAACCTCGTCTCCTAACAAAGCACCCGACAGGCTTCTCCCCTGGGAGTCACTCCGGAAACCACCGCCGAGCGATGCGCGGCTGCGTAAGTTCTCACGTCTCAAGTTGCAAACATCTTTTGGTTTTGGCCTTTGTGAGCACAGGCCTTCGTGCCCCTCCCCCAACCCCCCCCCCCAACGGCGTACCCCGGAGAGGTTGGTGTTTGTCACAGAGGAACGTAGAGAAGAGGTTCCAGGTAATAGGCACCTGCTGGTGATACGAAAGGGGTTCTTGCGGCTAACATCAGCTCCGCAAGCCTTGAGAGACGAACTCCAGGCCCCTCATCCAGTCCTCCTTAGCTCCCCAGGCCTGAAGGAGCCCCAGGACAGTGTCTGTGATAGGGAGTGAGTGGCAGGCTGCAGGGACACTGCGGGGCGAAGGGAGGGGGCGTGAACTTGAAGGTGATGGGCCTCCCAGGTCTCTTTTTTAGGACCTCAGCCCAGAGGGGAAACTACGTGACGAGAACCCCAAAGGCAGAAGGCATGGAACCCTTCTCATCCCTTTTGGGACCCTGTGAGGGACCACCCAGGCCACCCAGACCACCCCAGTCACCTGGCTCTGCACCTCGAGGACCTGGGGAGGCACCCAGTGGAAGTCTCCTGCACCTCCCTGGAGAAGGCAAGGACCGAGGTCACTAAGCTTTCTGGGCGCGGGACAGAAGGTTGCTCATGCAGGGTGGAGGAGAGGGCATACTGCCACCCCCACCCAGGGCCCGTACGGCACAGTGGCCAATGGAGGGTGCCTCAGAGGGGCGTGGCGAGGAGGAAGTGCCCTGGGCTCTGTCCATGTGGGAGACACAGAGACCCTATCAGGAATTATATCAGCCCAGGGAAAACAGGTGCTGGGGGACAAGAGGGACCGGAGGGAGGGATTCTCATTCCGCAGGACCCTGACTCTCCCCACTGACCCAGAGATGCAGTCTACCCCCTTGCTCCAAGTAAGTCCTGTCTGATGGCAAGAAGCAGGTCAGGGGGGCTCTCAGGGCCGGGACAGTGGAGCAAAGGGATCAGGGACACCCTGGAGTCAGCCTGACCTGTAGACACTATCGGGCGTTTAGTCGATTCGGGTCTGTCAGTTAGCAAACACGACCAGAGAAATTGTTTGGCATGTGGACTGAACGGCACGTCGAGCTGTGTACCTCTGGTCCCTGACCCGTGTGGTGCGTGGGTCTTTGTGGACACCTCTTTACCACTGCTCCCCGAAACTCTACCCGCTCTCGCGCTGGGATAAGAAAGGCGTAAGGGACGTTTCCCTGTCTCCGCCCCTGGTTTGTAAGGGGCTACTAACACGGATTTAGGAGAAGCTATTGTGCAGACGCATTTCTCTGTGCCAGAATTCAATGAAAACATTGAATTGTTTTCATGGCTTTGAACGTGTTCGTGTTTCATGGCTTTGAATGTGTTCCACAACTTTGAAAGAGTATTTATAAACCACGCTCAGGAATACACTCTACCCGGACCTCCCCGTGAAGAGCAGGATTCGTTTGGTGAAGACAGAGCTCCTGGCGCCCAGCACCTCTGCCCTGCGCCCCGCACAACGTATCTTGTGGCTGCTGAAAGCCCCAAGGCCTTGCAGAGAAGACTCCGCCCAAACTGGATTTCAGACAATTACTGTCAGCAGAATGTGCCGGCTACTTAGATTCTTATCCCTAATGAAATCAAATAATATTGGAGCTGAATAAACATGCTATGAACTCCCAGCAGGTAAAATTAACTACCCCCTCCCCACCCTCTCTCCTCTCCCTCCGTCTCTCTCCTCCTCTCTCTCTTGTCTCCCTCTCCCTCCCTCTCCCTGGTAGCACTGAGCTGGGCACATTTTCCCAGGAATGCAACAGACATTTGCAGAATACAGAGTCTCGCAGACCAGCAGCAGAATCATCTTCTGCAGAGGTGAGCTTTGTTATTTTAGGTCGCAGACACACGGTGTTCTGGAAAGACAGGCATGGCTCATGTCAAGCTTCTCGTAGCAAACAAGCCTGTTGAAGCGTACCGGACACGGGCGATGGTGTGTACGTCTACACCTCTGATCATACACACGCGTGCACACACACGCAGACCCACATGCTTAGAGTTTAAAGAGTTTACAAATCATACAGACGTGGGAGTCATACGGAAATCTCACCTCTGGTAGTTGAGTCTGGAGCGTGGGTTCCTTCTGAACTTTCTTACATTCTAAATTTGGGAAACTTTTTCCTTGCATTTTCTCCGTATCATCCCCAACATCATCTGCAGCCATAAGAAGGCGATGCTGCTTGGCTCTTGTCGCGAAGATGGACCAAGGGCAACATCTTTAGACCTCAGTCTGTGTGGTCGTCTGGCCCTGAGGTTGGGGTGGTGGGGGCTCTCTGGCAGGGTTGGGGGTCCCCTGCTCCTCCGTGGGCCCCCACGCAGCCCCCCACCCCAACACTCAAGGAGATTGAGTTCAGTCTGGGATCACCGCGCTATACAGAAACGGAACGTTAAAATATTTGCATAGAGCCATGGAACTTCTCTTCTTTGTGTGACGACCATGATACAGAACGCTGCCTTTTTTGAAAGACCCAACTTGTCTTTAAAAATAAAACATTTCACACATATCCAATGCAAGAGAATTGTTTTCTAAGGGGATTATTTGTCTTTGCTCTTCACCTGGGTTTATTTCGCTTTTTCTAATGCCTGAAAGGGTAATGTTAAAATACCACGTGGCTGTCTCATCTGTAACAAGAGGGAAGGCACAACAGGTGTATTGTGTTGTGATTAATAGAGGCGTATTAATTATCGATGGGCGGGTTTTATGATCTTGTGCATCGTGTGACATTGTGCTTTGTAAAATTATGAGGCAGACCAAGATTTTAGTTTTTCGAATTAATAAAACTATACACTGGTGTGTAACTTGAAATTGTGCAGTCACAAAACTTTCAGGAAATATTAAGGTTTTGATGAATATGAAACCCAGCAAAATTAGCTATCTTGGGAATATGAAAATTCTATGCTTTCAACCCCAGTAAAGGAATGTTCATGGTACAAACGCTAAATAAACCATCAGGAAGAAGAACATGCATTCACAAGGGATGTTCACATAGCTACTGCACCCTTTTTGGACCTCGCGTCACATTTTGCTGTGGTGCTCACCTGCGGCTCGAAAATAAATTCATAAAATATGATTTCATTGGACATAGTGTCTGAAAAACAACACAATAACCATCTCTAAATTCCAAATTTAAAACTTGACTAAGGCGGTCATACTGGATGCAAGTATTAAAGGCTAAAATCATAAAACCGGTAATTCATGCAGTCTATGTCCTAGATCTAAAGGAACCTAGATCTCATAAACCAAGAGAAATAAAACAACAAATGAGTAGCAGTGCTTTCCTTCCGTGCATGCCTCCTGGTAATGTATAAAGCACCTGGTTCTGTGGTGATTATCCAATCATGCCAAGTCTTCAACCGGACCCTGATACCCCCAGGTTCCAGCTCCATGTGGCTGACAAGCCACTGGGATCCAAGTTCTCAAGGCCGGAGACTGTCCCCAGTGCTCCACAGCTCCTTCTCACACACAGGAGCCACGGTCATTGCATGAATCCATAGAACCATAAGAAGGGCCACAGAACACCAAGAAGGAAGGACAGGAGTTTCCAGTCAGTGCTCAGAGCTGTTGGCAATCTTCCGATAACTGATTGGAAGCCATCAAATTAATTCCCAGCTGCTAGCCTGCTGCCCCTCTTTGTTGAGGTTAAGTATATTTTGGCTTGGGAGTGCCTGGGTGGCTCTGTAGGTTGAGCATCCTACTTTTGATTTTGGCTCAGTTCATTATCCCAGGGTTATGGGATCAATTAAGCCCCAAATCCAGTTCCGTGATGACCATGGAGGCTTCTTGGGATTTCCTCCCTCCCTCTGCCTCTGTCCCCCACTCATGCACACACACACTCTTTCTCTCTCCAAAAAAAAAAAAAAGAAAAAAAGAAAAAAAGAAAAAAAATAGATATTTTGGGTTGGAAGACATTAATCAAGTAAGTAGCGGAACAGGAATTAAAGTCCCAACTAGATAACGAGGTTGAAAGAAGGTAACTTTCCAACTGTGAATGAGTTCTCACCTATGAGCCCGGACTAATTCCATCCTGGGATACTGAAGGAAGGTAGGAAGGCCATCACTGACGTGTTGCAAAAGATCCCAAGCAGACACGGGGCAGTGGCAGGCAGCAGGGGGCCTTCCGAGGAGCGGGTGCAGTTGTGACACTCCATTAGAGGGAAGCAGACTAGGAAACTACAGTTCAGAGAGCAGGACATCAACGCTGGGTCAGAGGTGGACCTGGGGATGGTCCAGGAGCATGTGGAAAAGAAGTCCCTGGAGACAACCCTGGCTCCCCAAGGGTAAGTCAGGCAAACTTCCTCTTCTATGGGGACAAGATTAATGGATTTCTAGATGAGGAACATAACATAGACATAGCTGAGGATGAACATCAGCAAAACAATGGCAAATACTATGCTCTTTCCTTCTGGACACGAAGGAGAAACATAGCACGTTAATGCACTCCATTGCTCACTATTTCAAAGACAGTTTCCCAAGGATGTGGTTTACTGACTAAAGGCCATGCTGCCATTGGCCATCACCGGGCTGTGGACATTGAGGGCAAGTCACCCAGTTTATTTGCATGGCATAGGGCTTGAAGGGATTTTTCTGGATGATAGAATATCCAAAACACGTTTCCCTCCTGACAATGGGTTCAGTAGAACACAATGGCAATTTCCAGAAGGAGGTGAAGTCCACGCCATCCCAGTGGCCTCTGTGTTGACAGCACTCAGAGAGCTTGGGGAGCCTGGGATGAAGTCCTTCCTGGGGTCACTGCTCTGAGAAAACTGAGCTGTCCCAGATGGCATTAACTGCGCCAGTGCTAAAGCGAGGGCCACCCTGCTCGGGTCAGAGCCACAATGTACACTGAGACCTGCACTCTGACTTTAAGAGGAGCAGAGATGAATCATGGCTGGAGAAGAAAAGATTTGGGCAAAAGAACTCAAAAGTGGGTTAGAAGAAAGAAATCAGGACTGTGTGGCTTAAGAGAAGGAAACATTTGGGGCACCTATGGGGCTCTGTCAATTAAGCGTCTGACTTCGGCTCAGGTCAGATCTCATGTTTCGTAAGTTCGAGCCCCACTTTGGGCTCTGTGCTGATAGCTCAGAGCCTGGAGCCTGCTTCAGATTCTGTGTCTCCCTCTCTCTCTCTCTGCCCCTCCCCCACTTGTGTGCACATGCTTTCTCTCTCTCAAAAATAAATAAATATTTTTCTAAAAAATTTACAAAAAGAGAAGGAAAAATTGGGGGAAGCTCTGGAAACACAAAGCACCGAAAATGACCTCCAATATCTGAAAGTATTTTGTGTCAAAAACAGGTCAACTCATTTGTCTGTAGTGCCAGAAGTTAGAGATGGAAACAATCAATGTGAACTACACAGAGGAATTGGACCCAGAGAGGGGAAAATTTAATAAAGCTGGCTGACGGCAGTAGGCTTCATGGGATGTGAAATGTTTGGGACACGGCTGAGGATCCCTTGCTGGAAGGTTCTTGAAAATCATTTCATTGCTGACCTGGTCGTTCATCAAGGTCTGTGCTTTCCAACATCGTAGAGCATGTGGCACCAAACACTAGACAGGGGACAGGTCCAAATTGAGATGTGCCCCGACTGGGAAATCCCTGCCAAATGTCAAACACTCAGCATACACAAAAAGCAAGCAAAATATCTAATGGGTATGCTTTCATAATGATTGCATCTTTTTTTAAAAATTTTAAGATTGATTTATTTCCTTTGAGAGAGAGAGAGAGAGAAAGCATGTGCACACAAGTGGGGGAGGGGCAGACAGAGATGGGAGAGAATCCCAAACAGGCTCCAGGTTACCAGCACAGAGTCCAATGCAGGTCTGGAACCCACAAACTGTGAGATCTTGACCTGAGCTGAAGTCAAGAGTCGGATGCTCAACTGAGCCACCAATACATCCTGATTGCATGTTTAACCGATAGCGTGTTAGCAAAATTGGATTGCATAAAGCTCCTGAAAATAATTCTACTTTTCAACAAATATTTAATTTAATTATTTTATTTTATTTTACTTTATTTTATTTGAGAGACCAAGTGGGAGAGAGCAGCAGTTGGAGAGAGAGAGAGAGAGAGAGAGAGAGAGAATCCCAAGCAGGCTCTGTGCTCAGCATGAACATGGGGCTTAATTCCACGACGCTGGGATCATGACCTGAGCTGAAATCAAGAGTCAGATGCTCAACTAACTGAACCACCTAGCCACCCATCATTTTTTTTAATGGGACTACGAAAGTATTTAAAATTGCACATGAGGCCTACATCATACTCTGTTCCACAGCACCGGTCTAGGACCTAGCTATTCGGAAAGTGATCCTTGCTTCGGCCACAACAATATCACCTGGGGGCCTGTGAGAAATGCAGGACATCCAGCCAGCCCCAGACCCACCGCATCAGAATCCACATTTGAACCTGGTTTGGGTAGCACTGGTCTAGATTACCATTAGCTCTCCAACACCCACTAAAGCAGAAAAAGCCTTTTATTTGGAGGAAATCTAGATGGGAAAATGCTGTAAAATAAGTAACTATACAGATGTTCTTTTTTTTTTTGTGGATTGTCCGTGGCTTTTCCCACCTTCCAGGCCTTCCTCTGGGTCCTGTTCTCTGCAGTTAGGCATGGTTTGAAAACCACCGGTCTGTTTGTGTTTTTGGTCTCCAAGATATCTGAAATCCGGAAATATCCAGTATTTCATAATTGCAACTTGCATGCAACTTTATCAGAAACCAAACGACAAGTTATCCATGAGTGTGGATATGGCTTCGTGGTCTTATCATAATCTTGTCCAATTCACTGGCTGTCAAATTTTCCCAATCACCAAAATCATTAGAGAATTTTATTTTCAAACGCCATTCCGTTTGAAGCAGAATTGCCAATGGTAGTAAGTTAGCAATCTGTTTACTCTCTCGGGCGAATTTAATAGAGTTACAGGACGTTCAGCCTTCACAAGAGCAGTGCTATCTCTCTTAAGAGATATCTGTGATTGAGTTATTCACGTCAACGCTTCCATTCTGTATCTTTACACATTACCGAGTTTTTGCGGTGTATTTTTAATTCTACGCTTTCTAAATTTCTAAAAGAAGTAGGAGATGTTAACTACGACTTTATTCTAACAATCTAAGAAAATCCTAACCAAAACTAACAGCTTATCACTCTATTGTAAATAATTTCCTTATGGAAATTAGAGAGAAAGATTTATCTTGAAAAGGTGTGTGTGTGTGTGGGGGGGCTGCTTTGAGTAGGATAGATATTTTGTAATATCCTGAAATGACCTTTTAAGGATTATTTTATATAAATACAAAAATACAAAGGCAAAAGAAAATTTTGCATATATATAGTAAATTAGCTTGGCATCTTATTGTAACTGGAAATGGGTCCTCAACATAGAAGAGGGAAGACGTGGGGTGCCTGGGTGGCTCAGTCGGTTGAGCGTCTGACTTCGGCTCAGGTCACGATCTCATGGTCTGTGGGTTCGAGCCCCGCGTCGGGCTCTGGGCTGATGGCCCAGAGCCTGGAGCCTGCTTCCGATTCTGTGTCTCCCTCTCTCTCTGCCCCTCCCCCGTTCATGCTCTGTCTCTCTCTGTCTCAAAAATAAGTAAACTTTAAAAAAAAATTAAAAAAAAGAAGAAGAGGGAAGACGTAATATAGTACACAGAACTATTCCTGAACAGGGACTCTGCAAAACTATTTCCCCCTTTGTGAAGGGAGATCATTGGCCTCACTGTTTCTCACCAAACTGATTTAGAAGAAGACCAGAGACTTACCAGGAAAACTGCATCCCCTTTAAATTTTTGCTTAAGGTCATGCCCAGGAGCTGAAAACATGACCTAGATAAGTATGTACTGGGAAAGGATGAAAAAGTATGGGAACATCTGTGTCCTTGAGGTCAGGTGCATGTGGTCCAGTGGGTTTGGTGGGACTTCACTGTGGCAGGACCTCCCCAGCAGAAGCAAAACTCGCAAAAGCCGTCTCTGGGGAAGGTAGGGACTAACTTGTAAGTGCAGATGGTGAAAAGAAGACTGACCCTGACGTTGATCGCAATGGTAAGGAAGACTATTCAAGGCTGCTGCACAGAGACAGAGGACGGGCTCCACGTGGACACAGCAAAGACAGGTGGGGATTCACAGCCAATAAACAGAATGAGGGGCACCGTGGATGGGCATCCCTGCAGAGACAGGGAGAGTAGGGAGTCTTGCTGAAGGACTCAGGAGGATACTTGCCACCACTGGGCTGTGGGCTGGGCAGGCCTGGCAAAGACAGAGGCCAAGGTCAAGACCTGGTCGGGAAAAGGGCTCCAAGGAGCCCTATGGTTTGGTCAAAGAGAGTCTGTCTGTCAATATCCAAGGTGAAATCCAGCCGTGTTGTAGACATGAAGTCCCAGATCAAATACCTTAAGGACTGGAGAAAATGCATATTATTGGTTGTGATGACTCAGGAGTCAGGGAGGGGACTGGAAAACCCCAAGGTGGGCAGCAGCCTGGGTCATAAATGAGGCAGTGGCTCGGGACACGATATGACCTCTCGCCAAACATCTCTGGGCACAGCGGTACATGTGGCCTCACCAGACATGTCTGGGAGTGGGGCCGAAAGCAAATGGACAGGGCCAGACAGAGCCTTCCCCTGAGCCGCGTGCACCTGCCCGGCCACAGAAGCCCAGCGGGCGCCCCGGATGCTCAGCCCCGGCTCTGGGTGCTCTACCCACTGCGGCTCTCCCCCCCCCCCCCCCGCAAGTGGTGACTGTGGTGGCAGCAATCGTCACATCCCCACGTCGCGGGCAGCAGTCTCTCCGCTTGGGCATTTATGTCACCAGCCCACTACGACCCCCTCTCACATGCTTTGCACCCCTTACGGGTGTCTTCAGCAGGCGAGTGTGGCTGGCCCGCAGGTGTCCCCCTGGAACCCGAGGGTGGCTTCAACTCCACTAAAAATGTCAGCGAAAGAGGAGTCAGCTTGCGAAATGCCAGACGTGCCCGTGAAGGTGGCCCTGCCGTCGGCTCCCACAGGCTGCTGCTGGGCACAGCCTTTGCTTCCAGAAAATACTCCCTTTCCTCTTGGGTGTCGACAGGCAGAGCCAGGGCAGGTAAATAGGTAGGCAAGGAAATCAAGCTCAGAGGGTGTTTGATTTTGAGGTAGCAAATCGATGCTAGCAACATAGTCACCCCAAGGCCTCGCCAGCCATAGAGGAGGCCGGGGTCATTCTGCCCTGGGCTGCCGGGGAGACGGCTGAGACACAGCCCCCGCCCCGCTGTCCCCCCGTAACTGGAGAGCCCATTAGGAAAACCCTTCCTCCAGGGGGTAGGTGGTACACAGACAGCATGGGAGAAGACTCCAGCTCGGAGCGTCCCGGAGGAGGTGCCAATAGCCTGGGCCAAGACATAGAGCTGTGTCTGGCACAGAAGCGCCACAGAAGTGACACTGGCACCGGGACGGGAGCGGGGAGGGCAGGGGGAGGCTGGAGTGGGTGGGGGTGCCGGGCAGGCAACGCCATCCAGCGGCCGCGGGAGCCGCGAGGTCCTCCGCAGACCTGCTCTGTGCTGTTGATAAAGAGTCCGGTCCAGGCTGAGACGAGGCGCAGATGGGGTGCCCCTCCCCCAACTCCATTGAAGGGTTTATGGCATTGGGGTGACGAGCAAGGGCACTGTGGACCGGGGAGGGAGGGAGGGAGGGGTGTGGAAATGAGGGAGCCCCAGCACTCGTGGAAGACCCCTGCAGAGAGAGGGGCCGCGGGGGCAACCAGGCTCTAGCACCGTCCGGGGCTGAGGAAAACGGGGTCTGGGGCCCATGAGAGGCACAGAGATAGGACACAGGAGCTGGGTTTCTAGAACCCGGGCATCATGAGAACCCATGTGGTATCTGATGACATGAGAGCCTGGGGAAGGGCAGAGCCAGTGAAGAAAGAGCCCAGAAGCTAGGAAAGGGCAGAGGTCAAGGACAGGCTGGGGAGTGTGCAGGAGGGGTGTGGGCGTGGGGCTGAGGGCCTAGGGCAAGTGCAGGGGCCCAGTGCCCCAGATGCTGACCTGTACTTGGAGGGAGGGGGGTTACAGGAATCCACTTGGTGAGCACACATTACCTCTTAAAGAAGCCCGGCTGTTGCTTCTGGTTCTGTCTCCCTCTCTCTGCTCCTCCCCTGTCCACGCTCTGTCTCTCTCTCTGTCTCTCTCTCAAAAATAAATAAACATTAGAAAAAAATTTAAAAAAAGAAAAGAAGGCGGGCAGCCAAAGGAAAGAGGAGAGCCAGGGTCTGAAGAGAAATCAAAGACAAGCAGTGCAGTCAATGTCTCCCCTTCTACGACAGGTTAGAGTGACGCATAACTTGAAATTAAGAAGGATCCACGGAGAAAGAAAAATAGCATATGTCGAGGAGGAAATGGTTAGGGCTTTGAAAAATAATAACACACTTCTTCTTACCTGGTTTGCTCAAGAGAAAAACTTGAGCTATTTATTTATTTTTTTTAATTTTTCCTCTGGGACCACCTCAGTGTTGAAAATCCTAGTGATGGCTGTGAGAAGCTGTCCACAAGCTGTGGCTTGGCTGAGGCGTGACCCAAATCTAACGCTGGCTTTGGAAAGCTGTCACGGGACGTTTGTGGGAGAGCGTGGCCCTCAGACGTAGCCGATGAGAGCAACGTGTACTTTTCAGGGACCATGAAAATGGGGTTTGGAATTAAAGACACCTGGATTTCACACCTGTCTCTGCTTCTCCCCACCCCCAGCTTTACAGAAAGACACCTGACACAGGACTATGTCTACGTTTAAGGTGTGTGCGTGTTAATTTGAGACACTTACATATTGCAGTGATGCTCACCATAGCTCAGCTAACCTCCCCCCAGTCATCGCTTCATTACAATTTCTTTTCTGTGGTGAGAACATTTAAGGTCTATTCTCTCAGCAACTTTCACCTTTATAATATAGTACTATTAACGATGATCACCATGCTGGACATTAGATCCTAGAACTTATCGGTTTTAGAACTGGAAGTGTATGCCCTTGGACCAATAAGTTTCTATTTCCTCAACTCCCCAGCCCCTTGCAATCGCTGTTCTAGTCTTCGCTTCTTACACGTCACCTTGGATAGACCATTAGCTTCTTTCTCTATGCCTCAGTTTCCTCATCTGTAAGGTGGAGTCATTGGGGGAAGCACTTAATTAATATATGCCCCCAAAGGGTTATGATGTGGATGCAAGGGTAATTTATTCATCCAGTACCACGGAAGCATTATCTGACCCGTAAGTATTCACTTCTGTGGCCATTAATGCATGTCGTGTATTCAATTACTCTGAGTTTCAGTTCTGAGGGATCTCTCTCTCTCTCTCTCTCATATATATATATATATATGGATGGAGATATATATATATATATATATATATATATATATATATATGTATTTTACTATCTGATTACTTGATGGATGGTTTCGTATAGCATTTTCCTCTTCTAAAAAAAGCCTGGAAATCTCTTGGTAATCATCTAATGCTATTGTGGCATACACTGCCAAGAAATCTTAGAAAAGAAATTCGTTGTTAATGAGTTACAGACATCAGTTTGGGAAATGTGCTTCATCCAGCCATTTCTAACATGGTGGCATTTTCTTCTGTGCATTGAATACGGAGAAATGCCCCCCACCCCCCACTTGACCTGATTGAGCATGAATGTCCTCGAGGGCCAGAAGGCTATCCAGCTCTCTTCTCACAGGAAAACACTGAGGTGTGAATGAGTTGACTGCCTTTCCCAGTGTTAAATTCTATTCAAGTACCAGGTCCTGGGTGCCATGTCATTGGAGTATCACTTCCCCCATTTGGAGCATGGGCATTTTGTCTCATAGATTTGTGGCATCCTAGGTGACCTTGGGGAAGACCGTCTCCACCTCAGAGGGACGAGGGAGGTGGGAGAATTTCCTCCTTGCTCCTCTCTGCCGTGGGGGAAGCTCCAGAAGATTCCTCACCTGAACGCTTGCTCCTGCTCTGTCTCCAGTGAGCACATGGTCTGCACACTCCTTCCGCTCTGGAATCACACTGTTCTATTTGGAATATTCTCTGCAGGCCCCCACCTTTCCATTCTGCCGCCTCTCTTGTGGTTATCAATTTCCCCGCTGCCCCCTCAGGATTATTTGGATAGGCCCTCCTCAACCTGCCTCTTTACCCGACTGTTTATTTATTATTTTGAAAGCTTTCTCCTTATTGGCCACTCTGGTCCTCCCAACACATCTGACCGCACCGACCTCTTCTGCCCCTTCCTGTTTAGAACACCTGGAATGAATTCCAGCTGCAGCCACCCCGGCCACTCCTCACTGCCCCACTTACCTCCCAGATTTTCTGCGGCTTTGTCACATTTATGCTAAATTGTTGGATCAGCATTTCGTATGGAAAGTGACACAGGAGTGATGACCCAGTAACAATCGCTCTTGTCTCTCCCCCCTTATCTCTCTTCCTCTCTCCCCCTCTCTCTTTCCCTCTCTGTATTTCTCTCTCCATCTCTCTCTCTCTCTCTCCCCTTCTCTCTCTGTGTCTCTGTCCTCTCTGTCTTTCCACTTCTCTCTCTCTCTCTCTCTCTCCCTCTTTCTCATGACTTTTGCTCTATTAGAGCTGCTAGTGTCTGGGCTCCTGTAAGGGGTTGCCGTTGTTGACTGTTGGTGTCTTTGCTTTGTTTTATTTGCAGAAACTGCTGAAATCTGTTTTAAATTATCTCAAGAAAAGTTGGTCCTGCCTCAATTCACGTAGCTGTTAGCCTAATCAATACATGTGTAATTAAAAAGCTGCCTGGACGAGGTTTTGGTCCGTGGAAGCTTTTCGTTCCAAACACAGCAGAACAACAACAACACCAAAAAAGTTTAATCTACTTTCTCCAAAGTCACAGCAGGTCCCAAACACCACAGAATGAGCCCCAGGTTTGGCTGTCCCACCCAGGCCATACCCCCGCACTGGAGGCTGGTGGCCGCCTTCCTGAGCTGCTCTACCCCAGGTCCTGCTAACAGGCTGCTCTCTCATATCAGTGAAGTCTGTTCTTCGCTCACACTGCACATGTTAAACTTGAGCTTTTAAAATTAATTTTCACCTGGACCTTCTGCTACTTTGGGACATAGATTAACAGTTGATAATGTTACTATAAACACATCTACAAATCTCTTCTTAGGGCGATTATTTCATTACCATTTAGGTGAACCCATGCGTATATAAATTAATTAAAGTGATCATATGCTTATAATTACACTGATAACGTTTAATGCCTCAAACACATTTTGTAGAGTGCGTTAACGCGTTGACCTTAAGCGGAAGTGTTTTATATTAAGTTTCGGAAGCGAAGTTCTAAAAATGCTCAACCGTGCGTTCGTTCATTGAATAAAGTAGCAACGTGATGTTGGAGAGTGTTGGTAGGGAAGATGGCCAGAGGGCGTCGGGACCCAAAGGAGAGGAAAGAGTCGTGAATCATTGTGCTCCCAGGACAAACAACTGCGTGAAAGACCATGCTTCCTCCGGAAATATTCAGAGAATTCTAAGACAAACTCTTTCAGGGACCAAGATCCAGCCAGCAATGACGACTTTGCATGGAGACCTCCATTCTTTGGTCTCCAAGTGTTCCCTGAAGCCCGTGGGCCTTAGAAGGCGACTGTACTTGAGTACAATGACCTGACATGAGTGAGTTTTGAAATGCAGGTGTGCAGCAGGAATTAACCATGTGTCTTGAAGGAACTGGTGAGTGGCCTTTGTCAGGTGTCACCAGCCGCCTTGATATGACCCAAATCCCATCCATCCTTGTTTCTTAGGGGGCCCTGCCCCGCTCCTCTGATACCCTACCCAAGAAGCACAAAGGATGGACCCTGACTGGAGTACCCCAGACATTTGCAGCTGCCATTGGAGGATGACAGAGGTGAGTGTAGGTGGGCTGCAGAGGCTGGGACCCCACCCACCCTCCATCCACTGTGGTCTGTGGGGTAGGACCTGCTGGGAATAAGAGGGATGGAACCCACGTTACCCTCGCTGCCTGAATGAGTGGAACATCTCTCTTGGCTCTTTCTAAGATGATGTCCCCCTAAACTCCCTTTTCTCTTGGACAGGCCTGGAGCTTCCCCGCCCCCCACCATGGTCCCCAGTCTTCTCAGTGTCCGGGCACCCCCTTTCTGTCATCAGTCTGCCCCCTCTGCCTCTTCTCGGTCTTTGGGTGTCACTCATACCCAACACTGCCCTTGAACCCCCTGTGTTCCTTCCAATCCAACCTCTTTACCTTGCCGTTCTCTACCCTAAGAATGATCTTTTTCTATCTCTCTTTTTCCCCGGGCTCCAACAATTTAAATCCATAAACACAGAGAGAGGAAGCCTGCCACCTCTGCAGGGACTGCTGGGAAACGGTCCTAACTCTGCAGCAGTGACGACTGTTAAAGTGGCCCCTGATGAAGGAATAGGAGGAGAGCCACCAGAGTTGGGGCCGGAAGCGCAGAGCCCCTGCATCCCCGGGGGAGGAAGCCGGGACCAGAGGGCAGGCACGCCCCAGGTACTGTGCTGAGCCGTTGTACACACACCGGTGTGACTTCTGCGGCTCCAGAGGCTTCGTGAAGGGAGATCCCCCTTATCTGTTCTTTCCTGCCTCCCTCTTCCCTATGGAGGAGGAAAGAGCTAGCTGTTGGTGGATCTGGGGAAGGATCCAGGTGGGTGCAGCTAGGGTCTCCTCCCCTTTCCTCTGAGTCCACCTGTGGGGGCAGGTGTGATATCCCTGGGAAGTACAAGTGTTCCAGAATGTGCTTGGATGTGTAGGGACATTAGTGGTGAAAGGCCACACCTGGTGTGAATGTGCCTGTGTGCGCGGGTGTGCATGTGTGTGTGATCTCGTGGTTCGTGAGTTTGAGCCCCGCATCGGGCTTTGCGCTGACAGCTGGGAGCCTGGAGCCTGCTTCGGATTCTGTGTCTCCCTCTCTCTCTGACCCTCCTCCGCTCATGCTCTCTCTTTCTCTCTCTCTCAAAACTAAATAAGCATTAAAAAAAATTTAAAACAGAGATACAAACTTCCAGTTACAAAATAAATAAGCCACAGAGATGACAAGTACAGCATAGGGAATGCAATCAGTAATATCGTAGTAACATCTGGGGACTGAAGGACACCACACGTACCACCCTAAGCAATGGACAGAGCTGTTGAACCACCTGTTGTGCACCTGTAACTAACCCAATGTTGTAGGGCAATTATATTTCAATTAAACAAAAACAGATAATCTAATCATCGCATCTATACTATAAAATAATTAATTTGAAGACGGACTAAGAATAATATTTACAAATCGAGTTGTAAGTTTGAAAAGTGAACTAAATTCTATCTCAACACTAAGGGAATTTGAGAGTGCACCGAAGAGAAAGGCTAGAAGTTAAAAATGTGTTTGATGAAATTAAAACTCAGTGGATGCAATGGGTGAAACAGCAGATTACACACAACTGAAAAGAAAGTTCATAAAATGAAGGTATTTACTGACTAAATTACCTGGAATTCAGGACAGTGAAAGCAAAAGACAGAAAATATGAAAGAATGCCAGGTAGAATGAGATCTAACACAAGTGTGACTGGAGTTTCAGAACGCAGGGAAAGAGAATGAGGGAGAAGGAATATTCAGAAAGTTCTGTAATTAAGAATCCAGGATTCTTCTAATTCAGGAAGAAGAACCAACCTGAAGCAAGATAAATTAAAAACTAAACACAAGCATAGACATAGTGCAATAAAACATCAGAGCATTAATGTCTGAACAGATCTTAACAGGAATCACAGATAGATCCAGGGGTCAGAAGGGTGTGGGGGGGGTGGCGGCTTAATAAAGAACATGATGACTAAATTATAAAAATGAAAAAAGAAGGTCCTTCCTAATTTTCAGTGGACATGTGTCTATGGTCGTTACACCGTGATTTAGAACAAGAAATATAGATTAGTCGTCCTTCCTGGCACAGAGTTCCTAAAACCCCTGGAATTCCTTAAGTGACAACACCCACAGAAGTGAAAGAAATATCTTTGGTTCTTTATAACAAGCCCTTTTCAGCCGCTCCTGAGTTTACATCAGTGAGGTGACTTTGGGAAAGAGGTGCCTATATAACCACTGGGTGGGGGCCAGTTGCCAAGGGAACGAGCCAGGAGTAGAGGGTGGGGACTCCTAGCCCCGACCCCATCACCACCCAGAGAGGGGAGAGGGGCTGGCGTTGAGGGGATCACCAACCACCAATGATTTAATCAACTGCGCCCAGGTCAGGAAGCCTTCACAGAAGCCATAACTGAAGGAATTTGAGAGTTTCCTCGTTGCTGACGGCATGAAGGTGCAGAGAGAAGGTTCACATAGAGACCCCTGGAAACTCAGGGCCCCTCCCACACCCCGCACTCCTGAATCTCTTCCATCTGGCTATTCCTGAGGTGCATCCTTTATAAAAACCAGTGATAGTAAGGAAAACGCCTTCCTGAATTCTGTGAGCTCTTTTCTGGCACATCGCCATTCCTGGGGAAGGGGTCATGGGACCCCCCAATTTATAGATGGCTGGTCATGAACATGGGTGCCAGCTGGACTTGGAACTGGCATCTGGGGTTGGGGAGCCTTATGCGGGGTCCGTGCTAACTCCGCTGAGTTCGTGTCAGCACTGAGTTGAGTTGTAGGATGCCCGGCGGATGTCTGGAGAGCTGAAGTGCTGGGCATGGAGGAAAATCCCGCGCACCTGAGGTCAGAAGGGCTTTGAGTGTAGAGGGTAAAACAGTGAGGTGTCTTTGTTTTTGTTTTTGTTTTTTGTTTTCCCAGGGTGTTACAGGTGAAATTGGTATTTTAAATCAAGGGCTCAGTTTCTTCTTCAAGGATGAAGAGTCTGGGGGAACATTCTGAACCGCCCCTTTGGGAGGAAGGTGCTGTTCTCAGGGCGTGTGAGGCAGCGCGTGTCTGGACCAAGCAGAGGGGGTGGGTGAGGGCAGGAGTAGGGGGACCAGGACATGAAGGGACAGCCAGGAGAGGTCTGGAGACAGAGTGAGCCAGAGCGGCACCAGGAACTGAACTCAGTGGGAATCCATCACTATCTGGGGGGCCGACGGACCACTTACCAGTCGGCCCCCAGTCTCGATCTGTGGCTTTGCTAACAGATATACCCCTTTCTTTCCCTAGAACCTCTCTCCATGCCATGATGCATGTTTTCCCAATCCGGGAAGGGGGTGAATTTCACCCCAGGAGAGATGCCGGAAAAAAAGATACTTGTCCTGAGGCCTCAGTCCAGAGGCAGATAGGGACACATAAAACCCTAGAATGCCACAGAACAGAATCAGACTTTTGAAAAGGCAATCCCCTGGCCTGTGCTATCAATGGCACCTGCAGAGTTACCACTGTGGCCCGACATGGGCACACTTCAGTTCCAACTAAGGCCAGTGCAGAGTTTTATGTTTTACAAGGTGCATCCTGTGAAAGAGAAGAATATCGCTGAACCCCTGTCGTGTGTTAGGAACCATATTGCTGCCATATTACAGAAGAAAAACATGGAGGTTTAGAGAATTGATTGCATGTCTCCATAGCCTGTCTAAAACATTTTCAGGGACAATAAATTGGAATCAATCAATAAATTGGATCAATTTACTGGAGAGGGCAACATGGAGTCAGGGAAGGATTTGCCCCCCGCACCCCCCCACCATGGCAATTCAGCACCTCTGCAACATGGTTGCCCTTGATCTCTACTGAAGATTACGTTTCTTTAAAAATGTGAAAAAAAAAAAAAATGAGAGGTACTAGAAAGTCCCTTAGGATCATTCCCAGGAGGGTAGGTCATTCAGTTAGTTTTTGAGGAAAGACTTCCAAATACATGTGTGGGTCCTTGGAGCCATCAAGATGGGCAGCCTCACCTGGGGCTGGTCAGTAGTTCCAAATGCACTACTATGCAAGTGGTCTATTTGGAGCATTTAAGAAGAAAAGCTGCCACCTCTCTGGAAGAAGGTGGTGAGTGGTCTCGCCAAAGCCCCAAGGAGCTACATCTGCGAAACCCTTGCCGCTGGCCCCTGCTCGGTGTTGGTTTCTAAACTCCATGAAGGACGTGGTACCCAAGGAAATCCCAAGAAGGATATGAAAATCTCATCTACCAACAGAAATACAGAGAGTGCTTTAGTTCCCCAAGTGCCAAGGGATTGGAAATAACTTACACACACAGAAACTTGCCAACGTTGGAAAGCCAGAGGGCACCCTTCCCTGCCACAGTGAGGAGATCCCAGGTCTGGAAATCTAATTCAACTGGAACATCACTTCCTCCATGAAACAATCCCCCCCTCCCCCCAGCTTACAATACTGCCCTCCGTCCTCATAGAACTTTGTCCCTGCTCCTCTACAAGCTGCCATCTCTGTGTGCTTCTTATTTTGGATATGAGGGGGACTTCCTTGACAGCAGGTGCTGTTCCACCCCCCACCCCCCGGAACAGCACACAGAGAGATTTGATGGGTGCTTGCTTGCTTGGCCGAACGGGTGAGCCTGTAGAGAAGAAAGATGGAGGTTCCGGAGGAAGAGACCAACCAGATGAGTGGTCTTTGGAGTATTTTTTTTTTTAAATGTTTTAACGTTTATTTATTTTTGAGACAGAGAGAGACAGAGCATGAACGGGGGAGGGGCAGAGAGAGAGGGAGACACAGAATCGGAAACAGGCTCCAGGCTCCGAGCCATCAGCCCAGAGCCCGACGCGGGGCTCGAACTCACGGACCGCGAGATCATGACCTGGCTGAAGTCGGACGCTTAACCGACTGCGCCACCCAGGCGCCCCTGGAGTATTTTTAAAAAGGAGATTTGACAGCTCAAAGAGATCCTCTCTGAATTGAATAATTGCTCGGGAATTCTTTTGTTCTTCCACATCTCCGCAAAATTAAAGGTTTCTGCAAGCAATTAATAAGCAAATAATTCCTCGATCGCTGACCATAGCTGCTTCAATGTCTGAAACATTCCTTGAGCCCTTGGTTGTTTTTCTTCTGGCCACCAGTGGTAACTTCTTAAGGACACTTAAAAGTCATTTCTAGCCAAGGGCTCCATTTTATCCTCCCAGAATAGTATGAGAGAAGCCTGAGAAAAGTCACATGAGGGATCTACCCAACCTGGGAAGCTTCGACATCTGGCCATAGTCACACGCTGGGTTAATCCAATTATATGGGAATGGTAGTTTTTAAAGAAAACAAAATTCATGCTGAGTTTTGGCAGAGCACTTATCCCAGTAGATGAGAGGCTCCTTTCTAGAAATCACTGGCCCTGGTCATGTAAGTAATTGAGTTTAAATAAACTGGTGCTTTGGAGGTGAACAGTTCAGTTGGCACATGGTGCTGTTTGACAGCGATGTTTCGTGTAATTGGGAGGGCACAGACCCCCCGAGAGTGCTTAAGCTCGCGCCGGGGACCCCGATTCTCTGGCTGCTGGTTGACGGTCCTTGTTATCTTTGCTGCTATGACTCCTCTCCAAACTTATAAATGCTATTACCTGGAGGCCCAATTCTGACTTATTCTCATTTGGCACAGCTACGTGAGGTCCTGGAAATGCGCAACTGCTGATTCTAACCAAGAGAGAGCTTCTGGGGGCAGGGTGGGGTGGTGGGTGGTGGTGGCTTCCCCTCCTCCAACTCTTCAGTCCCAGATAATGTCATCATTACGTTTCCATACGAAGATGTTCTCCCCAACTTTCACAGAAAGATTGAGTCAACAATTAGATTTGTTAAGTTATGCATTTTATTTTAGAAAAGTTTTACATTTATAAAAAAAAACCCTGCAAACTTAGTATAGACAGTTCCCATGTGTCGATACTCGCATTCCTTCATATCTAACATCTTTCCTTCATATGCTCCAATATTGGGGGTGCCTGGCTGGCTTGGTGGTTTAAGCATCCCACTTCGGCTCAGGTCATGATCTCGCGGTCCATGAGTTCGAGCTCTGCGTTGGGCTCTGTGCTGACAGCTCAGAGCCTGGAGCTTGCTTTGGATTCTGTGTCTACCTCTCTTTCTGCCCCTCCCCCAGTTGTGCTCTTTCTCTCTTTCTCTCTCAAAAAATAAAGATTAAAAAAAAAGATTAGTACATAACGGTTAACTAAATTCCATAGTTCACACAGATATCTTTAGTTTTCCACTAATAATCATTTTTGTGTTCCAGCATCCCATTCTGGACGCAATATTTTACTTAGTGCATCTCTGTAGGCTCCTCTTGGCTGTGACAGTCTCTCAGACTTTCCTTGTTTTTGATGACCTTGACAGTTTTGAGGAGTTCTGGTCAGGTGGTTTGTGGAATGCCTCTCTATCTAGATTTGTGGATGTCTTCCTCATGATTAGGCTGGGCTTATGAATTACCAAGAAGGGCACTCATTAGGGTTTACCCCTTGCTGCAAACTTCTGTAGGTTTTGATAAATGCATAATGTCACATGTTCACCATCACAGTGTCGTACAGAATATGCATGATATTTGTAAAAAATCTCGTCTTCACCTATCTGAACTTTCCCACTGCCAGAACCCTTGGCAACCAAGGAATTGTTTGCCATCCAAGCTCTATAATTTGCTTCTTCCAGAATTTCATTCAAAGGAAATCATCCATCATGTGCCATTTTCAGATTCCTTTCTTTTACTAACCCATGTGACTCTAGGAATCATCATGTCTTCACATGACTTGACAACTTACTTTTGTTGTTGTTGCCCAATGGTTTCTTTGTTCAGAAAAACAACAATCCATTTATTCATTCCTCTGTCAAAAACACCTTGATTGTTCCCAATTTTTAACAATTATGAGAAAATCCACTATAAACATTTTCATAGAGGCATTTGTATGAACACAAATTTTCAAATTCGTTGGGTAAATTCCTCCAAGTGTGACTGCTGGATTGTATGGCAAGAACAGTTACCTTTGGATGAAACCACCAAGCTTCCTTCTACGTAGCTGTGCCATTTTTCATTCCCATCAGGTGGATGAGAATCCCTGCTGTACCACGTCCTCACCAGCAACCGGCATTCTCCCCGGGTAGGGATGTTTGTGGTTCTGACTGGGGCACGGTGACGACTTTCAATCCCCTGAGGACAAACCATGTTGAGCTTCTTCTCATATTTTCCATCTGTCTGTGCCCTCTGGTGAAGTTTCTGTGCATACATATTGCCCATTTTTGTTTTACAAGTTTGGAGTTATAAGAGCTCTGTACGCATTATGGATACAAGTCCTTCGGATATGAGTCCATCAGGTATATTTTCAACAGTCTGTGGCTTCCCTTTTCTTTCTCATAACAGTGTCTTTTGTAGAACAAAAGTATTTCATTTTAATAAATCCTAACTTACCGTTTTTCCTTTTAAGGGTGGTATTTTTTGCTCGTGTCTAAAAACGCAT
Source organism: Puma concolor (assembly GCF_028749965.1). NCBI lineage: Eukaryota > Metazoa > Chordata > Mammalia > Carnivora > Felidae > Puma > Puma concolor. The sequence continues at coordinate 2,796,821 of NC_141667.1, read as the reverse complement.
CACCAAGCTCCAAGTCAGAAAAATTCCCTCATGTATTTTCTTTGAGAAATGTCAGAGGTTTACATTTTACACCTGAGTCTGTCATCCATTTGGAGTAGATTTTTGTGTAAACTGTGTAAATTCTATATGTGGTTTCTTTTTCCTTCTCTTTGCCTATAATGCCCAGCTCTTCCAGCATCATCTATACAAGAAGTTATTCTTTCTCTATTGAATTACCTTTGCACTTGTATCAAAAATCAGTTGAATATAATTACATGGACCCATTACTGGGTTCTCTCTTCTGTTCTATTGTTTTGTTGTCCACTCTTTCACTGGTGAAAGGCTTTCTTGCCCACTGTTGCTTGATAATAAACCTTGAGATCAGATGGCTTGGGTTATATGAGTCCCCAGCTATTTTTTCTGTTTCTTCAGTATTGTGTTGGCTCTTTGGGTTTGTTTATGTGGGGTCTTCCCACATAAACTGTAGAATGAGTGTGTTGATATACACTCACGGACGCAGGGACATGTTTATTGGGATTACAATGGTATTGAATCTGCACATCAGTATGGGAAGAAATGACAAAAGCAAATCTCCCTGTACCTGAACAAAAAATAGCTCTCCATCTACTTAAATCTCTTTGCTTTATTCATCAGCATTTTATAGTTTTTCACCCACATAATTTGATAGTTTTATCCCTAAGTATTTCTCCCTTTTTGGTGCTATTGTAAATGGTACTGCTTTTTAATTTAAAATTCCAATTATTCACTGCTGACATACTGGAAAACAGTGGACTAACGTGTGTTGACTTTGCTATATTTGCTTATTACGTCCAGGAGTTTTTGGTAAATTTGGAGGATTCTGTAAATCAGTCGTGTCATCTAAAAATGAAACTGGTTTTGTTGTTTTCCTTTCACATCTGTATACATGTTGTTTTTGTTTTTTGTTTTATTTTCCATATGGTGTTAGCCACAACTTCAGTTCAGAGAAGTTGTGCTAGAGGACATTCTTGCTCTGTTTCTGACATTAGGGGGAATAGTCCAGCGTCTCACCATCAAGTATGAGGCCAGCTGGGTTTCGTGCTAGTGTTTCCTTGTGTCCTTCATCAGGCTGAGGAAGTTCTCTTCTTTCCTAGCATGCTGAAAGATGGATGTTAGATTTTGCCAAATCCTTTCTCTACATTAATTGGCACGTTGACGTGATTTTGCTACGTTAGTCTATTGCTTATGTGGCTTACATTAATTGATGTTTGACTGTTGAACCACACTTGCACACCTGGAATGAATCCCATTTGTTTGTGATGCAGTATAAGTTTTATTGGTCTTTCCAAGGAATGTTTTAAATTGTATCATTTTTCTCTGTTGTTTTCTTATTTATGATTTCATTGATTTCTGCTTTAATTTTTATTATTTTGTTTCTTTTGCTTTTTTGAAGGCTTAAAATATTCTATTTCTCTGGATTCCTAAAATTAAAGCTTACGTTTTTTTTTTTTAAATTTTATATCATCTTCTCTTCTAGTATAGATCGGTGTGGGGGAGACAACAGATGATAGGTAAGTAGATAGATAGATAGATAGATAGATAGATAGATGATAGATACGATATATAAATACAGTATATCAAATTCTCTCTAAGTTCTGTGTTTGTGTCATGCCACACACTTTGATCATTGTATCTTCATACTTATTTAATTCAAAATACATTCTTCATTTCTGTTAAGACTTCTTACTTGACCCATATATTATTTTGACAGATATCATTAAATTGTTAATAATAATTGGGGAATTCCGACCATTTTTCTGTTATTTATTTCTAATTTGATTCCATGTGTTCTGAGAACATTGTACGATTTTCAGTATTTTAAATTTGTTGATGTGTGCTTGTGACACACATATGGTTTTCCATGGTAAATAATGCATCTCAGCTAGAGAAGAATGTGTACTCTGCGGTTGTTTGATAGAGCATTCTATGAAAGTCAATTAGGAAAAGTGGATTAATTGTGCTATTTGCATCCTATGTGTCCTGAAAGGTTTTATTTCTGCTTTGATCTCCCTATTTATGAGAGAGAGGTGTTAAAATCTTCACGTATCCTTTAATGCTATCAGTTTTGCTTTATATATCTTGATATCTTGCTGCTGGGTGCATCCAGATAGAGGATAGACCCCTTTATCCATGTGTAATATACATCTTTATCCTTGATAAATAGCCTTGTTCTCAAATCTCCTTTACTTGTATTTAAAACAGCTTCTCCAACTTTTTTTTTTTTTTAATTAGTGTTAGCCTGGTATATTTTTCTCTATTCTTTTACTTTTAACTTTGATATGTCTTTATATTTAAAGGTGGGTTCTTAGACTAAAAAACCTGGGGGGAGGTTTAAATCCATTCTGGCAATCTCTCTTTAATTCATCTATCTAAACCATTTACATTTAAAGTGGTAGTTGTTGAAGTTGGATAGATTTTTCCCAAATGTGTAATTAATGTCATTTGCTGTATTTGTTCTTTGTTCATTTCTTCCCATCTTTTCTGTCCTGCCTGGTTTTAATTGAACATTATACTATTCCATTTCCTTTCCTCTCTTAGCATTTTATCTTTCTTATATTCCTTCTTAAAAACTTTTTTTTGTGGTTGGTCACAGTTTCCAATATGTATTTTTAAATAATCTAAGAGATTTTAAATGTGAATAAAAGTACATATTGCCATATTTTAAAGAGTTAAGTCATACATATATATATATATATATATATATATATATATATATATATATGTGAACATACAAATAGGAAGGATTTTATACATTTTTCTTGTATGTTTGCATGTATTTTTATAAGAACATGACATGAAATATAGAACACATGTTCCAGATGTGAATGGAAACACACCCACAGACACTTTAGCAATCAAACTAAGAGAGAGATGAAAAGGAAGAGGTTATCATTACTATTTTGCTGTATTTGTTCTTTACATTATTTCACTATTGCTTTAAATACATATTTAGTTAAATTTATATAACTCTAGTGGAAATAAATGTAGCCTGTTTTATTTTCCAAATGTTATACGAAGTACATTTTGAAAATAACTTTTTTTTCTTCTTTTCTTTATAAAGGGTAAACTTTATAAAAACAGGGCCTATATTTATATCTTTCTCAAAGCTGTATTTTGAATCTGAATGACATAGAGACCACCTAATAATTACTTGTTAAATGTAGGTTTGGATGAATGAATTCGTTAAATACTCGAGAGAAACATGGGCAGAGTGTGCTGATAAATATTACTTCATATTTTTCCTGGAGATGACCTCTTGATATCTGAGACTCAACATCTTATAATATATGCATTTTTATTTACATGTTTTGTGCCCAATGATAATATGAGAATATTTTATAATGACATTCCCAAATGTCATACACATTTTAAAAAAACCTTTTTTTAATGTGTATTTATTTTTGAGATGGTGGGGGAAGGGACAGAGAGAAAGGGAGACATAGAATCGGAAGCAGGCTCCAGGCTCTGAGCTGTCAGCACAGAGCCTGACGTGGGGCTCAAACTCCCCAGCCATGAGATCATGACCTGAGCCGAAGTCAGACGCTCAACTGACTGAGCCACCCAGGCGCCCCAAGACACATTTTAAACAAAACAGTGTGTTAGAAAACTATGGGTTACTTTCACAAGACAATTAGTCTTTCAGCAAACTCATGTTTAATTTATTGGAAAAGTGTGCTGTGGTTACAGAAGAAGACAGGCTTTCTCAGATGCACCTGTGCTGACAGGCATCCCTGCATCTTGGGGTAGGGCACTCTTTCCTCATGTGTCTATACTGACTGCTTTCCCACTGTGTGTTTTGTAGTTAGGTCTTATTTTTGCCTAGTTCTTGTTTGAAAAACTGATAAAACAATTGTTAAGAAAAGAGTGAGCTAAGCAGGACAATTGATTATAATAAGCAAAGAAGATATTATTGCAAGCAAGTAGCTGTTAACCATATTAACTGGACACCAGGAACGAATGTTTTAAGCATTTTGTATCCTAGTATGATACTTTAATTGTGTCTCTGTTGTGTTTTATAATATTAATTGCACGTTTGGGACTGATGTGTCATACACTGTAATTTTTCTCATGTGCAATATTTGGAAATAGATTCTTTGTTAGCACTTAGAAGAATGTCTTATTGTTAGGAATGAATTATGATACTAAATGAGGGTGGAGAGGAGCATCTTGTATATAGTTTTCTTAAAACACATGCTGGAAAGTTAGAGTGGATTCAGGGCCAAGGCTAGCCCATAAGGCCTATTCTCTATGGATTGGGAAGGGTCAGGGCTTGACCAGTGGACTGATTTGCACCCCTCCTTCCAACATACAATGGCTCCCATATCCTGCACATAGCATGCACTGGCCCTGAGGAGGAGAAGGGCCAGGGTTGTTAGATCCCACACTAGGTGCTTTTCAGATGAAACCACTTAGTTTTGATGTCATGGGCCAATGAGGTAGGCACCATCATCCGAATGTCACAGACCTGAATGATGAAGTTAGACAGGTCTGACAAAGTGCCCAAATTTGCATGCCTAGTCAGTGGCAGAGCAGGGACCCAAACTCAGGACTGTCTGACATGGAACAACTCTCCTGAGAAAAAGAATAAGAGAAGGAGAGAAAATGAGAAAGAGAGAGGGAGACTGCAAACTCCAGAGATTAGTCAATATTCTATGTGCTTCCTGTGAGTAAGACATAAGAAATAAAGGATTCAGTGATTATCAAAGAAAAATAACTAAGGAATGACAGGAAGTGGCCATGTATAGAAAGGTTAATTAACCTTTATGTAAGTCCATTAACCTAAAGTGAACTGGTAAGGAGAGTAGATAGCATCTGATTGAGGAAAAGAGAAGAAAGAAGTGATCTGTGACTTTGTTAAAGATAAGATGCTTGCAGAAGTATAGAAGACACCTTCACATTTTTGCCTTCAGCTTGCCAGTGGCCAGAAAGCAAGCTCTAGTCATATAATGCTAACCCGTTTATCCAGATCAATGTTTCCAGGGAAAGGAGAAGAAGGCTAAGATGGGTGACGAGTGGAATGGTCTTCAGGAGAGAATGACTCCAAGGAGACATATAGGCAACAATAAGCACTTTGGAAGAAGACAGAAGGGAGGTGATCTCCTCACTACCCCCAAGAGCAGAGCCATATCCTTGGAGCAAATTCAGTTTAACCAACCTCACTCAAGAGACAAATACACTAACACCCAAGTAGACTCCTGAGGTCATGGTGAAGACTGGTATTGTTAATAGGACCCGGTCACCTCTGCTCTAGACAACCCATCTGTCCCTGTGGGAAATAACATGAGCAGTCAAATTATAATCCAGATGCAAGAAAGCAATCGGGGAAGGAGCACAGAGGTGTCACTTGAAGATTCTCTGCACCAGCTGCTCCTGAAAGGCTGTGTCCTTCTTCCTCACTTGATGCTTTCCCTGGGGCATCTCTTCTGATGTGCTCTCCTCCAGAAGCACCAGGATGGTCTCCACACCCACCAAACCTTGCTTTGTTTTTTGACATTTTATAGGACAACCAGCCCCCCCCCCCCCCACACACACACACATGCTAGTCTTGCCCAGCAACACCTGGGAGAAAAGCTTCATAAGTCCTCCCATCCACCGCCCCCACAGCTGGCTCAGGTGGTTTGGACATGTCTCCGGGTTCTTCCCGTGCCTGTAGAAGCGACTCCCAAGTCCTCTCTGACTCATCCTGCACTTCAGTGCCCTGAAAAACACTTGATACGTAGGAGATCCCATAAATATTTAGATGATTCAATCAACTAAATTGTGAGGTACTAACAGAACTTCAATAATTACCATAGAATCAAAGTGAGGAAGCACAGCTCAGAAGGGACACAACCCTGACTTCACTGACCCGCTGAGGTCACAGCATGGACAGGGTGCTTATGCCAATGTGGCCAACCTTTGTCAATTTGCAAACCTTTGCTCCCACACTGTCTCCCACCTGAGTCTCTATTATTCACATACACTTTTTTTTTTTTGCAATATACATTTGCCCTGCACTGACTGTATTCCCCAGTGACCCATATGTTGAAGCCCTGATGCCCAGTGTGAAGGTACTGGTGGTGGAGTCTCTGGGGGTGGTCAGGGTTACATGAGGTCATGAAGGGGAATCTTGATGAGGTTGGCATCCCTAAAAGAACAGACAACAGAGAGCTCTCCTTCTTCCCCACATGAGGACACAACAAGAAGTCACCATCTGCACTGTGGAGGAGGGCTCTCTCTAGGACCCAACCCTGGGAGCCCCCTGACCCCCAACTTTCAGCCTCCAGACTATGAAGAATAATGTCCATTGTCTAAACCACACATCTGTGGTATTTTGTTTAACAGAAGCCTGAGCATACCAAGACAATATTCCCTTCTATTTTTTTTTTTATTATTTACAAGTATTGAGTATTTTTCCAAATCACCATATTCCTAAGTTACTTCATTAACGAAACTTACACTTCTGGGATATGAGTGTCACATGACTAGGGAATTAACTCTCATTTACTAACTTAATCCATGATCTGCTTGGTCTGAAACGGAGTCAGTGCATCATTTGCACAAAAATGATGTCAATGAAATAATGGTCTGTTCTAATAGTTCACATAATACATCATAATTTTAATTTTCTTTGAGGTGTTACTTGTGAATATTCAGTTCAAAAGATTACTCAAATTAAATGTAGAAATGCATGTCTCTTCCCTAAAGAGTGTCTCCCATCCACGTCCCTGTGTCTGGGGTGCTCCCCAGCAGGGGTGTGCTGGTGTAAGGTGACTGGGTGCTCAGGTCCCCGCCCACCCCAAGGTAGCACCTATCTGGAGACAAGTATCATTATTTAGGGCATGATCACCCACCCCTCACCTCTACCTGGCCTCTGTTTTGCATCCCCTCACTGATAGTCTGGATCACCCACCATTCCCAAGCTGGGATGGAGACCTGAACTCAACACAATGTAGCACGCAGCAGAAATAAGAAAGGAAGCTCTTCCTGATACTCACAGATTGAAGACAGGGAGCCCAAACTTCACAGAAAAAGACCTGTTGATTTTGGTTCCCCTCAAATAACTTGGGTCAACAACACAAGTTGACTTTGAAAAAGACAACGGTCTCCAGTCATAGAGCAAGAAGAACCATTTCTTGATCTAGCAGCATCACAGGACATGAAGATTCTAATTACTTTGGTCACATTAACAAGGGACTCAACATCCTGGGCTAGTGCACAGTGCTCAGGGAGATGTGGGACAGCAGCATGGGTGGGGAACGTTTGACCTCTGAGGCCCCCTGCAGGACCTTTGGCCAGCTGTGTCCTGGGCAGTGTTCTCTGTCTTCTGGAAGGAAGAGGGCAGAGACTTTTCTCTGAATCAGCCCAAAAGCCAAAGGGGGGAAATGGGAGGTTTTGGGTATCCTTCAGACAAGTGAGGGCAAACACTGAAATCAGGGAGTTGTGGGCTGGTGCTGTCTATCCGTGGACAGAGGCTGGGAGTGGTGGGTGATCCAGACTATCACTGGGGGGATGCAAAACAAGGACCCAGTTCTGGTCTCGAGTAGGCTCTGGGCACTATTTTTTTTTTTTTTTTTTCTGCTGACCCAATGGTGTATTCTGCTCTTGCACCATGGCCTCCCAGGGGGTCTTTCTTAAAATCCTGTTACTTTTCCCAACAGTTTTAGCAAGGTGAAATTGACGTACAAAGAACTGCACAGATTTCACACGTATCTTGTGATGAATTTGGATGCAGGCAAGGACACTCGTGACCCCATCACCACCATCAAAGGAAGAGATGTACCCAACACCTCCCAGACTTCCCTGTGTCCCTCTGGTTTATTGTTTTGTTTTTTCTGTTCGCCTTTTTCTTTCTTTCTTTTTTTTTAATGCAGTAAGAACACTTGACACAAGATGCATATCCTTCTAGCAAAGTCTGAAGTGAATGTCAGAAATGAAAGTGGTCAGCAGCTCTGGAAGGGTGAGAGCTTCCCAGCAATCAGGTTGACTTCCATCCACAGCTGAGGGAAGAAAGCGCAGACGCCCCAGGGGAGAAATCTCCTCAAAGACCAGAACCCCAAGGACGCTGGTGAATGCCAGCTTGCGTCGAAGACCCACCCAACACATGGAGTTCAGAAATCCGTAACTGGATGGCACCTGATACAGGCGCTGAGTGACCAGCACCCTGTTTGGCATTGGGCACATTTTAATTTTACCCAAACATCTAGGTGACTTTCAACCACATAATTCCCGAGACAAAGGAATAAATAACCAGGAACTTCTCTGTTTTCTGGAATATCACGAATGTACAATGATGATTATTTTTACAGGTATTATAGAAATTCTATAATGCTTTCCAAATAAAATGTCTATTTTGTAGACTCTATAGGACCTAGTTTAATTTAAAATTCTAATGATCTGAATGCTTATTTACTGTAATTTATCAATTATAATAAGGGTAGCAAATGAGTTAATAGTATTATCATTAAAACTGACACATGCTATAGAATAAAATAATGATATCTTATGATTTCTAATAATTAAAGACGAAGCAAATCAAGAATCCAAATCCTTCCAAGCTTGGGCTGTAAATATTGACAATAGGGGCACATTTTTCCTCGCTGACTCTGGGAGAGGCTTGTGGTTCTTTGCTCTGAGCGTGGCTCCTTCTATCGAATAAGCCTTATTTGTGTCTTAGATCACAACGCTCCCAAAACCATTTTTCTGACCTTCACATTCGACTTTGATTCTGCATCAACCATTTAAATAGGAAAATAGTAAGCCGGCGTGAGTCAGATAAAGCCTGTACCTGGGCAGATTTCTACAATGGAAGAAGATGCTGGTGTTTGCCACGGGCATATGGAAGAGATAAAAGTCAGATAAAAGCCTTTTTAAAGACAGAAAATAATGAATATAAGGGAAAAGGGGGAAAGGAGAAGAGTGCTGTTGTTTGTTTGTTTTTTTCCTTAAGTGCAAAGAAAAAGTTTTTTAAAGAAAAAAAAAATATATTTTCCCTTCCCTGAGCAACCGTCTGCCCTGGTCCTTTCAGATGAATGAAGCGCTTACGTGGAGGCACCTTGACATTTTGAAAAGCTGGGGACTCAAGTGGCTGAGCTCTAAGGCCAGTCCTGCAGTAGCTGCTTCTTACATTTAATGGGATGCGGGGTCATTTCCCAAGAGCTGTTCAGGGGACCTTTGTCGCTTCAAAATGCTATTCTTCCCTCAGAAGTGCCTAAAGCTGATTATTAAGCATGATTCATAAATTCGTCAGAACGTGATCAAGTTAGGTTTACATATTCAGGCAGTGACAGAAAGCAGCCGTGTCTCCAGACGTAGTGAACACTCCCAAATGGCTTCTAGGGGGTATTTTTAATTTTTTTTCCTGTTTGCTTCCTTTTATTTGTACAGTATCCTTTTTGGAAGAAGAAGGAGGAAGAGGAGGAGGGGGAGGGGAGGAGAAAGAGCAGGGGGAGGAGGGGAAGGGGAGGAGGAGGAGAAGGAGAATCCATTTACATGTATTTAAGGATGGGAGACAGAAGGCTGCCCACCCCAGGTGAAACCCACTCATCTGAGGAGCCGAGGGGACAGGAAACAATGACACATGGCCACATTTCTGACACACTGTCAGCACTGAACACATTTCAGTTTCCTCATTCCATTTATGAGCTTGACTTCCAGGGTGTGGTTGGGGGGCAGTGAGAGCCTCTCCCACATTCGGCCACGGGTTCTTTGCCCCCAACAGCACCCCACATGCATGCCTAGCCTAAGGCCAGGAGCATATTCCCATTAGAATATTTATGTTACTTGTATTTGTCAGGACAGACAATTATGAAAAACAAATTTGGAGTCCTGTTTATTCTTCCACAGACTACAAGGGAGCAAACAAAATGGCGGCCTTGCCTGGACCGTGGTCCAGGCTGGGGACTTTCCAGGCACTCTCCCCTCATCTAGCCCTGCACTCACACACCGTTTTACTTTATCATGAGCCCCCCAGCTTTTAATCATGAGCTACTGCATGTGGCCTGATTCGTTACCAAGAGGCCAGAAAATCTAAAGTCTCAAGTTTCAATTCAATCAGTTGTCCTTCTGAGGCAGAGATTTTCCTTAGCTTCTATCTCTCCCCTGCACTGACTGTGGCACAGACACAGCGACGGCTCATTTTAAGACGAGTTGAAAGTCTCAGTTACCTCAGGGTAAGGTTGTTAGCACAGAAGGGCCACGAAAGAGTCTGTGCGGTGTTCATCTTGATGGGTCCCCTGTTCATATCATCTGTAGGATAGAGGCCAGTTGAAGTTGTAAGTTTGGGTGTACAAGTGTCCAGGGACACAGATGCTACCAAGCCAAGAAGATACTGCCGAGGACAAACTTCGAAAAACAAGATGCTAAGTTAATAATACCTGTAGAATTCCTTGGTTTGGGAACTCTTTACCTTCTAGTATCCCATTTGCTCCAAGCTCCGCCTGAGACGTTACTTAGCTGAAGAACCAAAACTCTGGAAGGAAGTTTCAGAATTTTGTTGTTTCAAAGATAGCGTAAGTATTAATAAAAGGTGGAGGCTGTTGTCTTCCATTTATGTCAGGTGTTCTTTGCATGAAAAAAAGAAAGACCAGCACAACACATTTGTTTATGCATTCTGTTATAATCCTTAGACATGCACTGTTAAATAAGTTATAAGCAGGGGACACCAAGCTGACACGAGCATGTGGTTTTATCCCTCTACACTGACAAATGGCTTTTAACAGAAATAAAATTCTTTCAGTGTTGGGATTATGCAGGAACACAGTTCAGTGGTTGTCCTTCAGAGATCAGAACCTCGGTTTTCATCTTGCAGGAGGATGTTCTGGGCGAATTATGTCCCCCCCCCCCCAATCCGTATGTTGGAGTCCTAGCCCCAGTGCCTTGGGATGTGACTGTGGTTGGAGATAGGGTCTTTGCAGAGGTAATTAAAGAAAAATGAAGCTTTAAAGGTGGGCCATAATTCGATCTGACCGGTGTCCTTGGAAGAAGAGGAGACGAAGGCACAGACCCACACAGAGGGATGACCACATGAGGCCACAGGGAGATGGGGGTGTCTACATGCCAAGGGGGCACCCCAGCTCTGCCGACATTCCCATCTTGGACTTCCAGCCTTCAGAACCAGGAGAAAATACGTGTCTGTTGTCAAGCTGCCCAGCCCATGAAATATTTTTACGGCTTCTGAGCAGAGTAATACAAAAGGTAAACGATTTTACCTTTATTTTTTTATTTTTTATTTTTATTTTTTGCAGTTACCCATCGATCATTTGGGCTACGTGTACTTTATCTTAAGGATATGCTCATAGAAACCTTGAATCCACAACCCACTGGGAATAGATGCGTGTCCTTTCCGAGACGGTAGGCCCGGAGGCAGAGACTGAAAGATGACCATCTGGTCAGCCTCAGGTAGGTGGGAACGCGATGCTTCTACGTGCGGCGAGAGGCCTGCAGAAGAGACAGAAAGTACAGCCTCTGCCAGGCAGCATGTGACACGGCACCGTTAGGCTGAGTTGTGGGAGTCATTCCATGTGGCAATTCCCAAGTCTAAATCTGAATATTAAATGCAGGGGGCGAAAAGCAAATATTACAAAATGAATCTACTTAAAACAGAACCACGAATCTTATTACATTTCCAGCCACTATATGTTCATGCTTCAGCAACAGATGTTAATCTTTGGCAACGACCTCACTTCCACCAGATGTTTGGCAACACCCTCCCCCGCCCCTCGCCCCCCTGCCCAGCTCTCCCAGAACAGAGTGTTGGCTTCTCGGCTGCACCCGGGACTCCACGAAAAGGTTCTGGTCTTGTGCTCTACTGGCTCAGGGTTTGGAAGGGCCCCACTGACCCAAACGGAGAAGCCCGGTCAGGAACCCTGGACTTACCGTAGGCTGCGGCTGCACCGGGGGTCCCGTGGGATGCAGAGGTACACAGAGGTGGCTAGGCACGCAGGTGTGGCCACTGTGCGCCCTCTGTGCGTCCCCAGCCTGGGTTCTCTGCCAGCTCGGGGCACCCAGGTGGTTGGGAATCCACCCAGATGCCGGCCTCCTTAGCAGCTTGCTCTGTCCATCACGGGGCAACTGGCCCCGGCCTGTGACGAGCTGAAACGGCCAGAGCTGCACGCTTACTTCCCTCTTCCCCGTGGCAGACGATCAGCACGGGGATATTGCCTTGTTATTTTAAATTAAATGCTCGGAGGCCACCTGAGGCCCGAAGGTAAGCAATTTTAGACAAAATATCCTGAAAATATCCCGAATTTGGCCGGCGTTCTCCACAGCTTAATGAGAAGTATTCGGGCCATGTGACTGTAAGAGCATAATGACATCACGCCCCTTCAGGTCATGGTAAGAGAAGCTTGTGGAAGAGACGGAGGGGCCCATCCACTCTGAGGGTGTGGGCCCCACACGTGCTTATTCACACCCTCACACGCACACGTCGAGAAGGTCCCCGCCATCCCCACCAATGAGGCCCCCAGCAGACGAGGACGGTGACGGGGGCGCGTCTATCCACCCGATATTTAGGCACCCATCCTGGACGCACTCTGCCCCCCGGGTCTGGGCCCCCGGACCTCGCGTGGTGCTTCACGAGCAGATCAGGGACCCCGCAGACACTCAGATGCAAGAGGAACCTGGGCGGTAGGACAGCCTCAGGTGCAAGTGGGGAGCGGCTGGCCTGCTGGTGCTTACAAAGCCCGGACCCCGGCGTTGGCGCCTCCTCGCTCGCACCCCGTTGCTGCTAGGCTGTGTGCTCTCTGTGTCCGTCCACGTGGCACATCCCGGGGACACGCGGCTGCTCCTTGCGCCAAGCTGGCTCATTCTCCCGGCGACACTCAGAGCTGCAGGTGCCTGCCTGACTCCTGCTCTCGCTGGGTGTTTCTCTGCCTATCCTGAGCTGATACCTCTCTAGCCCCGCAGTCCCCAATCCGACCTTTCTGTGGGAACCTCCGTGCACTTGGGAGAGTCCCTGGGGGCCCCACTGTCCCCTGCCCTGTTTCCTTATCGGCTCGTATCTGTCATTCTCCACTGGCATCACACCTGGGGTCACGCAGGCCATGAAGGTCACGAGCATGTTGGGGATGGAGGGGACATCTAGACAGGCGAGTGGCCCTCGGCTTCTGCAGGCAGAACAGGTAGGGCATAAGTGGGGAGGAGGCAGAGGGGGCGCCAGCAGCTTGTGGAGACCTTGGGGATCCCGTCCTGGTGGCCACCCAGGTTTGCGAGTGCCCTTCACCTGCCAAGCTCCGCCGGACCGGGACCAAGCAGGCTACTGCGCCCCCCCCCCCCCGCCCAAAGCCTAGTGTCCTGGGGGCAGCGGGTGGGGGGCGGGGAGGTGGATGGAGACACATGCAGTTGAAGTCGAGCATAGGCATGTCTCTGATCCAGACGTGTCAAGGCCGCAGGAGGTGACCACTATGCCGAGTCCTAGGCTGAGGATAATTTGGGGGCAGGGCGTTGTCTTGGCTTCCAGGTCTGGGGGGCCAGAGATCTCCTACCTGTCGAACAACCTGGAACAGTGGGCAGGTGGAAGGAATAATGACAGCAGAGTCCAGAAGAGGCCTATGTGAGGAGAGGGTGAGGCTCAGGTGGGAGGGTGGGTGGGGGGCAAGTGGCCCAGGGGACGAGCGGCAGGGAAAGTCCAGGCTTACCCTTCTGTCCCTTTTAGCCTCACCTCAGCTGTCTGGACCCCAAGACCTTCAGAGAACAGCATGTCTCCTCTGGGTTCTTCCTAGTCTCAGAGCAGCCCCATTGGGGGTCTATGCCCATTACCTGGGCCAGAGGGTTTCTAGAAAGTCCTGTCTTTCAGCAAACCTTCCACGGGACCCACCCGAGTCTCAGAGCAGTGCCCCAAGGGCACTTTGCAGTGGGGTATGTGCTTCTCAGTCGCTCAAGGGAAAGGATGTGACTGCACCCCCAGAATCTCCCTGGCCTTCCGGCAGAGGTCTGGGTGAGTCTTCAAGCCTCGGGACAGTCTGGATGGTCTCGAAAGACGTGGACAATGGACAGTCTTGTCTAGTAAACACAGACCGATTCCTGTGCAGGGTGGGGCCACCACAGAGCATTTTAAGCAAGAGCCTCTACTGGGAAAGCATTTGCAAGCGCTGACTGGTGTAAACGCACTTTCAGTCGAAAGGAACACGGGTTGGAAAACGCTTGACTGTCAAGAACTCGCTGTGATGCCCGGTTTTCCCGACCACTCCAGTGGATATCGGAATTCTGATCCCAGGCGTCAGCCAAGGCAGGGCGCTCCGATTTCTTTTCCGGTGTCCCCAGCCCCTCCCTCCGCCTGTCCTCTGCCTCCTTCGCCTCCTCTTTTCGTTTACCCTCTTTTCCTTTTCCTCCTCCTCTGTGCTCATGTCTTCTTTTCACGTCCTCAGCTTCACATTCACCGATGTGCGTGTGCAAACAACACACAGACGCTACGGAAGTGTGAGCCCCCAGGGTCTCCCGAGTTTGTTCTCATAAAGAAACCACACATTAGGGCTGACACTTACTGGAAGCCCACACGGAGGGAGCGTCCAGATCTGCTGACGGAGACACAGCTGGGCCCCTGAGGACTGGGCTCTGGTGCCCTCTGTCCTCCTGCACACTCCCTCCTCCCAGGGCCCCCTCCTCCCTCCTTCCTCCTCCCTCTGCCCTCCTCCCTCCTTGCTCTGCTCCCCTCCCTCCTCCCTCCTTCCTTCTCCCTCTGCCCTCCTCCCTCCTCCCTCCTTCCTCCTCCCTCTGTCCTCCTCCCTCCTTGCTCTGCTCCCCTCCCTCCTCCCTCCTTCCTTCTCCCTCTGCCCTCCTCCCTCCTCCCTCCTTCCTCTTCCCTCTGTCCTCCTCCCTCCTTGCTCTGCTCCCCTCCCTCCTCCCTCCTTCCTTCTCCCTCTGCCCTCCTCCCTCCTCCCTCCTTCCTCCTCCCTCCTCCCTCCTCCCTCCTTGCTCCGCTCCCCTCCCTCCTCCCTCCTCCCTTGCTCAGATGCCAGGGGCTCTTCCTGTCTGTTGCCTTGGTGCTTCTGTTCCACTCTCTTCCTGCCCACTGACTACCTCTTGTTCTTTCCTTTTTTCCTAAAGCTTTTATTCTTCATTTTATTTCACACTAGACATTCTTTCCTTTTAGTCAAATATTAGGTGTTGTCTTTTTGAATACATTTTAAGATCCACATTATATTTATACATTAAAATGAGAAGTGCTTTGGTGTATATGTCGTCATATATATTAGCCACTAAGACTCACTATGAACAAATATTTCTGCCATGGCGTTGTACTAATATCCAGCTCTGAGGCTAGAAAAACAAATGCGTACCTACCGGGAAGTATATTTGTCTATCGTTTTCAATGTTACGAAACTTTAATAACATAATCTAAGGATTATTCGTCAACAAGGTACATCATGTTCCTTTGTTTCATCTGATTTTTGTCATGAAATCTGTGTTTTTGGTTAGATTAATTTAAAAACAAAAGTGTTATGCATTCACTAGCCCAATGGTCCTCCTACTTTGCAGGCTCAATACACTTTCGTGTTTTTCAAACTTACTGAAAATCCCGAAGAGCTTTGTTCCTGTGAGTTTGATCTATGAATATTCATGATATTAGAAATTGAAATTGAGAGAAGTATTAAATGTCCATTGATTAATTTAAAAATGAAGCCATGGCGTGTTGACACATGTCACATATTTTTATGAAAATAACTATATTCTCCGAAACAAAAACGAGAACGATTAATGGCCAAGGTGGCAGAGTGTTACAGTTTTGCGAATCTTTCTTTATGTCCGGTTTGATAGAGGCAGCCAGATTTCCTCTCTGCTTGCGTGTTTAACCCCTGAGGATATCCCACATCCCGTGTCCTCCAGAAAAGCCCACTGTCCAGTTGTGAAGGGAAAAACGAGGAAATGAAGGCACTTGAAGTCTTTGTGCTATTGTGGATAAGAATACAAAACCTGACAAGTGCTTAAGGACCGAACAGGTGTGGCTGAGATGAATGCATTGTTCCCAACATCTGCACGCCGGTGAGTGTTGGAAATTGATGAGTAATCAGGAAAACATACTTGGAAAGATATTGCTAGAAATGTATTAATACAGCCCTCTCAATTTTCAAGTGAGCAAAGTGATATATGGGCAAGTTTACCCAATAATTGAATTCACACAATCAGGTGGGCCCGGAGGGGTGCCTGGGTGGCTCAGTTGGTTGAGTGTCGGACTTTGTCTCAGGTCATGATCTCTTAGCTCCTGGGATGGAAACTTGCATCGGGCTCACTGCTGTCGGCACGGAGCCCACTTCGGATCCTTTGTCCCCCACTCTCTCTGCCCTTCCCCTGCTCGTGTACTTTCTCTCTCTTTCTTTATTAAAAATAAATAAACTTTAAAAACAGAAAAAGAGGTGGGCCTGGAAGCTGAGTTTCCAGTTGGTGCCAAAGCCATCACAACACTCTGCTCTTCAAACTCCTGTCTCAGCGCACACCCACCATTCGTGAATTCTTCCATTTCATAGATTTCAGAGTGACCCACACAGCCCATTCTAACGTGGCTCTCCAGGAAGCTTCACAGCCTGTCTTAGGGACTGAACCCCTTTTATGTCGAATGGCGTTCTGAATTCCAAGCCACCTTACAGAAAGTGTAAGGGTGAGGCGGTGAGCCACCTGCTTGTCAGGGATTCCTGCAACACGTTTACCGGCTCTACGGTTCCATCCGTGCTTCTATGCCAACGACCCCTTGATGTTCAGGGTCAAGAGCGGAAAGCTCCCTTAGCCAGCCCCTCAGCAGGCAGCTCTCTGAGCATTACCAACAGCAGGAAGGAAAGAAAGCAGTGCATGGGGCTTCTCAAATATTAGCATAAATTGTTGCTTACAATGACTCCATTCCTTACAAAATGGGGTTCAATGGAATCTCTTCCTGTAGCCACACCACAAATTCCAGAGGTGGAATGTCTCCCACCAGTGAACTGGGAATATATATATACACACATATTTTTACATATGAATATGTATATATATGTAAAATATGTAAATATATGTAGTATAAACAGTAACATTCTTAACATTGTGTGTATGGGCAGGATAATAAGTCTAACACAATAGTCTCCTGTTGATTGAAGTTACAAGCCCGGCTTGCGATCATTCTGCAGTTTCCAACTCGTGGTGAAAAAGCCACACACAATTGCAGAGTAATTGTCTTTCGATGACTCTGTTATTATACTTTAATTGCATCTGGGGGCTGTTCTCTGGGTTGGGTTCGGCGTCTCTGTTTCTTCCAACACCGGCATCAGCGTGGACTCTCGCGGGTCTCCGTCTAATCTAGCTGTGGGTGGGCACACTGCTGTCCCACCCGGAGGCAGGCAGAGGAAGCCGGGCCAGAGATGAGGCCTCCTTCTTGGAAACAGAGACAGACCGTGTGTGGAGCCCCCCCACTAGAGGCCCAGGGACACAGAATCTGGTTCATGGTTGAGTGAACAGGTCTTTATAGAAAAGGGTTCTAAATTGAGATTTTGCCAACTTTTGATAGCAAAAATTTCCTATCTACCCTCCCCACCCATGTAATCGTCAATCGGGAGCCAGGCCGTCTTCCCGGGACAAGCCTTTCTGTAGGAACCCACGGCCAGCATGCCCGTGTGCTGGCTCTGGCCGTGAGTGGAAGCTACCACCTGCTCCTTGGAGACGCTTGTCCCAAACTTCTGTAGCCCGCCATGCTGCCTATGTCTCATCACCGACTGAATAACGTCATCTCTTAGCCTACGACTCCTGAAGAATAAGATGAGGTTCTTTGAAACATATTAAAATAAGCTCCAGGGCTTAAGATGTTCATTCCACATATGCTGATAATCAGAAAAAAGGAGAACAGTGGCAGACGGAAATGTAGAATTTTACGTAAAGGGAAAATAGTAGGTTGGCATCACCAGCTCAAAAATAGTTGTTGTTGTTGTTTAAAGCATTATGATAAAATGAGTCCTTGGGTGCTGTTTGAAAAAGAGAAATCTTCACTTCTCGGACCCCAAAAGCCCAGGGAGTGTCACCTGGTGAGCTCTTCTCTTTTTAGGGATGAGTGGGACACCGTTTTCTCTCTCCCTTGCTGGTTATCAATTGTTTTGCTGGCGCCCTCTGTTTAAGGGCTTTAAGTCTGTAATTTAATAAGTGCCGATGGAGTGAGGCATCTCTGTGTGTTCATCCTGATATTAATAAACTCTGATCCAAAGCTAAAATTCTGAAAGGACGGAGCATTAGCTCGTCCTTCTCCCCCTTTTAATGCTGAATGTAAATTGACTCTCTGTCCATTGCGAGATCAAGCTCCGAGCTCAATTTAGATTTGCGCACATTCAAAGTTCTTAAAGACCCAAGTTCTATTCAAATGTGAGGTTTTCACTGCACACACAGCCTTAATCAAAAGTGGGGCTGTATAGAATGGTTTAAATTTAATCCAAATCTCGGCGAATTTCATGAATCTGCCTACTCAAGCTTCACAGGAGTGGGCTCATAAATGCCATTTCTGCGTTTCTGCATGATGGAGTATGGATGCCACTGTGCCCCGGCTCCCGGACAAACGCAGCAGAGTTCTCTCCTGCCTTCGTGTGATTTTTATGGCGTGAGCAAAATAAAACCCATCTTATTGATTGATAATGGGTAATAAAGTATGACTTTTCTTGAACGGGCTGCACTAGTAACTGGCTTGAGCCATAGATGGTAAAATTAAGAATCTGATCATCCAAAAAAGACAATCTACGTGTGGTAATGAAGAATTCAGAGTGTGTGAGTCCAGATGGCGAAGGGCGTGGGGTATGGGGTCAGAGAGGGCTGCGAGAGCGAGGGCCTAAACCTTCCTTCGATTAAAAGCTTAGGGCACTATTCACACATGGAGTAGAATGGTTTATCTCCTACAAGCAGAAAGTATTACAATTTATCTCGGTTTTAGAATTTTTAAAATATAACAGGCAATAGGCGACAGTTTTGAAATTTCGGTATTAAATTAAACATACAGCTACCGTCTTTTCCAGGACTGTTCTGAAAAATGGTTCAACTAAAGTGAAGTACCTCTTGTCAGAATCGTTAAGGGGAGTTTGCACTGAACATCCGTTAACCCCTGCATGAGGATGGATCCCAGTTCTCCAAGCGCACACAGAGGAGACTAACTTTCGAGAATAAATCAATGCATTCGGGAAGACACACACAAAACCTGCGCCAGGGACTGACCTGGGCAGGAATGGCTCTTGACTTGAACGGAACGAAATGCTTCCACACTGCGCACACCTGTAGGCTGGCCCCGCGCGGTGCTCAGATGGGGAAAGTTACATTTGGTTGGCAACTCGAGGAGCTATTCCAGTGCTCACAGAGCAGACAAGAGCCCCCCACCAGGTCTCTGGTCTTAGCCATCAAAGGGTCTGGCAGTTCTGTCCTTAGAGACACTGGCTTCTGCTGTGCCCCTTCCTCCTTCACACTGCCCTGTGGGTCCCCACACACCCTCGTGAAGATACCAATAGTCTGGGCCTTCCTGCCAACTGGAGAACCTTACTGAGCCCTGACCATGAGTTAAAACCTCCTAGGAGCACCTGGGTGGCTCAGTTGGTTGAGCATCCGACTTCAGCTCAGGTCATGATCTCACAGTTCATGAGTTCAAACCCCATGTTGGGCTCTGTGCTGTCAGTGCAGAACCTGCTTCAGATCCAAGAACACCTCTGTGAGGTCTTCGTGCCTTGTCCCCTTGGGTCTGGACAGCTGATGCCATTCTGTTCTTACGGGACAAATACGGTAAAATCAAACCTTATTACAAAAAAAATTCTTTGAATTCTCATTATATATTTTTAATCAGATTTATTGAAGTATCATTTACATGGAGCAAAAATGACTCCTTGAAACATACAGTCTCTGAGTTGACAAATGCTTATAGTTGTGTAATCCCTACAATCACAATACAGAACAACCCCATCAAAGCCCAAAGCTTCCCTCATGCTCTGGGTATCCCTCACCCTTAACTCTGATTTCTGTCTCTACAAGTTCATCTTTTCCAGAATGTCCTATAAATGGAATTGTACTCTTGGTATCCTTTTCGTCTGGTTTCTTTCACTCACCTTGTTGCTTTTGAGATGTGCCATGTTGTGTGTGCCCGTGTGAAAGACCACAGCTGCTCTGCCCCTTTCCTTAGCTGAGTAGTATTACGTTGTGTGAGTAGATCAAACCTCCTTTATCCATTCACTGGTTGATGGGCATTTGGGTTGTTTCTGGAGAGAGAGAGAGAGAGAGAGAGAACATGTGAGTGGGGAAGGGGCAGAAAGCGGTAAAGAAAGAATCTTATGCAGGCTGGATCCGACAACCCTAGAATCATGACCTGAGCCAAAATCACGAGTTGGTGCTTAAACGACTGAGCCACCTAGGTGCCCCTCTCCTGCTTTTCTTTTTAGACACTTTGTGAGATGAACAATGGTATTTCGTCATAGTTTCACTTATGTTTTCATACTGACTAATCATGTTAATCATCTTTTCATGTGCTTATTGACCATTCTTACATTTATTTTTGGTAAAGTGTCTGCTAACATCTGATATTTTGGAGTCGTTTTTGGCGCATAGCACAGTTGAGTGGAAAGTACAGGTTTCTCCCACACACGGCTTCCCCAGCCAGAGTGGTGCATCTGTTATAATTGATGAAGCTGTATAACATATCATCATCACTGGAGTCCTCAGTTTGCATGAGGTTCACTCTTGGTGTGGTACATGGCTGTGGACAAAATGCCATGTGTCCACCATTATAACATGGCACAGGGTAGTCTCGCTGCCCTAAACACCATTCGTGCTCCACCTTATTCGACCCTTTACCCAACAACCCCAGCTACTGCTGATGTTCCTGTGGCCTTCACAGTTTTTTGCCTTTTCCAGAATGTCACAGAGTTGGATTGCTATAGCATGTAACTTTTTTCAGGTTGGCTCCTTCCACTGAGTGATACGCATTTAAGGTTCCTCTATGTCTTTCCATGGCTGGATGTGTCATTTATTTTTTAAAGTTTCTTCTTTTTTAATGTTCATTTCTGAGATGGAGAGAGAGAGACACAGAGCGTGAGTGGGGGAGGGGCAGAGAGAGAGAGACACAGAATCTGAAGCGGGCTCCGGGCTCTGAGCTGTCAGCATCAGACATCAGTGGGAATACTTGCAACGTGGGCTCTTAACCAACTGAGCCACCCAGGTGCCCTGATGGATCATTTCCTTTTAATGCTGAATCATATTCCATTGTCTGGATAGACCACTGTTTACCTGTCTGTTCACTCAATGAAGGATACCTTGTTGGCTTCCAAGTTTGGGTAATTGTGACTAAAGCTGCTATACGCATCCATGTGCAGGGTTTTGTTTGGGCATAAAATTTTAACTCATCTGGGAAAATACCCAAAAGCATAAGTGCTGGATCACATGGTAAAAAAATACGTTCAGTTTGTAAGAAAACACCAGACCTTCCTCCATAGTGGCCACACCATGTGACCTTCCCACCAAGACTGAGTGAGCCGTTCTGTTGCTTCACACCTTCACCAGCGTGTGGTTTGTCCAGACTTAGGACATTCTAGTAGGTACGTATGGGTTTTTCATGTGAGCAGATCCCATGCTCCTCGAAGACTCCAGAAATCGCTGCACTGCCAGCCCTGAACAGATCTTCCAGGGGGCCATTCCCGGACCACTTTTGCTGTCTCAACGCACATCCCACACTGGGCTTCTTGCTAAAGGCAGTGCTTCCTTCCCAAGAGCTCCTAGTCAATTTCATTTTTTTACCCATCAATGGGAATATTTACAACTGTCTTCCTGCCCCACGTCTTCCTTTATAGTCAGGAAAATGTCACGTTTCATGTCATCAAGTGGGCACTGGATTAACCATAATTTTCTCCTATATATAAAGTTTTCTATTTCACATCAATTCAGCTCGAAGTAAGAGAAACTTTGAAAAGTTCAGGCTGAGCATGTACCATAGGCATAAAGTGATCTAATAATCTTGTATTCTTGAAGATAAAGTTTTCCTGGGAATATCAATTAGATGGACACCAATAAACTCTCTTTACTGGGTCTTAAATTGCTTTTGGTGTGCGGATGCAGAGGTAAAATGAGAAGAAAGGGTGGATCCCTGTCCTCCTCTGCCTCCTGTGTCTGTTCCCCTTCCTTCTGGAACAGTTACAAAAAAGATTTAAAATGTTTACTTCTTACTGAAAAGGAATAACCTGGAGTGAGAGACAGGGGCGTGCTTCCTGCTCAGGCCTCCCAGATCGCCTTACTCTGGAGGGGGTCTGGATTTGGGGTTCGGACCATACCCCATCCACCTGCTTCCTTCTCCACCCTTCACTTTGCACTTCCCACCTGTGTCTCTTCCTCTTGGCCGTCATTGGGTCATGAGTACTCAGGGCTGGGGGCTGGCGGCCAGGTCCCTTCATCTCCGATCTCTCAGGTCCCAGAGCCATTTTGTCTTTCTGTTGAAGTGAAGGGCATGAGTTTTTCATTGGTTCCCCCTCTGCTTTCATGCTGACACAGCACCCAAGAAGCATTTAAGAAGAGAACTATAATTGGAGTTACAGATGTTTGTTTTCATTACTGTTTTCCTGAAGAGAACAATTTTACCTTCAAGTCTGGTGTGTCTGTCAGTGTCCACACGATGCCCTCCAGCGACGATTCACCTATGGAAGTCAGCTCTGATTCCAACTGGATTAAATGCAGTGGAGGAAAACTGGGCTTGGGGCCAAACATGGCGCCTTGTTGGCCTTTACACGCCAAGCACCTTGTGGCCGCTTGACTGCTACCGTTCAGGAGGACCTGTAGGTGTAGAGGTCATGTGGTTAGACCAGCATGGAGAGGGCAACATTGCCATCCATATTTGTGGTGTCAGCGTCCCGTAATTCTGGCCACAGAGTGCTCAAACCTGCCAGACGACTATGTGAGGAAGAAATAACCAAAAGCTGGCAAGTGAAAGACCCGAGAAGCAGAAAGTACGCTCATGATCTTGAGTATTGCAGTGCCTCCCGACAGAAAGAGAAGGAGAAGACGGCAAAGGAGGCCCCTGGGAAAGTCAGCCCATTACGCGGTTATAGTCATGGAGACGGCACAGGCTCCCTCCCTGGGGATGAATTAGCAGTCACTGCCGCCAGAATCTCTATCCATCGCATCATTGATATTTACTCACACCATTTAAGCTGTCATTTCAAAAGACAACTAAATAATTCACAGTTTTATTTTCCTACACTGGATTTCAGGACATCTGTAAATCTGAAAGATGTTTCTCATCACTTTGTGTTACATTCTGCTCTTTCTAATCTAGATTTTGGTCTAGAAACTTTGGCAGTAATAGCTTTTACATCCGTAACAATTTTATTGTGGTAAAATATACATAACGTACAATTTACCATTTTAACACTTTTAAGTGGGCAGCTCGGCAGCATTAAGCACATTCACACTGTTGTGTGGCCCCACGTGCCCACGAGACACTCACCTCCCCATTCCCCTACTCTCAGACTCAGGTGCCCGCCATTTTGCCTTCTGTTTCTACGGATTTGAAATCTCTAGGGACCTCATTTGAGTGGAATCACATAGTATTTGTCCTTTTGTGACTGGCTTATTTCATTCCTCATAATGTCTTTAAGGTCCATCCGTGCCAGCATGTAGTACTCTCAGAACCTCCTTCCTTTTCAAAGCTGAATAATACGCTATCGTGTGCTACATTGCGTTTATCCATTCATCTGCTGATGGACACTTGGGCTGCTCTCACCTTTTGGCTCTTGTGAAAAAAAATGCTGCTATCAACATGGGAGTATAAATATCCGTTCGTGTCCTTAATTTGGGAGGGGTATATGCAGAAATGAAATTACCAGATCATAAAGTAATTCTAGTTTTCATTCTTTGAAGAGCTTCCATACCTTTTACACAGTAGCTACACCATGTTACATTTCCATGAGAGGTGCGCAAGGACCCCAACTTTTCCACACCCTCACCAATGCCTGTCATTTTCTCTTTTTTATAATAGCCACCCTAACAAGTGCCAAGTGGTGGCACCTCATTGTGGTTTTGACTTACATTCCCCTAATTACTAGTGACACTAAGCATCTTTCCATGGACCTTTGGGCCATTGGTATATCTTAAATGTCCGTTCAAACCCTTTGCTTATTTTTTGACTGGGTTGTTCATTGTAAGTCGTTGCTGAGTTCTCAGGGACAACATTTTCCCTACAGTTGTTCAAATTTACACGTCTCCTTGCACAGTCTGTGAAGGGGACACATTAGGTAGAGGACAGCATCCTCATTAACGAGTTCGAATCTCTTTGGAACATGGATTTGCAGCCCCAGCAGTGATGTCGCCTGAGGGAACAACCTCACATCTCTGTGCTTTGGTGCAAACTGGGGCCTGATGAGAATTTTCTCGTTAATGGGGCAATGTGTGCAGAAGTTCCTGATGCCGTGTCTGGTACATGGTAAGTACTTGATTAATTTTAGGGCAATAGAAGTATGAATTATCTTTTTTGGATATTCTGTGAGTGTACTTTATTTCTGAGAGGAGAAAAAAGAAACCCACAGAAGAGAAATGCAATTATCTGACATAAGATATGTTCGTAGTGCTTTTTACTCTGTAATGCAATAATAAAGTGAAGGGCAAGATAAGTGAATTTAATAAAATACTGTACAACATTGAGTGTTTGTATATATTAATGGTGTACTTAATGCGTAAAATATTGTATATGTAGCAAATAGAGATAATTAATTTTATTTCCTGTGAGCACCTACTTTGTTTCTCTTGGCCATGGAGAGTTCGCCAAGGTAGCTGCAATCCACTCTCCCTGTGGGATGAGAAAAGTCATCGTTTGTTTTGCCCAAACAAGCTGGGTCCGTCCGCCAATGAGCACTTGATGTTTTTTTCTCAGAATGTTAAGAAGAGAAAACTTATTGGTTTTTGTTTTCTTCATTATTAGTCACTGCTATATATTTTTAAGTTTTTATTTAAATTCTAGTTAGTGAATATACAGTGTGATATTACTTTCAGGTATACAGTGTAGTGATTTAACACTTCATACACTGCCTGGTGCATCATCACAACAAGTGCATCCTTAATCCCCGTCATCTGTGCCCCGTCCCTCCCACCCACCTGCCCTCTGGTAACCATCAGTTTGTTCTCTAGAGTTAAAAGTCTTTTTTTTTTCTTGGTTTGGCTCTCTCTCTCGCTTTATTTTCCCTTTGCTCGTTTGCTTTGTTTCTTAAATTCCACGTAAGAGTAAAATCATATGGTGTCTGTCTTTCTCTGACCGACTTATTCCACTTAGCATAATACTCTTTAGTTCTATCCAAGTCATTGCAAAGGAAATGGCAAGATTTCATTGTTTTTTGATGGCTGAGTAATATTCCACTGAATACCACACCTTCTTTATCCATTAGTTAGTTGATGGACACACGATTGTTCCCATAATGTGGCTATTATAGATAATGTTGCTATAAACATCAGGTGCATGTATCCCTTGGCATTAGAAGAGAAAACTTTTCAAAAAGATGAAATAATGCCTTCTGAGGAGTATCACAGAATAGTACATTCTGAAAAATAATGGTGAAAAACGGGTGTGGGTATTTATATTTTGTGGACATCTAAAGTATTTTCCCTAACATTCTCTGAGAGCCATGGTGAGGATGAATATGTTGGCTGGTAACAAAGGAAGAAGTTTATTCCGTTTCTTCTCTGATCCTCACCAAGATGGACAAAAAAAGGGGGTAGTTATATTTGTATTAAAAATCATTTAGAAATATTCTTTTTTCCCTCATGGATGGTTAACGTAACACACTCTGTACACTGTTGTATAGAAACACCACCCTGCCCTTCATCCCGCGTGGCTCTTTTATGACACATGATGGCCACGCTCCAAACACTGACCCGGGACATGTGGTTTTCCCACACCAGGCACTTCTGTGACACCAGCTGGGGGTCCTACGATTTAACTCAGCTCCGACACCATCTGCCTGGAGCTGGCGTCACATCCTGCAGATTCAGGGCTCAGTCCCAGGAGACGCCCCCACTCAGACGCCAGTTGCAAGGAGCACCTCCCCCGATTGCCCGAGATGTCTGTCCGACTTGGATACAAATCGGAGGTTCCCACGACCCCTCCTAGGCTTTGATTAATGTCCTGGAGCGGCTCACAGAACGCAGCGGAACCATAACTCGCTCGTCCCAGGTCACTCAAGGATGTGATAAAGGACCCAGAAGAGCAGGCAGATGAAGAGGTGCCCAGGGCGAGCTCCGCGAGGGTCCCGAGTGCAGGCGCTTCTGTCCCATGGAGCTGGGTGCTCCCCGTCGCGGTGTGAATGCGTTCGCCCCCTCGAAGCCCCCCCCCCCCAACCCCTGTACCACTGGGACTTCACGGAGGCTAGGTGCAGCCTCTCTTGTCTCTGTAGGATGGGTGGGGTGAACAGCCCAAGTTTCTGACCGTGGCTTGGTCTTTCTGGCCACTGGCCCCCATCCAGGAGCCACACAGGAGTCCACCTAGAGTCCCCTCAGTGAAGCCAAACACGGTCCTAGTGCTCCCGTCACTTGGGAAATTCCGAGGGTTTCAGGAGCCCCACACCAGGAACCGAGCACAGAGACCAGTATATATGTATTTTCTATTATCTTACAATTATATAAAGGGACACAGAGGGGTTGTGTTGATGTATGAGGTGATTATCTTTGGAGGAAAGTATCCCAGTCTGTTCCCAGATCCCAAACCTCCTCACTGCCTGTGCACCACGTACCCCCAACCCGGGCGCCTCCCTGGTCCCAGCTCTCCTTTTGAGGTTCTCCTCCCTGTCCACGTCATTATGCCCCGCTCCTTCCCACGTCAACGAAACCGGGGGACAGCCTGGCTGCATAGCTCAGGAATATCAATTGCCCATTGTCTGAAGCCTTCAACACACTGTGAATGGCATGAAGTCAAGTTTCCAAGGATGGAGCTCATCTTGACGGCTGGGAGGAGCAGAACCCTTAAATGAAATCCTTGGGGCTGAAATGTATCTGTCTCACCTTCCCCCCACCGCCAGCACACATCCACATGCATGCACGCGCGTGCCTCCAGTCCTGCGAAGCAGGCACGGCAGCCCCTCCAAGATACAAGAGGGAAAATCCCAGTTAGATTTAGACAAAGTCTAATTATGAGAAAAAATAATTAAGTCAACTTTAACCCAGTAGCTATCGACCAATGGCGAATTTTGCCTATCTCTGCCTACTCTGACCACTTGGGTCACTGAATGGCTTTTTCAGTCTGCAGCTGAACTCAGTTGTCTCCAAGTTAAACAACTTACAGATGAATTCTCCTCGCCTTCTCCATATTCATGGAGGCTATTGGATTCCGGCCACTGCAATGTCACCCCATGTTGTTGCTGACTGGGAAAGAGGAGACTGGAGCTTGCGGTGGTCCCGGCACATCTTAGGCACTCAGAAAGTTACCCTTGAATGACCTCATGGATGTGGGGATGAGCCAGAAGTGAGAGGAGGCCACCCCACAGCTGGAACGCCCTTCATTAGATAGTGCTCTCTGGAAGCCGTCCCACAGCTCCTGCCTCTGAAGCTGAGTCTTTCTGTGAGTTTCAGTCACTCGTTTTAGAACAGATTGATCCTTGTGAACCTGGTTACGGTTTTCCACTTTCCAGTCTTTGTCATATATGGGAAGATGCCTTTATATGTCTTCCACGGACTTCCCATTGAAAGACGTTGATGGACAAGCCAAGCCCCGAATCCGCACTTGAAGGATTCAAGACCTCTGTTCTCAGGATGCCTCCCCAGTGGAGCAGGCGGCTATGGGTGGGGGCAGTGCGCAGGGAAGGTGGAATCTGAGCGACCTCCCACCTCAGCTGTGGGGCTGAGGGAGATGTTGCTGGTACACGTGGTCCAGGACCAGATGGGGAGCCTGGTTTTCAGCCACTTGCTTTCACTGACAGGGGGTGACAGGAGAGGTCAAGGTGGGTCTCAAACACCCCTTGCGAATCAGGACCCAGCTGTGTTTGCCTCTTAGCAAGCTTCTCCGTGCCTAGCTCATCCAGCTACGCTACAGACCCCACAGTGCTCACAGTAGGAAGCTGTTTTGCCATCCGTCCAGGTACTTTGTTTTACTACAGAGGCAAGATTCAGCAGGATCAGGGATCAGAATGTGATCTGGCCACTCTGGTCCTTTATACAATATAAACACAATTACTTGAATTACTTAACCCAGAATATCATTATACCATGTATGTCTTTTTCTCAAGGGGAGAAAATAAATGCCATTCAAGCAGGATAAGCCCTAGTGTGTTGATTAACAACATAGGTTGCTTTATTCTGACCACCAGGGTTGTAGCGCCACAAATCAATCTTCCCAAAATACCTTCTGTGGCTTCCATCTCCTTTCCAACGTGGCCACATGCTTCATTCATAGAACACCATTAGTGACAGTGGGTATTTTTTTTTAAATTTTTTTTAACGTTTATTTATTTTTGAGACAGAGAGAGACACAGCATGAATGGGGGAGAGGCAGAGAGAGAGGGAGACACAGAATCGGAAGCAGGCTCCAGGCTCTGAGCCATCAGCCCAGAGCCCGACGCGGGGCTCGAACTCGCGGACCGCGAGATCGTGACCTGAGCTGAAGTCGGACGCTTAACCGACTGAGCCACCCAGGCGCCCCGACAGTGGGTATTTTATTTTTATTTTTTTTTTAATTTTTTTTTTCAACATTTATTTATTTTTGGGACAGAGAGAGACAGAGCATGAACGGGGGAGGGGCAGAGAGAGAGGGAGACACAGAATCGGAAACAGGCTCCAGGCTCTGAGCCATCAGCCCAGAGCCTGACGCGGGGCTCGAACTCACGGACCGCGAGATCGTGACCTGACTGAAGTCGGACGCTTAACCGACTGCGCCACCCAGGCGCCCCGACAGTGGGTATTTTAAAGAGAAAGAATAATTGTGTTTACCCTTCAAAGATTATCATTTTGTACTGAAGCCTCAAGGTGTTAGAAATGGATGTCTCAAATGTCACCTGGTTATAAAATGCTGCATTTTATTCCAAAAGTCAGTTTGTTCCTTAATTAGAATCTGAAAACCCAACCTGCAGCCCCAAGCCTTGCCTATGGGGTGGCTTTATCCCGGTCACTTGCTCTCCCTATGGTTTGGTCACCCCCCTGGGAAAATGACAACGAGGACCTTCTCTCACAGTGTGAGCTTGGGATTAGCCTGGAAAACATATGTGGAAGCTTTTGTAGATGGTAAAGTGTTTTGAAAGTAAAACACGGTATCTTGATGGATATATTTTCAAATCTAAGAAATTCCATTATAGATGTTATTCCCAGATGTGGGGTTCAATATTGCTGTAACATGTTTTGTTGAAACGGTGGCATAAGATGTAAGGAATCAAGCAGACAAGTGGTCTAAGTAACAGCTATTAAACTGACCAATACCAGTTAACAGATTATTCAAGGAGAACCAAAACCTCAGTGAGCGAAGGTTGTTGTGTCAGAGGTCACTTGGCAAAGTCAGATTTTCAGTGTGTTTGCTCAATTGGCTGGTGGATGCAGGGTGCTGAGATACGTCTCAAAATTCGCCATCTGTACGTTGAGAGTTCTTTCGTTATGACAACCGACATGGAAGTTTCCAGAACTCCTATGGCTTTCTCCTATGGCTTTCTCCTATGGCTTTCTCCTATGGCTTTCTCCTATGGTGCTCGAAAGGTTTAGATCCTATCGTGCAATGATGTACAGATGATGCTTTCCCAAATGATTTTCCCAGAGCAACACCTTCTCTGGAACTAGCCCCAGCCTCTACACATGGAAAAACGTACCCTCTAACGATCAAGTCCTTGCTGCCGAGGACTGAAGGGTGTCCCCACAAAAGGCCTGCATTCAAGCCCTAAGCCCAAAGTGACTGCATTTGCATGAAGGACGTAATGAAGGTTGAATGAGCAAAACAAACTCCTGTCGATTGAGCCCCCCCCCCCCACCGTCTGTTGTATTTTGCTATGGCAGAGCTAGCCAACTAAGAAAGAAGTCACCAAATTCTCAGGAAGTCTCTTTGCTCACCGAATGTGTTTCAGGAGCAAGGCCTGGTTGATTTGCTATGACACTGTAATTATGGTATTGAAAATTCTCTCTGGTATCCGCAGGCTGCTCCCTTTTGCATCTACAATGTGTTGATGTGTATCCAAAGATAATAAAACTCTCAAAACGTTAAAGGAAGAAATCATTACACATAAAATATTTTAAGACCAATTTTATATCAGAGGTTTATGTCCCAGACATACACTTACAGTGAGGGGTGATTTTTCTTTCTTTAAAAATAAACCTGCATTTTAATTTGAAGCAAAGTTCGGTTGAAATTGTTTTCTTTTCTTTATTTACCCTGACTGAACGGGCTCCCTTCTGCTGCAGAACAGTTCTTATAATATTGCATTTTATTCCATAGACTTTCTCTCTTTTTTTTTCTTCCAGAGAGCAAGGCTTGATTTAATATTTCCCATTTCTGCAGCAGACAACCGGAATAAACAGAACATTCGGCACTGTGATTGCTTTGGGGACAGAACGTCTCTAGTAGGTAATTAGACAAAAGCCCTTAAACACACACACACACACACACACACACACACACACCACGACTTTCCACCAAGATGTGTTTTCATTATCTCAAGTATGTAAAACCCAGTAGCCTCAGAGCAATGCTATAGTGTTCAGTGTTTCCTGGGTGCGTAAAAACAGCACAGCCAGTCGGAGGATTTCCCAAACCCGGCGTGTGCAAGGCCTTCAGGAGCACGTGTGTGCCTGTGTCTTCGGGAAAGGCCCACCACAGGCTGGTCGTGTAGGCACGGCCTACATTTCAATTCCCGAACCTTCACTCCTCACTGTGTGACCTTGGGTAACTCACTGAACCTCTCTGAGCGTCCCCTCCTTTTCCCGTCATTTTCATTACCTGGAAAATGAAGCTCACCCTTCCCTTGTAAGGTTACCGGGAACAGAGGAGTTAAAATGTGTCAGGTGCTTCTAGCGATTACTCACGGGTGTCAGGGATTATTGATCTTTGATGCATGGGGCAAGAAGGCTGATTAGATCCAGGGATTCTCTGAGGAAGGCATAAGGGTCTTGCCGTTCAGGGTCGAAATCCATATGGTGAAGTCCTAAACCCCGGTGTCTCAGAGTGTGACGGGGTCGTCGTAGGAGTAACTAGCTAGGACAAGGTCATGCTGGGGGAGAGTGGGTCCATGGTCCAAGACGGCTGTGTCCTGATGGAAGAGGGAAGCCCCAAGCCTGGAGACACCCTGTGAGCCGAAGGCAGAGACGGGGCTCATACAGGCATGCGCCAGGGACGCCAAGGCTTGTGGACAAGCCCCAGAGTCCAGGGGAGAGGCCTGAACAGGTTTGTCATCACAGCTCCTGGGGACCAGCCCTGCCCACACGTTGGTGTCGGACTTCCAGCCTCCAGAACTGGGAGACAACCCATCTCTGTTTCAGCCACGCTGTTTGTGGCGCTTTGTTACGGGAGCACCCCCAGGGAGCCGCGTGTAACGACAGGGGAACTTCGTGGTCTGAGAGAGGACTATTCAGGCCGTAACATACCTTTCTGTGTCCCCAGGCTGCAAAGATCAGGTGTGGACCAGGCGGCAGAGGTGAGATAACAGACCTCAACAACGAGTCCTCACGTGCCCGCGGCGCCCGGCTTCTCCAGCACGTTCTCGGGTCTGCCCACTCCCCGTCGCTGTGCCGGGGTCGCCCAGAGCGCAGCAGGTTGGTCCCTCCAAGCCCAGCACGACCCATCAGCCGCTCACTCGCACCACCTCCCAGGGCAACGCAAGCCCGTTCTCTGCCGCCCCAAACCCTGTCCCTCCCCGAGCCAGGCGTCCCCTCGGGGTCTGGGGCCCCCCGTGAGTCTGCATCCACAGCCTCCCTGGGGAGGTGCGGTCTTTGGGCACCTGGGTTGTGGCCACTGTGACACTTACACGTCATCGTCACTCGGGGGAGGTGCCAGAGCCCAGGCACAATGCGCAGTGCTGGGGGCTGGCCGTGTGCTCCGGGGAAGTCTGGAAAGGGCGCCAGCTGCCGTGACCTTGACTTCGTGGCGCTCGCGTGGCCAAAACTCAGGAGCAACAGGCCTGGCGCTAAGTGTGAGCAAACGTGTTGCTGTCTAACCCACCGCGGGGTGGCCTAGAACAGAGATTCAGGGCTTTGGGGGTCTCAGCAAGGGGGCAAGAGGGAGGGGGCCTGTGCTCCAAGCGCCAGCCACCCCCCCAAACCTGCAGCCAGAGCGGCTGGGCTGTCACGGGCTCCCATCGCTGTTTTCTGGGTGATGCCGCCTTTGAGGACAGGATGAGCCAGTCAAGGTCTTGGACCACGGCTGACGTTACATCAGTTTTAAACACGAGCACTTTTTCCTATAGAAAAAGGGAATAAATAAACATGTAAGTGGAATTCGGCTTCCCACACCTGCATATCCAACAGACGATGAATCTAAAATGCCAGTTACTGTCTTGTGAGGCTCATTTGTGACGCTGACTTGGGTGGAAGCGTAGAATGGAAAGGGGACCTGAGCCCATCTTCCTCCCCCTGCCCCTCACGGGCGTCCTGGCGCCTGCTTGGTGCTGGTCGGAGTGAAGGTGCCGGGACCCCGGGGCTCGTTACCCGTTTGCATCTGCCTTGACATCTGCTTCAGGGACCCGAGTCACACACCGATGGCTCTTACTTAAGAAACAAAGGGCCACGGGGACGAGCCTCTGCACGGTGCGCTCCCCCTTCCCTGCAGTGACAGGTGCACACACACACACACACACACACACATGTACTGAAGGATACAGGAAGCCGAGGAACAGCTCACCTGCCCGCTGGGTCCCACCCTGCTCACCACATCTCTCCCCGGGGTCCTCCTCTGCTCATCGCCTCCTGAGGCTCTAGCTACCACTTCTCTCCCAGAAAAGCAAAGAATCAAGCAAAATCCCTTCCCTGTGCCCACACCCCCTTCCGGCTACCCCCTGGGTCTTTGCTTGCCTTGGCCGCAGGGCCCTCGGGACGCAGGGCGCTCCAGGCCTCGTGCAGCCTGCTCCCTCCCGGGACTCTGCTGTCACCCTCCAGCACGAGCAACCCCCCAGCTGCACCTCCTTCCAGGCCCCATTCGTCTGCTCCCCTGGGACCCCCAGTGCGGCCCCTCCTCTTCTCCATCCCGACTAGCTTCCTTAGTGGTCTTATCAGTGCCCTGGTTTCCAACACACCATTCAGATGCTGACATTTTCCAGATTTGTCCTCCTACCCAGCTTGTCTCCTATACCCCGGCCTCTCCAGAGGTAACAATGGTAACAAATAAACCCATGAACACCTCCCAGCGATCGCAAGCCTGATCGTACCCCCTAAACTGCCTCTCCTGCAGTTGTCCTTCTCAGCGAGCCCCCTGCCCCTCCCGAGGCCACAGACTGTGACTTCTCCCTTACCCACCTTCTCCGTAAGGCCAGCCCTGACCACACTATGTCAGACACAGCATCTGTCCCCCGCTTTCCCTCTCCCTGACCTGGCTCGCGTTATTTTCATCTAGGACACTCAAAACCGCCAACACATTGACTTATTTACATTTAATTAAGTTTATAGTTGATGTCGATTGTCTTCCTCGCCTACGGCTCCAGCTCCTGAGGCCCCAGGGTCTCCCCATGTTTGTTCATGGATGTATCTGGAGGCACACGGCAGGCAGTCCGCAAATGTTTTTGGATAAATAAATCAATAGGGTTAATATCCCAAAAGGCCAAAAAAAAAAAAAAAAATTACTTCTAACTCATTCCACTCTGGGAAGCTTAATCGAGGCTCTGGAGCCTGGAACTCTGTTAAGCATTCCGGATCTTGCTTGCCCCCATGTAGGCAACTTCCCATGTCAGTGTGCTTCGGGGAGACTCGGCCCCTGACCTCCAGAATGGCCTTCTCCCCTAGTCTCAGCTCTCGCCCTTGACATCAGAGTGGCTCATACGGGGAACAAAGTGGAGTCAGTATCCCTGCCGCCCGATAACTCATTTGGACGCCAGCCTGATGTCCACGGGACTCCAGGCCCTTTCTGCTGCTTCCTGGTGGGGCCAGGTGAGGCCCGGCCCTCCTCCATCATCCTGGCTGTGGCCCCCACCTACAGGCCACAAAAAAGGAGGACATTTGATGCCTCGGGTCTCAGTCACATTCTCCTAGTTAGCTTTACTGGAAACAGAACAGGCATTTTATTTAGTCTACTTGATTCTTGTACTTCTCAAGTGGCATACAATCACCCGTGAGAAGGACGTGTGGGGTGAGGCTCCCCCAGATTTCTCAACATTGTACACGGACATCATGCAGATAGTGTGCCCTTTGACGGCAAGTCTTTAACCGCTTGTCTTTATCTCCTCTGAAACCCCCAATCCAAGGATGATGGCGACTGTCCTTCCACAAATGTCGCTGGGCAGAAAACGGAGCAGAAAAAATAGATACGGAGCATGATTTTCTTCATAACATCAACATTCTCTGAGGTACCCCCTAGGAAAACCTGACATTGTTTATTTTTGTATTAATTGTCTGAGTTGAACATCTATGCTGCAGGGCGTTTTCTAGGTACCTAACGAAAGATGCTGGAAAAAGTATACGTTAGTCAGCTGGACATTTGCTAACATACTGTCTCTCTCCTGGGGAGAGCGTCGTATCAGAGCCTAACAGTGAATGAGCTGAGTCTGGCTAGAGTGGTTAGATGAGTGATTTTGAAGGCTAAAGATATTTTGCAAAACAATTTAAAGAGGTTAGGTAATGTAAGGTAATGGAAAGGCACCCCCCCAAAGAAAAATCTACCCTTAATAAAATTCACCCTGCAGTTAATTCCCATACATTAAACTCAACCGAAATAATACATCTTGGATAAAATCGTCAGGGACAGTACTGGACGTCATCTCAGTGCACCGAGAGCTCTGCATTTTCCAACCCAAGGTCAGTGTTAAATATGGGTCACCGTGACAAACCACGGGTGCCGGGGTGCCGTGGAGACTCCGGGGAGGGTGCCTTCTGTCCCAGCTCCGTGGCTCTGGCGTGGAGCGGCGCCCCGTGCACGGGGATGGATCGGGAGGAGAGATGCCCCGCTGTAGGCCCCCCAGGCGGCGGGGGCCTGACTCGCGTGCCCCGCACAGTGGCACGCGGACCCTTTCCCCTTTTGTGCCCCAAGGGTAGCAGCTTAGCGCCCATCGGGACACCATGGCGGGACGGCTCGGGGGGGGGGGCCGCACAGGCTCAGGGGCCCACCGTCCAGCCCCCCCCCCACCAGCCCCCTCCTCACCTCCAGCCGGCTCCCGGGCTCTGAGATTCCCACATGCACCTGCCGCCCGGGGTCGGCGAGGTTAAACACTCTCTGGTGCAAATCAGAAGCCAGCCGCTTCAGCCGCAGAGGGTGAGACTCGGGGTCTGCCCGGGGCCGGGATTTCGGGAAGACATGTCGCCTTCCAAGGGGTGGCCTCATTTCTCCCTCTCCTGGCTCAGGTCTAAACAAAGGAGAAGCCGCCCGCCCCGCGTCTGTCTCTCTGGCAGTGGGCCTGCCACTCTGTGGGCCGGGGCAAATCCAATTAGCCCGTGGCCTACCTCCCAACCTTATTAACCTGCTCAGCTGGGAGACGGTCCCCGGGCCCTGCCAATATCTCATTTCTCCGGCGGCCGATAAGATCAGCCGGAGAGATTCAATGGGCTGCCTTTCACCCGGGCCCCGGCCCCGCGTCCCAGCCACCGGCATCTCGGCCGCGGTGGCCGCCTCTTTATTTTCCCACGTGAGATGGGATGGCAGGGCCGGGGGCCCGGGGAGCCGGTGGGAACAGACGCAGACGGGGCCCCGCGCCGCGTGACAGGCCGGCCCGATCCCCCTTATCGCGGCCTCCCCACAAAGGCCGGCCGGCCCGGGCGATTAGCATTCCCCGGTGAGCCCCGCCAGCCCTATTTCTGTCACACAGACAGATTGAGGCTTTCACTCAGGCTCGCGAGTGAGTGACACATGGCCCGACCGGGAGGACAACATTGTTATTTGAGTTAAGAAATCAATTTGTATCAAATGTACACTGTAATTTATTTGTTGGCTTTGAAGGGAACCGAGCCGAGATAAATGGGGAACGGCTGCTTTCTTCCCCCCCCCCTCTGCCGAGCTGATAAAGTTCTTCTGAACCCCAGATAACTGCAGTCTGAGCCGGAGTGACAAACATGTTTAAAGTTGCACAGTGATCTTTAAATCTCAAAAAGAACACCTTGTCGGACATGATAGAACATTTTTTACCTTTTCCCTCTATCTGTCAGAAAGCTGCTGTGACGGGCCGCTCTAGTATTTTTGCTGACATTTTCTTTATCAAGCACATCTGTTTGTGGTCGAAAGATGCTTATTCCTATTTTCTTCAATCTACAGCAGGCTGAGAAAGCGCCAAAAGGAAGGGAGAAAATGAGACCGCGGGTCCCAGCATCTCACTTAACTACCCGGAGGCGGCTGAGTTGCTCCTCTCTTTGAGTGTTGACCCTGTCTTCCCTCGTGTCCTTTTGTTCTCCTCCTCCTCCCCCTCTCGCTCCTCTCCTTCCCTCTCTTCCTCCTCTCTTCCTCCTCCTCTCCCTCCCTCTCTTCCTTCTCTCCCTCCTCCCCCTCTCCCTCCTCCTCTCCCTCCCTCTCTTCCTTCTCTCCCTCCTCCTCCTCTCCCTCCTCCTCTCCCTCCCCCTCTCTCCTCCTCCTCTCCCTCCCTCTCTTCCTTCTCTCCCTCCTCCTCCTCTCCCTCCTCCTCTCCCTCCCCCCTCCCTCTTCTCTTCTCCTCCTTCTCTCCCTCCCTCTCTTCCTCCTTTCTTTCCTCCTCCTCCTTCTCTCCCTCCTCCTCCTCCCTCCTCCTCCTCTCCCTCCTTTTCTCCCTCCTCCTCCTCTGCCTCCTCCTCCCTTCTTTTCAAAAACACTGACACACATGTAACATGCCGTGCTGGCTGATAGCATAAAACACTGATCATTCTTCCACCTGCCATTTACATATTTTGGGAATCTGCCTCCTCCAACAGCCAGAAGGAAAACTGCATGTCTTGAGCTTCTCTGTCTGTGACCTTCCATTTGTCCGGCCTTGTCTGTTCTCACTACGTGTTAGGCCAAAGCTCTATGGGAAATGCATCTATTTTAAGCCGAGGCCAGAGTCGTTCTGAGATACAAGGTTACGTAACCGAGGGCAGCCCTCTGTGCGTGGCCCGCTGGCCGCTGGTGAGCAGGACACCTACCTTTCCCTGTGACTGGGTTCAGGAGCCCGGAGACGTTTCCCCTGTGTCACGAAACTGAATCACTAGTCACGCCTCACCCTGGAAGTAGCAGCACGTACCTGGGTGTGTGTGCCCTGGTCAAACTCAAGTCCGAACGTTTTCTGAGCATGACGATGGTTTTAGACTCCCCTCTTTCAGACTCCAAACAGTGCTGCCTGGGGCGCTTCTGCCTTGTGTGGACGTCAGAAGGGCGGAGGCAGGACAGGGCAGCAGAGGGCATTCTGTCCCGGGGGTGCCATCCCCAGTCCGGGACAGTGAGGATCACAGTGTGTACTGGGGGAGCACTGGGAAAGCAGAACCCCAACGAGGGGCAGAGCTGGGCGGGGGTCTCCTCAGCCATCTGTCCCCTCCCCCCCCTTTCCTCTTCCTCCGCCTCCCCACGGGGCTTCCCCACCCCCACCTGCCTCACCTACGCACCCCCCCCCACCGCACCCCCCTGGACTTGTAACTTTAACACGCCTTTGGGTGTTGATGCCCAGGGTCCTATTTTCCAGGCTAAAACATGTGTCCCCGAACCCTGGAGACTGTTTCGCATGCAAATAATTAACGTCTGAAAAGTGGCAGAGCTTACTCCCCAGAAAATACGCAGGAGTCAGAAGATAGTTGGAAGGGAAAGCCGTCGGGCCCCTCGAGGCACAGCGG
Organism: Puma concolor; assembly: GCF_028749965.1. Lineage (NCBI taxonomy): Eukaryota > Metazoa > Chordata > Mammalia > Carnivora > Felidae > Puma > Puma concolor. The sequence continues at coordinate 2,759,012 of NC_141667.1, read as the reverse complement.
CACCCCCAGGGTCTGACCCAGCGCTGGGCACTGTCGCTGCTGTCCCAACTTTACTGAGATAGAACTCACTCCACACAACGGGCTCCTTCGGGGCAGACAGTGCAGGGACTCAGTCTACGTGGAGTTCTGCAAACGCCGCCACAGTCCGCTTTAGAACGATTTTGTCACCTCGGAAGGAGCCCTGTGGCTGCACCCGTCATAGCCCCTCCCCAAGCCACTCCCGCCTCTGCCTTGGGCAACATGGATCTGCCTGTGTCTCCATGGATTTGCTTGGACATTTCACGTGAAGGCAGCCACAGAAGTGGTCTCTGCGTCCGCTTTCTCCTGCTGCACACCACGTTTTCAAGGTTCATCCACGTGGTGGCAGCTTCACAGTTGAATTCTATCCCCATGTAAGGGTAGACCGCTTCATTTTGTTTATCTAGTCCCCCGCTGTGGGGCGTTTGGGTCGTTCCCCCATTTTTTAAAAACATTTTTTTAACATTTATTTATTTTTGAGACAGAGGGGAAACAGAGCGCGAGTGGGGGAGGGGCAGAGAGAGAGGAAGACACAGAATCCGAAACAGGCTCCGGGCTCCGAGCGGTCAGCACAGAGCCCGATGTCGGGGTGGAACTCGGGAACCAGAAGACATGACCTGAGCTGAAGTCGGATGTTCAACCGAGCCAACCGGTGCCCCTTTAATTTTTTGTAATGCTTATTTATTTTTGAGAGAGACAGAGAGACAGAGCATGAGTGGGGAGGGGCAGACAGAGAGGAAGACACAGAATCCAAGGCAAGTTCCAGGCTCTGAGCTGTCAGCACAGAGCCCGACGTGGGGCTCGAACTCACGGACCGTGAGATCATGACCTGAGCCGAAGTCGGATGCTTCACCACCCAGGCACTCTGGGGTCTCTTTTTATTTTATTTTATTTTATTTTATTTTATTTTATTTTATTTTATTTTTTTAACGTTTATTTATTTTTGAGACAGAGAGAGACAGAGCATGAAGGGGGGAGGGTCAGAGAGAGGGAGACACAGAATCTGAAACAGGCTCCGGGCTCCGAGCCGTCAGCACAGAGCCCGACATGGGCTCGAACCCACGAACCGTGAGATCATGACCTGAGCCGAAGTCGGATGCTTAACCGACTGAGCCACCCAGACACCCCTCTTTCCCCCATTTTGACTTCTGTGGCCAGTGCTGCTTTGGTCACCCACGTACACGTTTCTGGGTGGATGCACATTGTCATTTCATTACGGCCGTACCTGCGGGGCATTGTTGGCTCAGATGGAAACTCTGTGTTTATCTTAGGAGGCAGCCGCCCTGTTTTCCCCAAGCAGCTGTATCATGTACTGGTTTTGTACACGATCCAAACAAACAAAAGTAACTCTTTTCCAGTAAACAGAAGATCAGAGGCAGCAAATGAAAAGTAACACCGGAAATATCATTTGGGAAAAGAATAATGAAGCAGCAGAAATCACTCAGCTATGAGTGAAGGGCCACAAAGAGGACAAGGAAAAAGGAGAAGACAGCATAGGAATTAAAAAAAAAAAAAAAAATAGCCGATGTGAGTTAAACAGCTTTTCTCTGTATCTAGAGTCCAGATAGGGTCACTTATAATTGATATTTGAATAATTTCCCGGCATTACAAGGAAAATATAAAACCGGACTCAGCGTATTTATCTTAAGGAGTCATACAAGGTCACAAAATTCTGTTAAATGCGATGCAAAGGTGATTTAAGATGTAAGTACTGCGTGTGTGAAAAATCCATTCGGGTAGAGTACTTTCTTCCCAGATGTCGATAAAGGATCCCGCGTTCCATAAAGCCCATTTCGTGCCCGCTGCAGTCCACAAGGGCTTTGCACGCACCAGCCAGCAGTTCTGGTGATGTGGTGATGACTCTGGTAAGGGTGGTGAGGACAGACACGGGGTAACCTTCTCACCAAGAAGAAAGAGAGGTCTGTGCAAAGCGGAAGAGACCTCTTGAACACGAACTCCCTTTTTCAAAAATCCTGCCCTGATTCTCTGAGTGCTAAAGAATAAGCGTATGAGAAATGTTTTAATATTAAAATATATAGTACTGGCTGTTCGATTAGCTAGGCTCTTTTTTTAATTTATGTCACGTGAGGTTGTCAATCGAATTTTCTGGGTTTTTAAAACAGTCATTCAGAAGCGTTTAAGAGATCGTGTCTATTTTCTCTTTGTATGGTTGAAGGATCCTTGTATTGTTTTCAGTGCTCGTGTCTCTGTATACAGTATTAGCAGCTGAAAGAGGCTATCAAACCCTTTAAATGTTAACATTAGAAGGATCACCACATTGTGTTTAGACTGAACACCAAAGTTAAGCATAAATGGTTCTATGACCAAATCAGAATTAAAATCATGAGCTTGAAACTAAGGACTCATGATCCATTTCATCAATGTCACTCTTTTTTCATTAGACGTGATGCAGAAACAGTGTATGACAATCCCATGATGTGATCGATGTAGAAAACATACACAGGCAGCTGGCCCAGCTCATCATGAAATGTGAAAATCAAAAGGGCTGCCGACCCCTCCCCCAAATCAGGACTCAGCAGCACTGCACTGTTTCACACATGTGCAGTGAACATTCCTTTGAACAGCTAATCATCTAAGCTGCCCCCGCGCCCCAGGTATGGCTGATGGCCACCAAAGCCAAGCCCAACTGACCTGAGGCCCCTGTTGCTGTTCCAGTGCCCTTGTACCTCCTCCCAAAATTCCCAGTTCTCCTCTGGGAACCAAGACCACAGGGCTTTAAGGCTCCAAAGACTTTCCTCCCACCGTGGCCACCTTTGCGCACTGGACACCTGCTGGGACCCACCCAGCATCCGCCTCGCGAGCTAACCATATTCTGCTCGAATGAATGAACAGATGAGCAACGGAAAACAAACTTTTCTGTGCTCCCTGGGGTAACAAGAGCTATGCTTTTTCAAACGCAATTGGGAAATCAGTGACTCTGTGAGTTACCGTCATTAGTTTTCATTAACAACCACGTTGTTATTTTTAACCTGGAAAATCTATCCAGAGTTTCTTGGGCTGGTGTTTGGGTCCTTTGCAACCAGACTGGCGTAGCTCACATACATCTTCAAGTACAGGTACAACGTTTCCTAATCAGGAATAATGGTGTGATAATCCTGAATTATGAAATGTGTATTTGAACGAGTTTTATTACTTCCATGTACATTACACACTGTTGAGCAAGATACAAATCTGTACTACTAGTAGGAGGTGAGTTAATGAAAAAAAAATACAGCATCACATAATATATTATAATTATAAAAACCTGGTAGCATATGAGATTTAATTGCTAGGCCCAGAGCTGAGATCACGCAAAGACATTCTAAATTTACCGATTCCTTGTTTTGAAGACGAATTACTTCTAGCTTGAATTTGCTCCGTTCCTGATTAGTAGTACCCTGACGATTCCCAGACACTTTTTTTTGAAATATAAATTTCAGTCAAAATTACATATACTAGGGATATGACAAGAAAATCTCAACGAGTGGAACTCAAGTTATTGTTCAAGTTGAAACAACATCCCCAAAACAGAATGCGTCACCAAGTTGATTACGTGGAGATTGATAACGTAAGGTACAACAGGTCGGCAGACACAGAATGAAAAGAGGAAGGAATATAGAAAATGTGTCCTTATTAAGATCCAAGAACAGTTCCTAGTATTTGTTATTTAAAAAAAAGTTAATTAAAGGATTTACACTTTATCATGCACGGTAAAGAACTGACAGGCATTATTATGATATAAAATGCTTCATTCTCCAGCAGAGTTTAATTTAGAGCTGCAACAAAGGGGAAAATGAGAAATAAAGCAGTGGAGATGCTACAGCCATGTGACCCAGGCTCAAGGTCCCTTTGGAAAAGAGCTTGGCAGGGGTGATGCGAGACCCGTCCCCTGAAATTGTCTCTGCAGAAGTGCTCGCAGACGGCCGCCCCTCCGTAGGTCCCATGCATTCTCCGACCATGTCGGGGAGGGGTGCAGCCCCTGTAAGCCTGGCCACGTGGACACGAGAGCCCAGCAGAGACCCCCGCAAGGGCCACTGAGGTCACCAGCTGGCTGTGTAGATGTAGCTGCAGCTCTGACCGTCTGCAGCCCAAGCCAGAAACAGAAAATGTGTCCTGCACATTTGGGGCCATTATTTCCTTTGGCACATATGCCCGCACGTTCTGAAGATGCTCAGAAAAAACAGTGACTTTGAGTTAGGAAAATCAGATGGCACAAGGACTTCCAGAGAGGGAACAAGGAACGTGAGGTGGAGGTGAGCATATCAGTAGTCCTCCCAGGGTAAGCAATATGGTCCTGGGTCTCAGACAGGAAGCCCCACCGGGCAGAGGGGACCCAGCTACTGGGCTGATTTGGCAGCCGGTGTCAGCTGACCCTGCTTCGGAAGAAAGTTTACGGGGTCACAGGAGACCACTGTTCCCGACCAATCGTTACCCTCTGCCCCCCTCTCCCAGGGATGAATAGGGCTCTGCCCTGTTATTGAGCTGTATTTATTGACAGTCTCGCAACCCGTCTTACGTCTACTGTAGTTCACCTCACGTTACCTTTACTCTCCAACCACAACATGCTCCTTGGACACAAGAGAGCTTGTAATCATTCCCTGTTATACTTTCCTTGCCAGAATAGGTATCAACACACACAATGGGAGGGAGGAAGGAAGGGAAAGAAAGAGGACGGGAGGGAGGGAGGGAGGGAGGGAGGGAGGGAGGGAGGAACAGTGGGCAGGGGGAGGGAGAAGGAAGGAAGGAAGGGAGGGAGCTGCATTGGGGAAGGAGCCCTGGCAGGAGCAGAGCCCCAGCAAGACCTACCACTGGGGATGAGGCAAGGCGGGTCTTTCGCCATGAAGACAGTGCCAGTGCTGGAGGCTCTGGAGACCAGTGGCCAGCATCACTCGTGTGACTTTCATCCAAAGCCAGTAGCAGGGGGTGATCTGGGCTCCCAAGGAGTCTGTAGGATGCCTGGTAGCCTTGAGTAAATGCTGTTTTCTGGTTCAGATCACTGGAGTGGGTTCTGCTGTTTATAATTAATTATAATTTGCAAGCAGAAACCGGAACCAGTGGAGAGGTTTAGGATCCAATATATCTCAGTCTCCAAATGCACTCCTATGTCCTCCTGCCATGTTCAGAGTCCCCTTCCTTCTTGGCCAAAGCCCCAACTTTCAGACAAGATCCCTGGAGAGGCTATGAATTCAACTAGCCTTGTCACTGGTTCAAACTTTGGGCTTGGTTGTGGAGTACTCAACCCCAATGCAGCCTGAGAACGAGGGGTCTGTTAGTACAAAGGTTCTGGTTCTGAGAACACTTAGAGCCTCAGATTTGACACTCTGAGCTTATAACAGCCCTTGGAGTGTCCAGTACAGCCATAAAGGGCCAGCCCACTACCCATGTCTCCATGCTTGCCGTATTGTTCTGTGACATGGCCAGGTGGTGTCCCCAGCCCTTGCCTGCAGTGACCCCCTTCCTTCAAGGACCAGAGCCATATTTAAGTAGATCTTTCATCACTGGAGACCATCAGCTGCTGGGTCCCATTTTTAATAGTATCAGGCCTTTCAAGTCCCCCAGGATGACCAGCCAGCACCAAATTCCTTTTCTTCATGACCAAAGTGACTTGCAAAACAAGCCATGTGTGTCTGTGTTAATGCCCCACAGCCAGTTAGAGTGGAAGAGAAATCCCCTAAGCAAGGCTAGGGCATCCACAGGGACAACTGTGACACAGAATGGCTGCATGCTGAACGCGCCAGCCACCAGCACCCTCGGATAAAGGCCCCAGAGATGCCGTTCACACACAACTACTTGGTCCACGGGATGGCACGTGAGGCTCGGGCTAGTCTTCTGTGCTGAGTTAGCCGGTTCTCTCAGTGTAGAGAGGGAATGCAGGAATAGAGGCCACCAACCAGGCACCTCCCCCTCCCGGCGGGGCCAGGGCCAGATTCCAGGCGGGATCTCCGGGGAGGAAATCCTGGAAGCCCTGAGACGAGGCATCTTGTAAGTCCAGGGGACAGTGAGCTTTCGGCTCCTGGGCAGAAAATGAGCCTCAAAAGGGCAGGGAAGTTACTGAAAATGACAAGGAAGGGACTCCCTGACTGTGCCCACACGGCCCTAACCCTTCCAAGCCACGATGCCAAGTTACCATCTCACTGATGTCCCCAAAGACACACTTTGCCAGTCTTAGTGGGAACACTTTGAACCCCAGAGCGAGGCCTGCAGTCTGTAACCATGCTGCAGGCCACGGGCCCGGAGCTGCCCTTCCGTGCACCTTCCGGGGGGATAAAGCAAAGCGACTGTTTTCTATCAAAATTCCCTGTCAGTTCCTGTCCACCGAGGGATCTTGTGTTTTCCCTCCTCTCCAAGTCGGCTTCGCTCTTCTGAGCTGTCTTTTAAGAAGAAACATACTGTCCTTATTATAATCTCCACACACAGAGTCTGGCTTTCCTTTTAATTTATTTATTTTTCATACGTTGGGTCTCAGGGGATTGACCTCGCCCGCATGCCTGCCCTTTCTGGCAGGGCTTTGAGGCTTTCGCCGGCCAAGAGTCAACACGACAAAGATCGTCGTAAAAATTTGTCCACATCCATTTACGAAAGGGGAGGACGCAAGCGTTGAGTGAAGTGCTCCCTGTCATCGGAAGGCAATTTCACCTGTTTTAAATCCGCAGTATTTGTCACGACTCAAAAGCCGGAGATCTAATGCCTCTTCCAGGGCTTAGCTCATAAACACACACCCGGACGCGTCTCGGGGCACCGGCTTTCTTCTTTCATAGAGACTCTCCTCTTCACGCTTGAAACAGAAATGCATTTCCTCTGAGAAAGCGCTGACAGCAAGACTCGCTTCCTCAAGGCAGGAAAGTTGCTTGCCCCCAGGCTGTGAGCGGCACGGCACACAGGGACACGGGGCTGAGCCCGTGGGCCGGCTTTCGTGGCTTCCAGACTTGCCTGCATTTGAAACCGCCCCGCCAGCCCCGGGAAGGGGAGCGGGCGGCGGGCCCTGCAGGGATGGAACTTCAAAACAGCGCGGCGAACGCAGAGCCAGGGTCCTGGGCCCCCCGCAGGACGCCTCACAGGTGTTTGTGAATGACATACATGTCCCTGACCATCACACTGCTGCCGTCCGGGTTTTCCTACTTGGGGGATAAAAAACTAACCCAAAGAAAAGCAGAAGAACATTATGCGGCGTTGTCTGTAATTACTAATAGGCATCACTGGAGATAAAATTGCGTTCTTTTATGACACATCGCGTGAACCTCGTGACTCACACATTTCTGAGGCCACCGCTTTCTACACGTCACAGCAAAACCCGTTTAGGCTTTGTTCTCTTCATGGTTAGCCCTTGGTTATCAGCCAGTGACGACGTTTCTCTTCATTTCGACGCGTCGCGTTTAACGCCTGGGACACCTGCTCAATTTGGAGCAGAGGTTTTTTTTTTTTTCTCCTCTGATCGAGACACAATGCAAGATTTCAACAAAAGAGAGTTTAACTGTTGTCGTTTAGGCCAAAGTGGGTGGGATACACGTTTTCCCATGAAGAAATAGTTACAGAGCTGCTGTCCTCCTGACTGGTCTGTTTCTATCCACCCACGATGCATGGGGATGGAGTAACTCATGTACAGGGGCGGAGGGCACAAAGGGCGTGGAAAAAGTCATTGCTGGAAAACCAGCCACTTGGAGGTTATAGAGCATGGATTAGACACAAAAGCGATGCTAGGGATGATGTCCTGAGTTTGCAAGAGGAGGGAAGAGCCACACGTAGAACTTCCCTGGTAGCCATGGCCTCCCCCACCCTTACCACCCTGCACTGGGCCGTGATGGAGGGGAGCCGCTGGGGCCGGGGGCTCTTTGTCACCTCAGCAAACACACTCTGACAGAGACTTGCCTTTCTCAGGCAGAGGACTGCAGCAAGCAGATCATGGGGTGGGAATTGGTAGCGTCGTCCCCCGGCAGTGGGTCCTCTGAAAGCTAGGTCCATTCTGCACCAGCCAGAGGAAAGCCAAATTTCTCCCCGCCGGGGCGTGCCAACAGCAGCCTTCTTCAGGAGGACACATGCTGACCTGAGCCGTCCCAGGCAGCGTTGGGCTGTGAGGCCAGGTCACGGCGCTAGAGCGGGAAGGGAAGGGAGAGGGATAGAAAAGACACACATACTTACATGTAATTCTCTTTTACTGAAGCCTGATATATTAAGTATGCATTTTTCATATAACTGCATAGCTGATCCATATATATATATATATATAAAAAACCTTACAGAAAATTAGAAGCACTATGTAGCCATTGATGGGGGTTGATGATTTCAGATCTTGCATGGTCTTTCCAATGGATCTTCTGGATGCTGTTGCCCACCTCCCCACCTGTTCCTTCCTTTCCAGCGTCTCCACCCAGAGGAAAGGTTCCAACACTCATTCACTCCATCAGCCTGAACTTTCAACCCATCGTGACATCTTTTGACTTTGTGCCCCACAAGCACCCCATTGATGAGCCTTCCGTTGCCAGCTCCCTAACCCGACCCCAACCGTTAGGGCTAGAGATGACATCACTGTGTCAAGATATAGATCCTGGGTTGCAGACTGAGTGACCAGAGGTCCATGGCGATGGCCCTAGGAGGTCTTACATGGTAAATGGTCCACGTGGAGAACAAGGTACGAATGATCATGCTGTGTCCTGAGAAGCTTCTTGCAAATTAGGTAAGTAAACGTTAACATCTCTCAGTGTGGTTTTGACAAATATTTTGAAATACATAACGCGGATCCAAACAAAACTCATTCCACACCACCCAACGTTCTACGGCATGTACTTCTTATTGTCTTCACTCCCTAAGTAGGACTCCTGCTGTGGTGGGCTCATGGGTTACAGAGGCCTCTCCCGCATGGTGTTGGTGGAGAACAGAATCGCCGTAAACCCACGTGCAAGGGAATTCCGTGACCTGAGGACTCTGCCACCCCTGCCATGTCCCAAATGTCTCCAAAACCACCAATAAAGTCATGTCTCAAACCCCCTGTTTATTGAGGTACCATTTCTGCTTTCAGTTGCTTTGAGCTTGTAGAACCCAAGACTCTCCTATTTTTCACGGATTTTTTCCATGAGTTATGCCAGAAATTATAATAAATCAGTCAAGCGATGACCAAAACAGAGGAAACTATTTAATTTCCTTGATGAAGCGCTACTTCAACTCTGACCTCAGTGCGGAGTAGGTTTTGTTGGTCTGTTGGTTTTTATGGCTTCCACAACATTCGCTTCCCCCCGCCAAAACATCTCCTCTGGTCCAGACTCTTCAAAGATGCAGCAGAGCCGTTTTGGCTCCCAACCCGGCAAGCCTTGGAACCAACACTTTGTCAAGGAAAAGCCTATGCCTGTCTAGTATAAAGGAGCCCTGTTGAAAGAAACAAGTGGGGTGATTGAAGAAAGACCTTCCGCCAGCCCTTGGGCAAACTGTGGAGCACGGTGGGGCTGCCGGCCTGTTTCTGTCAGCCCCGTGTGCTTAGTGGCAAGAAACCCCACCCTACGGCCCCCCAGGCTGGCATCACACAGGCCTGTCCCAGAAGCACAGAGCGGGGCCCGGCGGGGACAGGCCACATGACCAAGAGGCTCACCGTGCTCAGTGCGTGTGCATGTTTCCATGTCCAAGAGCTTCTGTCCCTTGACCTGCAAATAGTCAGTGCAGAGCGTCACAAAATCAGAAACAAAGTGACTCGACGTCGTCCACTGGTGCGGTAAAATCTGTGAAGCACTGATTGTTAATCGGAAAGGACCCTTACAAAGACTCGCCACAATCTACGAACAGAAACATTCAGACATAAAGCAGTACCAAGCTACGGAAGTGCGTCAGGGGACAGGCGTGCTCGCCTCCCTTCAGTGGGGACAGGAGGTGGGAAGCAGAAGAGAAACCTGACGTGTGGCCACAAAATCACCCAGGAGGAGAGTGACGAAGGGGTTGGTTTTTCAGAAAAACTCTGTGACTCGTCTGACGGTGAAGAAATTAGCTTTAACGGTAGAATTTCAAAACTAAAAATTAAAATTCGTAGTCTGATTCTTACAACCAGAAATGTGATAACAAAGAAAGACCCTGTTCAGTATTTTTAAAAAGCTGATATTTGGTTTGTGGAAACTGGGTAATTCCCTAACTACCTAGGTGAAACAAAAATATCCTGCTCGGTGTTCAAATACAGACTACAACACATGATGAAACCTACCAGCTATGAAACAAGCCAATATAGTGAAGCTCAGTTATTTAATCAAACATGTGGTGTCTGTTTTTCTTAACGAAGAAAACTGCAACTGGTTTTTGGTCCAATGGCCCCCACTTGGGACTCCGAAGGTGGTGGAGGAGGCAGGAGGCCCTGTGGCAAGTAGTGGAGGGCTCTGCGTGAGGAAAACCCTAGCAGGGCCCCCTTGCTGGTTCCATCCCTCCCACATCTCTCCTGGCTCAGAGCTCCTCACCACGCTCTGTGATTCTAATGTGTCAGTTTCCTGTCACTGCTGTAACAAATCACCATAAACTGGCGACTTAAAACAGCAGAAACTCATCCTCCCACAGTTCTGGAGACCAGCCAGGCCATGCTTCCTCCAGAAACTCCAGGGGAATCCTTCCTGCCTCTTCCAGATGCTGGTGCTCCGGGCGTTTCTGGCCTATGGCCGCTTTACTCCATTTCTGTCCCGTTCCCCATGTGGCTGTCCCCTTTTCCTGTCTTCTCTGTGTGTCTCTTTAAGGATACCCATCACTGGATGTAGGCCCCACCCATTCAATCCAGGATCGGCTCCATAACTCAAGACCCTTAAGTTAATGCCATCTGCAAAGATGGTTTTTTTCCAAATAAGGCCAATTTACAGGTAGCAGGGTTTAGGACATGGACATATCTTTTTGGGACCCACCATTCGGTCCACTAAGTGGGGCAAGCCACCTTCTTGCTTAACTCTCTTGTGTCTATCCCTGTTATGCCTTCCCCACAGAGGATATAACCTCAGGGGAAACATCTACAAAGTTGTCAGCTAACCCTGGGAATTTCCGAGTACGGACAAGCTCAGTCAAATTAGCCTGAATTAGCTCAGGCACTAGCCCTGTGCTGATGGACCAAGCGGGCCCTGACAGGACAGCTCTCCTGAGCAAAACCCACTATGCAGCGAGGTTCTTGGGTCAACAGTCCATCTGGACTTGATGAGCCCTTTGATCCCACATGGTTCTGTTCAATGACAGGGTGGCCTCTGCAAGGTCACTTCGCTCCAAGCCATCCTTCCCCTGGCAGCTGGATCAAGACCCTCTTCTGAAGAGTCCTACTGAATGGTGTCTTTAACCTCCACGGCGAGTGTGGCCCTGAGCCTCCGTTCCCTGTGGACACTGGGCATTGGCCCCTCCCCAGGCACATGGTATCAGAAACACACACAGACGAAGCTTTACTATATTTCAGGCATGCTCCCTGTCCCCAGCCTGCCCACCGGGGCCACTCAACCCAAGACTTGTCAGAGGAAAGTGTTTTGTCACATGACTGATCTTTCCCATGGCCGCCGAGGGAGGTTACCTCTCCCCTTCCTAAGTACAAGTAAAAGTTATGTTAAGTTGGTGGTGGTTCTTTCATTATTCATCCCTCTTACAATTCAGAGTGCTTTCTGGAACATTTGTGGGCCCTGGAACTCTTCCAGAGGCCTCATGAATATGGAAGCGTTGCTGATTCTGTGAAGGGTCTCCCCGTTCATACTGGCGGCCCGCAGATCTGGTCTCCCTGCCAGGGACTGGCGTTCTCACCGGCCAGGATACGGTCACGGACCACGAAAACGCCTTTTTGAAGAACGCACCCAAAATCAGTGACAAGCATCTCAAGCCATGAGGTCGCCTTATCACTGGTGGTGGAGAAAGGAAATCATTGCAGAGACCTTTACTCCGGCGCGGGAAGCCCAGGCTGCTGCCTGTTATTTTATGATAGAAACGTTTTCATCAAGTTTAATACATTAAAGAGTTAGCACAAGGTGTTCTCTTTGAAAGAACGACATTCTACCTGTGTTTATATGAGGATTTTCCCCCCACAGGTAATTTTTGCTCAAATAGAATTGCATGCAGCTTTTAGTTTTTTCTTCATGAGTCCTTTACAGCCTGGTCCCTTCCTAGCTATTCCATATTACTTATGTTTCTAGTTCAGTAGTTTCTCTGAGATCCCAGATATGCCCCACAGAAGGAATAATAAAACTAAGTAAAATTTTATTACCAAGGAAAATGCCCATGGCTGTAAAAGTCTTTTTATAGTGGTAATGTTTGGTTTTAATATTTAATAAGCATAAACCACCATAAAGAAACATAACATTATGTTCAATCCCTTGAAGGATGGTGAGATTTGAAATTGTACAGGTGAAGTCTTATCTGATGTAACTAAAAAGGCTTTGGATGTACTTCAAACTTAGATCCAGAATCCAGATGTCGCCGAGCTCCAGGGAAACCTGGTGCTAAACAACACGTTCACCAACCACACGTCCTACAGAAATCGAGGTCAAGGATTTGCAGGTATGAGGCAGTGACTCACTCTTCTGACATCTGAGGATGAAGTTGGAAAGTGATTTGTTGATAAAATAAATCTCAACCACAGGTAAATGGTTTATGTGTCTCTAAATTGAATCAGAACAAATGATTATATTAAAAAAAATTGAGTAACTGCTCCTGAAGTTCTTTGAAGAGTCTTTAGTGAATGATCATGGGTCTGATGCTGTTACTCATAAACAACAGGTGTCATTCCCATGATTATACGGTGGGGCCTGATTCCACTGTCTAGATTTTTGAAAATGGTGAAAAATTCAGTCTTAAAACCACTCAGCAAAGAGAGGTCAGAGGTTACTTATTTCTACTTTGAAGGTATTTCCTTTTCTTGACTTTTACAGCTGTCAAATGACATAGATTTATGGCAATCAATTTCACAACCCCCAGGGTTCACGTGTTTGTTGATTTCTTTATTTCCTTTGGTCATGATTTGTGTGGGTCTCCAGCTCCAGCAGAAAACACTAACTAGACTTACAAATGCCAGGGCAGAGGGGTGGAGAGTGGAAATAGCTGGAAATTAAGGAAAAAAAAAAACATGTATCCACTGAGATGAAGTTAATTTGTAGGTACTTGAAAAATACAGGAAAAGTAGCTTTGTAGCTAGAACATCAAACAAGAAGAAAACTCTGTTCACTAGTTAAGAGTAGATCACTCTGTGAAGAATGAACGAGAGTCTTATATTTGTTTGAAATCGGGTACGTTAAATATGAGTAAATATATTATTCTATTAAATTGGTTACCTAATTATTTCAGTCCATCACATAAAAGAAAACATTTGCACAACCATGGGAATCCATATATATTCTTCAAAGTCTTTCGTCAGATTGACCCATATATACATGCTGATCATTACACTGCAAGTCTTGGGGTGCCCGGGTGGCTCAGTCGATTAAACATCCGGCTCTTGATTGAGGCTCAGGTCGTGATACCACAGTTCAGTTCATGAGTTCGAGCCCCATCTGTGACTCTGAGCCTGTTTGTTATTCTCTCTCTCTCTCTCTCTCTCTCTCTCTCTTTCTCTCTTAATAATAATAATAATAATAAAGTTCTCCAGAGAGTACCAGGTGGGGTGTCCAAGGCAGAGCTGGGGTTAAGGGTGTACAATGCTTTCTCAAGGACATCAAGCTACTGCAGTTTTAGGGTCAGAAGTGATTCAAATGATTGTACTGGCCAACATCCACATAAACTGATTATCAGGAACTACTATATACAAATCTAATAAGACAACCATAGAAGTTAATCATTTCTGAACAGTGACCTTAAACCGATTGCCTGTACAGTATTAATCCCAGAACTAATAACTATTTCCTTAGAAGACAGACAAGATGCACTAACCACTCTCAGTCCTGGTGTCCTCATGTGAGGTCAGCTAAATAGGACTAGGGGAGACTCCCAGAAAGAAGGAACACCAGGCCAGCAATGCGGTGGTGGCCAACATGTTTAAAGAGGTGGACTGTGTGTGCCCGTGTGCCAACTGGAACACTGATTAGCCCAGCCGAACAGGAGTGGGGTGAAGCGTCCTGCACCTTGCATTATGTCGTCATCACACCTATAATTCTAATAACACACCAGATTCTATCCTTTGGAACCTGGCTCTTAAAGGTGCCTAATGTTTTGGAAGTTGTATGAAATCATTTTATTCCAGCCCTATTTAATGGCCATAGTTTCAACTCACTTCTACGGATGTTGAATTGACTTGAAAATTTACGTACTATGTGATGTTTAGTAGCATAAGCAACATTAAGCTAATTTTATTTTTTTAACTGGGTAATGAAATAGTCCATAAAAAGGATTATGGTTCCATATAAAGGCTTTACTTTGCATTTCAAGCCATATTTTTCATGCAATTTCCTAGGCAGTGACCATCAAACTTTAGTGTGGGGAGAGGGACCCAAGATGTCTGTTAAAATGTCTGTTCCTTCTTCTGAGCATCTGATTCAAAAAAATGAGGCCCTGAACTTTGGATTTTTAACACAATTCCCAACTAATTTTGATGCAGGTACTCTACAGACAACACTTAGAGAAATACTGTTGCAAACTACACATTTTATCATTTGAACTTTTTCATGAGGAAAAAAACAATAAACAGCATCCATTTGTGCTATGTTGACACTAGCAAAGATCATTTCAAAATCATCTGGGAATCACCACCGGCATTATTTGGCATTCCCACAGTAACAGGGAGGAGGAAATAGTGGTCAGCACACAGTCTGCAGAGCCATCCACTTGTGATTAGGTCCTAGTATCATCTCTTCCAAGCCTACCAGCCTCCAACCACTTTGGATACAGCAATTTTAGTGCCTACTCACGCACAGGGGGTATGACAAGAGAATCCATACCATCGGATAATGAACATTGAGCAAGCTCTCTGTGTATGTAAGATAGTTAGCCCAGCATCTAGCACAGAGTACAAGGTTAAGAAACATTTGTTACTGCTATTATCATTCACTGTCAATTACTGCATTTAACACGTCTCAATAGCTGGCAAAGTGCCTTATTTGATGAGGCAAATTATCCAGCAAAAAGAAATTATGGCCACAATGTAAGTTGATGCAATTTAATGAAATTAAGAAGCAATGACCTTACGTTTGGTCTTAAATGTGCTCACGTGGCTTAGTGGAAAGAGCACTGTGTTATACCTTGAACTTCACATTTGTGGTTATTTTTGTGAGTCTTTTCGTTAGTGCCACCGTCGAGGAAATGTTTTTACTGGTAAAGCAAGTAAAAGAACACGTTGACCCCAGATTGTTGGGAGCCTCACTAACGTAACGTTTCTGAATGCAACTGGAAAAGTAAAGGACAATGCTAATGCTAAGGGATGTCGTATTTCAACATGAATCTCACCACACTGAAGATGCTGTGGCTGAACTTTCTGAGTATCCCCAGTGATTTAACACTGAGCCGTTGTCCCAGGAATTTGATTCTTTTCCTGGACAGAAGAAAACCACGATTTGCTAGTTTTAGATATGAGGATAAATATACTTACTCTTTGAGCTTTTGTATAAGCTCCCATGGAACACCAAACAGTAATCTGAATCTAAAAAGTATAAGACAAGCTGGACAAGAATCATCTTTGAAAGACTGACCCTTTGGGAGCCAGCTGGGCAAAAGACTTGGGATTAAGTTTCAAACTGTGTTTAGCCCCTTGTGCGATAGGTCAGTAAGTCAATTTAGTCATAAATATGCTTGTATTTTTCTCAGTTAATGTCCCAGATGGATGACAGCAAAGGAATGTATGTGCCTCTCTACATATATCTGTATCTAGACAGGTGGCTAGAATAGAGATGGGTGGATGGATGGAAGGATAGATAGATAGATAGATAGATAGATAGATAGATAGATAACAGATGGATAGATAATAGATGGATAGATGATAGATGGATAGGTGATGGATGGATGGATAGATAGATGACAGTGAATAGATGGATGGATGGATAGATAGATGATAAATGGATAGATGGATGGATGGATGGATACAAACATGATAAATAGATGAGTGGATGGGTGGATGGATGGACGGATAGATAATAGATGCATAGATAGATGATAGAAGAATAGATACATGAATGATAGTTGATGGATGGATAGATAGGATACATGATAGACAATGGATAGATGGATAGATATATGATAGATGTATAGGTAGATAATAGGTGGATAGATAAATGATAGATAGATAGATAGATATATAGATAGATAGATAGATAGATAGATAGATAAATGATAGATTATAGATGGATAGATAAATGGATAGATAGATAGATAGATAGATAGATAGATATTGAGTCCAAAGTGTTGGTGGAACAGTGACTTCTAAGAAGTCTCATTTCTACTTTTCTTCTGAGCATAATAAATGCTGTGGATGTGAACTGTTGTCAAGCCAATCTGAATTTGTTGTGTAATTGTTATTCCTATTCTGCTTATAGAGAAGCTAATTATTGTATTATAACATGGAATCGTAATGTTAAAATTTGGAGGCATTTATTCATTGTATTTAGAATTAGGTCATACACACACACACACACACACACACACACACACACACGCACGCACACATTATTCCCTGTCCACTACTTCTGTTGCCTATGATATTTCCAGGAAGGGCCAGGGCCTTCAGAAGGGAGATGAAAATCATACTGCAGTGAAATCTGATGTGGGGTGGCCTCCTCACACATGTGCTGTGTGTTTCATGGCACTTGCCCATGACGTTTCCTTATTGAGGTCCTCAAGTGCTCAGTGCTGCCTGAAATCCTGATGCCTCCATGCCCACACTGCCTTTTCCACTTCCCTTGCCCCCTGCTCTTGACTGTGCCGATGTTAATCTCGGTCAGGGTGTGCAGCATTTTTATAGAATAGTGAATTAGCACACTGGCAAATGTCAAGTTTTGTAAATGTGCTCAAATATGGTGTGTATTCTACTATTGTGGACTGCTGTATACACACACAGGCATCAATCATGTGAAGTTTCTTAATAATTTTGTTCAAATCTTTTGTATCTCTTCGATCATGCCCCTTCCATACCTCTATTCCCTATGTCTTCTAAAATGTTCCTATCTTTTGTCTTTTCATAAGAAAAGCACATTAGCCTCCCCTACCATGATTACAGAGTTCTCTATTTTTGTTTCATTTACTTCTGTCAATTTTCACTCCCTACATATTGCAGCTACATTATTAACTGCTACATGTGCCTTGTGCTGAACCTTTTATCATTATTATGTGCTGCTCTTTACTTTTGTCAAGGCCTTTTGCTTTATAATTTCAAGATCATAAAAAAACAGTGAAGGAAATATCCATCATCCAGACCTATAAGTTAAGTTTTGGCATGACAAATAGACACTTAGTCAAGGAGTGAAGAGCCCCAAAGACAATCAATGCCCATGAAGAAGAAATGTCTGCCCTGGGAGCAAATACCACTGTTCCCAAAGAAAAGGAATCTCCACAGAAAGGAGAAATAAACATAGTTTGTAAAATATACTGTAAATATTTGGAAAATACAGAATGGAAAAAATAGGTATTTGTTGAAATCATTTGTATTTTCCAAAAAATAAACAAACCTTAGATTCTATGAAAAGTAAGATAGTATGCTGAATTTTTTTAAAAAGAAACTAAATGAACTAACCAAAGGAAAAAAAAACTAAGAAAGGGCCACCTGGGTGGCTCAGTCGGTTGAGCATCCGACTTCGGCTCAGGTCATGATTTCACGGTTCGTGGGTTCGAGCCCCACGTCGGGCTCTGTGCTGACAGCTTGGAGCCTGGAGCCTGTTTCAGATTCTGTGTCTCCCTCTCTCTACCCCTTCCCCAATCATGCTCTGTCTCTCTCTCTCTGTCTCTCAAAGATGAATAAACATTAAATAGAAACTTAAAAAAAAAAACTAAGAAAAATGAGAATTGAAGAGTATAAAGTAATATTAGGATCATTATGGTCCTGAGTCAAAGCTATGAGAAAGAAAATCAGTGCTATGGATGGCAAGCTTCAGAAAATAGAATAAAGTTGCAAAGTGATTAAAATTCACAGAGAAATAAGGCTAAAGAATAGAAACGGAGATCAAAATATTCATAAAAGATATTCCAAAAGAGGCTAAAAGAATAAGTCAAAAAAAGAAAAACAAACCAAAAAAAGGGGCCTAAAATGATAATCTAGAGGAAAACTGTTCTGAGTTGAAACAAGACAAGGACTTGCATTTTATTTCCCAAGAACAACCAAAAGCATAATCAAGTGAATATATGGACTTTCCCAGAGGCAAACTCAAATGAGATTGTTTTCTTATTTCAAAGACATTGTGAGAAAAAAATCACAACAATCATGATGACCAATTTGCTTTTTGAGTTTATGTAGACAAAATTTGAATCGCACCTGAAAAGCACAAGTAATTACAATAACAGACTGAAGTTCCCTCGCTTGTTATAATTAGAAACGACATGAGAACCACTAAAAGTAAACCAACTGATTATGCAAAAGGTTTACACCCCATGTAGCAAATTTTATGTATCTTCAGTATTGTAACTTGTATTTCAAGTTTGTCTGTATGTCCTCTGTCTGGCTTATTTCATTCTGCACAATGACCTCCAGGTTTATCTATGTTGTAGCCAGTAACAGGACTCCCTCTTTTAAGAAAAACCTGAATGATATTATATATATATACACACACACACACACATATACACATTATATGTATATAATCTAATGTTATATAAAATGTATACATTTATTGAAGTTTTCAAATTATATATTGTGTGAATTATATAAATATATATCATATTTACTTCATTTATCTCTTATTGGACATTTAGGTTGTTCTCATGTCTTGGCTATAATAAACAATATTTGCAATGAATATAAGGGGGATATGAAGATATCTCTTCAAGATAGTGGCTTTGCTTCCTTCAGATATATTCCCAAAGGCAAAATCAGTGGAATATATGATAGTTCTTTTTTTTTACTGTTTTGCGGAGCCTCCACAGGTTTCCACAGGGGCTACACCAACTCACATCCCCACCAATAGTATGCAAGCATTCCCTTTTTTTAACAGCCTCGTCAACACGTACTGCCCTTTGTTTTGTTTTGCTTTGTTTTGTTTCTGTTTTATAATAGTCATCCTGTCTGGGGATTTGCAATTCCCAGATGTTGAGCATATGTTCATATATGTATTGGCCATTTGTATTTCTTCTTTGGAAAAATATATTGACTACTGTAAGATTCCACTCATATGTGGGATCTAAAGTAGTCAACTTTGTAGAAGCAAAGAGTTGGACTATGGTGGCCAGAGGCTGCAGAGAGAAGGAAATGGGAAGTATTAGTAAATGCATACAAAGTTTGAGTTACGCAACATGAGTAAGACCTAAAGATCCACTTATGACACAGTGCCCACAGTTAACAACGCTGTACTACACGCTTAAAAATTTGTTAGGAAGACAGGTTATATCTTAAGTGCCCTTTTTACAAAAGAAAAAATCTTTTCACATAAATACGAGAACAGGAAGGAACTTCGGCAAGCAATGGATAGGTTTATGGCATGCATTATAGTCATGATCTCATGAGTGTATACTTACTTCCAAACTCATCATGGTGTACACATTAAAGAGATACAGCATTTTGTATGTCAATCCTATCTCCATAAAGTGGTTTAGAGAGCAACTTTAAATAACATTTATAAAAAGAAATTCAACTTCATTTGATTTATGTGAACATAACATCTCATACTTGTGTATGGATGACCCTGTGTTGAAATGTTTTTATTTGTGCGTTTCTTTTACTTTGCAAATGTTATAAAAGTCCTCCACAATTTAGTGGATTGCAGATCCTCTGATGAAAAAGTATAATAAAGCAAAATTAAAAATTAAAATAATTCATCTTTATCTTAATATTGTTTGATATCAAATTAAAGAAGATGCCACTTTTAACCAAATTATTGACAGATAATGCATAAATATTTAATTTAAAATAAATTAAAGAGCAAGTGTACTTGTTAAATGGGAAACATGAAAATATGTCTTTAAATTTTAACCATTACTGAAGACTATACGAACAGAAAAATTAGAATAAAATTTTAATGATATTCTGAGCTGAAATAATTTTTTTAAATAAAAACCACTGTTTTATTATGCAACAGATGAAGTGCTTTCATAAAAGAGAAAAATTCCCAAGGGGATTCTTTAGCTATGTTATTGCAAAAGGAGTTCATGGATCCAGAATGTTTGGGAAGCCCTAGGCTAGGAATGTTTCGGAAATTCAAGGTTTTCTCATATTCACTTAGTGGGCAAATCTCCATTGCCCTTACTGAAACTCGATTTATGCAACGGGACTCTCGCTGGAAAATAGATGAGTGGGTCGCTAATATGGAGCAAACACTAGGCAGAGGGGGTTTTGGAAAGATACCTGGGGAGGGCCGGTGATCCCACCTCTTCTCTTGACTTGATCCCCTGCTGTGCCTTCCATTCTGGCTTCAGGGGCTGTAAGACTGGTGAGCAGACCCCATCTCCCATGTGAAGACATAACCTCTACATTGAAAAATCCTCTTTTTCCAAAATACATCCAGCCCTTGGCTTTTTGCTGTTGCCCAAAATGTTTCAGCGTTACTCCTGAGAATAGAATCAAAGTAAGAATCAATTCAGTCACAGTAAGTACAGACACATTATCACCATCGTCAGGCAAGGTGGACATCTCTGTCACACACCATGTTGGCACCCCCTAGCTCAGGACCAGATCACCCAGGCAAGTGCAACAATTCTGGTCATCTGACTGAGCACTGTTCTCAGGGGACCAGCCGGTGAGGTGGCAGGAGGCATGGAAACGGAGGTCCAGCAGCAGGAGAGCAGGTAAACCTCACAACATTGCCTAAGGCCACCCAGCCTAACATGGTCCCCAGATGGGTGATCCCAACACCATAATACTTTACATGGTGTAAGTCAAGCCAAAACTACATCTTAACCTTAACTGGAATCTTCAGGGATGAAAGTTCTGAGCTACACTTCAGATGACAAGTTTTGTGATTTAAACATTGCTTATACCACACTCTCCCTTGTTTTTAGACATTTCAGTTGGTTATTTTAACTCAATTTCAGCTACTCTGTTGGGATAGTTTGGGGAGCCCCTTCTCCCCAGTTTGGTGTTAGCCAAAGACAATGTTTCATGAGAGCATGATCTTCCTGAAATGCTTTTTTCTCTGGGCTGCAGTCTTTCTTTATGAGAACTTCACCCACCTTGGCACCTACTGTCTTTCATTTCCAGAATTGTGCCATGTTCTGGACAATGAGGTTTATTCTGGTTAATGCCCCTTTGTCCATCAGTGTGTTGGCTGTTGTTATTGTAGCCACAGGAGCACAGACCTAAAATGCTCTTGGCAGACTGACCTAACTCCCAAGTGACTGTTTCACGTTTGAAACCTCATGATTAGAAAGGTTCAACGTTCACTCATGACCGATAATTGTAACATTTGTGCAGACTTGTCTCAAAATGACCCCCACACTGCTCGTATACAAATTAATCTCCCTATTAATCTATTTTTATTTTTTAATTTATTTTTTAAGGTTTATTTATTTTTTGAGAGAGAGAGAGAGAGAGAGGGAGAGAGGAAGACCAAGGGAGGAAGGAGCAGAGAGAGGACCCCAAGC
Source organism: Puma concolor (assembly GCF_028749965.1). Classification (NCBI taxonomy): domain Eukaryota; kingdom Metazoa; phylum Chordata; class Mammalia; order Carnivora; family Felidae; genus Puma; species Puma concolor. Next base: position 2,737,379 of record NC_141667.1, on the reverse strand, counting down.
AGGCTCCACACCATCAGAGTGGAGCCCGATGTAGGGCTCCAACCCAAGAACCATGAGACGTGACCTGAACCGAAGTCAGGAGTTGGACGCTTGATTTACTGAGCCCCCCAAGTGTCCCCCTCTTAATCTATTTTTAAAACAAAGGTCGCTCAGATGTTGACATGTAGGTGCAAGGTTTGGGCTCGTCTTAACGTAGCAGATCCCAGTCCAAGATTCTCATTGTGTGTGTCCTTCTCCCAGCAAGTGGGGCAGGACAGGGGTGAATCAATCACAGGTCTATCAGTCTCAGGCCCATATCTACCCTTGATTCCCTGCTTGGTGACAACAGAGGGGATGCTGTAAACTTTTCATTTTCTACTTGGGACCGCTTCATCAGTGGAGCATGCTGGAAAGACAATGAAGGAGGAAGCGGCTTCTGTACCTCTTCCGGGGTGCTCTTTCTCCGCACACCCTTGCGGCAGGCACAGCGTCTGCGGCCCAGACCTGCCACATGCTATGGAGGGCAGCGACACACACACTCCCCACGGTGACTTTGCTGAAGTTCTCAGGCTCAGTACATCCCTGCCAACAACTCCCCATGACACTAGAATGTAAACTCCCACTGAGTCCTCGAGGAATCCCACTCAGAACACATCCCCCTCATCCTTCAAGCCGTAGACACCCTCCACCACAAGGTCCAGATCCTGCTCTAGGACGGGGGTGCTTCCAGACTTGTCCCTGTGACACTCTTCCATGTACAACCCTCGATTGAGGGGTCCCTCCCAGGACCCTCCGTTCCTATATTCTTTAAAGTTCTCTCTAACCTTTTCTAGCTAATCCCGCATGATGCCTGTACTCTAACACAGCCAATAAGTATTTATACTAAACTTGACCTGATCACATTTCTGTGTGGTTTCTGTCTCTCCACTGGACCCTGACTGATGTGGGGCCTCCAGAGCCCACAAAGAATATGAGAGCCCCAAATATTAGTTCCCTCTGTCGCTGGATTACATCTCAATGGCCACAAAAAACATCATCTGGCTTTAAAATGTAAAGTGAATTCCTGTGCCACTGGGCTTCTTGAGCCCTACGGTTAATGGACTCACGTCTAAAATGGGTGCTAGAGGGGCGCCTGGGTGGCGCAGTCGGTTAAGCGTCCGACTTCAGCCAGGTCACGATCTCGCGGTCCGTGGGTTCGAGCCCCGCGTCGGGCTCTGGGCTGATGGCTCGGAGCCTGGAGCCTGTTTCCGATTCTGTGTCTCCCTCTCTCTCTGCCCCTCCCCCGTTCATGCTCTGTCTCTCTCTGTCCCAAAAATAAATAAAAAACGTTGGAAAAAAAATTTATAAAACGGGTGCTAGAAGTAGGAACATATTGCTGCTTTCTCCCTGTTTTGATCAAATAGGAGAAATCTAAACTATTGACTAAAAAGCCAGTGACAGGCATGACTGTGCCTTGTTTTCTCTGAAGGAATATGAGTTGTCTTCTGGGTCCCAAACAAGTTTAGGTAAAGGTGCAGACTGAACGTAAAACCTTGTTATACCTCTCTACCAGGATGCCAGGAAAAATAAATAAATAAATGCAGTAGAGAAAAAAAAAAGTTCAGCATGTAAGATTTCCCTTTGGAACAAAATTTCATAACTTCATCCAAAAGCCAGCACTGTCGAAGTTTCAAAAGGTCACAGAAGCAGAGACAGAGCATGCTAAACGGGTAATAAAAAAACATGCTGTCACGTTTAAGCTTTCACTTACTACTGCATTGGAAAACGAAAACAACAACAAAAACAACAACAACCACCACCACCACCTTTCAGAACAAAAAGACCCTTAGGGAAGGAATGTCTTAAAAAGAAAAAGAGAATTTCTGAAGTTATTGGAAAGAGATCTTTCAACGTGAACAAAACCAGCCAATATGGGAAAGTCAGAGATGGGTTTTCACCCGTGCAGGACAGTTGTTGGCGAACGATTCTGGCCAAATCGCATCTCCCATGCCTGTCGTCCCGAAAACAAAGAGTCAGCTGCCCTGCTCCCTGGGGTCTGTTCTCCTCTGGCCTGCTCGGCCCCCGTGGAGCTCAGTGTGTCCCCGTCTAGAGTCCCTGTCTCCTTACTTGGAAATGCCAGCTTCCCCGTCTTTTCATTTGCAGTCCAGACTTGAAGGCAGTTGGTCCTGGGACCCAGGCAGGGGAAGGAGGACCGGTTTTCATCGAACCTGGATGGAAACCACCTAACCTTTACCCTAGCTCCAAACTCAGCTAGAATGGGAACTCCAGAAAAGAGTTTGGACAGTTAACCCATTTTGTGAGTCCCGCTTAGGGCACTTCGTGGTTCAGAGCCATTCCTTAAAATTTTTGCACCTGCGTTATGTGACTGCATAGGCTTCATCTCCACTCTGACATCAAATGCTGTTACATTCCTCTCACACGTGGGCCAACTAGTTCAGGGTCTTGTCCCAGCAGTGATGGGAAGAAAGGCCTCCTCAAGTCCCGTTTTGAAGATTTACTCTCATCTGTGTATCAAGAGGAGGGCCACAGAGAAAAACACGCTGGCTCAATGTCCCCGTCCTGTTTGGAATTCCCTAAACAAATCGTCTAGTTTACAAAGAGACGGTGGTGCGTTCCTGTCCGTGGAGTTGCTTTCTGCCGGGGCCAGGCTCTCACAGGGCTCACGGGCTCCAGCAGGGTGATCTATGCACATTCTGTGCCTCCCTCGAGCTCGCTGGGATCTCCAGCCACCAGCCATTTATTATCCTGAAGCCGTCTTTTTTGGCTGCGTTCTGTGGTGAGCCAACTAGGAAGAGCCCCCCCCCCTTTCTGCGAGGGAGCCCCAGCCCGGTGCCCATTGTCGGGAACCGCAGGGGACGGGAATAGTTGGCATTGCCTCTCACTCTGCTTGGGAAAGCGCTCACCATCCCGGCGCAGGACACAATGTAAGAACAGCGAGCCATCTCTCAGCCACAATGTCTGCTCAGGTTCATAAAGGGCCGAGGTCTCCCAGCACAGATGACGGAGTAGCCGGGGAAACGGATTCCCGGGGGGCATTCATTTAGGGGAATTTCAATAGGGCCCAAGGTGGCTTGTTCCAAAATGTGTCATTTTCTGTGTCTGCCCCAGTCTACTGGCATTGTTTGCACACACAGGGTGAGGCCCCGAGGAGCCATGTGCAAGCAGTTTGGTAGAAGGATCGAGTGACATGTTAGGGACCGTCCTGGGCAGACGTGCCCTCCAAGACCCGTTGAGCCATCTCAACGGTAGGAACGCAGGCCAGCATGGGACCGGGGTGCTCGGGACTTGCGGGGGGGTCATACGGTCAAGGGATGTAGAATGTGGAAACAGAAAGGTTTCAAGGAACCCAGTTCAGGCCCATGGGGCTTTTATCAGTTAATATCATAAAACTAGATCATGTGAGCGTCTCTCACTTTGTACTTAACCATGTCCGTGCACCTGCACCATACTGGTCACAAACTCCGTGCTTGTGGTGAGACTGCTGGAAAAGGACGCCACAAGGACACCGCTCCGCACAGGCTGGAAGTCATAGTGGACGGCTGTCCCGAGCACCCCCCACAGCAGGACACCCCTCGAATTTGCACGAACCCAGCCGCTCTCCCAACCGGCCACAATGATGATGGCTGCTCTCAAACTTGGACAGTCACTGCCCTGAAATAAGTCAGCAGAAGGAAAGCATCAGACCCCTCTCACGTGCAGCCACCATGTCACATAATTATGGGACCACACAGTCCAGTCCACAGCTTCACCCCAGGCTTGCATCAGTGGGGCCGCAGAAGGAAAGAGATGCTGGGCCCCTCACCGTACTGAAGCCAGGCCCTGTCCCTGCCCCTCTGTCCCCCTGCTTGGGCAAGCCACAGCCCATGGGTGAGACGGCCACCTTGGCACCCCCGGGTGCCTTCTAGCCGGCACTGCCCGTCGAGCCTGTAGGGGACTCTCAGGCTGTGTGTGCAATGGGGGCAGGGACAGGAGGGACACTGAGGAAAAGCGGTGTATATTCATACATTTATTTTTTTTTAAATTTTTTTTAACGTTTATTTATTTTTGAGACAGAGAGAGACAGAGCATGAATACGGGAGGGTCAGAGAGAGAGAGAGGGAGACACAGAATCCGAAACAGCCTCCAGGCTCTGCACTGTCAGCACAGAGCCCAACGCAGGGCTCGAACTCACGGATGTGAGATCATCACCTGGGCCGAAGTCGTACGCTTAACCGACTGAGCCCCCCAGGCGCCCCTCATACATTTAAAAAAACGCATCCTTCCTGTTTTTTCCTGTCTTCATAATTGTTGCCTATTTCTGCCCGTATGAAAATTGAAAAGAAAAAAAAAAAAACTTGCAAACGAATCCTGAGCTGACTATCATATTTCTTTTGGCACAGATGTTCCAGAATTTAAATTTTATTTTAACACAGAAAAAAAATATATAGGTTCATCTTTAATGCTGAGTTTGTGTTTGATATTGCCAAGGTAATTACCGTTACCGTTTCATGATGTTACGTGACATAACTGTTCCTATCAATCAGTTTAAAGTGTGGCAATTTTATAACTGCTTTGGTTTGTGAAGATAAGATATACACTTCCATGGAATTTTTTAATGTTTATTGTTATTTTTTTTGGAGAGAGACAGAGAGTGCAAACAGGGGAGGGACAGAGAGAGAGACAAGGGGGCACAGAATCCAAAGCAGGCTCCAGGGTCCGAGCTGTCAGCACAGAGCCTGACACGGGGCTCGAACCCACGAACCATGAGATCGTGACCTGAGCCAAAGTTGGAGGCTTAACTGACTGAGCCATCCAGGCGTCCCTCCATGGAAATTTTTTTTTTTTTTAATGATGAGTTAATATATAGGGAAGAAATTTCATTGGCTTTCTTGTGGTTGAATGTAAAAAGTCAAAGCTTATATCTAATAAATCTTATGTGGAGTAAATTTGGAAAAGAATGCCCAGCTTTGGGGAAACTTGGACTCTTAAATATTATTTAAAGCAATATATAGGAACAACGAAAGATGAGTGTTAATGTGGCCCCACTGCAATGTGGACACAGCACACCGTCTGCATAGCCCTTGCCTGTAAAATGATAATTAACCTCACACCATAATGTGACAGGAGGTAAGTCCTCTAAGACCCTGCTCCCCCAGCTTGCTGCCCAGGGGGTTCCCTCCTTACCCTGACTGCATTCACTTGGAAAATGGAGGGCCCTGGTGAGATCCTGTCTAAGGCTCCTTGAACTTCTAGAATGATCACGTTCCAGTAACTGTGGGGTCTGCCCTCAGCACCTCGACGGGGGGATCCCTCCCTTCTGATCTGGGCTCCGACTGCTTACCCAGCAGGCAGTGACAAACTCCCCAGAGAATTGTGGCTCAGACCTTCCAAGGATAACTCCACACAGAATGCTTTATCTGAGTCAGAGTTTCTAAGCACACAAATCAGACATTGCCAGTTTTCTCCTGTGGCCTCTGTTGATGGCAAGTCCCCATCAGAGAATGGACGGGGGTTGTCCTACGGCTTGTTCCTGGATTCCCATAGACAGTCCGTCCTGGTCCGTATTTGCAAATCCGTGTACTCACTTAAAGTTCCTTTTATCCCCCAAACCAATGCCCGTGGGGCCTTCTGGTCATTTGCAGGCGGGAGGCCGTGCAGAGCCGGGAGATGGCGACTCACGCCTTGCCAGCTGAGGATGAACACGTGAAGCCCCTTCCTGTGTCGGCTGGCGTGGCTAAGAGATGGCCCTTCACAGTCTTTTTGCTGCGAGTCTTTAACCTGTTTTTGTATGAATCAGCCCACAGTAGGTACTAAACAAAGTCAGACGACGATGCACTGAAAACAAGGTCGTGTCCTGGCTGGTTGACGACAATGCTGTGACCAGAGGCTGGCAGGAACCCAGCCCTGCTTCCCCAGGGCCAGGGGCCCACAATGCCTAATTCGGCGTCCACAGGGACGTCGCAGGGCACAACCACCACGAGGAACGGAAACCATCTGTAGCTCTTCAGTGTCCCTCATCTCTGTCACCTCCACTTCCTGGTCCTCTTCCCTTCTCTGTGATCCTACTGCTTCGTTCAGGGTCTCCACGGTTTCAAACAGCCTCTGACACATAGTAGATGCTCAGCCAATCGTGGGTAGTAGGTGCTCAGTTAATCATGGGTAGTAGGTGCTCTGTCAGTCATGGGTAGTGGGTGCTCATTTAATCATGGGTAGAACGTGCTCATGGGTAGTGGGTGCTTAGTTAATCATGGGCTTTCTAGCACCCTCAGCAAACCAAAACTGAAAACTACTCCTGTATTCTACATTCTAAAAACATGCAAAAGGAAGACAGAGGACCTTTTGAAATTCACTTCTCTCTCTTCACCAGGAAGGCCCTCATGCCCTTCTAGTCCGCTGGGGTTGGTTTGCACAGGTGCACATGGCTTGTGGATTTTTGAAAGGTAAGATAATGCCCCAGGCTTACTTATGAGTGAGAGATGTGAAATCTGCAGAAATCTGCAGAAACACACTTTACTGGGTTTCCGAATTATTTCCAACTCGATTCTTTGCCGCATTAGGATTCTTGGGTCGTTTCTACTACATAACCAAGACGCCATTCAGAAAAAGAAGCACCAGGATGTGAAAAAAGACGTGCAGTTGACGACATCGACTGTCCTAGAAACTTTGCCTCAAGGAGGAAACCTGGCACATTCGGGCACCTTGGGGAGCACACGGTGTCTTTCCCCTTCGCCCGACAACAACTGCCCCTCCATGCATTTGCCAGGAGACTGAGTGTCCTGCCCCCGACTGATGTTGGACCTGCCCACGTGCCCCATATGGCCAGTGGCATGCAGGCTGGAGCGACAGGGCCGATGAACAGCCTCTCTTGACCCTCTGTCTCTCTGATGAGGATCCCAGAGAAGAGCGTGCCCAGCCACGAGCCCTGAATCCTGGGCCCAGGAGTGAAGGCACTGAGGCGTACCTGAACCCGCCAGTGCCCAGCCTGTGGCTCCGTCCAACCACTGCCAGCCTGCAGACTGCTAGGGCAGGGGCAAGTGTGGTTGTGAGGTGTGGAGCCCTGCGGTTTTCTGGTACCCGATAGTCGTGCAGCCCAAATCGACCAATCCAGCCACTGTGGAAATAATTTTGGCATGTTCTATTAAAATTAAAACTGCACATTCCTTACAACCCAGTGGTTCCATTTTGGCTATATTACAGAAATAGCCGTATCTATACCAACTGAAAACAATATATAAAAAATGATTGAATAGTCAGCTATAAGAGAAGGGTAAATGCAGGCTAATATATTCATAAGATAAAAGGATACATGAGATGCATGTTAGGAATATGGAAAGATCTTTGAAAACACATCACTGTATGCAAAAAACAAACTGCAGAGCCATAAATATGGTGTAATACTGTTTGTGTTTAAAAAATGCAAATCAATACTCTAAATTTTTAATGAATGTGTGTTTAAAAGCATTAAAAATCATGTGGAAAGATACAAATTCCCAGCTGCATTTACATGTGGGGAAAGGTAGACATCGCCATGTTTTGGGGAGAGGTCTGAGAGAATGGAAAATTTCTCTGACGTTCTGATTTCTCCAAAGATAATAATATTCATATGTTAATTATGTACCTGTTCTCTGTATGTTTGTGTGCGTGTGTGTGTACGTGTGTAGAAAACTGGAAATAATTATGCCCAAATCCTATCACTATTTAATTTTCTGAGGTAGAAACTCAGATGATAGGGGCGCCTGGGTGGCGCAGTCGGTTAAGCGTCCGACTTCAGCCAGGTCACGATCTCGCGGTCCGTGAGTTCGAGCCCCGCGTCAGGCTCTGGGCTGATGGCTCAGAGCCTGGAGCCTGTTTCCGATTCTGTGTCTCCCTCTCTCTCTGCTCCTCCCCCGTTCATGCTCTGTCTCTCTCTGTCCCAAAAATAAATAAACGTTGAAAAAAAAAATTAAAAAAAAAAAAAAAAGAAACTCAGATGATAAATGAGGTGGATAGATAGATAGATAATAGATTGATGATAGATAGATAGATAGATAGATAGATAATAGATAATGGATAGATAATAGATAGATGATAGATATAGGTAGATAGAATAGGCAGGCAATAGACAGGTGATGGATGGGTTGTAATCTCTGGCCAGCAGCACCCCTAGCCCACATCTCTCCCACAACAGCGCATCTTGAAGTGAGCAAGCGAAGACGGCGGGTGCCAACACTTCCTTGTAGGAGTGAATAAACTTGGTCCCATATGGCTTGGGAACAGCATACTTCCTTGCCTACAGAATAATCCAGAATAGAGTAAGAGAAGGGTGATGCGCTGCGAACCCGTGGAGAGACGCTCCTGAGGAGGGGTGCAGAGCCAGGGGCTGGGGCGCACTCCGGCTGGCCGCTGCAGGACCGCCTTCGTGAGGGCAGACGGGGCAGAGAGGTGCAGGAGCCGCGCTCTAGGACGGTTCTCTCTGCAGTGAACTCCAGGCAGAGCTGAGATTGGCCACCTCCGTGCAGGCAGGAGGGACACAGGGCTTCCCCGGAAGGGCCCCGGGATCCCCAAGCTGCCCTGAGCCTGGGGGACCCATGCTCTCTCCAGCTCTCCTCACTCCCCCCCACCACCTCGACTTTGGAGCTGCTGGGTTGGGGACAGGAAGTATTTAATACTAATGGAGATCACCAAGTATTACTATTCCTCTTATTAGCGGATGCTATTATTAGTAGGGAATATAAGTCTTATATGTTAAACTAGCACATACTTTGACTTATTATAAACATGCAATATTAATAACTATTAAATAATACGAGTTAAACAACTTTGAGTTTTCTAGTGTTTGCTCTAAAAGAAACATGTTCATGGCCTTTTCAAGTCTAAAAGGCTTCCCTTCCTCTACTTCCCCAATATTTATGTTACAGGATAAAGACAAAGGACATTCATTTCCATCCCAAATTATGGAAATTTGACTTTTTTTGTTTTTATAACATAACCTTTGCATACTTAACTTTTTTCCTCCAGTTTATTTGGATAAAAAGTTCTGGAGGAAGAGAATATTTTACCATGCACGTTACCCACTGTGAAAGTTACAAATAGGAAAATTTGGGGCATCTAATAAACATTTGTTCATGCGTCTCATGCTTCTATGTTCAAAATCGAGGGGAAAGCTCAATGAAATGAGTTAAATACTGTGTTACATGGTTTAGTCCTAAATTACTTAGCAATTTCTGGCAGGTCAGTGTTTTCAAGTCCTTCCAGAAATCAAGCTGTTTACCAGTGCTTGGAAAGAGAGATTACGAGATATTACATGCTGTGATATTTATGCTGTAGAGGTAACACATAGGCTATTTGTGCCATTTAATTCAAAGGTAGACTGGTTCAGCTCAAATTCAGAGTCAAGTCACTCAGATATGCACAGCTCTGTGCTAGGTGTTTTCACCTGAGGGAAGCCCTTTCTAACGATCCAATCATGATATTGTGACCTCAAATTCACAGTCCATTGAAGACAGCCCAAAACAATGATGCCCAGAAAGACCTCCTAGGGTCTGTTCTCATGACGGTAACATTTCAGTTTGGGGGAAAAGCACACCACAACACAGTTGGAATGGGGTCCGTCGAAGTTTCTACGGTAGGCTTTCTGAGGCATCCCTCTGGCCTCCGCAGGACGGGGAGAGACAAGGTAGTGATGGCGGCCTGGAGTTTTCCCGAACACAACCATGTAGGAAGGATGAGAATAAACTCTTAACTCTAATTAGGATTATACTCATGGCCAACCTTCCACTCCAACATGTCAGAAGCTCATTTTGAATGGAATTAATTATTCAAAGGTGATTGTTTCCCTATATAGTGATTTAACTGCAGTCTAGGATGGGGTAAAAATTTGGAAAATGTTTTTGTCCCCATGGAAGAATATCATTTCATCCAAATAAAACACATGGTCTAATGCCAGCCTGAATCTTAAACCATTTCCATTTTAATTTTTAAAAGTGTCAAAAAAAAATGTCAGAGTGCTTTAATGAAATGAAAGGCAGTGAAGATCCTTTTCCCAAGGTCTTACAGTGAAACACAGGGATGAAACCATACGTGCAGCCTCTTTTCCATCTCGACTCCAGGGCTAGAAGAGATCTGCCCTTGATCGTGAGGTTTTAGACGTGAAAGACTTTGAATCTCTCCAAGCCCAAGATGAGCACGGAATACTAATGTGGATCCACATGATACACCAGAGAAGTAAGTCCTTTATTTTAAACTGTTAGTGGCCCATTTTTCTCCAGCTCCCTATTACACGTTCACCAGAGAAAGGAGAGCTACGCCTCCTGAGTCCGGGCAGCTCTTATTAAATAAGCTGTCGTGTGCGTGTGTAACTGCCTACTCACCGAGGGAAACTGCTCTGCCTTTATAAGGGCACATCTAATCGAATGCTGCCTTGAGAGCATTTGTTATGGGGTCATTAGACATATCTCGCCTTTTTGCTTGAATGTGATGAGTCGGGGTGTGTCCTTTTCCTCCCAACTTTCTTATAACTCAGTCCTACTCAGGGAAAGGGTAGGGAGAGGAAACGAGGAACTTGCTGTGGGTTGGAGCCCACGTCGCTGGACAACACACACACCATGGGGGTGCCGGTAACTTCCCCAGGCTCCTTCGTAGTTGGGCCCCCCAAGTGAGAGCTCTGGGATGCGAGTCATTCCGCAAGAAGCAATCACGGGGGTGGGGTGTGGATTCAGCCCGCGGCTCAGGGAATGCATTTGGAAATTGTTTCTCACCACAGCAGAGCTCGATGGAGCCCAGAACCAAACCCCCTCTCTTCTTGGCAAAAGGTCCCCTTGACTTCCATGTTGGGCGAAGGCAAACCTCAGCAGGCATTCGAGATGAGAGTCTGAGCCCTTCAACCCCTCAACCCCTCCTCCCCCAGGCCCCAGGGTCCTGGGGAGCAGAGCTGACCTCCCAGGGCATCCCTCCTGGGCCCCCACCCCACACTTTGCTGGAGCCCCGCCTCCCAGCCCGTGCTTCCCACTCAGCCCCACCTGCAGGGCCCTCCCTGTCTTCCTCACATCCAGGTGCCCCCGGCGCGTTTAGGGGTCACAGGCGTCAGATCCTCTTTGGAGCCTCTAGAATGAACCCTCCTAAAACCTGGCCTTTCTGGGCTCTCTTCTCTTACAGCCCAACACCTCTGCTGTGCTCCAAAGGGCTTATTAACCATAAGTCACCATAAGTCACTCAGGCAGGCACTTTCCAAACACTTTACAGGCGCCTTTCCACTAGTCCTTGAAAGAGCCCTGGGCCCAGAGGCGGCAGAGAATTAAAACACTCACTGAATGCAGACACTGAATGATCACGGCCAATTCACGCCTCCCCGTCTCCTCCTGACAAAATCCTCCTGCTTCCTGAATTTACTGAAGTGGACCGGGAAGGTGGAACAGTGGCCCTGAGACGGCTCCCAGGGGATGGCAGCCAACAGCCCATGACAGCATCCCCACCGCCACCCGGTTGTGCCTCCCTCCCAATCAGACAGGTGCGTTGGTATTATTTCATACTTAAGAAGCATTGATCTCGGGGTGCCTGGGTGGCTCCGTCGGCTGAGCATCCGACTTCAGTTCAGGTCGTGATCTCACGCTTCATGAGTTCAAACCCCGTGTTGGGCTCTCTGCTGTCAGTGTGGAGCCTACTTCAGATCCTCTGTCTCCCTCCCTCTCTGCCCCTGCCCCGCTGACCCTCTCTCTCTCTCAAAACTGAATAAATATTTAAAAAATAAATAAATGAGAATCTGCTCTCAAATAAAGAAGCGTTAATCTCAGATCATTTACATCGTTTTACTATCCTATAAAAGATACTGAAATCTCTCTTCATTTCACAGCATTCCTAGAAACAAGGATGGAGTTTATAAGGATGCCATAGCAGCACACATGAGGCTTCAGAAAACTCTCATATATAATTCTCTTAACAATGGAGAAATAGAGATGAAACTCATCTCCTGGATTTGTGCTTAGAACATTGATTTTGTTTCCAAGTATAATATTCATGGTTGAATATTTAGAAATACACACACACAAAAAAAACCTATAGGACAAATACTGATTTTACCCTTAGTCTCTCTACTCAGAGGGTTTTAACATCTTGAGGGATAATTTCCTCTCTCTCCTTCCACATTTATTTTTCAAACTAGATTTTAAATCATACTACATGTAGATTTTTTTCATTTAATATACCGTAATCCTTTTATAGCAATATCAAACTATTTAGTGTTCTCCTTTGAATGGCTATGTAACAGTCCATATTATGGGTAGAAGACTGGTTTATGTAACCGTTGCTACTGTGTTGGCCATATCTCTATCATTAAAGTATATTAAATATCTTTGTTTTTAATTCTACTCTTCAACTAAATTCCAGGATATGTATTTATTTATATTCTGTAACATGAATACTTCCCTTGAAAAAGAAACAAAATCCTCCACATAAAACATCTGCACAATGAGTTAACATAAAGATTAAAAACAGATCAGAATTCACATAACTGCATACAGAACCCGGATGTGACTGATGGTGGCTATTGAACCCATATTCACGGATTACATAAATTTTAGATGATAAACATGAATATCAAAAATGAGCAGTATTTTCAAGTCAGTCCTTCAGAAGACGTAAAACACTGTGATTAAGAAGACAGACAGATGAACACCTCGATCACATAGATGGTTGTCATGTCTGCTAACATTTCAAGATTGCCGTCCAACAACAAGCCAGCATGGCGGGGCTAACCTTGGTCAAGGTCTTCAAATACCAGAGAACATTGTGAACCCGGAAATGTGAATGAATTGAGGAGTGCCTGAGTGTTAATTCACTTAATATTATTTAATTGAAAAAAAACAACTCATAAGCTGGGTAAGGTGCTAACAAAACCACATGTTCAATCACAGGTACAATAGTGTCTGTAACTCTGCGGTCAAGTCTCCCGGGCCCGTCAAAGATAGTGTTTAAGAATCCAGCTTTAGCTTATGTACCCAGCCACTACCCAAGGGAGGATGGGTTAATGACGGGAAGAATGGCCATAAATGACGGTCTGGGAAGCAGGCCACATGCAAAACCACGGACGCCAGGAGCAAGCCGGTCCTCCTAAGCCAAGATCCAACTATTACTGTAGCCTCAGGAAGGCACTTAACCTCCCGTGCCTCACCTCCATCAGCAAGTGGAGGGAGTGGTGATAAGAGCCAGGCTCTTGTCGCACAAAGGCGTGATTTGGATTTCAGAGTTAGCATGTGAGAACCTTTGATAAAAGGCAATGTGTGAACACATTGTTGAATGCTGTCTGAGAAATGGCATTACTGTAATCCTGAGCACTTGTAATTGCGGGATCCAGGGTAACTAAATACACCTTTCTGTGCTTTTTTTTTTCTCCCAAGGATTTATTTCCATTTACTTGGTTAAATGATCTGATACTGATGACGTGTTCTGCTGCTAGTTTTATTTTAAAGCACACTCTTCTGGTTTTCTTTAAAAACAGAAAATATCATTAAAATCTCGTTTAGGAATAATAGAATTCCCCTACAATAGAGTCAGAACAGTTGGTGTAAGGACTATATACAAAGTAATTTTTAAATGAATTCAGTCAGTGTGCAATTATATTCTTGTTATACTTTATTTTCCACATTTCACCACATTTTACCAAAACTTGTAGATGATGGGGCGCCTGGGTGGTTCAGCTGGTTAATCGTCCAACTTTGGCTCAGGTCATGATCTCATGGTCCGTGAGTTCAAACCCCAGATCAGGCTCTGTGCTGACAGCTCAGAGCCTGGAGCCTGCCTTGCATTCTGTGTCTCCCTCTCTCCACCCCTCCTCTGCTCGCACTCTGTCTCTCAAAAATAAACATTACATTTTTTTTCAAATCCTTGTAGATGATGGTATTAAAGCTGATGAAAAGGAACTGCACAGCCCTGTTGGTTGCAGAAATCAAATTGATATCTTATTTCTCTATAAAGAGAGATTATGAAATAGGTTACTAAAAATAATCATCTGGCAGTAGGAAGAAACACACACACACACACACACACACACACACACACACACACAAAATCACTCCAAGCATCAGTAAACCTTGTTGGAAATGTTGGGCTGATATTCTTGTTAAGCCCAAGAAAGTTTGTACAAAAGAATATAATTTTCTTAAGTTTACTGCTCAGTCGACTTGAGAAACCTGTGAAAATATCCTTCGTGGGAAAAGCATGGCAGTTTCCTCTGTGCATTGATGTGTGCGCTGTCCCAATAGCTGGAGAGATTGCTGAGTGTGACTCAGGCTGGCCAAATGACTTTTGAAAACTAGATACACATTTCATGTTTTTACACTCTGGGCACACGCATACACTCACACTCACGCGCGCGTGCACACACACACAGGCAACCCCTTACCTCTGTGCATCTACGGCATTTTCCCATTACGAGTTGGATTTGCAAAGTCATTTCATCCCGATGCAAAGATACATTGCGTAATAACACAAGTTTGATACCAAATTTATTACAAACACGCTTTGCTTCTTTGAGGTATGTCTTCGTGTGTCACGATTATTCTTTCAAAGTCTCTGGTGTTCTGCATATGTGGAGCCTCCGTAGGTTAAGTAGGAGAACATGTGGTTCACAGGAACATTCCACCACAACCATGAAGGATACAGAAGAATTCAGCATGTTCGAAAGAAATCATAATTGGAACTTGAGACTGTAGAAGCCTACAGTCTACGATTGTGGGTCTGGTGGAGGTCACACCTAATAACATATTAGGGAAATCAGGAACTCCTTATCATTGCTACATTACATTTGGGAGATGACTTTGAACATCAGCAGTTACACTGTCTGTTTTTTTTCATCTCACATTTGAAAATAAGGTTGACCTGATTCCCAGGAGTGCTGTGGAGCATTAACTCAGTAACTTCGATACACCTGAATAATCTCAAAGTGCTTGGCTTTAAGTGTAAAATAGGAGATATGTTATCAAAATAATTACACAATTTTAGAAATTTTGCAAGTCTGCTTGACCAAACAAAATATAAGCAAAATACTTGGCTTAGTTTCATGTGATAAAAATATCTCCCTTCACATCAGCTGTGTCTGTATGATCTTAATTTCAATGTTCATTTGAATACTAGATTTAAATTTTCTCAAAAAATTTTTTTCAATACTGGTATCAGTGGGAACCATTTTCTTATAGGGAGGTCCATCTAATTGGGTCACACTCCTATTTCTCTGCCTAATGGGAAATGTTTTTTCTGCCAGAGATTTGTGCAGAGCTCTTCTGGATTATGACCCTGATGAACCGTCCTCTCAACTCCTGCCTGGATGCATTCATGCCTGGCCCACGCTGCCCGCCAGCCCACTGAGCTGGGTTTCCTCAGGAACACTGAGCCCACAGGTGTTTGTGTGCTTGGAGCCTTTGCCTGGGCCACAAGATGGTGGGGCCACAGGAGCATTGGCCACCCACCCTGGGTTGTCGGCTCTCTGTACAGCCCCGTCTCCAGGACTAATGCTGAGCCCCCAGAGCTGCCCATCTTCCTTTCTTCTTTTCCCTTTCCTACTCCAAATTTCTACTTATTCCCTACATGTGGAGACTTGTTAGCTCTTTTCTCTCCTTTTTCCTACCCAGAGAGCCCAGTAAGACATGTTACCAAAAAATGGCCATGGCCTTAGAAGGAAAATCACATCACTCCCTTAGGAGCAGGGAGAGCTACCATCAGTTGTAATTCTAGACAGCATTTAAGAGAAGACTAATATTTTAAAATAAACAATTCAACAATTTATACTTTATGTTTTTTTTCGTTTTTTTTTTCTTTTTTTTTGGGGGGGGGGACAGAGAGAGACAGAGCATGAACGGGGGAGGGGCAGAGAGAGAGGGAGACACAGAATCGGAAACAGGCTCCAGGCTCCGAGCCATCAGCCCAGAGCCTGACGCGGGGTTCGAACTCACGGACCGCGAGATCGTGACCTGGCTGAAGTCGGACGCTTAACCGACTGCGCCACCCAGGCGCCCCAACAATTTATACTTTAAACTGTGAATAGAAAGGATGCATTTTGGGGGGCACCTGGGTGGCTCAGTCAGTTAAGCATCTGACTTCAGCTCAGGTCATGATCTCACGGTCCGTAGGTTCAAGCCCCAAGTTGGGCTCTGTGCTGACAGATCGGAGCCTGGAGCCTGCTTTGGATTCTGTGCCTCCCTCTTTCTCTGCGCCTCCCCCACTCACACTCTGTCTCTCAAAAATAAATAAAAATGTTAAAATTTATTTTAAAAAAAGATGAAGTTTGGAAATCAATATCTATATTTCTTTTCCATGCTTTGCGCATAAGGCCATAATTCCTCTGTAAATATTCTGACTCCATTTGTCCTTTTTCTGCAAAGATACCTGCTTCTCTCACTCAGACCCTGTGCTTTCTCTTGGAACTGATTTAAATTTTTTTGATGTTTATTTATTAAGAGAAAGAGACAGAGCATGAGTGGGAAAGGGGCAAAGAGAGGGAGACACAGAATCTGAAGCAGGCTGCAGAGTCTGAGATGTCAGCACAGAGCCCAATGCTGGGCTCGAACTCACGAGTGGTGAGATCATGACCTGACCTGAAGTCAGACGCTTCACTGAGTGAGCTACCCAGTTACCCCAGTCGTGGAACTGATTTTGAAGGCCAACCTACATAGGTTGTTCTCCATTTTCCTCTTGAGTCTACCAGGTACAAATAGAAGGGTGGTGACTTGTAACCTTGTTGTCTAACAGGACCCTTCCCCCCAGGATTTATGGGACTGTATCTGCCATGGGGTAACCTTTGTACCAGCTGTAGAGTGGATTCAGCAAAAGTGACATCATTATGAGTGTTGTATACACTGTCTCCAGTTTACTCTGTCCCTCCAGGCTCCTCCTGCCTCACCGAGATGTGAGACTATCACACATCGTTCAGTTATCACACAATCTGAAGAAAATCTCACTGAAGTTAATCGGTCAAAAAGAAAATCAAAGAAGAAGCCAAAATTATGGAGCCTCGAGAGTAGATGATGTTGGCCAATAACTGTGTCAATTAGATGGCCTGATGCCAAAACTTCACTTTGTCATTGGAAGAAAGATAGGGATCCTTCCTGCAGATCATTTGCCCTTCCGTTCCATAGATTGACTTTATTGTTATGAATGACTTAATGATTGATTGGTGTGGTATCATTTTCCTTTTTGTAGACACTAGGTACTACCAACGTCCAAACCAAAGTATTAGCTTATGTACAAGGTCATCATCCTATCTCATTTTTTAAATGCATTTATTTATTTTGGGGGGGAAGAGGCAGAGAGACAGGTAGAGAGAGAGAGAGAGAGAGAGAGGGAGGGAGGGAGAATCCCAAGCAACTCCCCAATGCCAGCACAGAGCACGACACAGGGCTCTATCACACAAACCATGAGAACCTGAGCCAAAATTAGGAGTCAGATGCTTAATTGACTGAGCCACCCAGGTGCCCTTCAACTCTTTCTTTTACGTGTACTTCTTTTGTATACATTTTAAAGCACTCCCTGAGGAAATTACTATTGAGATTTAGTTGGGGAAAAAATGTCTTATTGTCAAGGTTATATGAGTGTATTTCCATAAACACTGTAACTGTAAGGTAAGATGATTTTTCTAACAAATCTGCTATAGGTTAGCTGGTCTATAATACAGGTCAGAGCTTCAAACATTCCCAAAGGGATGCAAATATTTCTTTCAGTGTCTTTGAGGATTATACTAGATGCTTCATCCAAGGGCACAAAGGGATCATTTAGCTGATTGTTCAAGAAAGACCTAGAGACAATGGAGTTCTCTGTATGAAATTAGGCTCTGGCTTGTTGTAACTGTTCCTTGTGAGGAAAGCCCTTTGAGAAACTTAATCAACGCTTTCAGGATTGCCATGCATAATTATTCAATTATGGCTTCGGGGCACCAAGAATGTACTAATAGGTTGAAATATTGTGACTTTCCAAACACAATCTTTTCTTTAAAATGGGCTAAAATTACCTTTAAGATTTAACAAATTAATAATAGTGTCTATGTCCACACTCTTAGAGAAAAATAATTCTGGCACTAAAGATTGCTAATCCGTGAAATTCAGAACAAGAAAACCACTTATTGATAAAATTCAATTTAGTGGGGAAAATACAATAAAACAACACTGATCCCCAGCCACGTTTCCATTCTAACGTAAGCCTAAGAGCTGGTGTGGCCACCCAGTGATACAGCCCTGTGCTTCTATTGTCCGTCTTTAGAGTAATTCAGGATCCGCTTCTAATCCAAAGCACTTCTTCTGCATAAATGATAAACTGACACAGAAATGTTTAGTGGTAAATGTATTGCCCGGTTCTTAGCAATAATTTGTTATGTTTTAAAAGTGCTTTTGCTTCTAAGGGTGGTGACAAGCTAAAAGGTTGTGTCCATTCATCAGGAGATGTTAACGCTAATGAACGGGAGTCTAAAAAGCACAGGTGTGGGAGGCAGAACGAAGGACGAGCAAGTTGAGCCACTGCCTGGGGAGTCGAAAGGTAGTGGAGTTTCAAAAGAAGAAAAACGGCGCACACTAAGATTACATCACAGTGAGTCCAGTAGAAACGTGGCAAAATTTTGGATGGTGAGATACTAGATACTTTCCATTTCTTAACTTGCATGTTGTTCATATATATAGCCAATCAATTGGCTAATCAATACCAAATAGGTTAACGCACACCTAATTTGAAGTTGCATTTTTGATGTGACAGATCACAGAAAATATGGAAACACTGATGTCAAAAAGTTACTGGAAAGTAAGCTTGGGATATACTTGTCCTAAGATGACATTCACTAGAATAAAGTAGACTCTTGGGGAGCCTGGGGGGCTCAGTGTCCGACTCTTGATTTCCGTTCACGTCATGATCTCAGGGTTTGTGAGTCTGAGCCCCACACTGGGCTCTACACTAACAGCATGGAGTCAGCTTGGGATTCTCTCTCTCCCTGTCTCTCTCTGTCCCTTGCCCACTTGTGCTCTCTTTCAAATAAATAAATAAACATTTAAGAAAGAAAATAGACTCAAGTGGTGGTGGCTCATAGGTTTCTGAATGCCTCAAAGGGGACCATTTGGCATTGGTTACTTAGGGTTCCTTATTTGCAAACAGCAGAGATGGATTGTCCAAAATAAATAAAGGGACTTTACAGTAACACTGTTGGGGAAATGGCTCAGAGATTTCACAACTGTTCCACCAGAGTGCAGTGCAGAAAACACAGCCACAGCCACGTGGCAGAAAATGGCTGGGCTGCTTGTACCCATGTGACGAATAACCCCCAATTCACTCCTCAGTTCTTGAATCTCTGACTCATGGTGCAAAATGCCAGGAGGTAATCCCATTGGCTGAGCTCAAATCATGTGACTATCACCATGCTCTTATTGACTGTCACCAAAACAGGAGAAAACACAACTGTCCCCTTTGCATTCACTACCTTCCCACAAAGAGTGCTCATAGTGGAAGGCAGACCATTATCCCAACAATGTACGATTTTGATTCGCAGAAGTGGGGTGGGTGTTTGCAGCACAGCTAACAGGCTCTCACTATAAATGGCCTATCAAAGAGCTTTTTAAAGAAGACTTAGCCAATGAACAACTGATGCGGAATTTAACTGGAATGTTTTCCCTACTGCAAACACAGTCCTTGTCCCATTGTAATCACTCAACAGCATTATTTGAGCAAGGTGATAGATGGCCTGTGACCCAACTGTTGTGTTCTAAGGAGATGGGCTATAGGCAGCTGACTCAGAAAGTGGATTTCAGTCACTGCAAGAAAAGGCACAAATGTCATGCATGATGCAAGACCTAAGGGAAGAAAAGCAAGAGGTAAGAGGGAAGCAGAACATGGAGAATGGGAAAATAGAACCTGGTCTCTGTCACAGAGAAACATCGTCACTAGTTGAGATAATGCCTGATATTAAATGTGGGGCAATTTGGAACATTTCTGTGCCTCGTTTGCTAATGACTGATGTCGTGCAGAGCACCTTCCTGCAGATACATGAGGAAGACCCACGGGCATGGGCAAGGGAGCTGCTAAGGGGGCCATCCAGCCCTCCTAAAAGCCAGGCTTTTACTGTGGAGGATATCTTTCTAAGACGAAAGGAAGCAATTATTCTGCACTACGTTGACACTGCAATATTCTGGGTGCCACATTTTTGGAGATGTTTCAAAGGAGATCATCACAGACATAAACAACTCACAGAAACTACGACAAGATAAAAACCACTAGACAGTTGAGCAAACTGCAACTATCCTGACTGAAGAAGAGAAGACAATGTTACTGAAGTTTTCCCCCCACCAAAAGCCCGAAGCATCATTCAGTACCCATGATCATCTCTCCATTTATGTAAATGGCTATCTTTGTCGTAAATCAACTGTCAGCACAGGTGTGCATCTTTCTCTACAGTCCCTGCTCTGATCCATTACTCTTCTTTGTCTTGGCTCCTGTCTTTACCATCCAAACTATTATACCCTTGGAATAATATCCAAGGTCAAGAATAATATCCTGATATCCAGCAGACCATGTTGTCTAATTTTCAAAAGTATCCTGACTATTCTGGGTTCTTTACACTTTCGTGTAAGTTTTAGAATCAGCTTGCTAAATACCCCCCAAATAACACACACACACACACACACACACACACACACACACACATGCATGCAGAGTCTGTTTATATGTGTGCTAGACCACTTACCCATCTCATTTCATCACTCATAGGCTATGCTTTTGGTTTTATTTCAGTTTTGTAATTTGTGTATTTAATGTTCATGGATTTGAATTCATAAATTCTATTTTTCTCTGTGCCCAGTCTGCCACTAAACCTATCCACTGACTTACTTTAACTTTTAGATATCATATTTGATAGTTCTAAAATGTCAATCTGGGGGCACCTGGGTGGCTCAGTCATTTAAGCATCTGACTGTTGATTTCACCTCAGGTCATGATCTCACAGTTCATGAGTTCGAGCCCTACATCAGGCTCTGCACTGGCAGCATGGAGACTGCTTTGGGCTTCTCTCTCTCTCTCTCTCTCTCTCTCTCTCTCTCTCTGTCCCTCCCCTGCTCATGCTCACTCTGTGGTGTTGTTTTTAATGGTAACCTAACCCCTACAAATCATGGTCACCTTAGCATGCCTTTCTGCATTCTTTTTTTTTTTTATTTTTTTTTTATTTTTTTTTCAACGTTTATTTATTTTTGGAACAGAGAGAGACAGAGCATGAACGGGGGAGGGGCAGAGAGAGAGGGAGACACAGAATCAGAAACAAGCTCCAGTCTCCGAGCCATCAGCCCAGAGCCTGACGCGGGGCTCGAACTCATGGACCGCAAGATCGTGACCTGGCTGAAGTCGGACGCTTAACCGACTGCGCCACCCAGGCTCCCCGCCTTTCTGCATTCTTATTCACACCATCCTGTGAGACAGCCACACTCTGCTTGGGCTCTGTCTGCTGGCGCCGAAAGTTTAGAAGACACCCTCGGGGAGAAAACTTCTCTCAAATACTGTAGCCCTGCATGGGTTATCATCCGATGTCTGCTGACTCTGCCTTATAGTTTCTGTGTTTTTATACCTATTGATTGCCACAGAGTAAGTCTAATACCAAATTCCCTGTCACGGCAGTAGCTCAAGTTCCACACACCTATTTGGATGTTACATACATCAGAGATATGCAGAAGACCAGGAAAGAGTGAATAACTGTAACACTAAAGGTGTTTTGTTTTGTTTTCTTTTCTTTTCTTTTGGGCAATACCCAATACCAATATCCAAAATACCAAAACATACCAATATCAATACCCCCCCCAAAAAAGGCAAATTACATAAACAGACAACTATTATCTCCTGAAAGAAAAGGTACTGACATTTTAAAGGACATTTCATTTTCATTTTCTCTTGTCAATCAGGGCTTACAGAGCTTATAACTCCTGTTGGTGATGAAGTTGGGAGAAAACTGGGGAACTCTCCTTTTCTGTGGTTCAATCAATGTCTGAATGAAGGCAACCTCTCTGGAGGGCAATCTGGCTACAGATATTTCATTTCTTTCAAGATATGAATACTGTTGTAGAAATGATTCCATTTGTAAGAGTTTTGCTGAGGAGCTAGTGAAGCATGTATTCTAAGCTGTAGGCAATAAAGCGTCCATCCCTTTATTGTATATTTTAAAGAGAAGGAAATTCCTTATTAGAGTAGAGGGTATAAATGTGAAATTCAGAATGAATTTCATCATAGGAAAATTTCCATTTGTTAAGTGGAAACTGTGAAATCTCTTACTCTATGATCTCATTTTGAGGGAATAAATAAATATGTATAGAAGGACTGTAGGTGATTTTACATTATTTTTGCAAGTACTCCCATTATTTTCATAATAAATATCTATTGTAGGTAGAAAAAAGACCATAACAATTTTATCTTACCAAAGAGAACATTTTCTTTTTTTTTTTTAATTTTTTTAACGTTTACTTATTTTTGAGACAGAGAGAGACAGAGCATGAATGGGGGAGGGTCAGAGAGAGGGAGACACAGAATCTGAAACAGGCTCTAGGCTCTGAGCGGTCAGCACAGATCCCGACGCGGGGCTTGAACTCACAGACTGTGAGATCATGACCTGAGCCAAAGTCAGAGGCTTAACTGACTGAGCCACCCAGGCGCCCCCAAAAAGAACATTTTCAAATGCCAAATTATAATATAAACAAAATTCTCTGAGTTTGGGCAGAGAACATTAAAAGTATTTTTTGATTTTTTGTTTGTTAATAAGATATATGTTTAAAATTGTTTTCCATATATTATCCTACTGGTTAATTATCCTTCCTTTTTTTTTGGTCCTTTTTTCTTTGACAAAGGAAATAGATGAGAATGTAGGAATAATGCAAACGCTCCAAGACATTGATTCATTTGGATAAAGTTTTGGTAAA
Source organism: Puma concolor (assembly GCF_028749965.1). NCBI lineage: Eukaryota > Metazoa > Chordata > Mammalia > Carnivora > Felidae > Puma > Puma concolor. Next base: position 2,714,532 of record NC_141667.1, on the reverse strand, counting down.
CTATTTTGATATTAGTGTTTTAGATGTATAGCACCATTATTCAAATACGCTTGTATTAAACTTCCCAAATACACGATTTTTAGAAGTTTGAAGGCAATTCAAGCGTTCTAAAGATTTCCTCTACTGAAGACAAGTAGCTTAAATCTTGCCTGCTTCCAATTCTGATGGTATTTTTCTAACCCTTGCCTTCACCGCTTGGGCATAAATTTAAACAGTAGCTTAAATGCAAGCCACCAAGGGTTGGGATAAATACATCTTCAGCTGCATGAGAAATATGAAAACAGCATGTGAGAATAGACTACAGGAAGTAGTGTCTCTATAAAAAAAAATTGACAGAAATTGAGTTTGAGAAGCACACATGGAGATTTTTCTTCTAAGGCCATTTTGATTAATCTAATCCACCACGACAAATTCACACTTCAATATGAGAGGTGAGGGTGCCTGAAGATGCCCTTTACTATCATCCAAGGGGGAAAAAATATGTCTGAGTACGAGATGAAAACATGGCAAGCCTAAGTGTGTGATAAGGATCTGAACTGTGGCTGGCGCGATAATGTGCAAGTGACAGCTCCCGGGAGAAGAGGCGGGCACCCCGTGTTCTCCCTGCTCAAGGACCAGGACAGACGGAAACCAGCTTTCCACGTTAAATAAGTTCCTTCCAGTAGCAGCGAGGAAATGCAAGGTCCCGCACATTTCTCTTGTATGCCCAAATCAGCACCTGCAGAGACGTATTTATTCAAGGGAAATTGTGTTTTCTACGTAATTATGCCCTGGGGTTGTCTGACACTATTCCTGGAAGAATATTGTTGAGCTTCCAAGACCAGTTGTTGCAAAATGTGTACAAAAAATAAAAGAAGAGGTGATTAAAGCAGAGCGTGGAGTCACTCTAAATCAACTCACAAAGGTGTATTATCTTCCTCTTGTTCTCAGGTGATTAAGCTTGATTTTCTTCAGATGGCCTAAAGGATTTTTGTCTCAAAGTCCCCTCAGGTTTTATCTCTCCACACACTTACCCATCCGTCCTTCTAGACATTCCCCCACCATCGAATGCCCCCCATTATCAGGCACTGGGTGACATACTCAGTAAACTGACACTTTCAGGCTCCAGGAGGCACAGGACTTACACACCTAAGGCCACACATCATTAGAGCATCGCACAGTGATAAGCATTTGGGAGGAAAGAACAGACATGATGAAAAGATCATACAAAGGACATGAGATACTTAGTGGGTTTCGGGGGGGGGGGGCGACGGTCAAACCAGCTCTGGGATGGAGGGGAGTAACATTTGCACTCAGACCTGGGGCGGTGGGACACAGAAGAAATAGCACGGAGGATGCCATGAAGTGGACAGCCACTTACCATTTTTAAGGAACTGAATGAAGACAGCTCTGGGAGACTCAAGGAATAGTGGGAACCGAGATGGTGGAAAAGTAAGGCCCAGGGAGAAGAGTGATCCTGCCAGAGCCCTTGGGGTCTGCCCAGCCGTGGAGAGTTCTTCACTTTATTAAGATATTTTTTAACGTGTATTTTTGAGAGAGAGCGAGACAGAGACAGAGACAGAGAGTGCGAGTGGGGGAGGGGCAGAGAGAGAGGGAGACACAGAATCCGAAGCGAGCTCCAGGCTCCGAGCTGTCAGCACAGAGCCCGATGTGGGCCTCCAACTCACGAGCTGTGAGATCATGACTTGAGCCGCAGACACTCAACCAACTGAGCCACCCAGGGGCCCCAAGTTCTTCACTTTATTAAAAGTCAGGTGAGATATGACTGAAGGGTGCAGTGTCATGGAGCAAGGTCTTCTAATTTTTATATTTATAACATCTAAAAGTTCCTTCTGGTTTCCCACATACACACCAAATGCATCCTGCTCAAGGTCAAAGCTGGAAGACGAGCCAGCCTGGGATACGAAGAGGAGGGAGAGTCAATATGGAGTGTGATGGCCTGGCAGACTCGTCCAGTGATGCTCCGGTTGCCAGGACCACCACAGAGGGTCATTCAAAGACCCCGGTGCCCACCTCTGCAGTTGGGTGCAGAGCCCTGCCACTCAGAAGGCTGGGCAAGGCTGGGTACAGGGAAAGAGGGGGTGACAACAGCCTCAAATACAGTTCTGAGCATGGGATGTTTGAAATGTTGGCAAAAAAACCCAAGTCCAAGAGAATATGCAAAACAGCTGATGATTGAATATGTAATTTCACAGCTCAGATAAAAGGCCCTAGCTCCATGGTACACGTCGTGTGAGTTACATCATTTATTAAACATGCCCCCATCTCCTAATTCCTAATAACGAGTCATGCCACTAGTTCACCTCATTAGCCAAAGGTAAGGAAAACACAATTCGGATAAGGAATTTTACTGTTTGCTGAAAAAGCCAATTAGAGAAAATCTCCCTTAACTTTAAACGAGGATCGTTGACCAACATACGCGGAGAGGTTGGTAAGCTGTGTGGCCTCCTCCCTGGACATGCACACTATCTGGATTCCAAACATGCATGGCTTGGTCTTGTTCTGCTCAGGCTGCTGCAACAAGTCATCATAGATTTTATTTGCTGCTTGTTTCTCAGAGTCCTGCATTCTGAAAGTCCAAGGTCAAAGTGCAGGCATGGTTAGTGTCTAAGGAGGGTCTCCCGTTTCATAGATGGCCACCATCTCCCTGCGTGCTTAACGGGCAGAGAGCAGACCAAGGAAGCAAGCACCTTGTCTCTTCCTATAAGAGCAGGCATCCCACCCCGAGGACTCCACCCTATGGCCTGGTCACCTCCCGCCCCCGTGTACCACCGCACTGGGAATTAGGGTTTCGGCATATAAATGGAGGGGGACCAGCGCCAACACTCAATCCGCAACATTCTTCACAGCAGCTATCTGGCTTCTACTCTCATATGATTATCTGTATCCATAGAGATGTGGCTTCATTATCTTTCATGTGGTTAGCTTTACACAATTGATAAATAGGAAAAATGGACACTCATTTTTATGTGGACTTGGCCATTTGAGAAGAGATAGTGAGTCAGTTATTTGTCTACACCGCCCACCTAGCACATGGCTCAGACATCTGAGTTACACTCTGAAACACTGCACAGCTTTTTCTATAGGAGATTTTTTTCTTTTGTTACTGAAATATTTTTTTTTCATTCCTATTTCATGAAATAGGAAAGTGGATGAACACTGTTAATCACCTTCTATATGCCAGGCACTGTGTGGGTTCTTTATGGAATTAGTCATTCTTATACAGGGAGCTGTCACAGGGATGTGACCGGCTGGTGAGCAAGGAGCAGGGGTCTGCCCTGAGGGGCTCTCATCTCAGTGAAGCACTCTTCCAGTGTGATGAGAGCCTGGGAGCTTCTTTGCACCTCCTACGAGCAAAAACAAAGCAAGACGGGGCTAGAATTTGATGGGGTGGTCAGGGAAACCCTCTCTGAGGAAAAATCGTGTAGACAGAAGAACAAGCCAGCACCCAGGAACTTGTTTCCCGGTGAAGCAAAGGGTGGGACGGGCTTGGAGAGTTTTTGCGGAGCATGGCTACCTGAAGGGTATTCTAGAAAGATAGAGGTGATTACAGACGAGTAATGCCTTTATCAGGCAGGCCTAGGTGAGAGACAGACTCAGATTACTGGAGGTGGGGAAATAAAAGAAAGGAAGGTGGTGTATCACCTATGTGGATGTGGAGGTCAACAAGAGAGAGGTCGTTGCTGGTTACAGGGAGTCCAAGGAGAAAGTGGGGGGTCTTGACATGGTTGAAGAGCGTGCATGGACGTGCCATTACAAGACTATGGGAAGAAGAAGTAGCAGATCTTTCAATCTCTGCATGTCTGTTTCATCTGCCTGAGTCAATATCTTGCATGGCGATGCCATCGGTGGCTTGAACAATCTGCCCTTGGGGGTCCCCAGAGCCAGAAGATACCACGTCACTCCGGAAGCAGAGCTCCCAGAGACTGTGCTACGTCTTCCTCATATTCTCAACAATTTCAATAGTCTTTATTTTTTCAGGCCTTCAGTGTCTGTCCTAATCATAACCTTTTATCTTAAAACAGTAAACCTAAATTTCCTCACTAAACAAAATGTCACCAGAATTCCTCCCCCTCCCCCTCCTTGGATGCCCTATTCAGAGAAACAAAAAGAAATTCATGACACAAATAGCAAAATCTGTTTTTGACTAATTATTCTCTCTTACATATGGTAAAAAGGTTTATATAGCTCTATATATTTAAATTTATATACTTTAAATAATTGATTACATATATATTTTTTTTTCTACTGGGAAATGTTGTCATAATGGCATTTGGTCTCCAAGGTCTAATTACACATATTCTCTTTCAGCCATGCTATATATTTTACTCATTAACTTTTTAAAAAATCAACCGAAGAAATGCTTCCGTGGCAACCTCAAGGCAATCTGATGTTTTCATGCCCACACAAGTTAAAATACATAATTAGAAATAACATCTTTCTCTTTTACAGAAATCCCCTGCAATCACTTCTAAACCATTTGTACTCACCCAGCATATTCGGGGCTATTTAGAAGCCAAATAAAATAATCACTTATTTACCTGTTTCTCAAACAATGTGTAATTTAGAACACCAATCAGATCGATTTTCCGCTCTAAATACAAGACAAGGAGAAAGTTTGTTCTTCCTTCAAACATAATTGTGTGTGTGCAGTGAACTCTAAGCCGTGGCGTGGGGAGAGGAAGGGGTATTTTACTGCTACTGAATAGGGGGAGATTTCTTCATTTTGGACATTTATTGCTAGCTTGAAGATGCTCAGATTGTGTCTTGAAAAATTTTGCAAAACCTCCAGAAGCATGAATTTGCTCAGGTGCAGAACTGAAAAGCCTGTTTCACAAGCACAATCCTAGGTGTGTGACTGACTCAGTGATTATCAAACACCTGAGGCAGTTTCTTTTTGCTCAATTTCAAACATGTAAGTCAATGAATGTGAAGTTACATTACATGAAAACTTTGTATTTAAAGGAATCCATCCACACAATAACAGTGACCATTAAAAAAAAAATCTTTGGGGGGCCTGGCTGGCTCAGTGGGTCAAGCATCTGACTTCGGCTCAGGTCATGATCTCGCCCTTCGTGGGTTTGAGACCTGCGTCGGGCTCTGTGCTGATGGCTCAGAGCCTGGAGCCTGCTTCAGATTCGATGTCTCCCTCTGTCTGCCCCTCTCCCACGCATGCTCTGCCTCTCTCTCTTTCAAAAATAAATATTAAAAAAATTAAAACACCTGGAAATGTTATTAAAGCTCATACTTATTAACTGAAAGAATGTTAAACAATGCATATACATCATTCTAACCGTTTTATGATCAGCCCCTGTCTGTTGTTCATCTTTAGAACATTAATATAGTTATTAAAATATGATGTGTAAGGTCTTCACTGAGCCTCCCAGCATTGCGAACACAGATTCTCAGTGTGTTACTAACAGTAGATGCGGCAACTTCTTGGTTCTGAAAATAACACCCTGGCCTTCCACTCAAAAGTAAATACATACGTACGTAAGACTTATTTTTGTCTCCAACAAGGTGATAGTGTTATTCTTTTGCCAATTTGCAAACTGAAATAGCACAATTAAAAACACATCTAATCTCTCGCTTCATGTTTCCCATTTTTAAACCTCAGATTTGGGGGAGGAAATGCTCACACAAATTTATCAGCCTCCTGCGCACCCCTGACTCTCTTTCAGCTACGTGATGCTCAGGATCTGCTCAGAAGGCAGAGTCGGTCTGAGCCCCACCCTCACGGGACCACGCTCTCCTGCCGGTGGCTGCGGAGCTCAGCAGAGGCCCCCACTTCCCATCTTGTCACTTGAAGAGCGTAAGTGATGCATGGCCCCTGCTGCGTCCCGCCCTGTCTATTCTCCTCTGGAATCTGAAGCCCCTTTGATGTTCTGCACAAGGTTTGCTGACTCTGATTTTGCCCCTGCGCAGTGTGATGAATCCAGGCATCTCTTGTGTGGAAAAGCATGGCCATGACAATGCCACCACCGTCTCGACAGTCAGTGTATAGTAATTTCACATGCAGTCTCTCCGTCAGTCCCTCGGGTGACCCTGGAAGATTCTGGTCTTGCTGCTGACCTATAAAGGACGAAACTGGAGGCTCAGAGAGGGAGAGTGCCTTGTCTGAGGTCACACAGGTGGTCAAGTCCCCCCCCCCCCCGGGCTTTGAGCCTGACTCTGACAGCACTGCACCTTTTCTTTACTTCCCCCCCCCCCGATGTACTAAATCTCCCAATATTGCCCCCAGTTTGCCGGGGTGGGATGCGGCAAAATAAGGCTGCGCTTGTGGAAGCCTGAACGTTTTCCACCGCAAGTGACCGTGTTCAGTAGCATCGGCTCAAAAGAACCAAACTGGGAAATGCACGCAGATTATCACCTCGCCGGCAAGAGGGGAGCAGAACCGAGACTCCCCCTTAAAGTCTGAGTGTGGTGAGTGGGGCGATGGCTTCCCAGGCCCTTGGAGCAAATGCTTCCTGTTACAGGGGAATTTGGTCCCAGGAAGTGAAAATGGCTTTCAGTCTCCCTGGAAAAGTGAGGGGAGAAGAAGAGTCAGCGTCAGACCACCTGAGGGCCCCTGAACTTTGCCAACCTCTCACCAGATTCCTCAGGGTTCTGTGCCCGGGTCCCTTCGCCTGAGAACTTGACCAGGTGAGGACGTGTCTAACTGAGCACAGACCAGCCTGCGGGCCGGGTGAGGTAAACAGCTTTCCTGAAGGGGCACTTGGCCACATGGGTTCGTCCTACAAGGGGGGTACGGCCAAGCCTGAGGGGCTCAGGTGGGCCTCTCCTTGTTCTAGGTTCTGGAATGTTCTCAGATATCCATGGGTCGCCCAGTAAACGTGACAGTGGTCAGCTCAGCAGACCATCTCAGTCCAAACCACCCTCATCCGAGGAAAACGCAAACTGTTAGCTTCAGCTTTAGAGAGTACGCTAACGCCTCGCCGGGCCAGCGACAGAGGGAGACTGAGTACCAGCCCCATCCAGGGAACTGCCTGTTGGACACCAGGTAAGTTCTTAGTGACGGTAACAAAATGTGACTGGCCCGGAAGGCCGCGAAATTGTCCCTCTCCCCTCCCTCCACTCTAAAGTACTACGATCTGCACAATGTGACCAAAGCTCTGAAACGTCTTCCCACTGAAGCTGTCTGAACAGGGCCCGTAGTGCATGGAACCTTCCACCACCAAGATGGCCATCAGTCTTGGCTCCAGAAACGAGGCTCGTCAACTCTCGTTGAATGCACTGGGCCTCTCCGAGCTGTTCTTGGCAGATCCCAAAAAGGGTGTGTGCCGTCTGGCTCCTGGAACAGGAAGTTGCCTTTACCATGAGAAATTTTGATTTTCTCGGTGTAAAGGGATGTACCGTAGGGCTCCACTGTCCCCCCACGACACTGGGAAGTCACGGTCAAGTGCAGACTCCAAACTGCAGTGGGCACGTGAGTCAGCAAGCACCTGTGCCCCAGTGACGGCCCGCAGCTCCCCGAGACTCGGTGCTCACTGAGCTCACCCACGGGGGCGTCTGTTTCCTGCTTTCCAGAAACTCACCTTTGGGGACAGCGCCCCTCCCCCAGAGGCACAACCTACCTGACCTGCCTGGTCAGGGGTGCATCAACTTCCTGGGTCAGGGTCAGGCCCCCGCTCTCCCTCAGCGTCAGTTGCTCCACACGGCATGCCTGAGCTAACCTCCAACCCCCCGCGTCTCTTCCCACCTCCCTGAACCAACGGTCACTGCCAGAAATCCTGCGCAGGCAGCCCAGCTTCTAAGGCTTCCATAGGACAGGACTTCTGCACGCCCTCGCTCCTGCCCCCCGGGGCCACCAAACGCCCCCATTCTGGGCACCCGGGCACATCCTGGGCCCCTCAGAATGTCAGGTTCCACACCCAAGGCCAACATCCGTATTTGCTGTCAACCTCTGTCCCCCCCAAGCCCCAGACTGTGCTTCACAGATTCCTCGACCTTCTCCGAAAATGCCATTCTTGTACATGCTCGTGCCTCTCGTACATTCCCTTCTTCCTCCTCCCCTGGCCAGCGCCTCGCCCTGCATGGCTCCCGTGTTCCTTGACGGATGATGGCAGACATGCCTTGGTTCTTCAAATGCAATTATCCTCCCCACCACGCCAGGATTATGCAGTCAAAACCAGTCTGCGCTCGAGTACTGAGCAGAGGACTTAGCACAGAGCAATGGATCGATTGATAAGAACTTGTCACCCTCATTCCCACCACTGATGTCATGGCAATCACTGCTTTTCTGCTATCGTTTCACGTTGCCTTCCTTTGCTTTGTTTGTTAGTGTGTAACTGAAAAAAAAAATTACTTCTCTCTATTACCATAATTCGATAATAAAAATAGGAGGTCTAGTGCCACATTCACTGTGTGGTTAAGAAAGAACCAACACGGAGCACGTAAATTTAATAAAACCTATTTGTGACCTAATCATCTTGGAGATGTGTTAATTTCAATTTCATATATTTCATGCCATTTAGGGAGAAGGAGTAAAATCAAGCGTTATTAACTCCAGCTGGGAATGAAGAGAGTTGAATAGATAAAATTTCATTGCTTATGATTCAATTTTATTTTTATGCTAAAGTCAGCTAGATGGAGAAGAGTATACGCCCGTAGCCTCAGGAATAATGTCCCTACAATCAAATCAGCCTCGAAAAAGCTAATGGTGATGGGGAGTTTTAAAGTAACATTGAAAACCCAAGTGACTGAAGTTGAATTTAGCATCACTGGAAAAGCATATAGAAGAAAGCAAGGTCACTAATTGTCAATATTCTCATCCATCCCTATATGCTGGGCATCTGTACATAAACTCATTAAGGAATTTTACGTCCTGGCTCAAAATCGCGTGTTTCTTTAAACTGTCTACACGAGAGAACGCAGATCAGAAAGGAGCAGGTGACCCCAGCCTTGCCTTGCTTCTCCTTCAATTGACCTCTGAGTCAGTAACCCAGAGGGACCCAGAGCCCATGCAGAGAATTATCTTTAGTTGCTGGTAAATTAGATCACCCAGCTTCCCTGTCAGCGGCAGGAGTTCTCATCGGATTCCGCTTCACTGACATAAAGTCGTCTTGGTGGGTCTGGGCTCTAAATAAATACAGTTAGAAGTGGTGACTCCACTTTAAAAGAATAAATACCCAGAGTAGCATTTGAGAACAGGTAAAAGGTGGAAAATGGTCTCCGGAGGGAGGAAAGGAAGTTGGGAGGGGGGATACACCGGGCTCCCTGGGTTGACTGCAGTGTATAATCAATATTAACCACATCATACACAGGGAGGCGCCGTCTGCAGAAAAAAAGAGTTCGAACTGTACTTCCTTTATCCCATGAAGGTCATAATAAGGCGGGCGAGGTGACGAGAAAAATTGATGGAAGGTAGTGGGTTCGGCAATGGAGAAAAATACCTCTGTTCTGATGAGGAATTCTCACCAGCAATCTTGCAGAAGGACTGACCTCTGCTGTGAATTTGCTTGGGAACTACACTGGGAAGTTTAAATGAGATTTTTAGTGATTTCTGTCCTCGCCGAGAGCTGGAAAACGACAACTAATCAATTTAAGAGACTTTCTGCCCGAAACAGGCAGAAGGAGCCCCTGGTTGGATGGCCTGATGGACTAACGCGGCCTTCTGTCTCCTCCTCGGTCCAGAAAACACCAGCTCTGAACACCACTAACCATGCGGACGTACGTATCCCCTGTGCCAAGGAACAGAGGGCTTGTGGAATTGACCATGATTTCCAAGGAGCTGAAGAAGATATGGAGTTCACCCTCCCCCTTGGGGCGGGTTTACGGAGACAGATGTAAACAACTTCACCAAATAAAATTCCCACAGACACTAAAAGTGTCCCAGGGACTCCCTGAGTTTTCTTTTCCTTTCTCGTGGTGGCTGGCAGATTTCCCCTGAATGCACTTTGAACCTCGTGGTGGATCCGACATGCTGAGTCCTGGGCCTCCATGCATGACCGGAGGCAGGGTGTGGACAGCTGGGAGCAATGGGTAGAAGGTGCCCAGGCCCCACAGGTGAGATACCAGCCCACTCCGAGACTCGGCCCAAAATATATACCTGGATGCAATGATACCTTCCACCAGTCACCTGGGAAGACCGGGATTATTAGCTTTGTCTCAGAAATCCCATGCCTTTAGAGGACTCTATTTTTACTTAAATCGATACCAACGAGGAAAAGCAAAACTCTTAAAGGGCCAGTTGTTAGAGAGAAATTATCCGTTTCCTCAGCCATGACTTTTATGAACGTGAAGTTGGTATATCTACCGCATTTGTGGATATAGATGTCAGTGTAGGTGTGTTGTAAATGTAGGTGTGGGTGCCCGTGCAAATGCGGGTGCGCATAAAGTTATACATGATATATGTGATATTGACATACAGATACTGCTGTGGATATAAACACTGAGACAGATACTGATATGACTTAGTTACTGATATGGATGTGTTGATGCAGATAGATACAGACAGCTATAGATATGGATAGAGATACGATATCGATATTGACATTGATATAGGTAGATATAAATGCTGCTATAAATAGGTCCGGGCATAGATGTATAGATGGAAATATATATATATATATATCAATCTAGCCACAGAGAATGATACGAATACAGATACAGATGCAGCTAGTGACTCAGTTTGGTGAAACCTTCATAACTTTCTTTCTATTCAGGGTACAACACTGCGACCCTGAGCAGTTGAAGAAGAATGTGGTTCAGGCCTTACTCTCACATTGCTTACAATTTAGTGAAGGGAATGTGGGAGGGAAAAAAAACAGTTTAGTCATAAAATAATCATACGATTACTGGAACATTTTCTACTTTGATGACAAAATCTGTGCCCTAGAGAAACCCATTACTGAACAATTCTAGAGAAGCCACTGCTGTCGGTCCTTCCACGGGGGTCTGTCTGCAGGGGCAGCCTCCTCGGCTCCCACTGGGGCATTGGCACCTCCCTTTCACAACAGACACTTGGCCTCCCGATGCCACTGGATTGACCGACGGGGACTCCTGATCCCAGCAGCTCGTCGTGGAAGCAATGGGGGCAGGTGGGACTGACCAACACTCTGCCTGGAAGCCACTTAATCTGTTTCCTGGGCTCGGCCATTGCCTGCCTCGGGCCTGATGCTCAGTGGAATTCTACCTTCACCCACCCCTGGGACATTTCAACATCGGCACAGCCATCAATTCCGTTTTCCCAATATGAAAATTATATTTGCAATTTTCCACACTACTGCTCCCATTGAAGAAAATGGGACAGATGTGGACAAGCCTGTAGATGTCACTGACTCACGTTTGTTCGCTGTGGACATCAGAGTCAGGGTTACAAGCTCAGGGAAGACTGAAGCTGACATTCTCGTTGATGGTCACGTCAGAAAAACCCACTCACGCTAGCGCCAAGGAGCTGTTTTCCCTTGGTCTGTAGGAGTGTTGGGGGAGCCTGGGTGGCTCCGTGGGTTAAGCATCTGACTCTTGACTTTGGCTCAGTCATGGCCTCGTGGTTCATGGGATCGAGCCCTACATGGGGTTCTGCACTAACAGCGGGAGCCTACTTGGGATTCTTTCTCTTCCTCTCTATCTCTGCCCCTCCCTGGCTCGTGCTCTCTCTTTCTCTCTCTCTTTCAAAAAAGAGAAAGTGCATAAAAATCACGACGTGCCCAAAATACAAGTGATTAGAAATATTTTGGTTTTATTGGGCCCCTGGGTGGCTCAGTCAGTTAAGCATCCGACTCCAGCTCAGGCCATGACCTTGAGATCCATGAGTTCGAGCCCCACGTCGGGCTCTGTGCTGACAGCTCAGAGCCTGGAACCTGCTTCAGATTCTGTGTCTCCCTCTCTCTCTGCCTCTTCCCTGCTCACACTCTGTCCCCCTCTCTCTCAAAATTAAATGAACATTAAAAAATTTTTCAGAAAAGAAATATTTGGGTTATGCTAGTAGTGTTTCTTTAATCCAATTATGAGAACATTTGCCACAAAAGAAATTGCTCATCTGTGAGAAAAAGTTATATAAATTAGGAAGTGAGAGCTGTGGTAAAGAAAAAGCTTCTGGAATGCTAGATATTTCCTTAGCGGTAACACTTGGTAACTTTATGTGGATTCGCACGCACACGTGCGTGCACACGCACACACCCAGCAACAGAACTTAAGCACCCTCCCCAGCCTCTCTGACCCACGCAACCCCGCAAAGTAGAAATTATTATGGGATGGTGAGAACGGGACCCTGGAGCTAAGAAACACCCAGTAACACACCAGAGTGTGTTAGTGAGTTAGTTGTGAGTGTTGAGATGAGGATTTTAAATCCAAGGTTGACAGATTCTAACCCCAGACTCTTAACCACTGCCGTGAGCTGTACAGTTCGATGGGGAGGAGAGTCTCATGGAGAGGAATTATTCTCTGCTCTCCACAGCTCCGAGGTCCAACCATCACCCCTGTCAGCTGACTGAGACTTCAAGAGTCCCCACCCCTCCTCCTGCCGAACATAGCTTCCCTCCCTGGTTGCAGGAAAAAAGGCAGTCTCCTCAGAAATGATGTTTGGACCCAGGGCGCACAAACACACTATTGAGAAGAAGACGGTGTGTGGTCTCGTCCTCGAGAGATGACAAATGAAAGGCACACCTAAGCATTTCTTACCCTTTCGTGCAATGCCCGCCATACATTTCGTGCATGTGGCAAGTCAAGGATGTTACTTTTGAAAATGCACTTAAAGCGATCGTTGCCACTCTTCGTTCTAGGAAACGGAGCGGATCTCAGGACAAGTCGAGCCTCATCTGTGCCGCGAGCCGGCATGGAGCATGGCAGACCTCCTCTGCGATGCCCTCTACACAGCGTCGTTGCCCTGGCAATCCCACTGATGGAGTGCTACCGAGCATCTGTCTGTATTCCCAGGCAGCGTGAGGACCGGATTTCCAAAGAAGGGCTCTCTGGCATCTGGCTAAAATGAGCAGTGCAATTTTAGTAGTTTTCATATTTTTATCTTGCCAAAAAAAACATCCACTTCATGTAATGTTATCTTATTTTTTTAACCCCAAGACTTGTAAAATGGCAACTCTAAGTTGCAAATATGGCTTCGGGCCTCATGCATATTTTAGGAACTACCCATAGGAAGCCCAGGGCTAACCAAGCTTCCAGAACACCCTTGGTTTCACTGAGCACTGACAGCAAAGGATCTCAACTTCTTGACAGCCTCTTGAAGGAGGATCGTCACAAGCATGCCAGTGTTTTCTTCCCAAAGTCTCAAAGTCTCCCTTACTCTATTATGTTATTTTTTTCTCATAGTCATGTAAAATAATGCAAATGCTCTACTGCGCATGTTCTCAGCCCATCTACTATAGGCACACCTGAGCAGAACAGTGTCCCAACTCTGGAGGAAAGCCTCTGGAGGAGGCCAACCTCCAACGAGGTTCATGAATTGTGGGTTGTCCTTTCCCACAGCAGAAAAGATGCTACCTGCTATGGTCGGTCTGTCTGTCCATCCTGTCACGGTGGCCTTGGTTCTCCTGAACCTGAAAAGCGTGACACGTGTTTGAGGGAAATTGATGGCATCCCCACTGTCACGTTGGGGTTGATGTATCAGTGCATTGTGCCTACTGGAGGGGTGCTGCTTCACCGAGACACAGACGAGTGTCGTCTCCTCGAGGCTCCAGGTAAAACCCTGCAGGGCACACAGGAAGGGGCCCAGCTTCCTTTCTGAAACAGTGCTGTAGGAACACCTGCTACACTGATTTTCCAGAAAGGCTTCTCAAACTGAATGGGAAGCCAGTGAACCATGAGTTAGCGTTAAAGTCAAGGCGAGGGTCACAGACATCCTGCGAACAAGCCTGAGAATATCAGTGAGTTCCCCTGCCCTCCCCCCGGGGAGGGGTTCGAACTAGAGGAAAGTCCCCCGGGTGATCGTTGCTTCCATTTGGGAGCCCAGAAAGCTGCCACTTCAGCAATTCCCAGTTTTTCATATAACCAGCTCCAGATTACACACTGGTGGCAATGCCCAACCCTTGTGTCACCGTGCCTGGGCGGTCCCCAGCTCTCACCATGATGCCATGGGATCCTCAGACATATATGATGTGGCATAGCAGGGAGGACAATGAAACATGAAAAAGCAAACAGACACGTATTTTTAGAATTCCCCAAATTCTGGGGATCCCGAGATTCAAGATTCACCAACCTTCCTAGACAATTACATGGGTCACATTCTCTCTGAGGGAAGTATAAATGTATCTTTGCTTTAAATATATTATTAATCATAGGCAATCTATTTGTGATAATTATGTCTTCACTGCCGTTAGAACTCAGGAAGATTGTGGCCATGATCCACAGGCCTGGCTGTTGCTTAGGAGAGACCACCGAATCCGATGTCTAGACGCTCTATGCGTAAGTGTGTGTAAGGCCTTCTCTCATTTGATTGAACAACAACATTACAAACTAAATATCATAGTCCCACATTTCAGGGATGATAAAACTAAAACTTTGTCCTCAGCTAACCGGTGGCAGAGTAAAGATTCAAACTCAGACCTGCCCAATTCCAATTGCATACTCCATCTTTGTACAGAAAAACAAAACACCTTTTCTCTGGTTGGGATTGACTGGTACACTGGAGTCATCCCACATGGGCACCAAGGTATAGAGACCACATCTTGGCTCCTTCCCGAGTTCGTGGAGATTTTTAAAGACCTGGCACAGAAGCCTCTCCAAAGATCATCCACGTTTATGTTAAGAAACACAAGCAGAGCACATATTCAAGATTTCTAACTTGTTTTCTGAACAATATCTGCTGGTTTTGCAAGCCATCCGTGTCAGGCGTGCGGATGCCTCCTCTGCACTCTGGCCTTCCAGATACTGCCATCCCTTCTGCCAAACTTCTGGGTCTGTACTCTGGGTCGAGGGTCGAGACTAAGGGCACCGGAGGCTTCATGAAAGGGTGAGCCTGGGGACGCGGGGTTCCCTGCGGGAGTGGGGAAAGGCCACAGGTGGCTCTCGGCCTCCACTCCCCAGCGGAGCTCTTCCAGGAAGGGGGTCAGACAAGCAGTGACACCCTGTGGCTCGAATAAGCCAGGGGGTGCTTCTCTGGAAGCAGGCAAGAGCCGTGTGGCAAAGTGATCAACTTGAAACATGTGTGTTGACTTACATCCCAGGGCATCTCCACCAGCGCCGTGAGGGTGAGGTGAACGCAAATGCTCTTGGTATCCAGCCTTGGGTGAGCTCATGTTTGCAATGTGTTCCTTGAAAGCCAGAGTGTTCGGTCTGGGAAATGCTGCTCAGGGAGCCAGGAGCTAGTGCACTTCCTTGGGGTGTATCGCACAGCCCTGGTTTACCCCCTGCTCTGTAGGGCATGGTCCTCTGCCCTGGCAGGCACCCCCCACTCCGGACTAATCCTGGAGGGCCCACAGCTGCAGAGCCCTCGGAAGCAGATGTCCCGGGCTGGGTGCTGTGTCCCTACTGACACCACAGCTCTTTGCCCCCATTTGCCAAACTTCCTGCTTCGACACCGGATCCAGGAGTACCAGCAATGCTGTATGAAGGCCACTTTCTCCTCCCTCGATGGCTCATCTCCGCACAATCTCTGTCACCAGACAGCCAGCCGTGGGCAAAGGGCCGGATCGTTCCTTGTTTAAACCTGCTCCCCAAAGCCATTCCTGGTATGTGTGTAAATTGCCTCCAAATGGAGGGAAATTTCTCAGGAAACTTTGCCACTGAACCTGCAGAGATAGCAGAATAACAGGTGGCTACGGCTGTCCCCGCTGGGCTGGCACGAGCTGCACGTGTCGTTGGAGCATGGTTTAGCCCCCAGGCCCAGCGCTGCCAGAACCTTCCAAGGAAGTGATGTCACCTGGGGACAGAGATGGAAGACTTCCCTGAAGACTTCCCTTCTCCAGTTCCAACCACCTTCTCTCACTTAAAGAGCATAAGAAGAGGTGACGGGGGAGCCCTGCTGGTTGAGCGTCCAACTTGATTTTGGCTCAGATCATGATCTCACGGTTCGTGAGTTCGAGCCCCGGGTTTGGTTCAGTGCTGATGGTGTGGAACCTGCTTGGGATTCTCTCTCTCTTTCTCTCTGTCTCCCCGCTGCTCTCATTCTTTCCCTCTCTCTCTCTCTCTCTCTCTCTCTCTCTCTCAAGGTAACTAAATAAACTTAAGAGCATGAGAAGAATTTTCTCATGGGCCATAGGGATGAGGTAGAGGATAAACTTTGGCCTTTCACTTACACTTTTTGTCTCAGATGAGAGGGAACTGATGCAACCTGGAGAAGCCACACTTTTCCCCAGGAAAGACAGCTTTGCTATCAGTCACCCACCCAGCAAATTCTTTGCTGGAAAGTTCCCTTATCACGATCACAGGCAATAGACAGAGCTATTTTGAAAGTCAATGTCTCCCTCTTTTTAAAAGCTTCACTCGCTGTGTGTTTTTAGAGGCAAGCTTCAAACTGTCAGAGTTTTGTTGCCGTTGATAAAGCCGGCCTGGGAATTGATGCCCAGAGGGGGGTCTGACTGGAAATTATGAGACAAAACTTGAACTAAATTAATTCTCTCCGAGGCTCAGGGATGAAGGCAAAGAAGACCCAGTCTCCAAGCTGCACGAGTGGATAATCCGTAATTGTCACTGGTCAATGGGCCACTTGCTTTCTTACCTTAATGACATTTCTTTCCCACTTAGTATTTGCTAAGATAATGTTTCTGGTGACGTTGGAATCCAGTAGCCTCCACGAGTCATCTCCAGCAGCATATTGAATACTTCTAGATGCCTGCCAGCCATTTGTGTGAGTCTAGATCTCCGAAAGGAAAACAATTGGCTTTCTTCAACAATGTTAAATATTTATGCCATAAACCTGTGTCAGTTTCTGATCTATTTTAAAAGACAATGTACAGTATAGATTTTCCTATTCCGGGTTAGCTATTTTAGGGCTCACATAACATTATCAAAACTTCTCAGGAAATATGAAGTGACACGCACACTGTCAGATACATCTGGCGTGTACCTAATGGTTCATCTCCAAGACTAAATGGGCACAGCGTCTTTCGGGGTGATGAACGTGCTCTGGAATTAGATCGTTCCGGTAGTTGTGCCACTTTATGGATCTACCAAAATCCACTGGATCGTACATTTTCAAATGGCGCGTTTTATGGCACGTTTTGTATATATCTCAAGAAAAATAAAATTGATCCTGGAGACAAACATGGATGTCAACAAAATCAACCAACCACTTCATGTGGGCCACTCAGCCAGATGTCTCCTCAAGGGTTCTGTTTCTTAAATGTTCCTCTGGTTTAACTTTGCTGTTTCTGTCCATTGGGGCAATAACCCTGGGTTTTTCAAGTTGTAAGTCGTCAATGGCTAATAGGGCCATGAGCTAAATTTCTTGGATTTGGCAGATTTTTATTAGAATCCATCAGAATAGAAATTATAGTGGGGGTCAGCTCTAGACCTGCCTACTTGTTTACCAAGTCAGAGTACAAAATGGGTCATTTGCTGTAGCTCACGTTTCAAACTTCAGGAAAGCTCCACAGTAAGTCTCCCACAGAACTATTTGTACACAAGAATTGTGTATTTCTGTCCTTGTTTCTAGCCATTCTGAGAGACAGAAGGGTCAGGCTATTAGGCTGATAAAGTCTCAAGTGCCTCGGTAGTACTGTGCGGACCAGATCTCAAAATGTAAAATAAATCAAATCTTTCCATCTGCTGGCTAATCCAATAGACCCACTTATTCTTTCTGTTTCTAGAACAGCTGAATATCGTTAGTGCTCCTTACACAGTGTGAATTAGAGTTTCCATGAAGAGGTCCAAGATGGGTGCCATGAAAAAGCTTGTCAGTCCTCAGGGACGTGCATCTCTGCTAAGAAACATTTGTGCTCATAGAAAGCATTATCTTTGTCAAAAACATTTATTACATGAGGGCCAGAAGATTTATGCCATTTTAAGCGAATAAGAATTTTCTACAGAGACTGAGAATGTTAAGTGGAGGGTTGGATGGCGTTTTTAAATGAGCTGTAACCAGGCCCAGGTGTGTGGGGAGGGAAGGGCAGTCAAGGGCCAAAGCCAAGTTCCAAGGCCACCTCATTAGCCACTCAAAGGCCCACCCTGAGGCTAGCAAAGTGAAAACAATGCTTTTTTTGGGTTTTTATTCAATATCACCTCAGGAACACAAAATTTCCAACCCAACCCCTATATTTCCTCTTAGTGTTACAGGTCCATTCCATATATCCTAAGCCAGCGACTCCTATGAATAAACACTTCCTACATGTTTGCAGGGCTATCAGCATGGACCCTTGGCACAGACAGGAAGTAAAGTGTCCTCAGAATACGTACAAAGTCCATCAGTACGCAGTGCTAAGATGTGACTCCTTATGGCCACGTGGATCTTATTTCCAACCGCTTGCCTCTATTTCTGGCTCTTCCCCTAGAGATTCACCTTCATCTCTTTGTCCTTCTCTCTTCTCCCACAGCCTCACAACCACTGACCGTGGTTGTGACATGAGAATGTGTCCACTTCGCTGGTCATTGAGGTTGTACCCCCGGTTCACGTCAAAGTGCACCTGGCCCCCCGGGACTCGTGGGAAGTTTGTTCTACTGGACCTATGAGCTCCTCCCACTGGAGTGACCTGCTGGCCTCACCTCCTTCCATCATCTCTAATCATCCTCTGCAAGAGGACACTCCGACTGCAACTGTGCTCCCGCGTCCTTCTATGGTGTCAAGCCTCATGTGTGCCTAAACGGTACCCCTGGATGGAGGTCATATGTCACAGCTTACTTGGCACATCACTGACGTAGCCCCACCCACCAAAGTTCTCTTTGGGTAAAGAAAAGGTAGTCCTCCAGGTGAGAGAGCATTTCAAGAAACAATGGCCTTTGGGGTCAGCAGGCCACCCTGGGGAGTTGGGGCTAGGGCCCTCCATCCCCAGCAATGCGGGCTTCTGAGCGAGCCTCACGAGCACTTCAGGCTCTGGACAACCAGAGACACTGTCCTCCGGAGGGAGCAGAAATGCAGGAGTGTGGCCCGCTGGCTCTCGGTGTCTCAGTCAGCTGGGGCCACCATAACAAAATACCTCAGACTGAGTGGCTTAAATGACGGATATTGACCTATGACATTTTGGAAGGCTAGACCTCCAAGATCAAGTGCCTGCTGATTGGGCTTCTGAAGAGATGGACACGTTCTCTGGGCATCCTCACAAGCTAGAGAGAGAGCTCTGGTCTCTCTTCCTCTTCCAGTGAGGGCGCTAGTCCCATCTTGGAGGCTCCACCCTCACAACCTCATGTAAATCTAATGAACTCGCAAAGGCCCACCTCCCGATACCATCCCACTGGGTTAGGGTTGTAACATGCAAATTCTGGGGGCACACAAACATTCAGCCCATAGTACCTAGTGACAACATTTGACATGGAGACAGGGGGTTCTTCCGTCTACCTCTGTGAGGAACACAAGATGACAGGTGCATTAAGATTGTCTTCAGGGCACCCGGGGACCTTGCCCTGGCAGAGACCTCTATGGAGTTAGGGTGCTGTGCACAAGAGTCTTCAACTCTATTTGTGGCCAGAAGACATCCACATGGGGACAGTAAGGTAAGACTATGGAAGGATCCATGGGGAAGGGAGGAGCCCCAAAGAGAGACCTGCAAGGCTTTCTGCATTGGTGGGAAAGGATCAGCATGACAGCCCATGCCTTATTCCTAGAACACAGACCCCATCTTGAGTCCTGGGAAATGTGGGCTTTGAGGTGTAGGGGACCATGGGGAACTCCCAGAAAGGTAGGGTCCTGCTTTCATGTCAATGGATCATCCGGGAACTGCCAGTCCCAGGGAGGCTCAGCTGTAACGGGAGATACTGGAAATAAGCTGAATGGGCCCCTCGGCTGCCATGACAAAAACAGGATCGACCCTCAAGGGGGTAGCTTGTGAGAAGGAGAAGCAGTGTCCTCAGATGTGGTGAACTGCCAAGGTTGGGTCTCTGGAAGGGCCAGAGGCTGTCAAAGGGTCGCATTCCAGGAGAGCTAGAGTGTCACCATGTTGGGACCGGTTGCCACATAAACATGAAAAAACAGAGGTTGGAAAAACCAGCGTCCTTGGTCACTCGGTCGAAACATAAGCAGGTGAAGGTGCCCAGTTGGGGATTTTTATAATACCTGACACCTTCTCAAAGAAACCCAACAGATGGACATAGGGGAAGGGAAGGAAAGATAAGATAAAAATACAGAGGGAGACAAACCATAAGAGACTCTTAGATACAGAGAACGAACTGAGGGTTACTGGAGGGGAGGGGAGTGGGGGGATGGGCTAGATGGGGCTGGGCATTAAGGAAGACACTTGTTGGGATGAGCACAGGGTGTCGTATGCAAGGGATGAATCACCGGGTTCTACCCCTGAAGCCAAGACTACACTGTATGTTAACTAACTTGAATTTAAATTGAAAAAAAAAAAAGTGCCTAAAAAGTTTTTCTTTATTTTTTTTAAAGTTTTTTACAAACACTTCTAGTTTTAAGTGACGTTAAGGAAACATTAGAATCACTTCTCTCTGATTTATTATGAAAACCTGTCAGAACTTCACGTTCCAGTGCTGAAGGACAGACAGTACTTAGAGGAGGTACATTTTGATCATTGATAAAAGCAGTTCCCAAGGTCTCAGACTAAACTGACCATCTATCTGATGGGTTTTAAGCCACTTCAAAGAAAAAGAAAGTGCATCTCTCAGCACCAATAAAAGGGTTTTGCTAAGACTAGGGCGATCTGGAGTTCAAGACTGGTTTTCAGCACAGGACGTGCACTCGCCTTGGCAGGGTCTCAGCTCCTGTCTGACGGGGGGGCCGTCATTTTCCCACGCGTGTTCAGGGAGTGTAACCCTGGGAGGCACCCTGAAGGAAAGGCTTCCGGGAGAATGTCCGGAGTTCCTGAAAACCCCACCATTAAACACTCACTTCTGTTTCTTCAGCCCACTCGCCTGGCCGCGAGCAGCCCCCGCCAAGGAAGTAACCTTGTGTAGAGCGTCCCTCAGGTAAAGGCTGAGTTCCAGAAACTCATGAGTTCCTTCCAGGTCTTAGAAAATTTCTTGCACATTTTCCGATGAAGCATGTAAATGATGTTTATTTAAAAAGCAAAAAATAGGGACTTACTGTTCTCTAAATGGGTGCTGACTGAAAATCAAACTTATTGTGCCAAGAAATGTCTTTCTGAAGAAGTTTGCATAAAAAGAAAAAAAAAAAAACATAAACCCAAGAATCTGTTTCTACTTTAGAGGATGTGCCCATCAAGGATGAGAACAGGCCTTAGTTTCGCTACTTTCTCTCTTCGCTATACGTTAAACCTGTGATGACAGGAAGTGGACAAAAAGAATCTGAATTCTGCTGGCTTTATTTTTACTGTTTAACAGCCTGATCTGGGAGCAAAATTAAATTTTGAGGTCTCAGTAGCCTCAGAAAGCCATTTTTCAGGGGGACATTTCTCTAGAACAAGTAAAGGTTTCTGTGCATATTCAGAAGCTAGCAAAATTCAGAGTTCGTGAAAATGCACGGCAAACATGAGAGAACCAGAATGTAAACACCTGAGCTACCCTGAAACGCGGGGTGACCTTTTCAAAAATATAATCGGAAGCAATGCTAGCCAACTCACAGGTCAGACTGCATCCTTCAAAGATGCTTGTATTTTAATTTGTTTTTCCACCACATCCCTGCGTGTCCTACTCTCTCCATATTGCAACTTGATTCATTGATGATAACTTTTTGGAAGTACCATTCTCAATGGTGACGGTCCTGCGTCATGTTACACAGGGCATTTTGGAGACATTTGATGTACCTTGTGTTTGCCATCCCCATCCCTCCGGACGGTCCCCAGCTGTCAGCCCCACAGCCACTTCTTCAGAAAGAATTTCCTGACCCATCGCAGCCACGGTGTGACCTTCCCCCATCCCAGCTGTCCCTTTACATTGGTCTGCAGGAGTTTGAAGATTACCCACTCTGGGTGGGGGCAGCTCCGTTTTTCGACACTGTTTCCCCTGCTCCGTGACAAAGTGGCCGCATCCTGGCCCCACTGCTAACCGGATGGTGGAACCACGGGGGGTGGGCCCTGTCCCCTCTGTATGGGAGGGAATCCACAATGTCTGGTCCCCAGAACTGTGGAGGAGACACCGCCCACAGCTACTGACATAGGGTGTGATTGACTAAGTTTTCTTGCTACTGGTCACACTCGTTCTAATGGCGCGTACTTGCAATCAATCAACCATTCTGCTTCCAGATAGAGTGGCTGTGACTGAGCCCCTGGCAGGGACAACAAAGGGCTGCCCAGAGAAGTAGGGCATCGATAGCATGATGAGAAGGACACACGGGGACCCATCTGCTTGTGAAGGAACGAGCTGAGAGCCCAGGCACTCTCAGGAAAGGACTTGTAAAGCCTGGGAGACCAGGGCCTGCCACTGGGTCATGTGGCTGCTGGCTCTCATCTCCTGCTGTCCTCCAGCCGCTTGAGATCTTGTCACCAAAGTCCCTTGACCACGTGTTCCTCCAAACCCACGGCTTTCAAAATGGCTTAATGGACGCACACATCACTAGCATTTAAAATCAGTGATAAAGAAGCCAGTTGAATGCCATCTCTGGAAGCCCACAGTCTTGAGTCTCCGTGACCCCGATGGGCTCCTTCGTGTGCCCGCGGGCCTGTCACCACGTGTCTGTCACCACGTGCCTGTCACCATGGGCTGCCTGCGCCCTGCGTGCGACCCCGTGTGACCCCGGTAGGGCCCCCCCTCACACACCACACACGCATTGCTGTCTGCACAGGGGTGCAGGCATCTGGGGCTTGTTTTTATGTGAAGCTGTGAAGGGCCTTCTGTGCAGAGCTCTGCCCGCCCCACTCGTTCCTCACACGGGAACGATTTTGTTTTTGTTTGCTCATCACCAGCGACGTTGGCCTCTCCGAACTTTCGAGAAGGGCCAGTGTGTTTGTTTAGTCCTGGCCCTTGAACAACCTGTCGCCAAGGACTTGCCATCAGGGCTGCAGCTGAGTGCAGATATCCGGCCAACACTGGGCACTGGGCTGCGTGTCGCGGCTGTCACTGAGTCCTTGGTGCAGCTGGGACAGCGCCAGGAGGGCGGGGCTCGTGCGCCTCCCTGGGCTGGCATCACCGGGCGCCCCCGCTGTTGTCCTGGCAGGGCTGGGACCAGTAGGGTCTGCTTGCAGGACTCATGCTTGGGGCGCGGGGACTGACATCCGATAGGCCTGATTTGGGGACAGCATTATTAACTGCCCCGCTAAAGGAACACCCCTATACATATAAAATGAGAATAGAGGGGCGCCTGGGTGGCGCAGTCGGTTAAGCGTCCGACTTCAGCCAGGTCACGATCTCGTGGTCCGTGAGTTCGAGCCCCACGTCGGGCTCTGGGCTGATGGCTCAGAGCCTGGAGCCTGTTTCCGATTCTGTGTCTCCCTCTCTCTCTGCCCCTCCCCCGTTCATGCTCTGTCTCTCTCTGTCTCAAAAATAAATAAACGTTGAAAAAAAAAAAAAAATTTAAAAAAAAAAATAAAATGAGAATAGACCGGGAATCAAATCAGAACACCTGTACCGATATCGGATGGTGGCTCGGAGCCCCCGGCTGGCTGGCCGTGGGAGGGGCTGGGGAGGGGGTTCCTCTCGTTCACTCAGTGTCGATCTCTCCCCGGTAGATACACAGGTACCAGACAGGGAAGGGCGTCTATTTGGTGTAAGTGGTCCCGCCTCTACTGGGGACCTGCTGTCACCTAACACAAGTACTAGTTCGTCATTTAGATCATTGAAAGTCAGAAGGACAGGTGTTGTGAGCAAGATAACTTCTGTGTGCTCATCAAAATCCAGGAAGTAATTCAAGTATGGTGTTATCAAAGCAGGCAATTAAAATCTCAAATATCACTCTGAACAAAACAATTAAAAAGAACAGCCCTGGGGCGCCTGGGTGGCGCAGTCGGTTAAGTGTCCGACTTCAGCCAGGTCACGATCTCGCGGTCCGTGAGTTCGAGCCCCGCGTCAGGCTCTGGGCTGATGGCTCAGAGCCTGGAGCCTGTTTCCGATTCTGTGTCTCCCTCTCTCTCTGCCCCTCCCCCGTTCATGCTCTGTCTCTCTCTGTCCCAAAAATAAAATTAAAAAAAACGTTGAAAAAAAATTAAAAAAAAAAAAAAAAAAAAAGAACAGCCCTAGTTCTATTTATTTCTCAAAAGTTAAGAAGTGTTTTTGTGTGTTTATGGTTTGGGAGTCAGGAATCATTCTTTATGTCGTGCAAGTTCCGATAATGTGCATTCAGGGTGGCCCAGGGACCACCTGGAGGTTCACGAAGGGGCTGAAGCAACCAGAGGGGGACCGGGGCACAGCTCGCAGGACAGGGTGGAGACGGGGAAGCCTTGGTGAAACCCCACCGGCTTCACGGGTCCCCCTCCGTTCCGGAGCCGCACATCTCCGCGCAAGATCGCATTTTGTGTGTTTCAGCTCTCCTCTCCCGTCGTCCCTCCTACAGGAGAGGTGGCCACCGTGTCTGGGTTAGAGACCCAGTTCTGCTGTGCTCTCACCACCCGGACGCTCAAGCTTTGAGCACCCTCACATTGCACAGCACTTACTCAACACTCCTGTGCATTCATGCCCGCCGAAGAATGCGTACTCTCTTTGCTGAGTGTACTTTGTTCTGTCCCTTTCAGAGGCACTTGTGAGGGTGATGACACTTTCAGAGTTAAGGTGTCTGTTTACTCTACGTGCATGTCATGAGAACGTTGCGGCCTGATGTTACCTGTTTCTACAGACGCAAAGATACAGTGCTTCTCGGTGGCGATGAAATCACAGCGTACCTACTAGCAGCTGATCCAATCTGCCATCATTTCAAGCTACTGGACATGGCTTCCCCTCTGTGTTTCTCCAGCACGTTATGTTTTAGGGGATCGGCCACTGCTGCCATGTTTCAAGGGAAACTGTTGACCCTATATGTCAGCGTCACTCTGGCCGCCTCACAAAAGGAGCCAACACGGGAAGAAAATCATCCACTGGGTCCCCAGTCTCCACCTCTAGCACTGATAGGAGTGACACAAATGTTAGCAGGAAGCACAGTGACCTCAGACTCTGTGCTCAATGCGAACAGAAACCACTCAAGAAGTCTCAAAAGTCCAGAGGTTCCCAGATGCATCAGGTTGCCCATTCTCCTCCAAACCTCAAAACACGACAACGCAGAAAAACTAAAACACCCACATTACGTGTGTGCAGAGACGTTCAGACTGTGCTGGGGAGCCCCTTGCCCAGCGACGTCCAAGGGGGCCAGTCTCAGAGCAGAGGGCGCACGTGGCCACGGACCGTGGCATCCCACCCTTAACCAGACACCTGCTGCCCTCCATCTTGGTTCCTCACCTGTAAGGAGGGGAGAGTCACACAGACATTGCTGCCAGGCTCTAAGGACTCTGAACATGCGTGTGTAAGCATGTGGCATGTGACAATCACTATGAAGTGTTTGCTGCTGGCTATGGAAGGTCACAGAGAATTACCAAAAAGTCAGAAGTAAAGGGAACAGTATGTGATAAAGCAATATATGAAAGTCCCCTGGCTTATCAGTTCTCAAAAGGAAAATATTGGAAGAGGAGAAGAATGATCAGGAGTGACAAGAACAATGATGTTACCACCTGTGACAGAGTCGGTCCGCTTCCAGATCTGCATGGGGACCGGGATGCTTTGGAGAATGTTCCACTGGTCCTTCCCTGCTAGCTCATGGAATTCACCGGTCACTTTACAAATGGACATTGGTGGAAGGGCAGCTGGGTGGCTCAGTTGGTTAAGCATCTGACTCTTGATGTCAATTTGGATCACGATCTCATGGTTTATGGGTTTGAGCCTTGCATCGGGCTCTGTGCTGATAGCTCAGAGCCTGGAATCTGCTTGGGATTCTCTCTCTCCCTCTCTGTCTCTGCTCCTCCCCTTCTCTCTCTCTCTCTCAAAATAAATAAACTTAAAAAAAATCGATATTGGTAAAACCAAAACCAAACAGACTACACAAAGACCCCATAGATACACAGACAGGATCATAATGAATGGGCATGAGATGATGATGAGTACCGTGGAAAGGCGCTAATGGCTAGATTTCATAATTGGTGCCCAATTTATGAGAGGATATTAAGTGGAAAAGCAGCCAACGTGTTTATTCTCGTACAAAAAATACAAACTGGGGCCCGTCGTTTGATGAATACGCTTGAACTTGCGGAGGTGGACGTCTGTATGGAAAATAACAACAGGAGGAGAAAAGCCGCGTTATTTGGCAGAAGGACTCACGGCTCCACACCCTGGAGTAAAAGGCTGATGTCGTCGAAGTCTGAAGTGAGGACACATCTCCAAGACTTCTCAATCTGTAGCCCATTTTTAATAACTCAGAAAAGAGTCTTCCAGAAACAGAAAGGAAAAGCCTGTAGAAAAAATGGCGAGTGTCCCCAATTCAAAGGAGGGGTCCATGCCTTCTGGAAACTTCTGCGGAGAAAGCCAGCAGAGGGCCTCAGCAAGAGGTTGGCTTGTCAAAGTCTCTTCTTCTTCAACAGCAACAACAACATCAGCAAACACATCCTTTCGAGCAAGCTCCATTTTTTTAGGCAAACTTCTTGTTCCAAAACACTGTTACCTAACACACGGTGCTATCTGGATGTACTTTTTTTTTTTTTTATCAGTTTAAAATATTAAATACTCTATGGGGTGTCTGGGTGGCTCAGTCAGCTAAGTGTCTGACTTCAGCTCGGGTCATGATCTCGTGGTCTGTGGGTTGGGGCCCCGCATCGGGCTCTGTGCTGACAGCTCAGAGTCTGGAGCTTGCTGGGATCCTGTGTCCCCCTCTCTCTCTGCCCCTGCCCTGCTCTCTCTCTGTCTCTCTCTCTCTCTCTCTCTCTCTCTCTCTCTCAAAAAGAAATAAACATTTAAAAAAATGTTAAGTATTAAACGCTCTCTAAAGGTTAAGCAGGAGAATCAACAATTTTCTTTTAAGAATGACATATTTTACTAACAAACCTTTGTGGTCGCTTGTGTGTCTCCAGACCCGACGAAACCACAGTGGTTTTCTCCCACGTTGCAGATGTAGAAGATTTCCAGTCCTGACACAGGCCAGGCCTGAGAGCCTGTCTGTGTGACCACAGATCCAGCGTGGATCTCAAGAGGACCACGGCACCCGTTTCTTTTGGCAAGGCCCAGCGAACGGCGCTCCTGGCCCGCATTCCACTGTGGTTATTAGTCAAAGTAATAGTTTATTTTCTTCACCAGAAAAATAAACCCTGATGCACTCAGCGCAGCGGCTCCCTGAGCCGCACGCGGGCTTTGTTTGACTTACGGAGTGCTCTTATTGAGAAAAATTATTCAGTAATGGATGAGGAGTCTGTGAAAACTTGTCCTGCACGACATTAATTTGCCAGAATTATATGGCACTGCCACCGAGAGGGACCACCAAGGGTTATCTCGGGCCGGACGGGGCCGGAGGGGACGCGCCCGCCCGGAGGTGAGCCCGGGCCCAGGACAGCCTCCCTCTGCGCCCACAGCCGGAAAGCTGCCTTCCGTGGGAAAGGCGGGCTGCCTGCTTGACACGAACAGATGGGACGAACCACTTTTTTGGGGTCACGTTTAGACGGGAATATATGTACAGGGCAAAACTGTGGGCTAAGTTACGGGCCGCCACCCAAGCTCATTGCTCGTGAGGATTTTCAGATTTCCATTGTGCTGTTCATCCTGAAACAAAACGTTCCCACATCCAAGCTGAATTCAAGGGCTCACACCACTGTTGTTTTAAATGTAGGCAGCACTTTAGGTGTGGAGGATGAAGCCTTAACGCCTACATCACCTGCCTTTCAGCATCAACTTGAAAAATCTAACAAGGCAGTTTTTATAAGAAATAAATTTCAAACAACTTCCTTCCAAGTAAGGTCATGTCTTACCCCCTCCCCCACCAGCTCCTCCTTTGTCACCATCTCGTTGGCCTCCCCGTGACACTTCACGCTGCCTTCCCTTCTCATAACTGAGTTCTCTGGGGATAAGAGCAGAAGAGAGAGGCGCCCCCAAATTCTTGCCCTGGGCAGGTGGTCCAGACTCCAGCACTTTACCCAGAGCCAGCTCCGTTTTCCCCAAGGGCAGGTGGACAACGCTGTCACCGGGAGATCTTGAGGGTGCCACTCAGCCCCTAACTTTGCCTCCCCCAAGGAGGAAGCATTGCCCTAGGACACCGAAGGGGTTTCCTTCTCCAGGACTGAATTCTGGGTCTTCACCTTTCTCTTGGGTCTACGCCTGTTTGTAAACCACCGTGGCAAGACGGAGCTGACCACATCTAGCCAGGACCCTGGCAAACATCTGGACGGACCAGAGGGACTTGCTTTCTGCTTTTCTCTGTGACACCTCCAAACTATGAAGAGAAACACTAGGGCAAGGAAAGCAGGCACAGAAGACTCCATGTCCCAGGTCTTAATGCCACTTCCCAAGGGCCAAGGGGCTGGTCCCTGTGGACATCAGCGGACACTTGACCCTGCTCCTGGGCCAGACACAAGGTCTGGAACCAGGCTGCAGTCACAGGCCTGTCTGGCCCAAGCCTCTGAGAGCGATAGGGCACCCGGCTCACCTCCAAGGAGAATTTCCAGAGTAGCCAACCCCATAGATCATTCCTCTGTAGGATCCAAACAAAACAGATGTGCCTACGCTATTTAATTCCTGTTGACATCTCTAAATGATAGAAGCCATGGTGTTTCTGGTGATAAAACCATTTATACTAAAAAATGTCCTCAAGATGAAGATATGAATATATGCGAACTGAACTCATTCAGTTAGATTCAGTTCGTTATGCAATAAAATTATGAGTGTGTGTTGGAATGGATAACAGATTTCAAGGTTTCAGGTGAAGTTAGAGCCAGGTTGTGGGAGGTGTTAATTTAGTGAGATTAAAGCCAAAACCACAGAACCAGAAGAGCTCACGAACCACCCTTGGTTTGGAGAACCAACGTCTTCTGCCGATGTTCCCCTGTCAGAGCTGTCTGACTGCACACCCCTTGTGACTGACAGCTCTTGATTCCACCTCTAGACCCAGGGACCAAGGACATAGCTGATGCCATTGGCCCAGTCAGGACCGATTTGGGGGCTTGTGCTGGAGAAAGTGCTGGCCCCTCCCAGACTATGGCCTGGGCTCCTGTGAGCCGGGCTCTGAGTAGCAGGGGCTTGAAGAGAGCTCACTGTCCTGTCTACCTCTGCCTGGCACCCTTGGAGCACCAGGAGACAAGTACCTGTGCCCCAAAGTGGGTGTGAGGCTCAGCGGTGGCCCGGGAACCCTTAGCCTGAGGCTGGCCCCCATCTAGCTGTGACCCTTAAGGAGTTGCCTCGGACTGTAGAGCCAAACCCAGCAGAATCCAGGGCCAGGGGTCCCTGACACCGTGTGGCCACCACCCCTCTCCTGTGTCCCCCTCTCCATCAGCAAGCTGAAGGCTTAAGTGCTTTTGTGTTTAGTCATATGTAAAGCCTCTGCTATAACATTTCCAAACACAACGGCAAGTGTTTGGTTTTTCCCAGGGTGACGCGGGGCCCTGGGATCGCCAGCACAGAGGCCACAGGGCCATGGCAGGCCACCGCTCACCAGTCAGGACCCCGGAGCTTTGTTCCACTTCGCACTTCTACTCCAGACCCCGGTTTCAGAGCCAGCCAGGCTCTGCATCTGAGCAGAGCACTGCTCAAGGGGCTGGCCGCGCCAGGCTCTGTGTCCAACCCGGGGAACTGCTCACCGGGCCACAGCTCCGGGCGGTGGCCGCCTCCCTGCTCCCCCTGCAACACAGCTCTGATGTCCCCGCCCTCGCCCAGGGTCCACCCAGGTGTCTCCCCACCGCCTCCAGAGTGTGAGGGCACCAGCCTGATGGGGAACCCAGGGCAAGATTTCAATGCAATATGACAGAATCACAGGGAAGAAGAATGAAGTTATGCCCTGTGAACCCTCTTTGAAAGCAAAAAACAAAACAAAACACAAAAAAACACCTTCCTCTCGAAGTATGAAACACGATTCCACAATGTGCCCAAGATTGTTCTATTTGAGCGAATGAGGGGGGCTCGGCCGCGTCTGGAAAACAGTCTGCATGGTGGAGCCTTGACAGTGCATGGCGACACTTCTTCTTTAGATTAAAACTAAGCATCTCTTTTATGTTGTGATAATTGCCACATTTACTTCATTTAAATAAAGAAAAATATCACACAGTGATGGAATTTAGACTGTGGGGAGACTTTCATCTTTGAACAATTACACGATATTTTCACATATTGAGATGCAATTAGCGAAGTGGAATATTTCCTGAGCAGTGGCTTCTAATATTTTCTGAATCACTTCTTAGATTTTTTTTCCTTATTATGCTTTCCTATCGCTTCCATAATTATTTTATTTTATTTTTTTAATTTTTTAAATTTATTTTTGAAGGAGAGAGAGAGAGAGACAGAGAACGAGCAGGGGAGGAGCAGAGAGAGAGGGAGACACAGAATCCGAAGCAGGCTCCGGGCTCCGAGCTGTCAGCACACAGCCCGTCGCGGGGCCCGAACTCACGAACCGTGAGATCATGCCCTGAGCCGAGGTCGGACGCTTCACTGACTGAGCCACCCAGGCGCCCCACCTTCCATAATTATTTTAATGATCAGTTGCAGCGACAGTTTTGCAGCAAGGCTGGGCCCAGGGTTTTATCACGACAGGTGCCCTGCCCGACATAAACTCGGCCACCCTCCTGCCCGCATCACCTGCGCCCCCGAGAGAATGGGTGAGTTCAGCAAGTCCCCAGGGAGAGGGGCACTTTGTGATGTCTAGTTTCCACCCCCCATGTGTACTCATAATCAAACAGTGCCTAGTTACATTCTGATTACAACACACTAGGAAAGAAAAGGTTTTAACTTCAAAATAAATTTTACAATGCGTATGTATCTGATGGGTGGGGGGGGGGGGGGGCGGGTGGAAATCCCTGAGTACATCGTGAAGGGTCCATTAAGGAGCTATTTCAGTCATGAAAACTTTTTGCCTGGAGGGAAACTCTCTTTTTTTCTGGCCGGTGTTTGGGTATTTATCCTCAAGAATGAGTTTTGCATTTGAAATGGCAGCTATGAAGTATATTATACACATATGACCAGGTTTTGGAAGAAAATCCTCCAGCAGAGCCCCGAGAGGTGTGGGTGTGAGTCTTGGACATCCGCTGTGGGGATGGGGACCCTCAGGAAGGCTCTCTTCCGCTCAAGGCTTTGAGCATCAATTTAGATGTCCGTTGTTGTTCTTACTGTGATACGGCAGAGACCCCGAGATCGACCCCATTCATGCTTCGGAGCAAAAATAAATAAATGAGCCAGTTGAGTGTTTAATGAACTCAGACACACCATCAAAGGCCTGTGGGAAGGAGAAGCCCTTCCTATGGGTTGTGGGCATTTCCCACACACGCGTGGGGTACAGGCATATCTATCTCACATGCTGCTTTTTCTTTCCCATGAGAATTTAAAAGTCGAATGTTGCATCCAGGTCTTGTCGTGAAGATGTGGAACCAGCCTTCGCTGTCCTGAGCTGGAGTTCTGAAGGGTGGTTTTGGGATCCAGGAGGCCAAGAACAAAGGAAGTGCTGGGGATTTGCTGGAACCCGATGCTCTGCTGGGGGAGGGGCCCCAGGTGCATATCCCTCCTTCCCTGCACCCGCCTCGGTTCTTACATCCCGACACGGAGTGAATCCAATAGTCAATAAACTCGGATCTTTGATAAAATAGAGCATTCAATAAATTCTGAACCAAATTACCTAGTCTTCCGCAAATTACTGTCTCAACGCTCCAACAAGATCGAGTCTCTCCTCCGCCTCTTCAATTTACAGTAAATATCTCTTTCCCTTAGGCCTGAACACTTCCCATCTGGACAATGGGCACAGTGTGTGACTTGTGGTTTGTGCAGTGGAATCTTGAATTAGACTGTTGGGTTTTCCTACGAATTCTTCAGACATACGTGGCAGATGTCAGGCAGTCTACCTGAAGTGTCAGATCACCTCAGAAGGGGCCGGACAGCCGACAGAGCTAACGTTTCTCCACACACGCTGTGTCCAGACACGGGCCACACATTTCATACGTGCCATCTGTTCGGTCTTACGGGAACCTCATGTGGTAAAAAAGCACCATGACCCCATTTTAGAGATGCGAAAGGTTAGGATTTCACAGCTTCCCAGACCCGCCTCAAGCGACAAAGCTGACTGTTGACACTAGATTTTGTGCTTCCCTTGCTCTGGAATCTTCCCCATGAGTCATACTGCATGTCACCTGACCAATGAGGAGGTGCCCCTTCGTGTGTGAGGAGGTACCCGGCAGGTTGAGTTTGAAGCAAAAAACAGAGGGAAATAGACTGGCTTAGCTGGTTATTTCATGCCGTGTAGATGGGCATTGGCCACGTGGGTAAGTCTTAAACCATCCAGTGGGCTGACGGTGTAAGTGCATCAGATTTTCCTTCTCAAGCTCCAACAGACGGCAGAAAAAAAATTAAGAAGATACATAAACATAGGTAAATAAATCCAAAAATAAAAGAGATAATTTGGGGGGAAAGTAAGTAATGAAAAATCCTAACACCTCTGTGCCCTTTTCCAATAATTTCCAAATCCTGATAAAGGTTTCCCTGGTTGGCCCACCCATACCCTGCCCCTACCGATTTGGTCATGTTCATAAGTGAAAACACATGATAACCTAATTTTTATTTCTGTCTCAAAAGAATATAGCATTATCTAGCTCTATGCAAGACATTAACTAGTTGGCAACCATTTAATAAGAGCTATGCGGTGATAACACAGAGACAAAATCATACTCCCCGTTCTATGATAAGCAATGTCAAAAAGGTAATTAGACATGTGGCTATTTTTTCAACATCTTCTTACCTATTCATGTATCTGGAACTACTTAGATATTTGGCTAAATTGACAAATTCTGCGCATGTTTACATAAGACCGAAAACGTTATTAAATAATTTGAGAGACTGAGGCAACTCCTAGAGTTGACAGGTTAAGCAAAATGATTTTGCTTTATTTTGATTCTATTCTTAATCCACCCTTACTCATCTTTTATGTTCTACCAGATTAATCCTCCTAAAACTCTCCTAAATGGCACTCCTTACCGAAAGCCCACCACCCATCATGGTCCGCCAATCCTACGGATATGATGCAACCCCATAAAGAAGCTCACATACCCCTTCTTTCCCTGACCTGGAATCACATGGTGGGGGCCACTGTTCAGTTCTGCTGGATTGTGGTGTGTGATGTTGATTTCATCTGCTCACCACTCTGAGCCTCTGTTTTCTCATAAATCGGGTCTGATAATATGCACCTTGGATACGTTTCAGCAAGTTGAGAGAATGTATTAAGATGGTGTTGACTCCATTCAACACTCATCGAGTGCCCGCTGCGTGTTGTTCCAAGCAGGAAGGCTCGAGCAGGAACAGACACGGCCAAGCCCAGTGTTGGGGGAGCTCACGTGTGGGTGCACAAGGCTGGCCATAAAGTGCACGGGTGTCAGGTGGTGACGGGAGGCAGGAGGGTGCTATCTCAAGTAGGTGGGCAAGGGTACTTGGTCTCTGAGAGATGATGTTTGAGCAGAGAACAGTGAAGTGAGGGCCCAAGCCATGCACATATCTGGGGGAAGAACATTTCTGGCAGAGAACACAAGTGCAAATGTCTTAACGGGATATTTCATCCTTAAATGCAAAGGCCATTATGAATTATGTCACTGTTTTCAATACAATTGTGTTGTGCCAGAGGTTTGTATAACTGATGAGTTAAGAAAACTTACTAGAAGTAGAGCTTATGAGGCAAAGTACAAGTCTACCTTTGCAGCTCTTCATTAACATTGCCAACATCCTCAATTACTTTTTTCCTCACTTTGCCTCACCAGGTATCCATATATGAGAAGTTACATTTCCTGATATCTCAAATATAAAAAATGTAAATGATTCCTGATGTGATGGGTGACCTGGGGTAATCCCCATTATTTGCATTCACACATGTTTTGGCTTACTACTACGATTAAATCATTCACATGCTTTTATTCCTCTTTGTATGTCGTCTTTTGTAAATGCAATATTCACAGACTGCTAGGGTTTTTTTTATTCATATGTGTTTTTGTTGTTTTTGTAAGTTTTTATACATAGAGGCTTTTTTAAATATTTATTTCTTTTGAGAAAGAGGAGAGTGTGAGCAGGGGAGAGGCAGGAAGAGAGGGAGAGAGAGAATCCCAAGCAGGCTCTGTGCTGTCAGCTGGGTTCGAACTCACAAACTGAGATCATGACCTGAGACGAATTCAGGAGTTGGACACATAACCAACTGAGCCACCCAAGCGCTCCTATACACAAAGCATTTTTAAACTTCATTTGTAGTATTTTCTTATCGGTCATGGTATTTTTGACAAATTATATTACATTTTTACAATGTTAAACCTCAGTAATTCATTTGGAGGTGTTGATTTCACTCTAGTATTTAGAATGGCTTTGCCAACCCCAAGGTTTCAGCTTCCAGATTTGACATCAAACACTAATCCACCTGCAATTTCTACTGCCACATGGAGAAAAGGAGATGCATAGTTGTTATTGCTGTTTTTGCTATTTTATGACCCATCAGTTTTCCCACACATGTTACCAGCTGGTTTTCCCCTTCCTCAATCGTGTCTTCAAGTGGCATGGACCTGAATGCATCCATCAGAATCCTTTTGTTTTACAAAGGAAGACACTAAGATTTAGAGAACTTGACTGCTTCCTGGCCCTCAGGCTGCGGCTCGTGCTGCCCTGGCTGAATAATAGCTCTCGTCCTTGTGGAAGGTCCTGCCTGAGGTTGGGTCACTGTGGAGCCAGGTCCCTGGGACAGGGAGACAGTTGAGCCCTTAGGGTGCCCCAGGCAGTGAGGCATCACCCCACGGTGTCCTTTTGTGAAGAGTGGGTAGGATCACCACAGAACTCTGGGGTCTGAGGGCACTGCCCATAAATGTGCAGTAAGGCGCTTTTCCCACAGATTGATCCTGAAGCTTTGACATGCTCTCAGCACCTCTGCAATCAAATGCCTCCCACACAAACAGGTTTGCAGGTCTGACACGCTTGTTCTAGCATTCGGTGATTTGACAAGAAGGGAGGATACATTTCATTTAAAATTGGCTAGAAAATAAGATCATGGGTCATGCCCTTATTTTGTGATTTTACTTTGACATTTTCATATTCTAATAGTATATGTATTTAAATATATCAAGGAAGATGACATACGTTTCTTTGACAATATTATTTACTAACTTATAAGGAATTCTAGGGGAATCTTCCAAATTATATAATTCAAATGAGTGGTAGCTCTTTTTTTTTTCACTTAAAAGTAAGCTTCTTTTGAGATTTGTTGAAAAATTAACTTAATGTATGTTAATTCAATATAACTAAATACATAATCATGAAAAGCTCATGTTGTGCTTCCAAGTTTCTTGTAAAAGTATTAACAAATATTAGCAAAGCAAGCCTATTTAAAATAAATTATTATTAATTTATATATATGACATGTACTTTCATATAACATGTTATATCAGTGGTATTCAAAAATCAATGCAAACTTGGGGCACTTGGGTGGCTCAGTCAGCTAAGCGTCCAGCTCTCAGTTCTGTTTCGGGTCATGATCTCAAAGTTTGTGAGTTTGAGCCCTACATCAGGCTCCATGTTGACAGTGCAGAGCCTGCTTGAGATTCTGTTTTTCCCTCTCTCTGCCCCTCCTGGGCTCTCATGCTGTCATTCTCTTTCAAAGTAAATAAATAAACATTTTCAAAAATCAGATGCAAAGTTAAGACAATTCCCATGTAAGAAAATAACTTTTAAAGTAAACATTTTCAGACATAATTAGTAGATAGATGTTAATACAGAAAAAGGAATCTGTTCTCTCAAAGTATAGATCTTGGCAATCAATATAAAATCATTCAAAAATACAACCAAGTTTGATGTTTTGTCTGTCATAAAGCAGTTGGCAAATGATTGCAAATTTTTTCCGAAATTAAAAGTAATTTGAAGCCCTTATTTGAGAAGCATTATTTTTGATGCAGCTTCTTAATGGAATATCTATATCATGAGTACTCTGTGTTTTTTTACAATTACCTTTTTCTTCCTTGAAAAAGTAATTGGAAAATAACTTAAGGTAGCATGACTGAAAGTCATAAGCACACACTGCTTGCCCTGTGGGCCCCATGAGGGTCCCCTGCTGGGGGACCCCTTCTCCACCCTCGCCTCATGGGACCGGCTTGTTGACAACTTTTTCCACAGAGACATCACTGGGAGACTGTCTTGCTCCTCCTTCTCTCGCTTTTCCATACTTCCCTGGTGGCAAGAGGAGCTTGCTGGAGGCAAAATGTCCTGTCAGCCCCCTGAGGTCACCAAAAAGGTCCCCCAGCCTGTAGTGCCTACAGGCCTGGTGGCTCTCTTAGGTTCCAGCCTTCCAACATGGAAATGTTTCCAGGTCCTCACTCCCGGTCTCACCCTCTCTGCAGGGGACCGGCAAGCGACGGGACAGGTCCGCCATTCTCAGTCCCCTCATGCCCGGTGGAGAGCAGTGTCTATGGCTGTGGGGGCGGTGCCAGGTGGAAGAATGAGGCCCGCCTTCTCTCTGCCTCCTCTAAGACATCGCGTCTCACGCTCCTTGTTTCTCCCTTCAGGGGCTCCTGTATAATCTTCAGGGTGAGTCTGGGTTCTTGGAAACACACTTCCCATCTACAGATTTCCCCGGAGATGAAAAAGCATGGGTCCACTCTGCATTTGTATGGGTGAGAGGTAAATGGAACGCACAGTAATAAAAAAAAATATGCTATCTCGCAAAATAGTATTCACCCCTTACCCAGTGCGCCTTCTCTCATTGGGGAACACCGCAAAGACAAATGGAGCCCAGTCTATGTGCAGAGCACTGGCCTCCACGGAGAGGTCTCTCTCTGGAGATCACTGAGGAAGCGTGCACACCTGAAGTGTCAGAGAAGAGGTGACACATGACGGATTTAGTCGCAATTCCGTGCTGGTATTTCCCATTTTCCATTGTCTGAGCCCCCCGCCTGATTGAAACAATGGCTCAAAGGGCTTTCCCAACACACCAAGGAAATGACACAGAGAAAGCCCTGGGTCTCGAATGCACGTTGTTGGTTCACCCACCTTGGACAACTCTTGATCTGAGAATAAAAGCCCCCCTCACCAGAAGCGGAGTGTGCGGCCACCGGGAAATAGACAGCAGAGCCTGTGGAGTTAAGGAAGGTGCTGTGGGAACGTCCATTCACGTCTGAAGAGATCGGCGTTCCTTTCCCCGGTTGATGGTGAAGGAGCACAGATAGAAAGGTGCAGCCGCTGCGATGGCCTCTCCATCCCTGGGTTTGTGGCGAGAGGCGGCGCCGGGAACATAATATCGCTTCCAGCTGCTGAGTCTTCAAGGGTATTCTTGCTGAGAAATGCTACAAGGATAGACACTTCCTTGTGTCACCAGAAGGGTCACAGATGGATAACCAGGGGCAGCACGTTTGCCGCAAATCACCAGAAGTCACATGGTACCGTGAATTATGGTGCAGAAATGCCCCCTCTAGTCTGGATTCTGGTCTCCTTTCTCACAACTGATAAATTAGGCTCAGATGTCCAGTACGGTTTGCATTGCAAATGCCGTGGAATTGTTTCTTCTTCGTCTTCAAACTCCCCTGGTCCGGAGGGGTTTTTCCCTTCCGTATTTGCTTATCCCGATGTTTCCCTTTGCATAAACAGCAATCCCATAATCCTGCGGATCAAAGAGCACTGGGTTTATTGACTGACTTCCTGGTGTCAGAGGTTAGGACGCACTGTCAGACACAGGGGATATTAGGAAATAAAAAGGGTTACTGATATGAAAGCAGGGAATAAGATGCAGGCACCAAAAGGGATCTCTAATGCTCTAATAATCAGCCAGAGTAGATTTCATATGCAGCTCCGGCAGCCACTCCAGTAACCTGGATAAGAAAACAAATCGTCCCCAGCTCTGTGGATCGGATCGGGAAGGCGCTCGCCTCTGCACCGGCAACGCCAGAGGCCGCGGAGGGGGGCTGGGGCACTGGCCCGTGGAGGGCCACTCCACAAATGAAGCCTGGAAGACGACCGGGCAGGTGAGCCTCCCAGCTCATGCCGCATGTAGATCGACTTAATGCACCCTCCGCATGCCTGGGAAAAATGTGACGGTTTATCTAATGCCCAGCCTGCGCCGTAGCAGAGCGGCGGGGAGTTTGTTTCACGACTATGGCCGAAAAGACCCGAACGTGCGTTTTCACCGATTATGCCGGTGTTGTTAACTAATCTGATCAGACCCAATTGGCTCACCGTTCGGAGATTTCGTTTCTATGCACTACAAGACCTTAAACGGCACGGCCAAGGAGGCAGCAGATGCCTCCACGGACGGACCCATTTCCCAACCCTTCGACATGCCTGACACAGGCAAAAAAAAGATCAGTTTGCACTTTGGTACGTCTGACCATTGAAGCACCTTGCCCACATCCCGCTGCCTCTGTGTACAAACGGCTGAGTGACACCTGTGTTGGGTGCAGGGTGTGGTTACAACAGTGTATGTATAAATATGTGCACGTGTGTGTGTGTGTGTGTGTGCATTGCTGAGTGTGTGTGCACGTGGTGTGTGTGTGAGGAGGGTGGTGGGAGGTACCCCGTGCTATTTAGTACTCTGTGACTCATTCATGCGCTCAGTATGAGCACTCACTAATGGCCAATCAAGACAAAGGTATCTGGGGGCCGCTGGGGGGCTCGGTGGGTTTAGCGTCTGGCTCTTGGTTTCATCTCAGGTCGCGATCTCGAGGTTTGTGAGTTCGAGCCCCGTGTCCAGCTCTGCGATGACAGTGCAGAGCCTGCTTGGGATTCTCTCTCTCCCGCCCTCTCGGCCCCTCCTCCAAGCTCTCTCTCTCTCTTTCTCTCTCAAAATAAATAAGTAAACTTTAGGGGGCGCGTGGGTGGCTCAGTCGGCTAAGCGGCCGACTTCGGCTCAGGTCATGATCTCGCGGTCCGTGAGTTCGAGCCCCGCGTCGGGCTCTGTGCTGACCGCTCAGAGCCTGGAGCCTGCTTCCGATTCTGTGTCTCCCTCTCTCTCTGCCCCTCCCCCGCTCATGCTCTGTCTCTCTCTGTCTCAAAAATAAAACTAAAAATAAATAAACTTTAAAAAGAGAGAAAAGTATCTTCCCTTGAAGGAAGAAGGTTTCCCGGGTCTTCACTGCTCCAGACTCCCTCGCACAAGCGTCACAAGCATTCTCTGGAGTCTGCCGTCCGTGTCAACAGTGTGGAGGGGCACTGCCACGCAGGTGGCCGCCAAGTGGTGTTTCCCTGGAGACCTAGCGGTGAGCAAACCCTTGATCGATGGCGCACACTTATGCAGGTGCCTGTGCTTCTCCTTCCGGGACCTCGCCACCAGTGTCGTCTGTGTCCTATAGGATCTTCTCTGCTAAAGCCAGTGCGTCCCCGATGCAGAGCCCATCTGTCCTGCTCACCCCAAGGGACCCAGACCTACTCTTGCAAATACTCAACATAGGCCTGTCCATACATCACTGGAACTTGCTGCTTTAGTCCGTGATACCCTGTAGGGTCAGGACAAGTGTGTTCGCCATTATCCCAAGTCCTGAGGTCGGCCCTGGCATGTCACAGACGCTCCGGGCTGCCATGGAAAAGCCTCCTCCCTCCCTCTCCCCTCCCCTCCTCCTTCGTCAACCCTGAAGAATTTGCAAAGTGACGGCTTACCCCGGAGTTCATTCCAGCTCAGTGACAGGTTTGATTTGACTTACAGAGTGGTTTCTTGCAGGCACATTTACATTAGCTGGCAAGATTGTTTACGTGAGATATTCCATATACGAAAATCTAAATGCCAACCTTCTCTTAACAACCCATGCAGTCCGGCCCTGTCAGGTCTGCTACCTGCATGGGAGGAGGTAGCCTCTTTTAGATGCAGTTAGGACACTCCGTGTGGCCGTGGCTTCACTGACCCCATCAGATCTCGGATGGACCCTGACCGCTAAAGCCCCTGAGTTTGCCGCCTTGAGCTGATGAATAACAGTGACTGCAGTTAATGGGGCCTTACATCCACAGGACCACGTCTAGGACCTGATACACAGAAAAGAGCTAATACAGGTTTGGGATGGATAAGTGTGTTAAAACTCTGGGCCCTAAAAATTGCTACAGAGCATCCATATAAAAAGCAGACTAAAATTAAAAATGCTGTCTGTTCAGCAGAATAGTCATATCCTGCTGAAAATTGTAATTTGGGTTAGCATTTGCATAACTTACGACATAGCCCGCAGAATTACCTAGAAGGCGTTCGATATGGAGTTAATTAAAAAATTTGTGGTAAATGGAGACGCAAATGACCACCTGTTCCCCTGCTTACTTTCCCTTTAACATCCCCAGTGGCTGATGTGAAGGTGTGAGGTCCAGCCTACATGATGCCGTCTTGGGTAACACGAATGCCCACCGGTTCACGTGTTATTGGTGATGAAGGCTCACAGAACGTCACTAGCGAAAGGCTTTTCCCCTGCTCCTAAAGTCATGGTTCCTACAGCAGGTTATATCACGAACTGCCTGCAAACACTCTTACCATCCTGCTTCTCCGTGTCTGCGGTTGCTGAAATGGTGTAAAGATGGGCCATTTCCTGCGTTCTGAACATTCCCCTTGCATCCCAGATCCGTGGCTTTCCCAGTTTATCAGAGCACTACCTCTGGAGAGTGTCGAAGGGGGACCCAGAATGAACATCTTGGTGTTAGAAAACCGAGCTGCTCCATTCAGTGGACATTTAGTGGGTTCCTGCTCCCAAGTGTGAGCACAGCACCGGGCCTGGGTTCCAAGGGTACAGAGACCTCGGCCCCCACCCTCAGAAAGGGAGGCTGTTGGGTTTGCTCATCGTTGTAGACCCAGGTCCTAACCCTTGGTGTATCCCTACTTAATGCTCAATAAGAATTGATCGGATAAACTTATAAACGGAGGGGTTTTTCTGGTTGTTTTTACAAACAAAAGCAACTTTTGGCCTCTGGTTTTTATAAGTGACAAATAAATAAATCTGGATCCTAATCAGAAAGCATGGATTTATCTTCCAAAGTTGACCTATTCTGGGGTGCCTGTGGCTCAGTCGGTGAAGCGTCCGACTTCAGCTCAGGTCATGATCTCACGGTTGGTGGGTTCAAGCCCCGTGTCGGGCTCTGTGCTGACGGCTCAGAGCCTGGATCCTTCCTGCTTCAGACTGTGTCTCCCTGTCTCTCTGCCCCTCCTCCACTTGTACTCTGTCTCTCCCTCTCTCCCAAAAATAAATAAACATTAAGAACTAAATGAAATGAAAACCAGGTTGACCTATCCTGACTCCAAGGCTGACCCCATGGTCCTGCCCCTTCACCAGGTCAAGGGATGGGCGTGCTGTTTTCCCTCTGCCTGAAGACAATGAGCCAAGTTCTAAATCAAGGTGACCCCATGGCTACTGGAAGGCAGGATGCAGATTCTCCAGGAAGGATGTGCCAACTTCTTACAAGCTCTAAGCGTGAGTGAGATTGGCTCGCCCATCTCAGCAGAAGCCCTGATGAAGGGGGTTCAGCCTCACTGCCTTTTCTGTAGGACAACAGGTGCTTCGTGCCACAGGGAGGTTGGCAGAGCAGGCCCCACAGAGCTTCTACTTAGAAGCAAGGACTTGAAGGACAAGAAGTTGCTGTCACCCCAGGAGGAGACTCAGAGGGCCGTTATGGACCCACCCAGAGCCTGATGCTGGGGAAGCCCCAAGGAAATGGAGAATGAAATGAAGCCAGACAGGGGAGGAGGGACAGGGCCGTGAGAGTCCTTCCCGTGTGCTAAGATCCCCAAGGCCAAGTGTGTCATCCAGGTGTGGGTGAGGGACCACAGTCACCAGCAGCTATTGCCATTTCCCTCAAATGAAACGCTCCTTGGTTGAAAGACCCTCCCCGGCCCCGGCTGCGGGCGCTCGCACACAGGAGGTGCTAACGAGGGGATGTTTGAGTCAAGACGAGCACGTGTGATCAGGGGCCGGGGTGCCCGAGATGTTTGACCAAGGGCTTGGAGTTCCATCCAAAGCCTGGCGTGCTTGGCTGTGGACCCGCTGGGTTCT
This sequence comes from Puma concolor, assembly GCF_028749965.1. NCBI lineage: Eukaryota > Metazoa > Chordata > Mammalia > Carnivora > Felidae > Puma > Puma concolor. The sequence goes on along the minus strand of NC_141667.1, from coordinate 2,672,494 downwards.
CCCAGCCACGTGCTCATTGCCTGGAAGGAAAGTCATGGCACCCACAGCGAGGGGTTAATGCGCATTGACCTTCCTTCACCGAACAGGATCGCTGGGCGATGCGCCATGGAGGGCAAGTGTCCCTGATGGAAGAGGGGCCACCATTGGCCGATGCTGGAAGAATTGTTCACTTTCATCACTCATTCCTATTACACGATACCGAGAAAAAGAACTTTCAAGCCAAATATGTGTATTCCATACCATTCTAACATCGAGGGGCTCTTTCAGCTCTCAGATCTATAATCCAAATAAATACCACTGTAATTAATCTTGAAATTTTATATTCAGTGACACATGAGAGGAGCCTTGGTCCCCGCATGTCTTTTTTCCAGGATGGTTCTGTGGCAATAATACGTGTAGACTCCCCAAGAGTGGTGAAATCTGCTGTGTTTACTCTTGAGATCATCGCCCAGGGGCAAGAGAGGAATTTTAGCTTCTTACAACCCACCATTTATGATGGTTAATTGGTGTTATGGGCTGACTGTTTGTGTCTTCCCCAAAACTCATACGTTGACCTCCTAACCCCTAATGAGTTGGTATTTGGAGGTGGGGCTTTAGGACGTGATTGGGTCACAAGCGTGGGGCCCCCATGAGTGGGATCAGTGCCCTGAGAAGACATCCCAGAGACCCCCCCCCCTCCACCTTCCTGCCCTGTGAGTGCACAGCAAGAAGATGGCCATCCAGGAACCGGGAAGGGGCCCTCAGCAGACACAGCACCTGTCAGAGCCAGATCTTGAATTTCCAGCCTCTAGAAGTGTGACAAATAAATAAATGTCTATTGTCTAAGCCCCGAGTCTATGGTATTTCGGTGACAGCAGTCCCAGCTGACAGAGGTGGTTATGCAACAGAGCAAAAATAAAAGTTCTTATTGCAGAGTGTTTATACCATGTGAGGGGCTGTTCTGAGTGTTTGCTGTGTACTTATCCTCATGGAAACCCTAGGAGAGCAGGGCTGTGATGGACAGTTGGGTTTTGTGGGCTTTTTTAGATCCCAAAAGCAAGAGAAAATCGTTGCAAAAAATCAAACCGTGGACTTTCCATACATCAATTTGTGATCCTAGAAAAAGAAAAGAAATGTGTGCATGGATGCATATAGACACATATAGAGGCATGTATACACATATACATATAAACTTTTAGGCTTGAAGTTCAAAATATTATAATGTGTTCAATAACGTGAATGAAAAAGAACTTTGATATTTGTTTTCCTTTTAATTAGGAAAGAAATAGGAGAAGTGAGCAACTTATTTTGAAAGAAATTGGTAACACTGATTTCACATGGTCCCTGGGAGACCAGTTCTGCCTGCTGTCCTCTCGTTGTCCCGTGGGACAAGCCAGCCTGGGGGCAGGGCTGGCAGGGCTGTGTGCATCTGTGACCCTTCATGTGGCAAGTGGCTGCCCTGAGGTGTGTGGACCTCCCCTGATGTGCCTTTTGATGTCAGTGACCATGATGCCAGATGAAGATAAGCCAGGAGGAAGCATTCCAAGGAAGACCCAAGGTTCTCAAAGGAAAGTATCAAGTCACGTGTGCACACTTGCATGGAACAGAAAAACAAATGAGAAAATGCACTTCAGATTTTTCTTTATATTTGTGTTTATTTTTTAAAATAGGCTTCACACCCAGCACGGAGCCCAACTCAGGACTTGAACTCACAACCCTGAGATCAAGACCTGAGCCGATATCAAGATTCAGACCCTCAACTGACTGAGACATCCAGGTGCCTCCCTTTATATTTTTTTTTTTAATTTTTTTTTCAACGTTTTTATTTATTTTTGGGACAGAGAGAGACAGAGCATGAACGGGGGAGGGGCAGAGAGAGAGAAGGAGACACAGAATTGGAAACAGGCTCCAGGCTCTGAGCCATCAGCCCAGAGCCCGACGCGGGGCTCGAACTCACGGACCGCGAGATTGTGACCTGGCTGAAGTCGGACGCTCAACCGACTGCGCCACCCAGGCGCCCCCCTTTATATTTTTATTTGAGGCTATAATTCCGTTTCCTAAAAAAAGTCTTGAACTGTCCACATTCTTTGTTTTGTTTGTCTACGTTGACCTTTTCTTACTTACCTTGCGGCCAGTTTTATGCATCTTCCTCGTCCCAAATGGGGACTTATTCAGGGTTAGTTTTCCCACACTAGAAGACAGGAGTTATCCACGACATGTCTTCTAAGGGCAGTAGATGTGTTACACAGGTTACAGAGTTGGGGGCCCGATCCACAGATCAGAGCCGGGGAGGGGATCAACCTTTTTCCTAATGACATTGCCAGATAGATTTGGACCATCAAGGTGCATGATGGAGAAGCAAGGGATTTAGGAAGGGTCATTGTCATTCTAGAGAAAGGAAAAAGAATCCCTCTTCTCTCCCCTTGGGTGTGAGTTGTAATCAGTGACCTATTTCCAAACAGTGCAGACAGCATGGAAATGGGATCAGAAGCAACTTTGCAGGACAGAAATCTGGTAAGACACTGCTCTGCCAGCTGACCAAGATTAATATCACCAATTAATGATAAGTCACATCAATGGCACATACCCCAGGTATGATATGAGGAGAAAGTCACTTTACTCCCGCTCTCCCCTCCCCAAATCCCTATGCCCTGTCTAGCCTAAGAAAAACACTACCCAACTCAAGCGGAGGGACATTCTACAAAGTACCTGACCAATATTCCCTAAGCTTCTCCATGCCACTGAAAACAAGGGAAGCCTGAGAGACTGTCACAGACCAGAAGAGGGCAAGGAGACATGGGAACTGCGTGGAAAGTGATCTCTGGCTAAGGTCCAGGGACACTGGGGGAAAACTGTTGACGTCTGAATAAAACATGGGCTTCGGTTCATAGTAACACAGGGATGTTGGTTCACAGACGTGTCACATGTACTGCCATGGAGGGTTTGAACAAGGAGAGTGAGGAGAAATGAACACCCTGGGCTATGGTGGCAGCTTTTCTCTAAGTGTAGATGCGTTCTAGAAAGTTCATTAGGATGGGGCGCCTGGGTGGCGCAGTCGGTTAAGCGTCCGACTTTAGCCAGGTCACGATCTTGCGGTTCGTGAGTTCGAGCCCCGCGTCAGGCTCTGGGCTGATGGCTCAGAGCCTGGAGGCTGTTTCCGATTCTGTGTCTTCCTCTCTCTCTGCCCCTCCCCCGTTCATGCTCTGTCTCTCTCTGTCCCAAAAATAAATAAACGTTGAAAAAAAAAGTTAAAAAAAAAATAAAATAAAAAAATAAAAAAAAGAAATTCATTAGGAAATAAAGTCTTCACGGCTGCTTTCAGATGTGCTGTCCCGGAGTCACCCTGTTCTGAAACCACTTCATCCAAGGTGTGTGGCTGGTGTTCAAAGCATGGCTGCATCCTAAGAATTAGGACCAGACTCCTCAGACACATGTAACAGCCCTGTGACCTTAGATCCCTAGGTGTTGGTACAGGGAAGACAAAAGTCACCATCGATGAAACCACGTCGTCAAGGACATTTTTCCAATAGGGCACGCGGTGAGAAAGCTCATTTTGCGAGATCCCAGGATGGTAAACAAGGAGCCATCTCATGGTGCTATGGTCACAAAAGGTGGAAGCAAACGAGAGCAGCTGTACAGAGAAGCAGGTCAGGGAGGACAGCTTCCACCGGCAGGTGGCAGAAAACTTACCAGAAGGCATAAAATATTCGCTCTCAGTTGGAGTCATTATTGTTCATTAAAATCTAGGGCTGAGTGTTCCAGGCTGAAGCTGAATTTTACACTGTTTGTATTATTTGTATAAAGCCCTCCTCAGACATGTAACCTGGTCCTGGGCATTTGCCAGAGTAAAGTCAAGGGAGCTTTTTATGAATAGAATAGAGTTTTACACCAAAGAACATTCTTTCCAGGTGAGCTATATGAAAAATCTCTTCTCTAAACACAGAAGGATTAATGGATAATTAAATGTCCCCAAGCTCCAGTCTTGTCTGCTCTCCGTGTCCTAAGGTGAGTTTATCCCTCCCCGGCACCCGTGCACACGTCCATGCTGGACTGTGGACAGAGTACCACTGCCCTGGACGGGTGACGATGTGCAGATCATGGTGGCCATGGCAGGGTCAGGAAGAGGAGCGAGGGGTGACCTCACCTCTGCTTTCAGAAAGCCAGGCTGTGGCGAGGAGGCCAGGAAGGACACAGAACCACATCAGTTACTCGATGGGAGGACGTGCCATGAAGAACCGTTCACTGGGCAAAAGCAGGGAGGCCCAGGCCAGCACTCCACCATGCTGTAGCAGCTGCGAAAGCAGCCACCACCCCAAAGACTCGGGGAACAAACAGAAGAAGCTAAATTATTTTTTATAATGTGCATTTATTTCTGAGAGAGAAAAAGTGAGTGAGAGAGTGAGAGAGAGAAAGACAGAGCACGAGCAGGGGAGGGTCAGAGAGAGGGAGACACAGAATCTGAAACAGGCTCCAGGCTCGGAGCTATTAGCACAGAGCCCGATGCAGGGCTCGAACTCGCGGACTGCGAGATTGTGACCTGAGCCGAAGTCGGACGCTTAACTGATGGAGCCACCCGGGCGCCCCAGAAGAAGCTGAATTATTAGAATTCAGGAACCTGGGGAGAAGCCCCACAGTGTGGACCTTAAGACCTCTGAGGATGGGGGGCCCTGTCCCACCAGCGTTGTGGGGTTTCAAGGGCACCATGAGGCTGATTCGAGAAACTGGGATCACTGGGCCTACCGGAACATCTTGCACCCAGCCGGGAGGCCCACGAGGCCGCAGTGGCACTGTTGGAACAGGAGGCTGACATGAAGCAAGGTGCCCTCCCGGGGCAGCTGGTCCAGGAGAGACGGACACAGAGGCCCAGCCTCGCAGGGTGGAGCAAATAGTCACTGTCCCAACAGACATTCGGAGAGCCTCACCGGACACTCCAGAGAGCTGGGGCAGGTTGATGGGCATCGCTCCCCCTCAGTGAGCCAGACCTTAGACAGACAGCTCCCGGACAGGACAAATGTGGTAAACCAGCAAAAGTGAGATTTCCCCATTTTTGTGTTTCTGGGTGAAATAGCATCTTCCCTTCTGCCCCAACATCCAGCTTTGCAGCCTTGGAAGGCACCATGGCTGTGGCACCTGCTCCCTTCCTGGGCAGGATGTCGAAGAACAACATCCTCCAACGGAGGCGTCCCTGCCACTGGGCTGGCGACTGTAATGGTTCCAGACCGTACGAAATACTTTATTTAATCTGCTGAGTCCGAATGTTGTGTTCACAGGTGTAATTCAGGCAAGCCCATCTGGCACTTACCTGCAGACCGCAGTGACTTCCGGCAGATCTCCCACGGACGTCCCTGAGGGTGAGCTTCCTTCCGTCCTGTCAGTGCGAGTCTAGCCACACTCTTCTTGGGTGGCTCTGGGCCGTGAAGCAAGATGGATCTTAGCATGCAGGAGTCACAAGTGATGTCCCCGTCACAGTGATATCTGTCCCATGGTCTCCCAAGAGACCTTTGGATAGATGAGGGCAGAGGGGAATTTCCCGTTGGCCTGATGCTAAAGACCTAAGGCACAGCCCAGCTGGGCACCAGGGCCGTGCGGATGACCTGGCGTGTCACCGGGGCAGAGGCTCCCCGTCATGTGCATCAAAGCGATCAGGTCTGAAGACACGCAGGCTGGTGGCTCTGCTGCCCCGAGGGTGGGTGAGTGTCTCTCCATTCCATTTCAAGAGGGGAGAGGAATGGCCATGGACCCCTCCTGGAAAAAGCAGCCAACGCCCCCACCCACTGAATGGGGTGTTACCCTCATCAACTTTTGGGAAAGCACTCTCAGTGGACTACGGCCAAGAGCGTTTTGTGTGTGGAAAAGCTGTCGGTGACGGGCGCTGCGCCCCTCATCCCAGGAAGCCTGGGAAGACGATCAGAGCCTGTGAGCCGGGAACAGTGAGCCCACTAGCTCCTGAGCGTCAGCGGGACCAGCAAACTCTGCTAGAGCCAGTTGGCGGGGCCACGGTTTGCCGACTGCTTCTTCTTACTCCCAGGACCCCCTAACTCAGGAAGCCTTTCCCTGCACGTGAGTTTGCTCCATTCAAGGACCTTTGGGATGGGGAAAGCAAAGACCGTGCCTTTCTGTAGATGGCAAGCTGCAGAAAAATAACTCAGCCGAGGTCCCACAGAGGCGAGTTCAAGGTGCGGCAGGAACACTTCCTTCCCCTTCAGGATGGCGGCTCGGAGCTGTGGCCTTTCTGAGCGTACTTGGCTGAGATTTGCATAAAAGGAATAAATACACGGTTTCTTCATAAAGAGTTTCATCAAATATAAATCTATTGATATATGTGTATATGGTACATTTGAACACACACACACACACACACACACACACACTCTCTTTCATCAGACTATGAAATCCTAGGGCCGTTTCAGCCCTGGGCCCAAGCACTTTGCATCACCAAATATCCCACAGCATTGGCTGGCATTCTGGCCTAAACTCAGTGCATTAGTCCAGACCCTCCAGAGAAATAGCACATACCCTACATGTGCGCTATATATATATATATATATATATATATATATATATATATAGAAAGAGAGAGAGAGAGAGGAGAGACTGTAAGGAGTTGGCTCACATGATCATGGACGGTAGTGTCCTGGGACCTACAGGGCCAGATGGCCATCAGGAGACCCAGGAGATCCGGTGGTATAGTTCCATCTGAACCATCTGAAGTCAACAGCTGGGGACCCAGGAAGAGCTAATGTATCAGCTCGAGTCTGAAGGCAGCCAGGCCAGAGGAGCGCTCTCTCAGAGCCTTTTTGTTCTATTCTGGCCTTCAACTGATTTGTTGTGGCCCACTCTCTCTCCACAGGGGAGAGCAGCATGCTGGACTTCATCTACTAACTAAAATGTTAGCCTCCTCCAGAAACTCCCTCGCAAACCCACTGAGAATAATGTTGACCTGAATATCTGGGCGTCCCGTGGACCAATCCAGTTGACATGTAACATGAGCCGTCACTCATAGTACAGTTACTTGTAGTCTGGCAACTGCCTTTTAACAACTCCCGAGCCCGCTTTACCCACAGATGCTGAAGGACAGCTCTTGGGCTTTAAGACCTTGGCCAGCTCTTGACCACGCCTTGTCAAAGTCTCCTCAAGCCCACCCTTGACTGCTGCCTCCGTCTCTCTTCCAGCTTCCCTCCGTGGCGGGGTCAGGGAGGAAGGTGCAGAGGAAGAAGGGGGAGGCACAGTCCGTCCACATGACCCCAAAGTAACAAAACCCATTGTTCTATTTCAGGGCGATTTTCACGAGGACCACTGAGCGGCCCCAGGAGGAGGCTCCATTCTCCCACTGCCGAAAGATACGGGTGGGAAGGGAAGTTCCAGTGGGGTGAATGTGGCAAAACCAGCACCGGCCTCCCCCTTCCCCAGTCATCAGAGCACTGAGTGGGTGCCGCCTGTGTCCCAGGCCAGGCTCCCTAGAAACAGACGGACTCGGGTGCAGCTGGTTTACCCAGGAGGTGATCTCAAGAGGCAGCACGAGAGGGTCTCGGTGCCCCTGGGGTCCTCCGGGAATGCTTAGACACCACAGAACTCATTTCTGTGTTCCTCATCCCATTACTGCCTTTTGCGTCTGCCTTTGGTTGACAGTCCTGGACCAGGCTCCCCCCGGCATTGCCAGAGTCACGGCTGGGGGCTGGCAGAGGTTCAGCCCGCCCGCCCTGGGAGCGGAGGGAGCACAGGACAGTGAGGCCGATGAGGTGCGGGCGGGCCTCCCCTGTGCTCGGTGGGGACAAGCCAGGTTAGGACTGCGGATCAGGGTAACCAGGCACAAAAGGTACCTGTGAAGGTAACTTTCACTTAAGATGTAAGAGATGTTTTAGCAGAATTTGCATTTTCGGAAAGAAATGTCTGGCTCCAGCTGTAGTCTTTGCTGTATCTCGGGTGTCACGTTTGGAGCCTGCCGATTACCGTCTCCTGCATGGCGACACCCTGGGTGTGGGGTGGCGCCCTGACCCCACAGTTGTGTCAGGGGAGGACCGACGAGACCCTGCCCAGTGACCTCCGTGGAGGCCGTGTGCCCAGCACGTGAGCGGTCCACAGGGAGACTTCCTCATGGCCCGTCACTGGACTCTGTGGGCACTGAATGACCATGTTCAGGAACGTTCTCTGGGGAATCCTGTAATAGGCGCCAGACTCCAAAAGTAGCCCCACCTGTCACTGCTGTATCTTCAGGGGCCATCACACACGACTCGGACAGCTCTGCTTTTAGTAACACATAATTCCGGAACCAGAAAACCCTGACAATTGACACTTGGAGCCTCAAAGGGGAGGCAGAGTCGCTGGTGGGAGAAACTTGGGGTTTTACCAGAGGACTCTAAGCCAAGGGGCTACTCTTGGGGCAGATTTTCTGCAGTTCCCGAGCGATCTCCCAAGCACGGGTCGTGGTGTTGACGGGTCATCCGGCACCAAGTCCTCCACCGGCCAACACACCCTCCCAGACGCAAGGCCCGTGACACCCACGCCCCTGAACCCGGGGGCGAGCTAGGGTGCAGCCACCACTCCGTGTGCCCCACCTCCATCAGGCCCTGTCGCCCCTGCGGGAGAAATCACCGGGCACCACCCCGAGTCACTAGCATCCACTTGGACCCATGCTCGTCGTGAGGGAAGGTCAGCTTAACGCCACCCACGTGGCCGGGAGCGCCTCTGAATGACGCATGGCCCGGCTCTGTGTGCCCAGGTGGCAGTCCTGGTTGAGGTGAGTGCGGGGAGGGGAGCTGGGATCCCCGCTGCACCTGGGCCGCCTAGTCGGGGCTGGAAGCTTGAGAGCCATGGGCGCGACTCAACCAAACCTGGGAGTCTCGTTTGCATATGCCTCTGTGTCCTCTGTTTTCGAGCATTCCCGACACACAGTCTCCAAAAGCAAACCTTTCTCCCAAAGGGGAGGTTCAGCGAGACCGAGTGGAGAGGACGTGTGAACGGGCGAGTTCTCGGGGCCCTCGGCAGAGGGACACGGCGTGTGACTCGGGGATCGCCCATCATGTTCCCCACATGGCGCCAGGAAGGCTGTGCGTGGCTGTGACATCACATCCTGCTACGTCTGTGTTGGTTGACTGCAGAGGCCGGCTCCTTTTATAGCTGCTTCTTTGTACTCTCTATTTATTTTGAAGATGGGTTTAAGGCAAAGGAAAGATCTGTCCTGTGGTTTTAAATAAACAAAGCATTTTTGAAAGTCGGGAAGACAGGAGTCAGGGGCAGCTCTGAAAGGAACGTCTGTGAGCACTCAGCTCAGATGAAATTCTACTTTATTCCGTTTCTCTGTACACGTACGTCTTGGCGGATTTTTTTTTTTTTTTTGGCTTCTTTTGTCTTTAAAACAACAAAGAAAGCACTCTTGTGTTTCTCTTTCACTTCCTCTCTGATAGAGGCTCACTCTTTCCTAAAGGCTGTGCCATCCTCACTGTCCAGCCCCGAAAAGGCAGAAACAAGGAAATGGCCAAAACCTCAAGGACAGTCCCAGTGTAAGTACCCTGCACCCAGCTCCCGCGTCTCCCGTGGGCCCCCGCCGCCTGGCACAACCCTGGCTTCGCCGACGTCCGCCCAGCACCCAGCTCCCCCCGATGGCCCTCTCCTGTCTCTGAGCAGCCTGAAGGCCTCACCGCAAACAGTGGGTCTGCCCTACTGTGACGGAGACCACACAATTCATCTCTTTCTTGAGCACGATCCATAATATGCACTTAGCTTTAAGTGCACGGCCTAAATGCAGAGTCCTATCCACCCAGAGCTGCACAGGCTTGTGTTTTGTTAACTGATTACACACTAACCTTTCTGAAGTCTGTCAAATATCAGAAGCAAGAAGCCCTGTACATTCTAGAGGCTTACATCCTGAGACACCAGAAATCCTCATGTTTGGAAATATCGACATGTGAATATAATCTTCTCTTCCCTTATGTGTAGAGTGTAGCTTTTAAAATTGGTGATTATTGAGTATGTTAATTCAGGAATGTGCTGGATACTCTGTACATTTTTGTTTGATTATGGGGTATCTGATTGAAAGAAAATTTGAACATATGTATTGTATAATTATAGTTGTTGATCCTAAAAAACTTAGATTCTTTTTTAATTGTGAAGCAATTCAGGGAACAGGTAAACCATATCAGCACTCAAGTAACATAGGTTGTAGGGCGCCTGTGGCTCAGTCACTGAAGCGTCTGACTCTTGGTTTTGGCTCAGGTCATGATCTCACCGTTCCTGGGAGCATCACGTTGGGCTCTGACACTGTGGAGTCTGCTTGGGATTCTCTCCCTCTCTCTCTGCCCCTCCTCTGCTTAATCATGTGCTCTCTCTCTCTCTCTCTCTCTCTCTCTCCCTTTCTCTCCCAAAAATAAATAAAGTTAAGACAAAAGAAAATCTTTTGTCTTAGTCAGGGTTCTCTGGAGAAACAGAATCAATAATAGTTAAGAAATCCCAAGATCTATAGTTGGCAAGCTGGTGACCCATGAGGGCCAGTGACATAGGTTCCATTCTGAGTCCCATTCTGAAGGCAGGAGAAGACTGATGTTCCAGCTCTAAGACAGTTAGGCAGAGAGAAAGAGAGAGAGAGAGAGAGAGAGAGAGAGAGAGAGTGCAAACTTTCCCTTAGTCAGCCTTTTGGTTCTACTCATGCCTTCAACTGATTGAATGAGGCCCACCCACACTGGGAAGGATCATAGGCTTTATTCAGTCTACTAATTTCAATGCTAATCCCATGCAGAAATACCCTCACAGACAAGCCCAAGATGATGCTTGATGAAATGTCTGGCACCCCAAGGCCTGGTCAAATTGATACCTAAGATTAACCATCACAACTATTAAGCCCACAGTTTGAATATATATAACCACAGACTTGGCTTAATCTCTGTCCTCAAGAGAAAAAACACCTAAACCCTCCTGTAGCTTGATGGGGCTGTGCTGGAGAGGCAGTGGTGTACGTGTGGAAGACGAGGACTTTCTGGAGACACAGGGCTTGGTCTGGATCCTCAGGCACAAAGGGGGCAGCAGAAAGAGCAAGGTTGCGTAAGCTGACCCACAAGACTGTTCTGGGTGACTGGAATATGGCCAGCTACCTGCCACAGGAGAGTGAGGACTGACTGGTGTGCCCGGCTTTCCGAGGGCTGGAGGTTTCCAGGAAGAGAGTGATATGGAGCAGTGTGCTGAGGAAAAAGGAACCCATAGAAAACTGTAACGGTCAGACAGTATCTGGACTGGTTCACACTCAGCCACAAAATTCAAAAAGGATAATGGTGAGTGGGAACAGTGGAGAGCAGCTGGCCAGAAGGCCGAACAGCCCTGAAGCCATTTCCCGATAATTGTACTTCCCAAGAGTGCGTCTCCTTTCATACAGTGTTATAGCGGCCCAGACAGTTCTTTATTCAGAAACACTAGAGGACATGATCTCTCTCTTCAAGTGGGCAGAAAACTGAGACACACAAAGGTAAGTGTCTGGTCCAATTCCACAGACCTAATATGTCAGGAATTCATTAACAAAGTCAATGTCTGACGTCTGGCGTGATGGGAAAATATTTTAAGAGAGAGCAGCAGAGTGGACCCAATCTGTATCGTTCCCAAGAGGAAAATCATCACCACTAAGTGAAAGTAACAAGAAAGCAAATGTTAGGTTGACATAAGGAAAGACTTTGAGACCATCAGAATCCTTTAGAACCACACGAACTGTTTTCAGAACGGCTCCTGGAAGGATCCCCAGATGGGCTCGGTGTGGTGGTGTGAGTTTTCATGTCAGGAAGGAAGGAGGATGGCAAGAGGAGAAGGTGCAAGCAAGGGCACCTTTGGACTCCAACAAGCGAGAGTCAGGAGTCCGAGAGTTAACCATGAGCATGAGGACGTCAACGTTCCAGTGGAACTTTGGCTGGAGGAGGAGACATGGTGGGTGAGGGGGGGGTCTCTCCACCCCCACCCACAGACAGTCCTCTTGTCTTCCGGCGCTGAGCCTCGGCTGCGGGCATTCTCTTATCTCATTCCCATCCTTGTCGTCTAACCCTGAGACTCTTGTCTACTGCCAAGCATGCCTTATAGGTGTCTGCAGCGGAATCGCTTTAAGGAAATTGTTTATCAATATTAAAAAGCGAAAACATGATCCTAGGTACCTTCGCTGGCTGTGATCATAAAGCAAAGGAGGTCGAAGAACATCTCACTGAAAATGAGGAGCCAGACTCCATCCACAGTCTCCCCATAATGATAGTTAAGGGACTGTTTTAAAGAGATGCATAGAAGGACAAAGCAGATGGAAATGAGATAAAAATGAAAAACCATGGGGACTAAGAAACAGATGAGCAGACAACATGACACGGTGTGCTAAATTCTAAGTATGTGGTGGGTGAGCTGGGAGGTGCTGGCCGACAGGAGACACAGTCAGGCCCCTAAGAGATACCCAGAGGTGCCATGTTTTTCCGGAAGCGGATGAGGGCAGACTGGAGGCTACAGGAAGGGTGGAGAGAGTGCTCAGAGGACTGCTGGACTCCCAGATGGCCTTCTCCACAAGGCCGTGGAGGCGGGCTCTCCTGACCCTGGTGGAAGCCAGGAGGCGTATTCTCCAGTAGGGTCTCCAAGAGGCCTGTGCTGCAGGAGGCACAGCATGCTGTCACGCTGAACCAGCAGGGTAGAATGGAAGCCTGTGTCATGGTGAGACCCCCAGCCTTTCCCAGATCAGCTACCAGTGGCCAGACTCACGTGGGCCGGGTGAGGAGACTGGCAGATGCTTTTCTGGGCGAGCCGACCAACCCAAGAGGAAAGGAGCCCCCACAGACACAGGCCAGCCAGATGAGCCAGCCCAGCCCACACCCAAAACCTTCCAGAACCACAGAATCGTTCCCATGTCCCTCCTAAACCAGAGTAGAGAGTCACAATCATGGAGCTTCTGCAATGTGAGAAAAAGACACACACACACATGCACATGTTTGTTTCCTGAGACATAACAGTGTGTGTGAGTGTGTGTGTGTGTGTGTGTGTGTGCACGTGTGCATGTGTGAAGTGAAACCACAAAGACAAATTTCAGGAAGATAACATGTCCACAAACAGCTAAGTGATGTCCTCGAAGAGTCAGAGAAGCCCTATGTGCTTGAAATGGTAAAAGGAAACTATGAAAAAGGAATGCATTTGGAATAGAGAAAAAATGGCTCCTGTAAATTAAATATATGAAAGTAGTGATTGAAAATTAAATAGGTCTGAAGGATAAAGTTGAGTGAAATGTACAGCAAAAAACAAAAACAAAAAAGGAGACGATGATGATGATGGCAGTACCATTCTGAAAGCCTGACATCTCAAGACTAGGAAGAACAGGAAAAGAGGGAAGTGGAAAGAATAAAATCGTCACCAAGATAATTCCAGAAGATCCCCTAAACGAAGGCCAGGAAGTCCATGTGTGACAGGAGCATCCTGGATAGGTCTTACCACGCCTAGCATTGTGGAATTCAGAACACTGTGGTTACAGACCAGCTCCAAGAGCACTTTCCAGAGGGGAGTATACAGAAACAGGTCACATGAGAATACACAAGAAGAAAAACGGCTCTGGGCTTCGCAAGGGCAGTGATGGAAACAAGTCACCACATTGTAAGGGAATGTGATTTTCAATCTAGAATCATGTTGCTCACATTCGCTTTCTCTCTCTCTCACAAAATAAATAAGTACACATCTTTAAAATATATAATTATATTTATATTTAAATTTATTAAATTAAATTTATTTAAATTATATTTAAATTAAGTTAAATTTATTTAATCATATATTTATAATTATATTCAAGAAAAACTATCCAGAAATAAAGAGGGGAGCCAAAAGACACTTGGAAGCATTCTAGATCCCGAATATCATTCCCTCCCAATCAGCAAGAAGCCGGAAAATTTGGGCACCTGGAGGGCTCAGTCAGTGAAGCATCCGACTTTTGGTTTGGGCTCAGGTCATGAGCTCACAATTCGTGAGTTCGAGCCCCACATCGGGCTCCGTGCTGACGGTGCGGAACCTGCTTGGGATTCTCTCTCTCTCTCTTTCTCTCTGCCCCTCCCCTGCTCACTCTTTCTATCTCTTTCAAAATACAGAAATAAACTTTAAAAATTAAAGAAAAAGAAAAAAGAAAGATGCTGGAAAATTCACACCAAGAAAATGAAGAAGTAAACCAAGAAAGAGGTCCACACAGAAGCAAGGGAAACGGGGTCCAATACAAGAGAAGGGCAGAGGAGGATCCCTCCAGGGTGGGAGCGGGAGACCCTGCGGAGAAGCCCTGGGGCCCCTGCGGTCCCAAGGAGCAGGTGGGAAGTCTCCCGAGGGGGCTCTTCAGGTGGTGAGGATCGCGAGGATCACCCAGACGCCCAGGTGTTCCGATACATGGAGAGAAGGTCTGATGGCCAGCGCAGTTTGGAGATGGATTAGTGATCACTACACAGCCAAATAAACCAACTAAAAAACAAGAGGCTTTTAGCTGAATCAACAGTTGTCTAGGAAAGAAAAAACAACCATATACGACATGACTCAGCTTTAAATACTATTATGTCATTTTAATAATGATTCAGCCGTAAGTATGATTCACGTGTACTGGCTGGATGGCGAAGGAGGAAGAAAGTGTGGGGTTACGTGAGGTAGGGAGGGGGGCTCAGAGAGAGAAAAAGAGTCTCAATCCTAATTTTCCAGAAGGGAGGTCACACGCAATATCCCAAACTGAAAGTACAGGAAAATAACAACACGGAGGAAACTGATATTTATGCAGTACAAGACACAGACACAATATTATACATTATATCTCAAAAAGCTATAGTCAAACATCAAGTTTTCATATATTTGTGGGGCTGATACCAGGCTTTCTACTGTGCTGTGTTGGTGGATTTATCTACCTCTGTAGCAACACCACACGTGTAATTGTTAGCACTTCACAATAAGCTGTGACGTCAAGACGGCAAGTATCCACCATATCCTTCTTGTTGAGGAATTTATCCTTCCTTTTGGGTGTTTGCTCTTTCCTGAAAATTTTAAAATGTTAAAAAAAATGAAAATCTTGTCCAATATTGTTTTATTAGAATATTGAACAGAGGACAGAGAGATTAGATACTCTCTTTTCAATGTTTATTTATTTTTGAGAGACAGAGAGAGACAGAACAGGAGCGCGGGAGGGGCAGAGAGAGAGGGAGACACAGAATCCACAGTAGGCTCCAGGCTCTGAGCTGTCAGTACAGAGCCTGATGTGGGGCTCGAACCCACAAATGGTGAGATCATGACCTGAGCCGAACTCATACACTTAACCCACTGAGCCACCCGGGTGCCTCAGGACATTAAATACTCTTGAACATGGGGCGCCAGAGTGGTTCAGTCTGTCCAACTTCCAACTTCAGCTCAGGTCATGATCTCTCGAGCTCTGCAACGGGTTCTGTGCTGACAGCTCGGAGCCTGCTTCGGATTCTGTGTCTCCTTCTGTCTCTCTGTCCCCCTCCCCGACTCATGCTCTGTCTCACTCTGTCTCTCAAAAATAAATAAATGTTTAAAAAAATTTAAAAAATCCTCTTGAACATAGGTCATCTTTTTTTTTTTTTTTAATTTTCATCTTCTCTGGGGTCTTGACATAATTTCTTCTCTTCTCCAACCTCCTTGATGATTTCTTCCCATCTCCTGACTTTAAATGTTGCCTCTACTCTGGCAGATACCTCTGTACATCCCTGCCTGAACCGTCTTCAACTCTTCATCCATCCATCCACCCCCCATCCCCCCTCGGCCTCTTCATCTCAACTCAGACGTCCAAGGAGCATGTTTTGAATTGAATTCTGAAAGTCACACCCAAACCCACTAGACCCACCATCTTTCTGACTCATAGACATAACCAGTAGCTCGGGCCAAAACATTTGGAATCGATCTTGACTCTGCTCTTTCTCTCACACCTCATGGCTCATTGATTGGGAAACCTCCCTGGCTCAACTGTCCAGGTCCGGCCTACAGTCACTTCTAGGCACTCCCCCTTCAGCCCCGCGGCCACCAGTGGCCACCATTCCCATCTGACCCCTCAGCAGCCACCCTGGGGTCTCTGCTTTTATCCCAGGCTCTGCAGTCTACACCCAGCCCAGCAGCCAGCCCAATCCATTTCAGAACCTGAGTCAGGTCTGTCTGTCTCCACTCCAACCCCAGCCAGGGCCCTTCCCACTCAGTGCTGTCCAGTCTTCACAGTGGCCCCAAGCCCCAGGTGCTCTGAGATGTCCTCTCTAGCCTATGCCTCTGTGCCAGCCACAGGGTCACCTGCTGTCCCGGGCACACCAGGGGCCCTCCTTCCTCGGCCTTTGCTTGGCTCTTCCCTTGACCTACATGCACTGACTTCAGACTCTCCCCTGCAGATGTCCCCGGAGTCTGTTTCCCCATTTTTCTCATTTTCGTGCATATTTCCCTTCTCAGTGACGCTGGACCCATCAACTCCTTGTAGGCAGGTCCTCTCGCCATCATACTCTGCATCCTTGCCCTCCATCTTCCACAGCACCTTCAAACAGACTGCACAATTTACTACTCATCACATTTACTGGGCAAGGATCTCTATCTTTACTGGCATATTTCCAGTGTCCAGAACATTCCCGGCCACACACCGAGCACTCAAAATACTTGCTGAATGAACTACAACTTATTTCAGTAGTTTAATGTCTACAAGTATCTTAAAATCCAGCATGTAGCTTCTTGAATACATCCATGGGTCATAATGCTTAAATACACAAATATTCTAAAATTTAAACTGAACTCAAACGCTCGTTTGCTCTGCCTCTTACAATCTTACATGGTCTGAAAAAGACTTCAGATTCACATGTCCCTCGACCTCCACGTTGGCCTCCAGCCTCAGTTTGTCAGTATTATAGGCGATTCTACGGCCAAGAACATCTGCTGTCCATTTTTTTCTTCTAACATATCGTTAACTTGCCCTTTTAAAATGATCTTCTACCAAAAGAATTACTACTAGCCATGTTGAGAGTGAAAAAAATAATAACAAATAACATCTTCTTTTTAATGCTCCGAAAGGCAGTAAGAAATGAAGATACAGACCTTAAAGTTCTCTTAATTAATCCTAAATTAATGAGTTCCAGCTCGGTACCTGCTTGGTGCCACCACTCCCCACAGGGACCACAAACCACTGAGACATCTGGAACGCAGGCAATAGGGTCACACACATCATGCTAACAGACATGGCCTTGGGCATGGCTCACATTCTGTAAATTACCTATTGTCACCAACAGAAGCTGGGGGGAGTCACCCAGTGCCAGAGACGCTGGGAAGTCAGCCCATCAAGGGAGATGTAAGATGTATATCTCCTCCCTAGGGTTCAGCAGACAAGATAGGTTTTTTTTTTCCATTTGGGGTATGAAGATTAATTGATTAGGGAGACAAAATGGCGGCCTTAAGGACGGATTGTTTTCCAATAACCTTTGGCTTGAAGATGTAGGAAAAATCTTATTTAGGGATTTAGTGCTAGCAGAAACAAGAAAGAGACTGATAGAGAGCAGAGGCATCAAAGATTGGCTGAGACATTTTTCTGCCAAATATTCCTCCACGTCACTCTAGGGACCCCTTTTTCTAGGGGGAAACGAGATTTTGCTTTCTACAGCTGCCAGTAGTTCTGCTGCTTTATGAAGAAAAAAGGGATTTCAATATCCACTGCTGCTCTTGTGGATTTCTTACAACACCCCCAAAAAATCACCTCCGAAGGAGAGAAAAAGAAAGGAACGGATACAGCCTGTATTTCAGGCAAAGAAAAATTAAGAATTAGCAGCTTTCACGACTTTCTGCAGGTTTTCATTTGCTCTGGGAGTTTCCTTCCGACCAGCTGACAGTCCGGTGGTTTGCATTCACTCCGGACCGGTCTCCAGCAGACTGTGCACAGCGCAATTCTGATCAGAAGTATCTCAGAACTACAACTGTCAGCGGTCACAGCGCATTTCATTCCGCACACGCACACACACACGCACACACACACAGCCCATAAGGGTCTTTCTACCCTTGAATGTGGTGGCTCAAACCCACCACTCCGCATATGTGGAATCTGAATCCCAGGGACCCAGGGATGGGTCAACAGCCTCGTTGCTGTGTAAGGGCAGAACAAGCATCAGATCCCACGTCTTACCAGTCGTCGTCACATTCTCCGTGTGTTTCCAGGAGCGTTTTGATTCCTTTCAGTGCTTCTGTGTGTCAAACAGGAACACGGTCCCATCAGTCCTGCGGCCATCTCTCAAGGGGATGGTGCCATGGCTGATTTCAGATGACGCTCAGAAAAGGAAGCCACCTGTCCCAGAGCCCTCAGCTTCTGACCGCTTGCTGCCGAACAGGGACTCAGCCTGGCCACACTGCACGGCATCCCAGATCCTCATCTGTAGGCCGGCCTGCTGATGGCTTTGCTAGAATGCACACATTTGCCTGGGGAATAGCGTGTGGCTCTTCCTGATTTAAGTGGAAAGTAATTAACTTCCTAAATGCTTATTTAACTTTAAGCGTTATTAGTTGGAGCTAATTAAAATATTTAGGATAAACTGACAAGCTGAAGCCTCGGGAAGGACTGACTTTGGTCAAATGCAGTCACCGTTAAATGCAGAGGTGACCCGCTCCAAGGTAGCACTACGTTTTCTACCCAAACATTCAATCGCCTTTTACTGAACTCCTGTGTTTTCAATTACGGGAAGACGTATGTTCACACTCGAAATGGAAGAGCGTGTAACTCTGACGGTCGCATCTCCACATTCTGCAGAATTCAAACAATGGAGCTGTGCTTGCTGGAGAAACGGCTGACCTCAGATCTGGGCTAAGACGGGACGGAAGGAGCGTGTGACGTCTCGTCCCGCAAGAAAGGAGGCCGTGTCCCAAGGACATCAGAGCCAGCTTGCAGAGGCTCCCGCTGGCCAAAAACGGCAGTCTTGGCATCCAGCAACACCAGCGCTCGGCCATGCTGGCCCTGGTTAGCACTACCTCAGCTCCCTCTCCGAGGAACCACACCTGTACGGGTGTATCTCGCCACGTGGCCCGAGGCATGACTCCCCAGACTGCGACAACTGCCCGTGGCCTTTCTCTCCATGGAAGTCCGGCTGGTTGAGGATAGGAACTGTTGCTCCTTTGTCACTGATCCCTCCGTTCCTGGGAGAGCATGTCCCATTCGTTATATGCCGGACGAATATTTAAGAATCAATCTGCTCATTGAGCGTGTGTTTCCACGACCCGGAAGCAGAACATTCAGGGCATCGTAACTGCAAAGCACATGGAGACCAGCAGCCTCTCTTAGGAAGGATTGTTTTTCATGCATTCGATGATTGCATCAGCTCGCCTAGCAGTAACCGATTGCAAACACACGGTTAACTTTTATGTGTCACTTACTGTCAAATACAACAGAAAAAAAATGTCCTAGTTAACATGCAGAAGAACCACATTTGTGGGGTCCTCCGCGGGCCTTGGGGAAGGCTGGAGGGGGTTTCTGGGTGGCGGACGCGGGTCCCCCGGCACATGGCCACATCAGCAACACAGGCGTGCTATAGCCACAGTCCTATTTCTGGCCATAACTTTACTGTTTGTAAATGTTTGTCATGATAAAGGGGTCTATGCACTGTTTGCCCAACACAGTTGTCTATGAGCCCGAGGCAAGAGTTAAAAATACAAAGCAGTGGACGTGGGTGTCTTAGCTGGAAGGAGGAAAGTTATAGAGAAACAAGTTTGAGTCGCCTTTCTAGCGCAAGACGCTCTTCCTGGCAAGGACGTGGACTTGAGCGAGTGGCCGGGAAGGGGCCGAGCTGGGAGAGGTGGAGACTGTGGTCTGGTTTAAGCCTGGACCAAACATTTAGTGGTTTAAAACATCACTAAACAGGCAATTTCATTTTTGTTTCCCCTCAAACCTCGACCATCTGAAGCCTGTGGCGCAGACCCGGCCACAATTATTAGGTCCGTCCTCAAATGTGTGTGTGTGTGTGTGTGTGTGTGTGTGTGTGTGTGTGTGTTCAAGGCAAAATGCATTTAAGCTTCTCTCAAGGGGATTTATGTTCAAACCTTGTATCACTTTGGGTTCTCTCCTGGAACTTCCCTAAGCTCTCCACGATGTGCTCATTTTTTCCTCATTCTATTATATCTGTCAGACTCCGCTCCTCTGTGAGTAGTTGTGACAGTCAAAAAAGGAAAGAAAAAACCCTTTAGGATTCAGAGCATCAAAGCCCATGCCTCTCCAGTTATATCTTCAAGAGCCCGGCAGCGGGGCAATCTTTGTGTTAAACAACCGAAAATGTGACATTTCAGTAGGGACAGATGCCTAAGTCTGATATAATAAATGCCTGGCAACGCTGTTCTAAATTTGCAGGGCACACAAGTAGCCTTAGAGGTCAATTTTCCAAACGATCCCTAATTCTTTCCTGACAATATATCACTTTACCGATGACCCCGACAGAAGCAGTTAGCTGCCCTCAAATCACACAAACCCCAGAGGCGAACGGAATGATTTCATGCATAATATAAACAGCCATTTAGAAAATAAAATCAAATCACGTAACATCAAGGTGGAGAAGCAGCCGCAGTTGGAGCTAACAACTTCCATCCGTGGAAATGTTTGCGGAGTCAGGGGTAACGGACGAGCGGCAGGGCCGCGAGCTGATGATGTGGGAGCCGGCACAACCCGCAAAGATGACAGCTCACGTCCAGACGAGCCGGGTGCGGTGCTCCAGACCCCTGTGTCTATAAAGAGATGTTTGTGTGAGAAAACAACGGGGGGCACGACCAAACTTACGAGGCGGAAGTCACCCCCGAAGGTACAAATTGCCTCGTGCCCATTGTCACAGGGATGCCCGCCCCCACCCTGTCGCCGCGGCCAACAAGGGCAAACGAAAGAGGTGTCCCTGCCTTTGCCCCTTGAACCGTTTGAGGAGCCAATGACTAACTGATGAAGGTCCGTGCCAGAGAAGTCAATGTAAGGAAACAAACCAACAGTAAGAGTACAAGATGGTCTGCACCGAAAAGCAAAACTTGGGGGGAGGCCTGGGGGGCTCACTCGGTGGAGCGACCGACCTCGGCTCAGGTCGTGATCTCGCGGTCCGTGGGTTTGAGCCCCGCGTCGGGCTCTGTGCTGAGAGCTTGGAGACTGGAGCCTGCTCTGGATTCTGTGTCTCCCTCTCTCTCGGCCCCTCCCCCACTCGCACTCTGTGTCTCTCTCTCACAATAAAAGGATAAACATGAAAAGAAAAGAAAAGAAAAGAAAAGAAAAGAAAAGAAAAGAAAAGAAAAGAAAAGAAAAGAAAAGAAAAGCAGAAGTTGGGGCCACACAGCAGACACAGGGCAGTGCTCACTGACACCCTGCTTGGGTTTCTGGGGTGCAGATTCTGATTATCCTGGGGAGATATTTCTTCAGAATGATGAGCTCGGGAGAAATGCGGACGCGATGCCCAGTAACTCTGCTGTTAGAAACTATTCTAGGGAAACACTTCTTTTAAAAGCCAGATGGCTTCGTGTCATTTGACTCACTGAGCCTTTGCTACCTGAGAGGTTTACGCCAGGTGCGTAATATCTGTCTCGCCCTCTGTCTCACGGAGGTAAAACCTTCCATCCTTTACAGTGCCATCAAAGTAAAACTGAGCATTCTTTTTAGCATCCAGCAAGGAAATCGTCACCATTTCTAGAACGAAACGCTAGCCGGGGATGGGAGGGGCGGGAGAAGAATGGGCCAGGGGACATTTTGTAGGATGACTGCGCGTCTCGTCTCTCTCCTGGGGCGTCCGCCCCTCTCAGGGGCTCATCCCTCATCGCCCCCCTTCTCCAGGACAAAGAAACCCTTGCTGATCGCTTTTAGCCATGATGCCTCTGATAACAAGATGCTTTTGTCAGATAATTTCTAGAACACCTTCATGTTATTCCTTAGAAGGAACGTGTGATACAGCTGATATAGCCTCAAATAGGATCATAGTAAAGGCAGCCGCTTGCTCTCCACAAAAAAGTTTTAAAAAAAATGAAAATGTAGGTTTCTGCCACATTTCCCGCATACAAGATTGTTAGCTGTTTGGAAAGTGACCTCCCTTCGAACAAGCTAATGCAAGAGACCCGAGGATGACGATTACAAGGAGGCTCTCTGAGGCTTATGCGGCTTCAGAAATCCACGCTAAACTGTTAGATAAAAGGATTTGCTTCGCTTTGTTTTGACACTGCTATTTCCCGGTAGCAGGTGTATAAACCTTGGGGTTTTTACTGGTTCCTGCCAATCCAAAATGATGGCAAGAAAGAAACATGAGGTCTAGACGTTCTTGGAGAAATTCTCCTTTTGTGGCAAGCATTTATGTGCAGCAGGAAGGCAGCGGGCGCTCCCGCCGAGAGAAGTTCGGGAAGCGACACAGGCACATTTGGGGAGCAAGCAGCGGGGTTCTGGGCGACGGTGAGGATGCGGGAAGTCAGCTCAGGTGTGCCCCAAGGTCTTGTACGGTGGTCTGTGTCCTTGTCAGAGAATTTTGTGTTGCCTGTGCCCTGCTGACGACAGCTTCCGTCACTCTGCAAGGCCATGAGCGCTCAGGCGTCCATGCAGCCCAGAGGACCACAGACCAAAGGGACGGTGTGACCCGACAGTGTCCCCACCTCTAGCACCCACCCGCCTGGCACCAACGAGGGACTGCATGGACGGGTGAGTAGATGAATGAATAAGCGAATGAAGAGAAGCACTGTGTAGAGAGGTGAGTATTGTGCAATCTATGCAGTGAATCTCCATTGATTATGGCCAAGGGGTGAGTGGGAGGAGTTATTTAAATAGCAAAGGACTTGTGGGCACGTGTTTCTTGCTGGACCAGCCACGACCCGAGGAGGAAGGAGGAGCGCCCTCTCATGATGGGGCTGTCTCTGTAACCCCCTCAACAGCCTGACAACACGCACGGCCTGCCCTCTCCCAGCCCGCACCTGCCGCTCCGGCCCCGCAGCCTGGCAACAAGGAGACCATCTCGCTTTGCAGCTCCCGGCCGCTCCTGGCAGAGCCGGTTCTGACACAGGGACTATGGTCTTTGCGTGGCCAGACGTGCGTAGCCCCCAACTGGGTCACAGGATCCCATGAGAGACCAGGAGACTCCGCCCCGGTGCCATCCCTTCGGACTTGTGCCCACCGGGGTAAGGATGCTGACTGTCTTGACTTGGGGGCTGATTCTGCAAGAGTTTCCAGCAATTTCACCAACTCCTCGCTCTGAAGACACCTCGCTGCGTAGAGTTTGCGGCTCCGGCCAGAGAGCGCTCCTTGTGTGCCGCGCAAGCTCGTGTGTTGCCACCGTGGGCGAGGTCTCTGTCCTCCCGGGCCGGGTGTTTTGCCTGCCCAGTGTTGGAGGAGCTCCCTGAGCAGAAGCTGGGAGTACGCAGCCCCGGCCCCCGTGTGATGCTGCGGGATGAGTGGAGGAACAACCAGGGACCGAGGATCTCAGCCCCACATCCTGGGAGTGTGGTCGTGCAGGGACATGGCCTGGGGCTGGCACCTCCCGCCAGGTGGGACTGAGGCCAGGCTCCTGCATGCCCCTGGCCTACGTGCGGAGCTGATACAGGAGTGCCTCCGGCGAATGCACAGCAGGGCTGAGAGCACGGGCGGGATGCTTGTGGGGAGCACTGTGGCCTGCGATAGAGCCGAGACCTGGGGGCATCACACTGCGCCCAGCACATGCCACAGCTCTGAGGCGGGATGGATGATCGCCAGACCCGGCTAAGCCGGGAGATGGCACCGGGAGCCTCCTCATCCCTGAGGGCCCTGCTGGGCCTGAGGTACCAAACCCTCCTCATCCCAGTGGAGACGAGGCAGGGCGCTCCCAAGGATGACATCCGCCATCTCGGCCACCTGCATGCCCCACAAACTGATCATGCCCCAGGGTGCCCGGCCACGGGGCGAGGGTGTGGTGGCCTCCAGCCGAGCCCCTCTGGCTGAGCAGGGCCCTTCCTCCTGATTCCCAGAGAGGTGCTGGAACTCCTCATGTCAGGGCCAGCCCCTCCCCCACCACGAGATTAGGGCAGCAAGCTTCCTGCTGCACCCTGGGCCCAGGAAGGCAGGGGGAGCCCCAGGAAGTGAGGGGACAGACACGTTGAGGGTTAATAAGCACGTACCTGAGGGGAGGCAGTCGAGAGTGGAACCGTCAGGGACGGTACCCCAGACGGCCTGGGCTCTGTCCCCGCTCACCTCCCCACCGTGAGGGATGGAACCCATCGCCTTCTGCCCCGTGGGGTCCTTAGTTATAAAATGGGATGAGCTCAACACCTGCCTCACAGGGTCACTAAGAGTCTCCGTGAGCTCACAGATACGAAAAGCGCTAGACGTGAGCCGATGCACGGTAAATGTTATCGCACGAGTTACAACAGTTGGAGATGGGAGCGGCGGGAAACTGAAAGGGGTACATGTCAGCCTTGGTGACTTCCTCCACCCCGGCCCGTTGACTCAGTGCCGTGGAGGCGCCTAAAACAGGCACCGTCCGTTTGGAAAGCAATGGGGGTGCTGTGTTCTGTGCCGTCCCTTCAGACAGGGTCATGACCGCACAGGGGAACATCCCTTAGCGTCCTCCAGAATCAAGAATGGGGTGTTGGGAGCACATGCTCGTAATGAAGTTGCCAATAAGGGAAGGAAATGGAAAACAAGACCTCGATCAGATAAGAAAATGCAGTAAGACAGGATTTACTGTGGCAAGGGGTCCCTTGCAAGCCTCTCTGAGACTACGGTAGGGCTGTGGCAGGCGAGGCAGAAGATGCAGGGGTAGATGCCTATGCAGGTGACGGCTGGAGGGGGGAGGTCAGTCCCAGGAGGTCACCCTGAATGACACGGAAAGGAGGGAAGGTGACCCAGTGACCAGCTCGAGCACTGGTCACACCCTGCGCCCGGGGAAGATGTATGCGAGCTAAGGACAACCCCCCACAACACAGCCCCTTCCAAGAACCTGACACGGAACTCCGGGGCTGTCTTTTTTCCTTAACGAGGCTCCGGTTTGCATCAGTCCTGACCCCACAAAGCCTGGACCCGCCCCTGTAGGCCCTGGTCCTTCACATCTGTCTGCAGACCCTCTAGTGCTCAGATTACTGAGATGCGGTCCAGGACCTTCCTCAGTAGACCCCACCTCTCCTGTTTTTTCTGACTTTGAATGTTTTCACCAGCACCTTGATTTCCATGTTATTGTGTAATATGCCATGCTTGAATAAACATCATGTCCAATTAACAAAGTACCACAGCCTGGGTGTCTGACACTACAGACGTCTATTTTCTCACAGTTCTGGAGGCTGGAAGTTCAAGATGGCAGCATCAGTAGGGTGGTTTCTCCTGAGCCCTCCCTCCTTGGGTGTAGATGGCCTCCTTCCCCCTGTGTCCTCACACTTCCATTCCTCAGTATATGTCTCTGTCTTCACCCCCGCCTCTTCTAAGGACACCTGTCATATTGCATTAGGGCCCATCTACATGACCTCATTTTACCGTAATTACCTCCTCAAAGATCCTGACTCCAAGCACAGTGACACAGGGAGGTAGGGTTAGGACTCCAGTGTTTGGGTAGAAACAGCTCGGCCCCAGAACCCCAGGTTTCTGAGCTCTCAGTACTCTTTCTCCCTCAGCAATAAATTATCCTCAGTCAGAAGCTTTAGCAGGAGTGGGGAGGCGGGCGGTGAGGACCAGAAATTCCCCTGCGCCGCCTTCAACAGAGCTGCGAACGATGATCTACGCAGAAAAATAAAGTCTTTCCTCTGAGTAATTGTTCACTGGTTCCTTTAGAAACTGCTCTAACTCAGGGACAAATTTATTTCTTTTACAGTACTTCTAGTTACAAATATATGGTTATTCTGAAACAGAACTTTAAAAATTAATAACATATTTAAGTAGAAGACTTTACAGGTTTTAAAACATAAATCTAAAGTGTTTCCATGACACACGGTAATAACTCTGCGAAGTGATCATAGAACCACTAAGTATAAACTCTCCTTAATGTCATTCGCCGAGACGTGTTAGTGCAACATTTATAACATATTTCAGAAGCAATGTTAATATTTCATCAAATCTGAAGCAAATAGCCTTTCAATCCATATATTAAAATCCTAATAGTTGCTATTACACCAGAGGCTAAAGGCAACAATAAACCATATGGAAATAAGACCATTCATCTCCATCCAGAACGTTCATACTCTCAGAAATTGCGTTGAGCTCTTGGCTCCCTGACAGTTCTTGTTTCCATTACTACTTATGTTTATTGCACATCTTTATGGAAAAGTTAAAAATATTAGAAAAGTAAAACCTTAATAGAATATAACCCAGAAAGTCTCTAAGAAGGCGGCACGGACCGCTAGAAGCACATTGTTCCGGGGGCAGACGTGCAAGCGAGTGGCTAGATGGGGTCCGTGTGGCTTCCGTGGGAAAGCAACCATGTAAAGACAGTAACTTACAGACCGGCGGGCACGAGGGGCTTTCGTGTCAAGTTAAACTCCTCAATATTAGAACCTTATGGTAATGTGTGATCAATAAAGCTTACCCAGGGGTGAACAGAGAGAGGCGTTAAGTACTTATAAAAACAATTCCTAAATTGCCTTTTTACATTTGAAAAATAAAAGTTACATATGGTATGTTTTGCATTTATTGAAATGCCATCATACCATGCACTGAGTTTTTTAATCTCCTAAGGCATTACAGGGAAACGTCTTATTTTTTTCTTTTTAAAGAAATTTTAGGGGCGCCTGGGTGGCGCAGTCGGTTAAGCGTCCGACTTCAGCCAGGTCACAATCTCGCGGTCCGTGAGTTCGAGCCCCGCGTCGGGCTCTGGGCTCATGGCTCAGAGCCTGGAGCCTGTTTCCGATTCTGTGTCTCCCTCTCTCTCTGCCCCTCGCCCGTTCATGCTCTGTCTCTCTCTGTCCCAAAAATAAATAAACGTTGAAAAAAAAATTAAAAAAAAAAGAAAGAAAGAAATTTTAGCTTTTTGTAAAGTAGGTCTCAATCCAATCTTAAAAATGTAGTAGATTTGATTCTCACACTCATACAGGTTTATAGATACGTATGTAAGTGGTTTTCTGTGCCCGTTTATCAATTATTCTATCTATCAACAGAAAAGATGAGCTAATATTCACTTCTACGGAACGGAGATGAAAAATGTGTAAAGCAAGTTAAAGCAAAAGCCGATACGATTCTTACAAGTTTTTTTGAATTTTGAGCGTTTGTGTCCAGGATGCATATTTATGATCGCATCTTTTTATTTCTTAATGTAGTTCCTTTAATTATTTTAACTCATGTAACGCAACCGTTACTGCGCTTTGGTACATATGCGTGTTTCATGGAAACGAGCTACGAAGGCTAGGTCTGTAGAGACGCCCAGGGCCTGCGGAAATGATTTACCCAAGGATCACAGGTGGCAACTGCTTTCCACGAACGCTGATGTCGTTCAAAACATGTTTAGAATTTGTAATTCAGAATCATCTCCAGAGTCTGCCGCATATGTCAAAAGAAACTAAATATTTACGATGCGCCTACCCCAAGCCAGATAGCGTAAAAAGCACAATGTGATCTCAGCTTATTTACCCCATGCTGCAGAATGGTCACTGCTTTTCCGCTTGTTTGTTTGTTTCAATTGGGAGGTTAAGTTCTTGTTGTTGGTCGATTTTCACAGATGAAAAGGCCGGGGTTCAGTGAGATTAAGTGCAGGAAGTAAGCTCAGGGGTTTGCCGAGTCCATTGCAGGAAGATCACATTTCGATTTGGGGAAACGGCAGGAGCCATGTAGAGCCAAGTGTGTGGACCGATGTGGCGACCGACCTGGAGAATTTTGTAAACTCGATTTTTCACAAAGTCTCTCCTAAATAAAATGATGTGTGTTCACAGGACGGTTTTGACGCCATTTCTACAGGCAGCTCCCACACCTCGGAGACGCGGTCTCCCGTGGCAATGGCGCCTGGCTCTGTGCCTCCCAGCGCTCAGGTCACCTCTCGCCGGGACCTGGGCCAGGGCAGATTCTGTGTGGTCCCAGCCCCCCAGGCCCCGCCTATCTCCTGTCGCCCGCCCTGGACTGGACTGTTAGTTTTCCATTTTCTCTCTCTTGTCCATTCTAAGTGACACCACCTTGGTTTCCCCTGGCGTTTAGGGGGTCCCTTGGGACCTGTACCTTGTGCTACTTTTTGGGGAAAGACAAGTTACACCCTCAAAATTCACCCCAAGTACAGACTTCCAGTTGTAAGATAAATCAACACTAGGTAATGCATGGACAACATGATGACCGCCGGATGGAGCGAAGGAAGAGCGGGAAGAGAGGAGATCCGAAGCATTCTCCTCAGGGGGGGAAATTAGCTTTTTCTTTGCCTTGCATTGTATCTATAGCAGATGATAGATATTAACGAAGCCTGTTGTGATAACCATTTCACGAGATGTAAAGCAAGCCATCCTGCTGGACCCCTTAAATGTATCCAGTAAGGCATGTCAATTTCTCAATAAAACTGGAGGGAACATTCTCCCCAAAGTGTTACATTGGAAGGCGGTACTACTTTGAATGTACAAGTTCTGATATTTATAAAAATGACTCAAAAGTTTGTATGAACAGTAAGCATCACATGAACACACATTCTATTGTGCTGTTTTTGAATTTCAAAAACTCAAATTCAGGTTCTGACACGGGCAAGCACTTAAGGGAGAGTTTATGTGGAACTGAGGACAATAGGATAGTGCGGAGATCTCTTTGGAAATCTATTCCCCTCTCCTATTCCTAATGACCCAAGAACAATAGTCTTAAGGTGGGAGAGCAGAGCGAGGATCTGTGTTCTCTCCCTCTGGTCCTCACTGGGAGGGGCAGGGACCCCCCCAGGTGGTCTGGCACCCATCTGAGCGGCTGGTCCACGGTGGAGTCCAGGCAGAAACCCGGGCTCACACTCCGGTCCCGGCTCCTCTGCCAATTCTGGTGGAAGACGCCCCATTTTGGAACGGATTGGGAAAGCTTTGAATCAACTCCATCGGATCTCTGTCTTTCATCCCACACTTTGGTTGGGGAAACCCTGCCCCTCTCCACCTTCATGTGAGAGACCCTTTTGCAATTTATTTTGCCCTGACTCCCTTTTCATGAAAGATGGTTTCAATTAGTTCCCTGAGGAGAAAAATATTACTTGTAATTCTGTCTCACCCCCCCCACCCCTCCCTGTGCACATCTCTTGAAAGGCTGGCGCACTTCAAGAGTTGAATTTGTTCTCTGGAATATTCTAAGATGCAATGAAACCTTCCCACTTTACATTGTTTACGAATGTGATCTTCCTTTGTAAGCAGTATTTCCACCGTGATCCTAAACCCTCAAAACATTGTGGATTGGTCCTCTGCAACACGAAGGCTCCCAACAACATTTCTTGACCGTAAACACACAGCCAGTGTGTGATGTTCTAAACAGACGGTAGGATATTCCATAGTAAAATAGTCAATCTGCAATCCCCAAGCGGAATTACTGCCCTTATGCTCAAGCATGTTGGGGGCGGGGGGGAGTCATCACCAGGTAATTCAGTATCACCTCAAGACGCCCCAAGAAGGAAGCTTGCAGCTGCCTCCCCTCCCCACTCCACCCACTAGAGACCCATAGACTAAGAAGACTCAATCTCTGAGGAAAACTCCTTCAAGTACAAACCTACGGATGAGTCTCTTAACCACCTTTGTTTTCTTTTCTATTTTGCGTTATTCTCATCCACAAAGCGGATGGCCTCGTCAATGTTCTAGATTCTTTTAATTCTTTAGATAAGAACCAAGTTCAGCCTGACAGGCCCACACCTGGCTGCAACATGCTGGACTCAAAGGGAAATCATTATATTCCAACCGCTCGGCCCTGGTCCGCTTCACACACTGTTCCAGGGAGTTCAGAAGGAAGCCCGGTTCATCCTAAAACACACACAGAAATGATTGACTTGGCAACTCTAAAACCCACCCCACTCTTCAGAATCCCCGGATTCTACTCCCTGTGTCTCGACAGGTGACAGGGCCCAAGATGGGTGGTCACAACCCATGCGACACACTCCTGCTCTCCAGAAGGACGCTTCCGCTATTCTGTGAAAAGCATCCTTAAGGCCACACATCAGTTTTCAGAACTTAGTGTCTGACCTTACGGTATGTGGAGAAGGAAGAGAAAACGTGAGGCTCAAGTACAGGAAGATGGAGGGCTTCATTCCTCACTCCTGGAAGGGCTGTGAGGGCAGAGGAGGAGACGCTTCCATGTGGAAGGTTTGCCAGGAGACACTGTTTGGAAAGTCCTGGAACTCACGTCCTCGCATCACTGCTGCCCAGACATCCTACGGTTACTCCAAAGCCCAAATGGCTACCTGTTACCATCTGTCCACTATTGCTCTGAAATGAGCTGAAACATCTCGATGAAGGAAAGATCTATTCTTGTTTGTGTTTTGTTTATTTTATCAAATACGTACGTAACACCCCGAAAGTGCCTTCCGAGTGCTGAGGCCCTGAATCCTCATGATGAGCCCGTGGGGTAGATATCGCCATTTCACAGGGGAAACTGAGGCACAAGGAGGTCACACAGCTGGTGAGTGAAGGGGCAGGGATTCAAATCCAGAAAATCCTAGTCTGTTTCCAGTGTCTGTGCTCTTTAAACCCATGGAGCCCTCAACCAAACACCCGCAGGACTAGGAACAGATCCTCAAGGGGAGAGTGGATTGAGAGCCATCAGAACCTCACACCTGCTGATTAGGGCAATTCCAGGCACGGGGCCCATGTGTCTACTCTATAAATGTCTACCTGTGAAGGACGACCAGGGCAGCTGAAGCTGGCAGGTCACCTGGCCACACTGCAGGGCGTAATCTCTGGGAGTCCGGGTTACAACACATGGTCGTCTCTACTGAGCACGCTTTATTTTTAGCATTCTTTTACGTGAACGAAAACATAAATTTGAGTCTGAAATTTCTACTTATTGAATTGGAAGACTATTTCATTCTTTGCCACTTATGGTCTAAAGTATATCCAAATATTACTTGTATTCAGTGACAAGAATAGATTCAACCTGAATAATAGTTTGACACACAGGCAGAACAGCTGTAATTAACAGTATAAGTAATTGAAAAACGCAAGATAAGGTAATTTATTTCTTTTAACATTTATTTATTTATTGAGAGGGAGGTGTGGGGGGGGGTGGGAGGGAGGGGCAGAGAGAGAGGGAGAGAGAATCCCAAGCAGGCTCTGTGCTATGCAGACCCGGGGTTCGATCTCAGGAACCATGAGATCATGACCTGAGCCGAAACCAAGAACTGGATGGATGCTTAACCGTCTGAGCCCCCCAGGTGCCCCGTAGGATCGGGTGATTTAGAAACATATGTGTAAATCATCAAATACCTAGTATAGTGAAGAAAGAACATAATCTAAGTTTTGGTTCTTAAAACTTAAGGCCAACAACTGATGCTCTCAATATGTCATCACATGACGAATGTAGAAGGGTCTCCCCTCCCGTGTTTAAGCTCTTCCATGTCAGAATCATTGGGTTGTGATCCTCTCTAGTGACCCATGTTGGACACTGATTGACCTGAAATCAACTTTCTGATCTGTGAACCTAGTGGACGGCACCTCTGTTCCCATGGGAAGGGCGCAAACGGAAACCACCAAGAACAACCCGGTGCAGGGCCTGGCACTCCGCGATGAGGCTGTGGCCACACACTCACCTGCTTGACGACCCCAGGAAATGACTTTGGGATTCAAGCTCCATTCCCAGGAGGCGGGTCTCCACCCCAAGTGCTGCCTGGTGCACTTGTCCCTAGTCCCCGTGGAGAAGGGAGGGAAAAAATGGACTCAAGCTTTTGGCTGCAGGGGACCCCCGGGGCCAGGCTCTCTGCAGGATGGCATTTAAATATGTTAGGAGCGGCCCCACACGGAGACATTCTAAGGGTGGACAAAAGCCTTCCATTTTAATGGCACCTTTCATTAAAATTTTCTTTAAGGAAAAAGAGATATTTCAATGCTTGAAAGAGTACCGCCCCCCTCTCTACCCCTCAGACATGCATGGAGCTTGCTAATTACCTAGCAAGGTCGCATTGTATCAGCAATAAAGTTCACTCAGTGCTGGCTACTGGAGTTTAGAAATCGCTCTAAACGGATGAGAAGGACAGGAGGAGGCCAGAAATGAAAGCATCCCAAGCATCCCACCTTTTTCTGATTATACGAGGTTAGTTGCGTCTGACCCACTGCCTTGGCACGGATTCCCTCCACTTAGGTGTGTTTTTCACTCCTCCCCCAAGCTCTGAAGGCGAAGCAGAGGCTTACTGCATGCCATAAATATGTAATATGAACGCCGCGCTGGCTGGCTGAGAATATTCCAGGCTTAATGACAGTTCTCAAGACGTGAGCTTTGCAGATCCGAGATATCACAGGTGCCTCAGCCCCGCGCGAAGCTGCAGTCACGCTTCTGCGGAATGTATTTGAATATTTCAGCATTTTGAGCTATTTGCATGCGTCCAAGGCGAACCCAAGCCTGAAATCGCGGAGTAAGTGCTCCTCACAAATCTCGTTTGGCAATCACAAAGGAAAAGAGTCACCCGCGGAGACGGACTGATGTCTCACAGATAGGCCGCCCACTCCAAGCGCAAAGACACTGTCAAAACCAAACTTGTCCTACTTTTTCTAAAGTGAAGCACCAAACAGAAAAGTGTGCCCGGTTAAACACGGGGCCGTGACGACAGAGGCGCAAAGCGGTGCTGGAGGAACCGGCTTGCACGGTGGAATCCGTGTGCGCAGCGTGCACACGGAGGGGTGCGCCTCGCGCTGCAGACTCACCCCGCGAACGACTCATTACAGCCGCCCTGGCCTGGGAGCCTCGCTCGCGCACGTGTTACAGTTTTGCCTACAAAATTCCACCGTGTGCACGACGTTTCATGAAATGACGTTTGTGAGCGTGGTGCATCTGTTCCAGTTCTACTCGCGATTCCTTGTTTCATATATAGAAGTGTGGACGCTGCTGTGATTCGTCAGGACCCTTTCTTCACCACACACGTTTCCAGGGGTGTATAATTTAACCTGTGTGCTCAGAGGGGCTGCTAAAAAAAAGTAAGGAATAAATTCCTTATTTTAATAAGATTTTGTCATGTATTTATCAGAACTCAGTTTTAAACTTTTTTTTTTTTTTTAATGTTTGTTTATTTTTGAGAGAGAAAGACCGCGAGCAAGGGAGGAACAGAGAGAGAGGGAGACACAGAATCCGAAGCAGGCTCCGGGCTCCGAGCTGTCAGCACAGAGCCAGACGCCGGGCTCGAACTCACGAACCTTGAGACCATGACCTGAGCCGAGGTCTGACGTGTAGCTGACTGAGCCACGCAGGTGCGCCAGAACTCAGTTTTAGCTCTTCAAGAATTTAATTGATTGTTCTAAGTCAGTTGTTTCATTTCTGAGACTGAATCCATATAGCTCCCCAAATTCTATAGCTGACATTAAAATATATACATATATACTATAGATTCTTACCTTGTATTTGTTTTTTTCATTTTTAGCATGTGTCATTGATTTGTTAGGTGAGTTTGAAAGTCTCTACTAGGTCTAAAGAACCATTGGGAATTAAGATCAAAGCAGATGTGGGTCGTGGAGTCTGGGGGGACATAGAGTCTGGGCCCTTTCAGGTCAGCACTTGGCCGGAGCAGCACGTTCACTGGCCCCTGGAGTGTCTCCACGGCGGGGAGGGTGTTAGAACCACTCACTGATGAAACACGCTCTACTTTACGTGTCTGTTTAAAAAGTGGGGCTCAACTCATATTTGCTGATGGGTTTTCAATTGTGCTATGACACTTTCCAGTGAAGTGTACTGTTCGTATGCCTAATTTAAAAATTATAGAGAGCTAGTCAGACAAAATGAAACCTGAACTGATTTGAAAAGCTCAGCAGGCAATGATGGCCTCTCGATGTTACTCAGGGTAGAGCCCTGGACTCCGGCGTGCCTTCCTTTAGTGAGGCGAGATTCACCCCTAATTTTCCAAACTTGATTCCTGCCCCCTCCTGGATTCTTCCGAGAGAGTGATACACACGTCGTGGAAATTGGCAAGCCTCTCCTAACAGGTGTGTGAGAGTGTCTGGGATGAATGTGTTTTCATTCCAATTGTAACATTCCAATGGACGAAACAATATATTGCAAACATGCAATCAATGGAAAAGCCAGAAACGATCAGACTTTGAAAAATGTTTATAAACAGAACTTCCATCAAGTGTTCCCCGATCACAAAAGAAAGATTAGCTACACTGTAAATAATGAATTCAAAAGTTGTCATTCGTTTCTTGGGATTTTATCTGTCATCACCCGGAGAGCTGGGAGGTACGCACCCTTCATCTAAATGGGGGGAGTGTCGATTACGTCTCCTAAACGTGCCAGGATGGAATTGTTTTCTTCTCTCCATTTAAGAGCGTCGCGTTGTCTGCGGATTTTCCTGCTTCTTTAAACCTTCCATTTCTTTTACAGGATTATAAAGGGGAGGAAAGGAAAATGTGAGTATATGGTGAAGAAAATAGTGCCGCAAGGCTGCACGTTTTGTGACGGTCAGGACGGACTCTTTATCAGAGGGGATTCACTAAAGAATATACACATGCTTACATCCAGCTCCTGACGTCGCACAAAAGAAGAGAAAAACAAGTCACTTATTCTGTAACGCTAGGGATATGAAATTAGAAACAGAAGACCTGGGGAAAGAAAGAGATAGATGGAAGGAGGGAAGGTTGGAGGGAGAGAGAGAGCGAGACCACAGTGAATGGGGACATGGCTTCATCTGGAACCCCTGACCCTTCATGGGTCCTGCCATGCTGGGCTTTCTGCCCTGACGCTCGCCTTCTCAGCTGCCTTTAAACCGAGGGCCGGACACGGAGGGTCTCCTCCACAGCACGCATCACCAGACACAGCAGCTGACCCCTCTGGGAACAGGTGCCCCCAGACAACGGTAACTAGACAAGAGAGAGCTTCTGGGAGGAGCACCCACATGCTGAGCACCACACGGCACCTGGAGGCCAGCGACTGGGACAGGCTGAGGACTTCAGACACGCCTGATCGATGGCTTGTCAAAGGTGATCACAAGAAGCATATGCCCCCGCGGGTCTCCACAGAGACCGTCCTATCGGCTTGACATGCACTGTCTCCCTCACCCCTGCAGTGACCCCCCCGCCCCGAGCCGGCCGTTACTATAACAGCTCATTTTAAAGGTTAGGAAATGGGGGCACGGGGATTGCGTAACTTAGACACGGGCTGAGGCAGAACCAGACAGGAACTCAAGCAGTCCGCCTCCAGTCTAGAAACAATCAACATGTGGACACGACGAAAAACAGGAGGGCTGAAACAGAGAGCACCCCGCATGGGATAAAGAACACCCCACGTGGGAGAGGGCACAGAGTCCACGCTGGTGGAGCAGAGCCGCGGCCTGGGAATCTCCACTGATTGCAGATCGGGGAAGTGGAAACCCAAACAAAAGTCGTGAGGTGAGGAGGAGAGAGAGGTCCGACACCCCCACAAGAGAAGTCCCAAGAAAGGGGGGGAGATGGAGGAAAAATTCTTCAAAAGAGGGACGGAAGAGCCCGTGTTGCGAGGATTTAGAGGAGACCGAACAGGTTAGGTGAGGAAAACCCACGCGGGACACACTGTAGGGAAATGTAAAAACGTCGAAGAAAGGGGGCACCCGGGTGGCTCAGTCGGTTGAGCGCCCCAGTCTTGATCTCAGCACAGCTCATGCTGTCAGAGTTCGTGAGATTAAGCCCCCTCTGTTGGGGGCCTCAGGACCTACTTGGGATTCTCTCCCTCCCTTTCTTTCTGTCTCTGTCTCTTTCTCTCTCAAATAAATAAATATTTTTTGAAAAAGAATATCAAAGAAAGAAGAAACTCTAACAGCATCGAGAGAAAGAGAGCAGATCACTTACCAAGGAAAACACGCAAACTATCACCAGATTCCTCAACAACAACGCAGATTGCAAGAAGATATCGACTCATATTTTTAAGCGAATGAAGAGGTTAGAAAACCTTTGAACCTATCATAATGTGTTCAATCAAACTCTTATTTCCGTGGGGGAGCAAACGTAATATATCCTGCAGCACACAACCCCTTAGAGGATTATGTACAGGAACATCCACCCTTCGACCCTTCTTGGAGGAAAACCAGATTAGAAGAACAAAAACAAGCAAACAACTAAGAAGCTTCCAAGAGAGTTCTGCAACAGGTATGCAATGTAAAATCAATCAAATAACTTAATATAGTCTTTATATAAAAAGAGCAAAGGAAAAGGGGGGGGGAATAAACCGTTTCCACTCAGAACTAAAGTCACAAAATTCTTCATAAGTGGACATGGGACAGACAAAGGGAAAAGCTGTCGAAAAGATGTAAGAATCCCTGAAGATTCTCGGCATGCTTGACAAGAGACAGAGACATTTAAAATCTGTGAAGACATCAGTGATCTCAGGTTGATCTATAGATTCGACGCAAATGCTACCAAAATCCCAGAAGGCTTTCTTTAAAGAAATAGGTAAGCCGATTCTAAAACCTAGACAGAGGGGCTCCTAGGTGGCTCAGTGGGTTAAGCATCTGACACTTGATTTCGGCTCAGGTCATGATCTTGCTGTTCGTGAGTTCGAGCCCTGTGTCGGACTCTATGCTGACTGTGCGGAGCCTGTTTGGGGTTCTCTGTCCCTCTCTCTTCCCCTTCCTAGCTCATGCTCTCTCTCTCTCTCTCTCTCTCTCTCTCTCTCTCTCTTTCTCTCTCTCTCAAAATTTTTTAAAAACCTTTAGAATTTGGATGGAAATGTAAAAAATGTAAAGCAATGAAAACAGTCTTGAAAAGGAGAGCAAATTTGGAGAACTAGCACCATGTGATTTTAAGACCTACTATAAAGCCACAAGACAGCTGGATATTGGCATAAGGAGAGGCAAATAGGTCAATGGACAAAGGAGGGAGGGCCAGAAAAGACGGTCACATGCCCTGTCATATTGCTGGGACAGTAGATAGTCATATGGGAAAAAATGAAGAAACCTGTCATCTCAATCCATATACACATATGAATCATAGATCTAAATGTGAAATTAACCCATAATGTTTCTAGGGAGAAAAAAAAAAACACAACAGAACATTTTCACAGGGTTGAGGTGGCCATAGACTTCTGGGATAGGACATGGAAGTCCAAAAATAAAAAGAATTCCTTCAACTTCATCAAAATTAAAAAATTTCTGCTAATCCAAAGAGATCACTAAAACTATAAATCAATAAATCACAAACTTGGGGAAAATATTGGTAGTGCATGCATCTGATGTGTTTATGTGGGTTTTTTTTTTAAGTTCAACAATCAACCATCTAATTTTTTAAACCGAGCAAGTGAGTTAAACAGGCATGTAACCAAAAAAGGCATCCAAATGGCCAATAAGCCCCAAAAAGATGCTGAATATCATCAGTCACCAAGGCGCTGACAGTGAAAATCGTCACGAGATACCATTTCTTGTCCGCTGAAATGGGTTAAAAGACTGACGGTATGCCTGTCGCTGAGGGAGTGGTGCCGCTTGCCAAATGTGCGTCTCCAGGAGAACTGCCAAATGGCAAACACTTTGAGGGACTGTTTGCCAATTTCTTAAAAAGTTATACAAGTGCATACCCCATGACCCACAGCTCCACTGCTGGGTAGTTACTCAGGGGTGATGAAAACTTTTGACCATAAAAAAAAAAAAAAAGACCATACAAGAATGTTTATAGCAGCTTTATTCATGATAGCTCACACTGGAAATAACCACAATATCCATCGAAAGAAGAATGGATTTTTTATGATCACGCTATATTCATATATTCATAGAGTGGAGTGCTATTTTGCAATAAAAAAGGAATAAAACACAGGTAATTTGCAAATAAGAATGATCTCAGAACAATTACAGTTGACAATAGAAGTCACACACTCAAGATCTGTGTCATGTTTAATCCAGAATACGGGCGCAGGCAACGGCATCTAAGGGGTCAGAGCGCATCATGTCTAGGGGATAGAGCACACTGGCTGGAAGGTTCCTGGAGTGCTGCTGATGCGCGCATTGGAGCTGGCGGTTACAGAGACGTGTGCAGTTACCAGGACTCACCCAACTAAAGACTTAAGCTGATGTATTTTATTGTAAGTTAATTCTGCCTCAATTCAGACATAGTAATAAAAGTTAATAAACATAATTATGGGTTTCTAATTTTAGGAAACCACTATAAGAGTAAAAAAGTAAATAAAATCTACAATTCTAACTCGTAATTTCAACCTGGTCTGTCCAATAAAGAACATGAGAGAAGAATAAAAATTAAACAAGTATACTAAATTGGAAACATGAGTTGAGGGTAGAAAAATCCTAATATAACAGGAATTACAATCAGTGAAAGTGCATGAAACTCAGGAACAGAGAAACCAAGAATTCCAGATTCGATTTTTAAAAAATTAATAGTCTTTTTTTTCTCCCCAAAAAGAATCAAGAAAAGTTAAGCAAAAGAAAAGTACATCCCAGGGAAAGGTGACCCATAAAAAAAAGTTGTAATGATAATTTTAATATTTCACTCAACAAATATTCAGACAATCTTATCTTAAGGGAAAATGAGGGATGTTCTACTAGTAAAAATGGCATATAACCACCATGAACCTCTGTGCCCTTAGAAATATATACTCAACATAGGCAAAATGGTTGGCAAATTGAGTCAATAAATAGATAAATAATAGTAACTGGAGATTTTACACCCTCCCTTCACCTGAAAGGGGCAAAAAAATAAGCAGAGATAGGGAGGCTATGTGAATAATGCAATTACTGGGATGCCTGGGTGGCTCTCTTGGTTGAGCGTCTGATTCTTGATTTCAGCTCAGGTCATGATCTCATGGTTCCTAGGATCGAGCCCCGTGTCGGGTTCCCCCCTGACAGCACAGAACCTGCTGGGATTCTCTCTCTCTAGTCACTCTCTGCCCTTCCCCCACTTATTCTCTGTCTCTCTCTCTCTGTCTCTATCTCTCTCTCTCTCTCAAAGTAAATAAATATTAAACAAATAATTCATTTAATAAACTCAAGTGATTTTGCCTGTTGTTCCGAGCTTAGCAAAGAGAGGCAGACCAGACTTGCTGGGCTGCCTGGTGCCTGACCATCACCAGCACCTGCCCATCTGAAGCGAGGTGGATATGAAAATTCAGAGTGTTCAAAAACTTTCAGAACAATCTGGTATTGCTGAGACATCCAATTATGTGATCATTTGTCCAGTAACTCATTTTATTGAATTTTGCGGCATTAATGGTCTGTGACAGATTGGAAATTAACAAAAACAGAAAAACCTAACAAAACCCCCTGGTCCTTCAGCACAGAATGTTTGAGCAATACGAGTTCTGAGTGAGCAGGGGAAGAGCCACAGACAGGACTTCATGTTAGACCCCGGATGAAGAGTCAGTGTCACCAAACTACGTTCTCCCTACTACAGTGACTAAAACCATAAACCAATTAGAAAGCACACCCCCCCCCAAACTTCCTTTATTTTGAGAATCTCAACATTACACATTTTGCTAAAATGAGACTTATAAAGGAAATTATGAAATATGCAAGACTGGGGGCGACGTGGACTCATTAAACTCCAAAATATGTGGACGTATCTAGAACAGTACGTAAAGTAAGATTTATATGTTAAAATGCATTTTCATGAGGCAGGACAGATTGGAAATAAATGATCTAATCAAAGAGAAAATAGGTTGGATTTATGACACAAAATAGGGATTGGTTTTAATGAAAAACACATGGGCCAAGTTAGCAACAGATAACAGATTGAGATAATATATTTGCAATCTATCTAAAACCAACAAGGGACCATACTATCTAGAATATGCAAGAAATGCCTATAAATCAAAAATTAAGAAAGAAAATCACTATAGACAAGGAGACAGAGAACATGGAGAGGCAATTCACAGGGAGAAGAAACCCAAAAGGTTGAGAAGACGTAAAAGATGACCAGGTCCATCAGTAGAGGATTGGAAGTCAAGGCAGCAAGATCTCACCTTGTGTCCAGCCAATGGGCCAGTGCCTGAAAGCAGGATCGACAAGTGTTGGAGGTGAGTAGGAAAAAAAGGCAGCACCTTGCCCTGAGGCGGCTCCCTGGGAACTCACAATGTTTTGGGGAGTAGACTGGCACCACCAGGGTGGTGCCAGGGCATATATACTGTCTGACCAGCAATTCTGCTCCCGGGAAGAGGGTAGAGAAAACCCAAGTCCTGCGCAGGAGTGTCCCACAGCACCCTGTGTGGTGATAGGGAGCCAGAGGGATTCCCTCTGATGCTCTGGGGAGCGATGAGTAGAATGTCGGCATTACATGCCATGGAACAGTGAGTCAGAAGCCGCAGACTACGAGAATATTCTGTAATCTGGAGAGATGTGTAGAGTGAGGAGGGAAACAGCAACGGATAGAAAGTGATTTATAGCTTCTTTTTTTAATGTTTCCATCGGAGTTCAAGGGAAGCATCTTCTTTTTTTTAACGTTTATGTATTTATTTTAAGAGAGAGAGAGAGAGAGAGCACAAGTGGGAGAAGGATGTGGGGCACCTGGAAAGCTCAGTTGGTTAAGTGTCCAACTTTGGCTCAGGTCATGATCTTACGGTTCATGAGTTAGAGCCCCTGGTCGGGCTCTGTGCTGACAGCTCAGAGCCTAGAGTATGGTTCCGATTCTGTGTCTCCCTCTCTCTGTGCCCCTCCCCCACTCATGCTCTCTCTCTCTCTCTCTCTCTCTCTCTCTCTCTCTGTCTCTCAAAAATAAATAAACATTACAAAAAATGTTTAACAAGTGGGAGAAGAGGCAGAGAGAGAGGGAGAGACAGAGTCCCAAGTAGGCTCCACACTTGTCAGCACAGACCCCAACGCAGGGCTCACTCCCATGAACCGTAAAATCATGACCGAGCTGAGATCAAGTCAGATGCTAAGCTGGTCCGACTGAGCCACCCAGGCGCCCCAAGATTTATAGCATTTTACCATTAGAATCTTGTTTTTAAAAAAACTTACATTAGTCGAATAAATGAAATGCAGTTTATAATTTCAACCAACCGTGTGTGGTTCTGGGCTTTGAGTACATTCACCGTGTTGTGCAACCGTCTCTGCCATCCCCCTCCAGAATCTTTCCATCTCCCCAAAGGAGCCCTACACACATTTAACCCTA
The DNA here is from genome assembly GCF_028749965.1 of Puma concolor. Taxonomy (NCBI): domain Eukaryota; kingdom Metazoa; phylum Chordata; class Mammalia; order Carnivora; family Felidae; genus Puma; species Puma concolor. The sequence goes on along the minus strand of NC_141667.1, from coordinate 2,631,460 downwards.
CCTGCCCATGCCTCTCACCCCACAACCTGGGGACCGCCATGATGCTTTCTGTCTGTCTGAATTCGACCATTCCGGGTGTCCCATGGAGGTGCAACCACACAGCATTTATTCTTCTGTGACTGGCCTATTCCACTTAGCGTCATGTGTTCAGGGTTCACCCGTGTTGCAGCGTGCCAGGCTTTCCTTACTTTTTCAGGCTGAATAAAACCTGAAGGTGTAGATCACGTTGATAGATAGTAGATGTATCATGGTGATAGATCACATTTGGTTTGTCCATTCATCTGTTGACTGGCACTTGGGTTGTTTCCACCTGTGGGCTATTGTGAGTAATACTGCGAGGATCGTGGGTCTGCAAACATCTGTCGGGGGCCTTCTTTCAGTTCTTAGGTGTCTCCACCCCAGAAATGGAATGGCTAGATCCTATGGTAATTTACGTTCCCAGAAATAGTTGGAATCCTTCCACTGTGTCCTCCAGGAGCCCCACCATATCACATCCCACCAGCAATGCAATTAGCAGCACTTTATAACACATGCACACAAGACAACCAGGCTGACCTTTACAAAGCCACAGGGCAACAGAAGGGCACGCAGCTCGTCCGTTGCAAGGGTGTGTGGGGAGGGGACAGAAGCAGGGAGAGCAGACAGAAGGGGAAATGTGGCAACTAAACAGGGAGACCCTTCCCCAGACAAGCAAAGTGATGCATCAGGGACCAAGACGTTTGGGTACAACCGCCCGCTGCACCTGTCACAGCTCCGAAAGCAGAAGAGGCTCTTTTCTTGTTTCAGAAGCTCGAAGCTCCCCTCCCGGTCTCTGGCAAAGCAGTGCTGGAGGTAACAAATGAACAAATTGCGCTGCTTGGATAACTTTCCATTTTGTCATTAGCACGTCTTGACTTGACGAGATTGGATGGAATCAAGCAGCTGCGGAATATTCCCGGCGACAAGGGCTCCCCCCTCCCCCCCACAGAGCCGCCGCGGGCACGCACAGCTCCTGGGAGGACGCTGCCGGTTCTGGAGACTGCGTTCCACGTGCTCTCCACGGGGGCCCGTGGTCCTGGGAGAGCCGTGGTGTGGGGAAGGGCAACGTGCCGCGCTTCTGTGGTCCCGAAAGGAGAAAGAGGCCCCTGGAAAGTATGGGAAATGACCGTTATCTGCTTTTGTTGGGCAATTCCCACGGCGACCAGGCACAGGATCAGGTGACCCAGCAGGGGCGCGCCTCGCCCGAAGTGGGAGGAGCCAACAGCGCCCCATCAGGATGTGGAACACAGTCACGGTGTTCGGCCGCACAGCCTGCACCTCAAATCCTAAACTGCCCCCTGCTTCATCGAGATACGGCTTTTGGAGGAGACGGGAAAGCATTTACGAGGAGGGCTGGTGAAACTCATAATTTGTTTATGTGGAAATTTTTTCCAGAACAGCGCACTGGGGAAACATCTCCAAAATGAAATAGTAAAGAGGCAAAAACAGCCCGTTTGTCTCTTTTTCTACCACAGATGCACGTCAATCACAAAACGCTGCCATTTATAAGGCCGCCCTGGAGCCACTAGCAGGTGGCCCGGTGCCAGGAGACGGCGAACTCCTGCCGCGCGGCCGCTGTGTCCTCCCTGATGCACGGGGCTGGCGTGGACATCGTGTGGCCCCACACGTGGCCGGGCGGGCCAGAAGGAGCCCCATTCGCCCCCTGCAAGGGGTGAGAGGTGTTCCTGGAGCATCGTGCTGGGCTCTGTTGGGGGTTCTGCAAGGCCGCCGGTCCCAGAGAGCAAGGGAGGGACAGTCAGGCAGTCCCCTCCTGGGCGAGAGGGAGAGGGGCCGGTGAGGGGCCTGGCAGGGAAGCATGGGGCCAATGCCACGCTTTCCCCTTCTCACACCATTGCTTGCAGGGCATCTGCAGTGACAGACGGCTTCCCAGTGAGTGCAGACCAGGCATCCTGGGAACAGGAGAGGCTAGGAGGGCGCAGCTTGTCAACCGGCCAGATTGGGCCCTGTGCACGGCTCGAAGCGGGTACCTGCCACTGGTTCCAGGCACAGCGGCAGGAGAGAGGTGCATTTGGGCACCCAGCCAGCATGAGAATCCCTGCAGGGTGACCCTGGGCAAGGGGCTGGCTCTCTCCCCAAAGGGACCGGAGCTGGCAAGGGCTCCTGAACACGATGACACAGGGCCGCAAAGCAAGGAGAATGCACCAGAGACTGCAGTAACTCGACACGGAGCTGCAGCGTGTGTAGGAGTCACGTGTCCAGTCCTTCTCTTTCCAGGAGACAAAACAAAACTACCTTGTGAGATGTTTTTAGTGATAGAATGCACTCTTTTACATGTAGTCAGTTTCCATTAATCCAATGTTAAGGACAGTGGGATCTTCCAACTATCAGATTAACCTGTCAATGGAGGATTAAGCAGAAACTATCGTCATATTAATCTTATGGCTGGAAACCTTTCTAAAATGTGTCAGTGTTATTTCCTTGCCTCTCTAAGCGGTGAAGTCCTCAACAGAAATGTTTGAGATGGTTCCATGCGTTCCTTGCCCATTAAAAGACCTTTAGAGCATCTTCCATACAGGAGGTGTCCTGATGGGTGCTGAAGGCAGGAACAGAAACATTTCCATTCATGGCACAAAGCTGGAGTTGATTCCTAACGTCACCGACAGTCTCTGCTTTTCAGTGGAAGGATTCACTTCCTTCACAGTTGATGTTGGGTCCCTATGCTGGATTTTATCCCTTTGATTTTACTCGATTACTTATTTTACTTGATTTCCTCTCCTCCCACCACCCCCCGCCCCCGCCACCCTGATTTCCTTTCTGGTCTAACACCTTCCCCTTTCCCCTTCCATCAACAACCTGGGAGTCTGTTTGTTTTTGCTCCCCTTATGTTTAATAGTGCTTTCCTCGCACTCAATGAAACGCGTGTTTCTTTGCAATATGACAATGAGAAAACCATTTGCCACATCAAGTTATTCTATCTTCCTGCCCCCACCCATGCCCAACTCAGATGAAATGTTAGGTTGACACATTTGGAATGGTTTTACTTCAGCACCACCCGCCCTCCGCCCTAAGATGTTCTCCCCGGGACATAATTACTCCTGGATTTGCTCAGAGGATTTAGTAGATTTTATTTAAGATCGCTTTAAGAATTTTCCTGGATGTATGTCTCTTCTATTTCAAGAAACATAAGTTAGCGTACAATTACACTATGTTTCCAAGTAGTATATAATCAAGAGAGAAAGAGTGGGGAGGGGAAGAGAGAACGAGAGATGCCGCTTGGGCTCAGGGTGAAGCAGTTGTGGCCATCTCTGCGTCTCCCACATCTGAGGGTCAGGTGCTCTGTGTTCTCTTTAGAATCTTCGCCAGTATTTGCTCAGACAGACTCCCAGTCTGTGTATTTTCTAACATACATATCTATCTATGAATATCTTTCACCTTGTTGGGTCGGTAATAGCTTGGCTGGGTATAGAAATCTTGGTGTGCTGTCCTTGTCCTAAACCCTCGGTAACTGAGTTTGCTCCTGTAAAATGCCGTTTTACGTTTTGTGTTTCATTTGCACTGTTGATACTGGAGAAAACTAATAGCAACCTTGGTCTTTGTTTTGTTAATAATTGGGTATTCGTGCCTGAAAACTTATCAGATGTTTTCTTCCATTTTAGGGATATCTAAGTATATTAGTTGGTTAGCCATTTCAGCCTACCAATGCGGCATCTCCTTAGCTCAGAAATTCTCATCTATTACTTGCTTAATTATATTTCCCATATATCCCTTTTCTGCCTCTGGAACACCAGTTACACTATATTAGATCTCTCAGATCCTTCCTGCAATTCTCTGATTTCCCCCTCCCACCGTGTCCTATCTCTTGGTGTATTGGTTCTTCATTTTACAGGCCACTAACTTCTGGTGTGACAATGTCTATCTTTTTCTTGCATTTATTTCCTGATTTGGCTGTTTTTTGTTTTGTTTTGGTCTTGTTTAGACCCATGCCCCGAAAAGAAAAAGTCAGGGAAGAGGTATAGCCCTTGCCCTGACTTTTGGCCTGTCCACTGCAATTTCCTTGGCTCAGGGGTGGTGGAAATGGAGGAAAAGACAGATTTTCAGGCCTTTTTCTTAGAATCTCCACAAGAATCACCATGTAAGTTTAAAAGCATAGAGGGTTAAACAAAGTCTGAAGGAAACCAGAAAAGTCCTTTGGAGCCATACAAGACGCACACACATTATGTAAATCAGAGGTCAAACAGACTACTAGAAACAATGTAGAATGGGGGGTTTCGTATGAGATTTGATTTGCTGCCTTTGTGGGAGCTGCTAAAATATTCTTTGGCATCTGGTGCTGAGAGCGAGGTCCCCGGGCGGGTGGCTGGATTGAAAGATGGCTGTGCGGAGGGGGAGCAGGTTGGGAAGGACTAAATCTCCTGGAACCTTGAGCAAAGGTGCTTGAACCTACATCCACCCCACCCCCCCCACCCCGGAATCTGTGAAGCCTCCAACCCGGGTTAGTTGTCTTTCTCACAGAACCTGTACCCCCAGCTCCCCCCACACCACCGCCAGGCCCCACATCACTTCCTTCAGAGCTCAGGCAGGCCAGAGGCTGGCTAACCCTCGCTCTGCCCCTGCGCACAGCACACACCAGGCCTTGTCCTCTAGGGGACGTGGCACAAGGGCCGTGCCCAGGGGCTCAGCGGGTGTGGACTCAGCCTCCACTGCCTGAGTCACGTGGGGCAGGGTAACAGCACGGAGCGTGGCAGCCCGTGACCCATGGCAGCCGCTGACCCGTCTTCCCGCCAGACCAGTCCTCTCCACGTTGCACCAAAAATCGTCCTTTTCTTGGGAAGGAAGGCTGCATTTCAGGAGAGACCTGGATGCAGAGCCACAGAAAAGCCATACCAAAAGTATTTATGAGCTAGAAGTACCTAAGCCCCCGGATTAAACAGCCTGTGTTATGTTGAGTCAGTTGAAGAGCAACCGGGCTCAGTAAGCACCGTGTTGTCAAATCACGCCCGCTGGAAGTAGAGAGAATGGAGGCACTATGATTAGTGTTTACATTAAAACTGGGGGGAGCGCCTTGGGTAAGTCCTTCCCTCTTCGCCCGGGCTTAGGCTAACCCAGACCCAGGCCACACTCACTTGATGGGTTTAAAGGGCTTTACGTGAAGTGCAGCTTATATTGAATTTCTTTGTTTCTTGTTTTGAAGGTCCCTGAAGACATGGTAACTACAAAGCAGTCCCGAATAACAGGAATGTTGGAACAGATGTTATTTGGGCATTTCCACATAATAAAGACTTCTAATAATCCCCGATGCCCAATTATCCCAACAGTCCCACCAAAGTTTTCGCTCAGTGCATGATAAATGCAGACGATATCGACTTGAATAAAACCACAATGATTTAGGACACGGGTGATGCCAATCAAAGGAGACTTGTAAACAACTGACAACCACAGTTTTTAGAACCAAGATTAGCCAATAAGCCAACTTTGTACTTACATAAAACCAATTAGTCAAGGGGCAGTTGCATGACACAGGCAATGCTCTCTGAGGAAAATAATGTTTTCTGCCTTTCTAGATCAAAACCGTGTCCTGATGGTCAACAGTGGCCACTGCCTGACGGCGCACTGTGCTCCCATGCTTTGCCCTAGTCGGGAGGTGGTGCCCTAGGCTCGTGCCCTGGTCTGGGGAAAGATGCCATCTTCCCGTAAGTACTTTTATTTGTTAGGGTAGAGGGAGGTCCAGGGCAATTGCAGAACCTGTCAGAAATGGGAGGCATACCACCTGTTTGCTTCCTTTTGTTTGGTTCTTTTATTGTGAGAGTGCAAACAGCACAGTCCACGAACGCAGCCTCTGATACTTTCCAGCTTGAAGAGAGTTCTACGTGAAACGGGGAAAGGAAGTGTCTTCACTCTCTCTACTGCACATCCAACACTTAACTCCACACTCCGATGATAATACAAGGTGAAGATTAATCAGAAGAATTTGCAAGACCAGGCCAAGCCCACTTTAAGAGTTCAGTATTTTCATGCCCGAAGCGCGTAAATACACTGTACACAAATAATACATATCTTAAAGGGAGACGAATACCCTTTGGTGTCAAAAGGCCACGTCTGATGGTGGCCAGCTATCTACCTGGGAGCTCTGATCCCTTCTGAGAGAAAGGTAAGAGAATTTAAAAGAGAAGTGAGAAATTCCTAACCCTCCATTCCAGCGCCCCGATAAAAGGAGTGGGCGAGGGAAGGGGAGTACGTGGAGGACACACTCGGTGCCTCTAGGATCCAGGTGCCGGGAAGGGCTGGAAGGTAACGTGGGTGTAAGGAGTCACAGGCACACTGGGGCGCCTGGGTGGCGCAGTCGGTTAAGCGTCCGACTTCAGCCAGGTCACGATCTCGCGGTCCGTGAGTTCGAGCCCCGCGTCAGGCTCTGGGCTGATGGCTCGGAGCCTGGAGCCTGTTTCCCATTCTGTGTCTCCCTCTCTCTCTGCCCCTCCCCCGTTCATGCTCTGTCTCTCTCTGTCCCAAAAATAAATAAACGTTGAAAAAAATTCTTAAAAAAAAAAAAAAGGAGTCACAGGCACAGCTTTGGAGGGGATGGTTGCCCAGGCACCTGTCACGCTTCCCAGAGGCGGCTCCCCGGGTCACGTCAATCCATAGACACAGCCAGGGCCACTCCCTGTGGCCTTCCCCTTCCCCTCTGGATGCGACAGGCGGGTCTCTTGACAAAGGATTAGCAGCCTCCAGAAGCACCCACACACCACCACGTGGGATCACTTAGGGCAGTTGTTCATCAAGAGAGTAAACGTATTCTTGGGGCGCCTGGGTGGCGCAGTCGGTTAAGCGTCCGACTTCAGCCAGGTCACGATCTCGCGGTCCGTGAGTTCGAGCCCCGCGTCGGGCTCTGGGCTGATGGCTCAGAGCCTGGAGCCTGTTTCCGATTCTGTGTCTCCCTCTCTCTCTGCCCCTCCCCTGTTCATGCTCTGTCTCTCTCTGTCCCAAAAATAAATAAACGTTGAAGAGAGTAAATGTATTCCAAACTCAGCTGCCTTCGTCCACCTCCTGTGACTCGTGGCAGTTGGGGGGGCCTCTATCATCCACCATCAAGTTTGGGGCACCTACCTTGAGTAGATTTCTCTTTTCAATTTAAACGTGCTTTTATTTTACATAGAGCATATTTCCAACATACAGAAAATAATTAACCCTCCTGGGCCCACTATCAAAATTTAACATAGGTTAATATTTTGCCATATTAGATCCAAATGACGTTTTTTTAAAAGCCTTGGGATGCTTGGGTTCTCAGTTGGTTAAGTGTCTGACTCTTGTTTCGGCTCAGGTCACGATCTCACAGTTAATAGGATCAAGCCCCACGTCGGGTTCTGTGCGGACAGAGAGGACCCTGCTTCGGATTCTCTCTCTCGCTGTCTCTCTCTCTCCAAATAATAAACTTTAAAAACAAAAAGACATAAAGCCTTGTGAAACCACGCGATCTTAGCCAAAAGGCTGAGAAGCAATGTGAAACTCATTTTATGGAGCCACACAGGTTTTTGAAACTTCTGTAAGCAGGACATGTTCCTTTATGTGGCCACCAGCACTCGGAGACGGCACGGTCACCAAGGACCCACTCTTCCTCTCCATCACTTCCTGGTTTTGACATGAATAGTATTTAAGTGAACAGCAGTGACCTCTAGATGTCATCTGGCAGTGACACTCTCATGTTGGACAAGCTGACCCTCAATCCCAAACTACAGTTCCAGGAAAAGGAGTCACCCTGGACTAAACATGTCCAACTAAATGTTCCATTTCTAAGATCCCAAAAGGCTACTCTGAAGGAAGAAGCCGGGTCTGATAAAAGCCTCATTTTATGCTCAACACAAAATGTCACTGGGAAAAATGATGACAAGATAAAATTTGCTTCCTCTTGCAACCCCACCTTTGGAATCACAAAATGGAAATCGGGCCGAGAGACAGCCCCAGGTAGAGGGAAGCAGGCTGGTCTGGAAGAGGAAGTGACTCGTGCAAGAGGGGTGGGGCCCAGGTGACAGAGCCAGGGCTGGCTCCCTCAGAAACACAGCCCGGCTGCTGTCACCGCAGCATGGACACAGCAACTGCCCTTTCCACCTCACAGAGTGTGTCTCAGTTATTAGTTACTGGGGAGCAGGGAAGAGATGTGAGGACTCGTGTCCCTCCAATGCCACGTCTGCAAAGGCTTGCTGGCTGTGTCAGCCAGCTGGCGGGGAGGTGGGGGGGTAGGGAGTGGGGGGGGAGAGGGGCACGGTTTAGCCCCCCACTGATTGGACCTTACCATAGATGCTGGCTGAACAGCCCCCCGCGCTCACGCAATACCTACACGTTTGCAAGCTCCAGAAATACTTAGTGAGTTAGTGCAGCTGAAATTTCATTTGCTCTGATTATTGAAGCTACAAATATACACCAATGCACAAAATCTTGAGACCACAGAAATGTATGTGAATCAGGAATAAACCCTGTTAGCCTCTGACACAGTTCTTTCAGATGCTTCTCTACATCCTTCTTTGGGAACGTGCTTCAGCCCACCCGACGTCCGCTCGCCTACACCATCTGACCCCTTCACAATCCATCACGACGCCACTTCAATGGTTGCACGGGACTGTGTCAAATGTTTCATCAAATTAATGCCCTAATTTATGTAACCATTGCTTTACGTTGGTTTATCCTCAGTGTTTCCCTATTATAAATAATACTGCAGTGAACATCTTTGTACAATATATTGTTGACATCTCTGAGTATTTGCTAGGGATAGATGCCTGTAATAGGTTTATTTATTTTTTTCATTTCCCTATTTACTAATCTATTCAATTAATATTTATTATATGGTGGGTCAGGCGACCTCAGAACCTTCCTGACATAGAATTTTTAAAGGAATAGATAATATAAAATAAGTTTCATGTATTTATGTATATATGCATTTTTAATGCACACCAACAAGCATAAGATAATTCACAGAAGCTAAAATCAATAAGGCAAGGCGACTTCAGAGATATTACCAAGTCTGAGTGCACCTGCTCATCTCTACAGATTTAGAGTGTTCAATTTAATACAACATGTGCAGGGAAAAGAGATAAAGCCTTTGTCACTAGGAGATGGAAAAGCTGATCTGTATCCACATAATAGAACTACAAAAGTTTACACCGGTAATTAGCAGGTGAAAGGAGGTGGTGGGGGGGGGGGCCTCTCCCCAAAGAGAAAGCAGTAATGGACCACACTTCTCCAAGGCCAGGCTCTGGGCAGATAAACCCACGTCCTTCCTGAGAGCCCGTAACCACAAACCCACGGGTTCGGGGCTCTAACTCATGCCCCATATGTCCCAGTAATCCCACACCCGGAAGTTAGTTTACAATGGCTGTGATACGATGCCTGAGAAAGACACGCCATCATCCGTGTTGTGTTCCAGAAGAAAGGCATAAGTAAGTTCAGGGTGATCATGAGAAGGTATCGGACAAATCCGGATGGAGAGACATTCACAAAGTAACTAACCAGTGTCTTCAGAAGTGCCAAGTCACAGAAGGCAAACACGGAGGACCTGACAGATTTGGGAGGCTAAGGAGACCCAGCAAATGCATGCAACATGTCCTCCTGGCTGGGGTGGTGGAGCAGAAATAAGGCATGCATGGGAAACTGGTGAAGTTTGAGTAAGATCTGTAGCCTAGTTAAATTAAAAGCAAATGCTATGACCAAGTAGGGGCACCCGGGTGGCTCAGTCAGTTGGATCTCCGACTTTGGCTCAGGTCAGGATCTCACAGTTCACAAGTTCAAGCCCTGGGTCAGGCTCTGTGCTGCCAGCTCAGAACCTGGAGCCTGCTTCGGATTCTGTGTCTCCCTCTCTCTCTGCCCCTCCCCTGCTCATGCTCTGTCTCTGTCTCTCTCTCTCAAAAATACATACACTTTAAAAAAAATTTAAAAAAAATACTATGACCGTGTTAATTTCCTGATTTTGAAAACTGCTCTGAGGGTGTGGATGTTAAAATTAAAGGAGGCTGGGCAAAGGGGGCATGAAAATTCTGTATTATTTTACACAGGTCTAAAATTATTTCAAAATGCAAATGTAAGAGTCATCATAATAAAGCGACCCTGAGTTGCTGGTGCACTCAGGAGCCTGGATGAAGTCATGAGGTCTCTCTAGAGAAACATATCTTAAACAAAAACCTCAATAATATCCACAGAGAAAGTTCTAATGACCATCGGTTGACAACTAAGAAAAAACTCAGGAAGCTCGCAGGGAAACAAGCCAGTATGAGTCAGACACAACAGAAAAGAAAATGAAGCAACTGTCATAAGTTTCATGAAGTCCTCAGATGATTAAATCACCAAAATATGTAACAACTTATTTAATAAGAAAAAAAAAAAAGAGCATAAAAGTATGACAAAATAGCAAGCTAGATAACTAGGCAGACTTTAAAGGAAGCATGTGAAAGTAACTATGGGATTATTGTATGTAAATAATTGTAAATTGTATGTAAATTGCATGTAAATAAATAGTTTGTATGTAAATAAGTTTTAAATTGTAAATATGCAATTAGGTAATTATTAAGAGGAGAAAAACCAATGGATATTGAAATTTTGTGTATCAGGCAAATATTAGAAACAACTTAAGACAGAGCTGAGCTGGACAATGTATCTAAAGAGAGTATCCAGAATATAACAGAGATAAACAGCAAGATACGAAATTAAAACAAAGGTTGGAGATGTGAATTATGGAGTAGGAAAGCCTAATGTACCTCTCTCTGGTACTAGCAGAATAAAATAACAATGAGGAAAAAGCAATATTTGAAGAGATAATGACTGGTCATTTTCCAGAGAAAGTAAAGGACACGAATCTTTATATTAAGGAAACCCAATAAATCCCACACAGTATAAAAAAAATCCACACTTGACACCCTACAGGGACTTTGCAGAACACCAAAGACAAAGGGGAGAGCTTCGATAGAGCCAGAAATAAAGAAGTAACTCTCAGCCTAAAGTGTAATGCCCCGAAATACTATCTTTCAAGAACGAGGGCAAATAAAGACATTTTCTGACAATCAGATGCTGAGAAGTTTACCACCAAGTGAAGCCAGAAGATAACCTGTCTATGAAGGAGAGTGATCCTGACTGAAAGCTGACCTCTCAAAAATAACAATGGAAACCAGAATACAATGGATTCTCTTCAAAGTGTCGAAAGAGTCTGCCATCAGAGGGTCGACTGCTCAGAACCCCTGTCCTAAAGAAGAGGGCAAAAGAAAGGTGTTCTTCTGACAAATACACAAGGAGAGAGAGTTCACTACTATTGGAAATAAAACTTGAATGTAATATCTGGGGCACAAGCAGAAAAGGAACACAGACAATGGTGAACATGAGGATAGATCAAAGCAAGCAGTGCCTTAATGAAGTGAGAATAGCAAAGTCTCACATTAGGAAACAAAATACAGAAATAAAATATCAGAATGTAAATGCCAGAAAGCGTATGACTCAAGAGGGAAGTAATTAACCCTAAAGAAGTCTAAGTCTCTTACGTTGTTTGGAAAGACAAGAAAGATGTGTTTAATTTGGAGTTAGTCAAGTTAAAAATTCTTAAATCCCGTGGAAACCACTAAAAGAGTTTAACTGAAGTGTATATCTTCCAAACTTGTCAAGGACAAAAATGGAAGGAGAAAAAGAATTAAAGAAAGAAAGGAAAAACTGATTAAGAATAGAAAGCACACGGCAGATGGGGCGCCTGGGTGGCGCAGTCGGTTAAGCGTCCGACTTCAGCCAGGTCACGATCTCGCGGTCCGTGAGTTCGAGCCCCGCGTCGGGCTCTGGGCTGATGGCTCAGAGCCTGGAGCCTGTTTCCGATTCTGTGTCTCCCTCTCTCTCTGCCCCTCCCCTGTTCATGCTCTGTCTCTCTCTGTCCCAAAAATAAATAAACGTTGAAAAAAAAAAAAGAATTAAAAAAGAAAGCACACGGCAGAAATAAACCCAGAGTATACAAAATCATTAAAGAAATCTGACCCTTTATCTTAAAAACAGATTGTCAGATTAGCTATCATCCAATTCATCAATATGTTCTTAAAAATAGACACCCTAAAAAAACCCAAAAGCATCCAGAAAGTTTGGAAGGAAAACGCAAAAAAGAAGGAAATGACCAATGATATTAACATAAAGCGAAATAGATGGTAAGGAGAAAGGCGATATTAGTGGACATTGAAAACATTTAAGTCATCAGGAAGATACATAAATTTTCACCTTCTATGAACTTAATAGTATAGCTCCAAAATAAATTAAGTGAAAGAAAGAAAGAAAGAAAGAAAGAAAGAAAGAAAGAAAGAAGAAAGAAAGAATAAAAAGAAGAAAAAATTAAATAAGACAAATTGAAATATCTACCATGGTGAGAGATGATAATATGCCTCTCCCAGAAACTGAAAGATCAAACTGAACTGACCCCAAAATTTCAGGATGAATTCAGTGTGAGCGACAAATTAATAGGCATCATCTATAAAATCTCAGCAAGTAATCAGTGGTGAAGCAAGTCTCAAATTTCTAAAGACCCAGAAACTGGATCTAAAGATCCGGAACAACATCATACGAAGGATAGTTCTGAAGGAGAAAGTCTGCTGTTGAGATTTTTGTTGTCCCAGATCTCAGGATGCAGGATAGAAGTGGACGTGTATGGACCCAGCCGTGGACTTCAGCAGACCTCTGGGTCAGAACAGAGTCCAGCAGGAGCCCTCCACACAGAGTGTAAATTATTGTTTTCTTTTTTTTGTTGTTGTTAACTTAAAATTTAATTAGTTAACATAGAGGGCAATACTGGCTTCAGGAGTAGAATTTAGTGATTCATCACTTACATACAACACCCAGTGCTCACCACAAGTGCCCTCCTTACTACCTGTCACCCACCGAGCCCATCCCCCACCCACCTCCCTCCAGCAAACCATAGTTTGTTCTCTATCGGTAAGAATCTCTTGTGGTTTCTTAAAGTAAATAAAGAAATGGCAATCTAAAGAAAAAAATGAGCAAAACCTGTGAATCGGCAGTCCACAGAAGAAGAAAAGCAAACAAAAAAACAAGTGAGCACATGAAACCATACATACTCAACACAAGGGAAGTACCAATGAAACATCAAGGAGAACAATGTATGTAACAATTTATCAGATTGGAAGAGCCGCCATATCTGCCAATGGCAAGTGTTGGCGATGACAGTGGCACATGGAAAACTCATACGTGGCTGATTCGGACAAGGCAACCTTCAGCTAAGCTGGCTGGTGCACAACCACCCAGCGTGGTCCTGTTTGGACCTAAGTACTCCAGAGAAACACTCTCATCCTCTTTAAGGCACATGCACAAGAAGGTTCTAGAAGGCTTGCTGGAACAGAAACTGAACAAGCCTCCTGTCAAGTAAAGCAGTATGTGGCTGAGGTTGCCCTGCAGCAGGATTCACGCACAGAGTCGTCCCAGGAGGCTTTTCTTTCCAGGAAGCAACTTTATTTCTGCCGGCACCACTCAGTTGGGTTCGCACCCGAAGAACTGAGCCCCGGAAGCCACGTGACATAGTTTTTTATATATTTTCTACTTCTTTGTCTCACATATATGGTAACACAGCCACGCAGTCTGATTAAGTGGTCTCGCGTTACAAGGTCATGAAGGATGTTGTCAGGTACGTGTATAGCCAAGCTGCCTTGAGTTTTGGTTTTTTTCTTTTTCTTTCTTTCAGGAGGGGACCCTACCACAGCACCAGCAAGGGACAGGACTGTAAGAGACACAGGGGATCTTAACCACGAAGCTCAAGGGAGAAACGGGGATACGGACAAGGTCACAGAGGACATCCGGAACCATCAACGGTGACGTGCGTGGGTTCAAAGCTGTTCGCTCTATCCCCGTTCCCCCATACTCTGTTCACTCTTTTGACCATATGCTACATTTCGGTAAATAAGAAGGCCTCCCTTATTATGGGCATGATGCTCAAGGTCATGAAAGCCCTGGGGAAAAGAAGTAAAATAATTACAACACGTGTTTCCTGGCCTTACCACGTAACTGAGTCAGAGAAGCAACTTTCCGCTGAAAGAATTTGAAACCGAATTTTGCGGTAGTAGCTGGGGTGAGAGAGAAGCCCCCACCCCATGCTGGGTCCCGGCACCTGAGTCCCAGGGAGACAGCTCCCAGCACGGGCCTGCCCGGCGGGGCACACACACAGCCCCGGAGCCATCCCCAGGTGGAAGGAAGGAGGAAGGAGTCGGGCTGAAGAAGAGAAGGAGACATTTTTCCAGGCCTGCAGACCTCCTGACATTTTGTTAGCAGAGATTTCCCCAAGCGGCCTGAGTGGGGTTGATGGCTGCGTTTTCAAAAGTCTCAAGGTTGCACGGGGCGACTATTTATAGGGTGGATGTAACCGGTTTCAGCAAAGCCAGATGAGAGTATTGGTCTAATCTGCTGCCCTGTATTTCCTCCTGTGACCTGAAGGCTACTGGTGGAAATCTATTAAAAGGCTTCCTGATAAAAAAAAAAAAAAAGTTGACATTTCACTCGGTCGGAATTGAAACCCAGAGGGATAGCCTCCTTTTTTGATGAGTTGGGCCTGACACGGTGTTGCTTTCGCGGCCGAGCTGCCCGGACTGTGGCCTTCGTGCCCAGCAGGCCTGGTGAGGGTGTCGGGCATCTCGGGGGACCCCAGAGCCCCAGCCAGTGGCGTTCAAGGGGGCTCCGGATGAGCCTCCGGGATGCCCAGACTGAGCCCCTGGCACTCATCACTCACGGTGCGTCCCCATCACAGGTCAGGCCCAGCCCCGGGCAGGAGCACTGGGGGTGTGGGACGGTGGCTGTATCCTCACTGCAGAAGGGGATCGAGCTCTGTTCTCGTCCCCGGTAAGCCGCTCTCACACCACCCTCCTCGTGCATTTTCATGCACACTAGCCGGCGAGGGAGCCGGTCACGCGAAACGCACAGGCAGCGATGGCTTTGCAGTTGGGAATCTGCAGGCTGGCTTCCGGAAACAGCACATCCTGGAAACCACCAGGCTTGCCCTGAGGTTGTGCTCTCGCGGTTCTTGCTCCTGGACGAGCACTTTATCCGCAACTCGTTTGCTCCTGACACCATCGAGGGTGGGTACCAGGAGCCCATTTTACAGCTGAGGAAACTGACGCCCGGCAAGCCGAGGTGAGGGGCCCCTCGTCACCCAGCAGGAGGCGGTGGGCCCTGATCGCAGCCTCGACTGCAGGCTCCAGACCCGCTCGCCACTCCGTGACCGTGCACGCGTTCACTGTAATATCATCTCAGTTAAAAGGTCTCGCTGCCTTCCGCAAGAAGTACTTTCGACTAGCAAAACAAGACTCGTATTGGGGCCTGGTCGTTGCAAACAGCACGAGTCTTCTTGCATCAATTCTCCACAACACGCAATTGAAACGAGTGTCATTTATCAACCAGAGTGACGCTGAAACAACTCTTGTCCTGCCAAGATTAACTTGGAAAAAAAGCACTGTTATAAAGACTCTTAAGACCATTTCTAAGCTTCTCAAGGTTGCCCAAACGAGAAAGGAAAATAAAATTAAGAGGGAAAACTAACACTGCTCCCTGGAAGCATTAAAATGCAAAATAATTCTCTTGCCCTCCGCCCCCTCCAAGTGGGATGGTTGTTGACTCTGCCTTTATGTCAACAGACTCGGGTCCAATTAAAAAGCCATCAGCCAACCACCCAGGGAGCGACCAGAGCTCCCCCAGTGTGGGCAGGACCCACGGAGAACCCAGGGCCCCAGAAAGCCACAGGGGGAGCATGGGGGAGAGAGCATGTGGTTTTTCCAAAGAGCCCCGTGTTGGGCTGCATTTCCTGGCAACATCCAACGGGCGCTGACAGTCACGGGCGCTCAGCCCGGGCGGGGAGCAGGGGTCTCTTTCCACCCAGGGGCAGAAGTGTGCACAGAGAAGCCCTCTGCCTGGGAATGCAGGGGGCTCTGGGGCTTGAGGACAGCTGTCTGCCCGTGTGACCTTCAGAGGGACTCTCTCCAAAGCTGCCTCGACAGACACCTTCATGGCGTTGCCCAAGTGTGGAGGAAACCACTTTACTCCGCTGAACACAGTCCAAATATGGTTCGGATCCTCATACGCCCGAGCAGATTTCCCAGACGCTCACTGTCGGCCGAGCAAGGTGTTAAAACCGTTTACATGCGTCTTCCCAATCCTCAATACCTACAACGTTCGCTTTCATTTACTATCCTATCTTACAGATTAGGGAACTGAGGCTTAGAGACACCAGGAACTGAGTGGTGGGGCCGGGGCACGCACCCTGAGCCCAGCGGGCTCCGTAGCCTTCTCCACCGCCCCGTCCTGAAAACCGCTCAAACACTGGTGAGAGCTGCACCATAGTCATGGGCTTACGTATGTTTTGAAAGGTTTCTAAATTCAAATAGCTGGGTTGTCGTGTCCTACGCTCAGCTGGTTCTTATTTCCCATTCCTCCTCATGAGGAGATCAGACTCACACAGAGCCAAGGCAGTGGAGTACTCTCTCAGATCTGGAAACACTTGAAAGTAGGAGATGCTTTGGATCACTCGGCCCTCCCTCTGATAGATTAAGTGATCAGGAGACAGGGCAGCGCCCGCTCTGGAAGACTCCCCACAGCTCTGCAAATAAAATCCCATCTGAAAGGTGTGGGGTACGGTCCCGTGTCCCCCAGAGCTCCTGCCACACGGCTCAGAAAAATGGGGCTGGGGCCCACTAGGGATGGGCACCATCGGCCTGCAGCTCGGGTCCTGAGGAAAGCGTGTGCGCGTGCCTCTCGAAAAAGAACGCAAGACCAAACGCTCACGTCACCAAGCTAGTGGGGTCAGACAAAGCCCTATCTGGGGATTAGCTGCTTTCCCTCACACGATATTCAGGAGACATACTCCGCCCCGTGTTGCGCTCCTCAATATTTGTAAAATACCATTTTTCAGAAGGAACAAAATAAAGAACTTCCAACTGAAAGCCATCCGCTAACTCCATGATGCTCTGGTCCCATAATGAGCCCATTTGCAGTCTGATCATTTGCAGGTATAGATCATGGAATCAGAAGAAAATGCTTCCAATATGGAGACCAGTCAGCTGGGAATGACGGAGCGAAGAGCTTACTGTGAGCGATCATCCCCGCCAACCCAGGAGAAACCCTCATTCAGGGGGAATCTGAAACTTCTGTCCCATTGCAAATAGTGTGACGTCAATAACACTGGTCATTGTCAGAGGTCTGTCCTGCTTTCGGGAGATATTTGTGGGAATGAGCCGAGCCAGACCACAGGAGGATTTGAGAGGATTGGCTGGCTGGATGGAAAGAAGACGGTGGGGGAAGAAAGAAGCAAAGAAGGAAGGATGGGGTGGGGTGGCTCGAACACGATCTTACGATCATCACTAAAAAAGAAGACCATTGGAGGCTATGGGGTCGATGCCTGATGCCTCTGGTTCGCCAGCTTGAGTGATTGTCCTTCATCAAAACATATGCGATCACTAACACGCTCACAACCGAAATAACTCCTGTGTCAAATTCACTTTGCTTATAAAGCATTTGTTGGACGTGAATCACTTGTGACCTATATGTCAAAAGAGATCCAGTTCTGATTTGTATTTCTCTGATGATGAGTGACAAAAATGCTGATTCGGAGGGACCCTTGCACCCCAATATTTATAGCAGTGCTATCGACAAGAGCCAAATTGTGGAAAGAGACCAAATGTCCATCAACTGATGAATGGGTAAAGAAGATGTGGTACACATGCACACACACACACACACACTCACACACACACACACACACACACACACACACACACAATGGAATATTACTTGGTGATCAAAAAGAATGAGATCTTGCCATTTGCAACAACGTGGATGGAACTAGAGGGTATTACGAGAAGTGATGTAAGTCAGCCAGAAAAAGACAAATATCATGATTTCACTCAGATGTGGAATTGGAGAAACACAACAGATGAACATGGGGGAAGGGAAGGAAAAATAAGATAAAAACATAGAGGGAGGCAAACCACAAGAGACTCTTAAATACAGAGAGCAGATGGGGGTTGGTGGAGGGAAGTGGGTAGGGGATGGGCTGGACGGGGGTTGGGCACTGAGGAGGGCACCTGTTGGGATGAGCCCTGGGTGTCCTGTGTAAGTGACGAATCACTGGGTTCTACTCCTGAAGCCAAGACTACACTCTATGTTAGCTAACTTGAATATAAATAAAAACAAATAAATAAATGTGATTAAAAAATGAGATTTGGTTCTGATTTTATCAAAATCTGTCATGAAAAGAGTGAGAAGATATCATACGATGCCCTCATATCTGAGCCCAGGGCAGCCTTCACGGGACTGAGCTGGGTCCTCCCCGCCCCCGCCCCGGGCGGCTCCTGAGAAAAGGGGCCGGGTGATGGGCATCTCTCATGCCTTCCTGGGAATGTCCACACTTGATCCCCTCTGTGGTCCCGAACGCGGGCACTCGCTGCTTTCAGCCTCCTGTGCGTTCGGAATGAACCGCAGCCCTGCGAACGCAGCTCCCAACCCAGTAGGCCTTTGCCAAGCCCGGTCTGTCTCGGGCCTTGTTGTAACTGAATCGTGAACCCCCTCAAATGCAGATGTCGAGGCCATAACACCTAGGGTAGCTGTACTTGGAGACGGGCCTCTGAGGATGTGATTAGGGATAAGTGGGGTCATGAAGGTGGGGCCTTGATCAATGGGGTTAGTGTCCTTCTAAGAAGTGACACCAGAGAGCGCTCTCTCTCTCTCTCTCTCTCTCTCGCTCCCGCTTCCCATGGGCAACAGGGAACACAGGCCATGTGAGGACACGCAGAGTAGACAAGTCAGAACACACACTCTCACCAGAACCTAAATTGGCCAGAACCTGGATTTCGGGCTTCCCAGCCTCCAGAACTGTGATAAATGGAAGTCTTGTTTAAGCAATGCGGTCTGCGGCCTTTTATTTCCACGGCCCAAGGACACTCCTAAAGGCCTGCGGCCAGAAGAGCTATGTGGGCCCAGGAACGCACACCGGCCACGTCTGAGAATAAGCCCACAGCAGGCCCGGCGAGGGGGACCCCGCTCCCAGGTTGCCTGTGACCAAACAGCCAGGCTCTCACACACACAGGTGCTGGAAGACAGTCACTGACCCGGCAAGTGAAGATTCCGGAAGACGATTGTCTGGAAGGGGGCGGGGCCGATCCTGCCGAGAGACAATTACTCTGGCCGTGGGAAAGGGGATGATTTGAGGAGACAGCCAGCCATCCCCAGTTATCCAGTGACACGACATCCCGAATTGCGAGGAAGGAGGTGCACGAGGGTCCCCGTCCACGCACGCGAGCCAGCTCCGGCAAGGGGCCGGGAATGGAGAAAGGCAAGCCCGGTGCCCGGGGCACAACAGGTAAGGGCTTGCTTTTCCCAAGGCCAGCCCTGCATGGCCCTGAGGGGGAGGGTCTCCCTAAAGCTGCCAGCCGCTGCCTCGCACACCTGTTCCCTGCTCAGCTGCCTTCAGCTTCGGGAGCCGACTGCTCGAGAGCCAGGACGCTTTTGATTGAGAGCATCCTTGAGAGGCTGCAGAGAGCAGAGAGGCACTGGCTTGCCCACGTGTCCCCTGCTTGGGCTGCAACCGGCTGCTGCACCAGCTCGGAAGGTGAAGGAGCCGCTGGGTGAGCAGAGGACGCCCGGGAGGGGACGTTGCAAACGGAGTCGTGGTCAGAAGGAGCACAGAAGGGGCGCGGCTTCTGGGCCAGACAAGCATCTACTTCTGAAGACAGGGATGGGAAGGAGACGGATGGAAGCCATGCGTTTCCCAGACCACGCCTGTCAGGTGGAAAGTGTGCTGTTCTTGCCTCCCACGTGAATCACGCCTGCTTCTCGCCACAAACCCAAGCGAGTCATCCCAAAGCTCAAAGAAATACATGGGGTCCTGGTGTGACAGCTGCCTGGCCGTGTCAAGCCTGACCGTTATGATCTTTTCGAAACATAAATATATTTGTTGACTTTCAGATTCAGAGGAAAGAGAGTGCCGAGTGATGATACTCGAGACCCACTGGTGAGCGGGTCCCGGGAGCGGCTGCCGGGCACTTACGCTTTTATGGCTCATGGCCGGAGGGCCCCCAGCCGCTGCCCAGCTGGCCAGTGGGGGCTGAGCTGGCGACCCAGGGGGACAGTGGCTCCTTCAGCTTGCCAAGAGAGGACAGGATGCGCCTGTAGGTTCTCTGATGGGACCGCTCGGCCCTCGGCTCGGGGATGGGGGCTTCTGCAGGGGTGTCTGCTGTCCAACGGCAAAACTTCTCTGCTCGCTGGAAAGCCCCAAGTCAAAGCACAGTTAGAATGATACCCACAGCGGGGCTTGGGCTCAGGTGCGGGCAGGGAGGGAGACGTGTTTATAAACGCTGTTTCTTTGTCTTGCTTCCACCCACACCTACCGACACTGAGCTCATTCTGTCGTTTGACAAGAAAGATGCACGGCCAGCGACCGTTCTGCTTACGAATCCACGGAACAGCAGGGGCCAAGAACAGTCCCGTGGGGGAGATGCCACGGCGTGATGGGGCAAGCCCGCAGTGATGGGAGGCGCACCGCAGGTCCGGGTTCGAATCCCGTCCGGCCGCTCCCTGGGCACTTGACCTGTGGAACATTCCTCGGGCTCTCTGAGCTTCCCCTTTGTCACCCACAAATGGAGGTTATAATTGCCCCTCTGAGCTTGCCTTGAGGCTTAGGTAAGATTACACGTACAAATGCCCATTAAAGCAACTGTCCAATACTAGATGTTAACTAATTAGTCCTCTCCTTCTTGAAGCAGAGTGCACGGTGGTTAAGAATGAAGCCTTTTCTCATCACATGGGTTGACTACTAGGTCTTGTGCATCGAGTGACCGTGGGGTCCCAGACCTGCGTGGACCTATGTCAGCCTTGGTCCCCCGTCCCCAAATTCTCGGTAGAACATCATGTCTGTTTACTGCTGTGGGAATTGAGTACAAAGATGTATGTAGAAAGCCTAGTCCCGGCCTGGGCTGTCACCAGTATCCCTCCTGAGACAGAAATGTCACCGAAGATGGGGGACTGAGCAGTTCCTGATTTCCCTATTCGGAGTGAACGGAGAATGCGGACCGAGGCGGCAGATTCCAGCACCATGAGAACTCACGGACACAGCGGACAGCTCTGGCTGGGGGTGTTTGCAGACGGTGGCATGGCCTGCCACGAACAGGGCCACGAAGACCCCAGAGGCCAGTGGAGCGCCCGTGTTTCCGGGATCACCTTTCCCAGCGGCCCCAGCAGGAGGACAGCTCTCGGTGCAATCCGGAGCGAACCACACTCAGCCGGATGAATCTGGATCAAATGCTAATGTTCTTTTCCTAAGGAAATGGCGCTTCCTGACGATATTTCATTCCTGAAAAGGTAGAGCAGCAGACCGGCAGGGCCCAGAAAGGGACACCCAGCTTTAATCCCGCCCTGATTGGCAGCTCCCAAAAGCTCTAAATAATTTAACAAAGACCAAACTTCTAACAGCACAAGAGTGACACACACTGAAGCCACCTTCGAACAGCTGAGGGGGCGCGCGACCGAGCAAGGCCCGCGAGGCCCTGCCCCCTTCCCGGGCACACTCCCCAGCCTTCCCTCCCTCGGACCCTCTTCCCTTTGAAAACAACATCCCTCCGGGTTGTATGGTCTCTCCCACTAGCAGTTTGGTTTGTAATTTACCATATTCGTGTCGAAAGGAAGCCTGGGGAAGGAAGGTGGGCCGTCCGCGCCTCTCGTCGCCTGTCACCTGGGAGGTCGGGCAGTGTCGGTGGCTGTGCTGGGGGCCGGCTGCTCATCCAAACCTCTGAACACGCTGCCCACCTTCCGGGGGACCCACTCGTGTTGGTCTCTTTGGGAAGAATGTTTGCTCCGGGCACTCGGGATCCCTGAGAGAAGCAGACGGCCAAAGATCCCTGCCACACTCTGGGGGAGGGGAAAGGACAGGCCACAAAGAATAGACATACAAATAAGCAGCTCATCTCTGTGTGCAATGAAAACACAAAGAAGCAGGGAGAAATAAATAAATGTTAAAAAAAATTAAAAAAAAAAGGGGGGCGCCTGGGTGGCCCAGTCGGTTAAGCGTCCAACTTCGGCTCAGGTCACGCTCTCGCAGTCTGTGGGTTCGAGCCCCGCGTCGGGCTCTGTGCTGGCGGCTCAGAGCCTGGAGCCTGTTTCGGATTCTGTGACTCCCTCTTTCTCTGACCCTCCCTTGTTCATGCTCTCTCTCTGTCTCAAAAATAAATAAATGTTAAAAAATTAAAAAAAAAAACAAAGAAGCAGGGAGTGGGGGGTCATAGGAACAAGCTGGGTGGAAGTCAGTGGCCTGGGTAGACCTCATGGAGGAGGGACCTGAGCTGTGTGGGGAGAAGGCACAGGGAGCAGAGAGGAGCACGGTGGCCGGGGGCTCTGGGGCAGGAGGTGAGACTGAGGTCGAGGTGAGGCCAGCACGGGCCACAGTGACAGGCAGTGCCTGTCTGCGGGGGAATCTGGGAACATTTTCTGGATTTGGCCCAACGACTGAATCAAACTAAACCAGAGACTAAGTTACATATACGTGAAATACCATCGGGACAAAATGGAATACTAGTCAGTCATTAAAAAGAAAAAAACCCTGCCATGTGTGACACTGTGGATGGAGCTGAGGACATTAGGCTCAGTGAGGTAAGTCAAACAGAGAAGGACAAATTCTGTCTGTTCTCACCTACATGCGGAATCTAAAAGAACAAAACCAAGAGCAAATTCACAGAAATGGAGATGGCATTTGTGATCACGGGAGGCCAGGAGGGGGAGGGGAGGAGGAAGGTGACCCTAAGGTACAAACTCCGGTTATAAGACAACAGGTCCCAGGAGGCCACGGGCAACATGATGACTTTAGTTCATGCTGTTGGGCGGCATATTTGAAAGCTGCTAAGAGAATAAATCCTCACCGGTCTCATCAGAAGGATGGACAATTTTTTAATTTATTTTTAACACCTGTATGAGGTGACGGATGTTACGCTCACTGAGGTCATCATTTCAGGATATGTGTCGTCACGACATTATGCCATCACCATTCGCTTACACAGCGCTGTGTGTCAGTTATATCTCAATAAAAGGGGGGAAAGGAGAAAAAATAAGTAACGAGAGATGCGCAACATATGTCATACCCGGAGGAGGTTGGAGAGTGGCTGGTGCAGGGGTGACGGGTACAGGGAGCTCTGTCACCCACGGGCTCTCATGCAGGCATCTGAGGGGGCTGACGAGGGAGCAGTCCGCTTACGGGACCCCCAGCCTCCCCCACAGGAAGGTGCAGAATCACACGGAGCATACTTGAAAGAGTGCACATGGAAGAAGTTTCAAGCTCCTTTGATAATCACTGAGCTCCCAATTCCACGTGGAGTTGGTTCTTAAATCCCAAATTCCCAGGGACTCACATGGTAGGAATCCACTGAGACCATCCAAGGTGGCCATTGCAAACTTTTTAAATTGTGCTTGGACTTTATGAGGATACGGTCTGTATATTCACATGAGGGGGAATGAAGTCAACATCAGCAACTGAAACAATGGAAGACAAAGGTGCAGGACCCTGTGTAGTTTATTACCACTTGTGTAAAAGCATTTGCACATGGTTGTAAATTTAAAAAGAAGTCTCTGGAAGATGCACAAAACTTAGCACTCTTGGTGACAGGAAACGAAATGGTGGTGAGGCTGTGGGAGCAGACTGGAGACTTTTTTTCCGTCATATGACCTTCTATGCATTTTTCTTTCCAATTTTGATCCATAAAGTCGCGTTACATATTCAAAACAATTAGTGTTTTGAGGACACTAAAATTTCTTTTACAAACGATTAAAAGCAGTTGTATCTGTTTGCGAGGCAGAGCTCAGTAACAAATAGCCCTTTCCTCTGTTGCAGACCTAAACCCGTGCTGCATCGTATCCACGTGACTTCCCAACAGGGAGGTCGCCCCCTGAACATGCTGGAGCTGGCCAGAGCCCAGGACCCATTAGAGCTTCTCCAGACACTTCCTGGTGCAATATCCCTAAGGGGCTTCCCCGTACGTGCAACAGACCATGTCCCCACAAGGACACCTAGATCAATTCAAGTTCCTGTTCATGTAACTCTTTTTTTTTTTTAAGTTTATTTATTTAGTATTGAGAGAGAGCACTAGCTGGGGAGAGGCAGAGAGAGAGGGAGACACAGAATCCAAAGCAAGCTCCAGGCTCTGAGCTGTCAGCACAGAGCCCGACGCGGGACTTAAACTCACAGCGCGTGAGATCATGACCGAGCTGAAGTTGGACACTTAACCGAGTAAGCCACCCAGGTGTCCCCAGTCTATGTAACTCTTAAGGAAAGTTGGCCTTTAGAAGCTATGACCTGAAGTCTGCAGAATGAAATTTATTGTTTCTTTATCAGCATGCCCTTCGGACCACGAGGGGCTCAGGGACACTCTCAGAAATCCCACGGGTCTTTTCCTTTACCAGATGTGTTTGACTTCGTGTTTCTGTTTCAGTTATATTTTCTAAAAACTGAAAGGACCTATTTCTTGTGAGCTTTGTTCCATGAATGCACTGGCCTTGACTGTGGCCTCTGCTAATAAGGAAGAGGCGGACTTGGGACTACTTAAAAATGATTCTTCTGCACGAGGCAAAGTCCACTGCCACAATGGTGGCTAAAGGGATCTTTCTCTGTACTTTGGTGGAGAAGAGAGGGATGAGGTTTGTCACCTCGTAACCCAGAGAAACAGAGCCTTGAAGTGGGAACGTACCCACATGGGGAACAGCAACTTCAGCAACTTAAACCAAACAACAATACTGATGCGACTCATCTAAATATCGCTGACAGTAAATCTTCCTTTGCACCTGATTCTCAATTTTATGCACAGAATGTCAGGCGCAGAGGGTTCATAGGAGCTTTCTTGGTGCACGTTTTTAAGTAATAGAAATTTAAATAATTCATGTCTACGCTAGGGATGGATGAGAAAGTGAATCCCCGTACAGAGAGCCTATGCACTACCCCATTCCAGAAACTGCTCTGTGCGAAATCTCTGCAGACCAGGACACCCAGGGCCTGTCGCCAATTTCTCGGGCCCCCTTCAGGCAGAAAGCAGAGCAAAGCCACCACGTAAAGGGCCGATCTAGGTTACACTGGTGCCGACGCTCAGGTCGTCTGCGTTTCCCAGAAGACACGGGTGGGGGGTTCCTTCCTTCCTCCCTCCACCCCTGCATCCAGGTCCAGCGTCCAGATGGGGTTGTGGGTACACGAGGTTGTCTCCACCCGGCCAACCTGAAGCGTAGTGCGTGTTCGTGAGTGCTATTTCGCCATAGTCCCTGACCGCTTTACTCCTTCCCTGAAGGGTCCAAGGGGATGAATAGCGGGGGGCATAAGGCAGAGCACCCCACCAAGAGCGGCTTCGGCGAACGAGGCTTTTTTACATCCTCCTGGAGGGGACGGCTCAGAAGCTCCACGGGGCCTCCTGGTCTCAGGATGGCTGTGGGATCTCAGAGCCCAAGTCCGCACGGCCGACCAGGAGACAGGGGTTGGCTGGTGGAGACCTCGTTTCTGTTGCCACGCCAAGGACCCTTCCAGAAGGGTCCAGATAGGCTCCCCGGTCCGCTGGCGGCCCGGGGCGCCCTGAGACCAAGGGAGCGGAGCCAGCTACCTGAGCAGGAAGGGCGGGAGGAGGGGCGGCTCGGCCACAAACGAGCCTTTCATTTTCATTTTTAAAACACTGTCACGCTGGCGGGTAATTGTAAGAAACCTAAGAATTGTAGGAAAGTCCAACATTTATGAAAACAAACTAAAGGTTTATGAAAATGTGCTCAGAATATCAGCCTGTTATATGTAATAACAAAAACACTCGTTTGGTGTATCCAATATTGTTTGGACAAGATTCAATTCTATTTTTAGGGGACTTCAATTTCCTTTCCCATAAACTCCATGAAATACAGTATGTGGCATATTTATAGTGACCCTTTTGAAGAGTGTTACACTTTTGGACCCTTTAATAAGTCTAGATGAGATGGTCTCCCCCTCACCTCGCTGAGCAAATAAATAGATGGCCGTGACAATCATCGGAATTAGGCACCGTGTCCCTCTGCCTCCCGTGTCCCCCGTTGCACGGCTTCCAGGGCCTAGAACAAAAGCTCTCTCAAGACGGTTCTAAGCAATAAAGACAGTATTTAGGGCCATCTGGTGATTCCATTCAATTTATTTCTTTGACAAGACTTATAAATAAGAAAGCATAATTTCCAGAAGCGATCATTAAATTTACTATGCAAACAACAAGCCACAGCCACCCCCCTGCACCTTTTCCCTCTAGTGCACATGTGGGGCCTACTTACAGCATGAGCATTTCACAGCCCTCTGCATTTTCAAAGCACTCTGCAAAATTAGCCAATTTACTCTCAGAGAGAGGAAGGTAGGGGTGCCCGCAAGGCGGTGAGGTGAGCTAGTAGGGGCTTTTCCACATCTGAGGAAAGCCTCGCTGCCCACTCGGCCGCCATTCGCGGCCACACGCTTGTGGTCCTTGGGGGGCGTCCATCTCACATGAGGCGACCCCTGGAGACACGACTTCTCCCCAAAGAGCAGAGCACCTTGTCTCCCCACGCTGAAGGAAGAGACAGCAAAGCCACTGCCTCACCCCCAAGGCAGCCCAGGGCCTACCTTCATTACCATCCACCCCACAAGCACCAAGAGCCCAATGGCTGGCAGCCAACATGGTCCCCACACCCCCCTGGGATCCCCCATCCCTGACCCAGGGCCCCGGTGACTCTCAGGGCATTCCGTTTGCTTCTCTCAATGAACGCCCCCTGGATGTCGACTCGCGTGAGTAAGGTCTCTTGCGTTGGCATAAACTCATCCCGAGGACCCCAAAATCCCTCAAGACGTGGTGGGAATCCTTTGTGATTTCTTCCCGGGGATTGTGATAACAAGAAATGTATTTTTAATTTTTAGACATTTTTTTATACAAGTATAATTAACATACAATGTTCGATTAGCTCCAGGTGTACAATATAATGATACAGTAATGCTGTATGTTACTCGGTGTTCATCATGCCAAGCATGCTCTTTTTTTTTTTTAAGTTTATTTTTGAGAGAAAGACAGAACACGAGCAGGGGAGGGGGCAGAGAGAGAGAGGGAGCCACAGGCTCCAGGCTCCGAGCTGTCAGCACAGAGCCCGACGCGGGGCTCGAACTCACAGACCGTGAGACCATGACCTGAGCCAAAGACGGATGCTTAACTGACTGAGCCGCCCAGGCGCCACTGAAAAGCGTGTCCTTAACCCCCATCACTTATTTCCCCCACACCCCCCACCCCTTCACTCTGGTACACATCCGTGTGTCTCTATAGTTAAGAGTCTATTTCTTGGTTTGTCTCTTTTTGTTTGTTTAGTTTCTTAAGTTACACATATGTGTGTCATCGTATGGTATTTGCCCTTCTCTGACTTATTTCCCTTATCGTTATACCTTCCAGATCCATCCATGTTGTTGCAAATGGCAAGACTCCCTTCTGTTTTATGCCCAAGTAACATCCCATTATACAGACACACATAATCACATATACACCTTCTTTATCCATTCATCTACTGATGGACACTTGGGTTTCTTCCGCGTCTTGCCTGTTACAAATAATGCTGCTGTAAAAATAGGGCTGTGTGTATCCTTTGGACCTATTGTTTCCATTTTCAGTAGTGTGACTACTGCATCGTATGGTAATTCTATTTTTAATTTTGGGGGGACTGTCTGTACTGTTTTCCACCATGGCTGCAACACTTTGCATTCCCACCAACAGTGCATGAAGGTTCCCCTTTCTCCACATCCTCACCAACACCTGCTGTTTCCTGTGTTTCTGATTTTAGCCTTTCTGACAGGTGTGAGGTGATAGCTCATTGCGGTTCTATTTGCATCTCCCTGATGACGAGCGATGTTGAGCATCTTTTCAAGGGTCTGTCGGCCATCTG
Organism: Puma concolor; assembly: GCF_028749965.1. Taxonomy (NCBI): domain Eukaryota; kingdom Metazoa; phylum Chordata; class Mammalia; order Carnivora; family Felidae; genus Puma; species Puma concolor. The sequence continues at coordinate 2,603,575 of NC_141667.1, read as the reverse complement.
TACGTCTTCGTTGAAGGAATGTCTCCTCATGTCCTCTGCCCGGTTTTAATTGGATTATTTGTTTTATTTAATTTTTTTTTTTTTTTTGGTGTGGAGTTGCATATACTCTTTATATATTTTGGATATTAACCCCTTGAAAAAATGTGTGTTAGAAGCATCTTGCCCATCCATGCCACGGAATGCCACTCAGCAATGAAAAGAAGTGAGCCAATGGTACACACGACAACCTAAATGAAACTCAAGGGATTATTGCTGAGTGAAAAGACAGCCAGGCCCCAATGTTTCCATACTGTGCGAATCTATTAACATAACATTCTTGAGGCGTCACAATTCTGGAAATAGGGAACAGACTGGTGTTTTCCAGGTGTGAAGGAGGGGAGGGGCGGGGTGAATGGTGAAAGGCAGGCCGTCGTGTGGAATCCTGACGGGGGTGGCCACTGGTTGTGGTGGGGTCTGTGCGTGGATCCTTCCAGCTGGTAAAAGGGCACAGAACTAAACGCACACACAATGAACGCGTGCAAAATCGGGAAATCAGGGCAGGACTGGTGGGTTACACCAATGTCGTTATCTAGTGGTGATTCCGTGCTGTGCTCACGTGGGGTGTTTACCACTGTGGGGAAGCGGGTATGAGGGGTCTGTCTGTACTATTTCATGCGGCTGCAGGCCATTCTACAATTTTCTCAAAATAAACTATGAAGCTTCACCTAAACGTGTGTGGCATCCCAGGACCTGGCTTACACCCTGGGCAGCATCCATTCTGCTCTTAACCTTGTTCTTGTGTTCTCGCCCCTCTTGGCCAAAGCAGCTTCTGGGTGCCACCGCACAAATCAGCAGCTGCGGGGCGCCTGGGTGGCACAGTCGGTTGAGCGTCCGACTTCAGCCAGGTCACGATCTCGCGGTCCGTGAGTTCGAGCCCCGCGTCGGGCTCTGGGCTGATGGCTCGGAGCCTGGAGCCTGTTTCCGATTCTGTGTCTCCCTGTCTCTCTGCCCCTCCCCCGTTCATGCTCTGTCTCTCTCTGTCCCAAAAATAAATAAACGTTGAAAAAAATTTAAAAAAAAAAAAAAATCAGCAGCTGCGAGGCCTGTGGAAGGCTGGCCTGGTGGGGTCGGGCAGACGCCCCCCTCCTCCATCCAAAGCGGTGCCACTGCCTTCTGGTTGTCCTCTGGCCAAATCTGAGCCTGCGGAAAGGTGTGTAGAGGTGAGTTCCACGTCTCTGTTAGGTATTGTCTGCATGTCGCTGGGGGAAACATTCCCAGAACACTGAGCCCACGTGACCGCCCTCGCGAGCAGCTGAGGACCTTGGGAGGAGCTGTGAACAACACCGAGAGCAGTTCTTAACAATGCAGCCAGAATCATCCCATAACGCATAAGTGGGATCAGGCGACATCTCTGACCCAGGGTCCCTAAAAACCCCCATCTTTTCTTCATAAAAACCCAAGCCATGACCACAGCTCCATGACCCCACCCAGGCTACCCCATGGACCACTTCTCTGACCACCCGCCCCATCATTCGTTGACTCCGTACACAGTGGCCTCCTCACTTTTCTCTGGACGGCCCAAGCACACTTCTACCCCAGTGCCTTTGCACATGTTTCTCCGTCTCTAGAAAGCTCGTCCCCTCCATACCTGCCTGCCGGGACAGAGCCAGGTTTTGCGTCACAGAAGCTTATACAGGGTTGAGGCGGGGGGAGGGGATGGGCCTTCTTAAAAAAATGCGCAAAATTGCCAATGGAAAATTAGATGCAAAAGGCGATATTTATTTAGAAGGATCGCATAAAACACATTACAAATTTTAGAAGTTTGAAGACCACATATATCAGAAAATCCGAAATGATAATGTGTCTTCTTAACCAACTTCCAGACACGGTTCTATCACAGCACTTTCCACGTTTGTGTTGCTTCTTCTTATGACAACGATTTACTAACATCATCTTTGTACAGAGAGCAGGCTGATGACGGAGGCTGTCTGAGCGAAATTTGCTTTTTATCTTTGATGTCTGGAGTGTGGTCACACAACAAGTCTGTCCTCTACCAACAAAGTCTGGTAAATTCCATTTTGGTCTAGTCCCATTTTTTTTTAAGAAATAGAAAGAAAGAAAAGGGGGTTCCCCACATCGACAGTGGGATGTGCTGCCCAGGCAGGAATAGTCCTGAAAGCAAAGGCTCCTGTTTTGAGCAAACGTGGAGGAGACCTGAGTCCCCCCGCACTGGAAATTGTATAAACGCAGTAACTGAAAGAAGGTTCTGGCACGGTGCACTTCAGACCTGTGTCCCATGCAGGCTCCCACAGACACACCTGCCACAAGCTGGTCCCTCGTCCCCGGAGGCTTCACGCTGGGACCCAGGCAAGGGTTCCCACCAACTGCTATGTAACCGCAATGTTCACAAATCACATAGGAACATTCACTAAACCCACCTAAGGCACCCCAGCCCAACCTCAGCTGAATCAAAAAAGCCTCCGCAGCCCCAAAGCCACCTTGCCCCAGGGCAGTGCGATGGGGTGGAGGGGGAGGGGGGGAGGGGGATCCAGAAGAGGAGGGTCCCGACCTCAGTACAAGCTTCCATCCTGGGGCACCAGCCCCGCCACACAGAGAGCACCCACCCAGCTCTCTCTGACACAGAGCGGGTTTTCAGCAGGTGACCCTGGGGACACCTCCCTTCGCTGTCCTTCCGATCTCTTTATCTCCAGGCCTTTGCATTGTCTAACACCCTCTCTATTTTACATGAATGCACTGACTCTCCCACCGCTAGAATATAAGACGCTTGTCCTGTTAGGTTCATGCTCAGTCTCCGGGCCTAGAAGAATCTTGGCTCAGGAAGATGGTTGGGTCAATATTTGCTGAATAAATAGATCAATAGCTCCAACGACCCTAATAATCGCTCCTCTTGGTGGCGTATGCGCATCTGGGATGCATGTCCACGCACGAGGGCAGTGTGACTTCGGGAAATTCTACTCAGCTTCTGGGGTCACCTGCAGCGATGGCTTCGCCCTCCGGCCCTTTCAGGGCCACAGGGAAACAACAAACAGCACCCGGAAGAACCTGGGGCAGGAGAAGGTCTGAGGGTGTGGAGGTCTCGGGGGGTGCTGAGGGGGTGAGGGAGCCCCTGCTGTGCACCCCATTACCTGGTCTGCACCCCCCACGGTCCCCTAAAGGCAACAAGGGGCCGAACCACTTACCCCGCAGAAAGGAGAGCTGAGGTCCAGAGCTGGCGCCCAGTTCACAAGTAAGAACGGCTCACGGCAGAGGTGTGGGCGATCCCCACCGTCCGCGGCTCCCATCGGCGGGCGGGCCCCCTGTGAACGGGCCCCCATCTCGGAGAAGGTCTGCGGAAACACGCATGTGAGTCCCTTCTCCCCGGTGCCGCCCTAACCCACAGGATTTCCTTGTGCTCAGGTGTTTTTTGAGACATTTCTGAAGTCAGAGCGCATCTGGGAAGTCCGGTGATGAATTCCAGAAAAACTGTTATGAAGTTAATGGTGCATATTACAGTTGTCAGCACCTTAGAATTAGGGAAATGTGATATTTAATTATCCACTCTTCTACCATATTTCCCCCAAACACTCAGAACCGAGTGTCGGAAAGGTGGCTTTCGACAGGGAAGCCAGGGCACAGGGAAGGCTGACTGCCAGGAAAGCTCGGAGTCCGCCCCAACCCCTGGCGCCTTGGAGCGCCCCCCCCCCCCACCGACTCCCCATGTAGGGACAGGGCCGCTGCCCCCAGAGGTCCAGGCTGTCTCTCCTGCACCCTCCCTCTCACCCCTTCTCCCCCTTCTGCCCCTCCTCCGGCTCTGAATCTCCAGGGCTCACTGCCCTCCAAACAGGAACCTATGGGACCCTCACTGCCTTCCAGCGCCAGGAATCCAAGAGCTCAGCTGCCCTCGGTCTCGCTTTGCCAAATTCCTTGGAGACTTGCCCCACTTCTACAAAGGCTTATTTCGGCACAGACGGGGGTGTCCTCTTGGGACTGTCTCACACCACGGTCTCCCCCACCCACTGGGAAGCCGAGGGAACCCCAGACCCCTGCTGCCCGCTGCAAGGAACTGGGAAGGAGGCAGGCTCATCCGCCCCCGGCTGGACCCGAGAGTCTGACTCCCCGGAGGAGGCTGCGTGGGCCTCTGATCTCCTCAGGACACCCAGGAGAAGGATCCCGATTCCTTCGGAACCTAGGAGGCGGCTCGGGGCGTAAGTGCACCGAGCTCCCAGCACCGCGGGGGGCCCCGGGGCCCTCGGAAGCCCCTGCCCCCCATCCAAGTAGACCGCGACCATGCAGGGTGGGTGCCCGTGCGAGACGTCGGTCTGCATTCTCCCGTGCTGGGAGCCTCATGTGTTACTCCAGAGTGGATTCACTTGCTGAAATGTGCTCAAATTCACCACAAAAGCGAGAGCCCGCATTTTCAGATCATAAAAGGGCTTCCCACATGTCTTTGATATGTTGCCGCAGGAGGACCTAACGAAAAGCAGGATCGTTTGGGGGCTTTCTTTCCCCCTTGGTCTTAAAAGAGAACGCTTCCTCCAACTTACTCATTTGGTTGTGAATTTTGAAAACCTTCAAACCCAAGAGAAAATTTTTTCGAATTAGCACCCTGAGCATCAACATGCTTTCCCCGGATGTTTACCGGCCGCTCCCAGGGAGTCCCGCTGGCACCTTCCTCCGGGCTCTGCCCGTGTCCCGCCACCTATCTGTCCCCTGTGTGCACACTCACACACTCACACGCACTCGCACACACTCACATTCTCACACGCACACACATTCTCACATACTCGCACACATACAGACACTCACACATCTTAGCATGCTCACGTGAGCACATCGCATACTCCCACATTCACACTCACACACACACTCACACACAGCACACACACTCACAGACACACACACTCGCACACTTTACCTGGACCACTTGAAAATAAGCTATAGACGTCACAGCCTCCCTGCCTGCGCCCTTCAGCACGATGGTCCCCTGTGTCACCAGCCAATGCCAACAGCACCATCAGCCAAGGGTTTAACTTCATGTCACAGCACTATTTACTATATGGCTCACAAACTTCCTCAGTTGTCCCCAAAACATCACTTAGGGGTCTTTTCGTCTTCAGTTCAATCCCGACCCAACCAAGGCCCAAGAGCAGAATTCAGAGGCTGTGCGTCCTCATTTTCCCTTCCTCCCACGCTCCGTTGTTTATTGTCTTGTCCTTCCTGCTCTTGACGTTTTGGAGGAGTGTTCGCATTCCGGTTTGCTTTGTGTTTCTTCACGACTGGACTCAGGTTGAATATTTTCAGCACAACTGATGGTTAATGTCGTGTACTGCCCACCGCACCTGCCAGGAGGCCCTCGTGTCCTTTGCTCCATTGAGGGTATCATCCGATCTCTGGGTTGAGGTGAAACACCACCGGCACCCATCCACAGGGGAAAGCCGGAACACACCCCACCCGGTACATCCATGTGGCAGAGGGCTGCCCAGACGTACAAACTAACAAAGATGCTCGCAATGTCACTGTGAATGATTTCCAGCTACGCCTTAAAGACAATCAAATAGAAAAAAAGTGTAGACACCATGCCACTTTTCAACATTATTTTAATGTTTATTTATGTTTTGAGAGAGAGAGAGACAGAGCGTGAGCAGGGCAGGGACAGAGAGAGAGGGAGACACAGAATCCGAAGCAGGCTCCGGGCTCCGAGCCGTCAGCACAGAGCCCGACGCGGGGCTCGAACCCACAGACCGTGAGATCATGACCTGAGCCGAAGTCGGACGCTCAACTGACTGAGCCCCCCAGGTGCCCCCCAGCATGCTACTTCTTAAGCACAAAGGAAGGGAATATAAATGAATGTTACATGTACTTGCCTACTTTTACAAAAAAGAAGCACAAGAAAGATACAGCAGAAACTGACTTTGGGTATGTCTTGTAGGAGCTGGATCGGATGGGCTGGAAGATATAACAACGGGGGCTAAGGTTTCCTGAAGAACCCTCTGGTGGTTTTAACTTTTGGACACAGAAACACCTTTCACGGTCAGAATAGTAACATTCAACTAAAAATGAATGCCAACATTGAATTCACCAAGAAAAAAAGTATAACTGTGACCCAGTGGCCAGCACAGCCACGAAGTAAAAAGAATGAATTTCAGCCACCTGTGAGCCAGTGGCCGTCTTAGCCAAAACGCAGAGCCTGGCCGCGTGGGAACGGCCGCGTAAGGACAGAGAGTGGGGACGGGAATCCTCTCTCGGGTGTGTTGGCTGGTGTCTGGAAGGACCTTCCCATTTCCTTGTCGGGATGTACCCCACGGAACAGCATTCGGTTTCCTGATTATAAATCGTGCAGGACGTTTGATCTCAGGAAAACTCTGTTGCCTGCGAATCTGGTTAGTGCCAGACTGGGACCAGACCGGTCCTGGAGGACAGCTGCCCCAGCATGGTGGCTGTGCCGCCCCCGTGGACAGCAAGCCGCCCTGCTTCTACCTCGGGGTCCAGGCGGGGGTGGGGGGGGCTGGAGGAGCCCGGGCGGCTGGGGGCTCCGAGCCGGCCTAGCGCTCCGCGTCCTGTAACAACTATGCAGCCACAAGGCGGCCAAGTGCCCCGGGAACACCATTTCATCTCCACAGATGTGGTTTAGAGGCAAGTAAGTGGCACCCACTGAGAATGGTAATGGACTTATTTCCTGGGCTCTAAATCTTGACATAGCGTTTACTATCTGGATTCAGATGAAGGCCATGAAAAATGGACAAACTCAGACATCTCTGTTAGACAGGCCATAAAAGGCACGTGTTGAATAGCTTTTCAATACTTCCCATGTCCCTCTCCCCACGAGGAGAATTAAGTGGGGCCCTGATGGCGGGCGTAGGGGGGGCTGGTTGCCGTTATCACGGAGTTCTGCCCGGGATTTATCGAAGAGTGAGATGTAGTCGCACGACGCGCAGAACCCCCGGCGGTCTCATCATTATGGGCCCTATTTCTCAGTGGGTTGTGTGCGTCTCCTCGCATGTGCGATGCGATGGAAAAAATGTGATTTCAGACTCCAGCACTCCCGGGGGCTGTTTTCAGGGCTGGCACATCCTCCAGGACAGCGAGGCCTCGAGGGATACGCTGCAGCGTTCCCGTCCTCAGTTTCGTCACCTGTAAATGGGTTATTCTCGTATTTGCCCCCTGGGGTTCCTGGGGATGAAGGAGGTGATAAAAGTGGGTGTCTGGGAGTGCGCACCACCTGTCCGCTCCCCCCCCACCCCCATGTCCTAAGCTGCCCCTCTTACAAAGTCAGGAAGCCAGGAAACAGGGACAAAACAGGGATAATGATTTCTGAAGTGCAATTTATAAAACCATAAAAGCAACCCGTAGGACCGCCTCTGAGTCTACGTTCATAAAAGGAGCTCACACACGATACGGGCTCCCCACGTAAAACTCCTTTCTCTTTCCAACTTGGTCTTTCTGTCATATTTTTCCCAGTGTAAATTCTACCCAGTGCAATAGGCTAAGTTAACCCGGATGTTCTGATGGTGGTGCCGAGGAAGCCCGTCTGGGGAGCTCCAGGTTTGGTATATTATAGTTCTGAAAAGCTACGGGGGATTTATCTCTTCATCGGAAGTGAAATATGGGCACCTAAGCTTAATGATCGGGAAGAGCAAAGTTCAGTCGGTGGCTTTGTCATCTAAACCTGAGCCTACACTGAAAGCGCCCAGAGACCTTCCCTCTGCCAGCTCCTCGTCCCATATCACCTACTGCAGGACACCTCCGTGCATTTGTGGGCTCATAAGGTGACTGCCTCTCACTCCCCATTTCCCAGCGATCGCCATGATTGACGTTACAAGATTTTGTGGGCGGAGAAAAGCGGTGTCTAGGACAGAAATGCTCACTCTAAGATTACACGTTTCAAGATACCTTCATTTAAAGGGAATGTTGTCGAACATCAGGGTCTGCGATCGCTTCGGATGCTTGACACTGACAAAGAAATGTGGGGTGAGGGTTCCAGAAGGTTCCAGAGGGTTCCAGAGGGTTCCAGATGGAAACGTTCACGTGTTTAGTCTCTCCAGGGAATTCTTTGGACTACCAATGCTTCCTCGTCCTCCTGAACAGAGTCATGTCAGGGACAAATATTCCCCAGATGAAATAGTGGGAAAACAGCAGCAACTACTTTGCCAGGTATGTTAGTAGAAACTCAACGGGAACGTACGGGGACAATAGTAGCCATGGAAGGTCTTACTACTGCCTTTTCAAGCATGTTCCAAATACTGAAATGCCGAATTCTATTGTTGCCACAAGTCCTGGCATGGGGACTGCCATATGTTTACATTTTTTATGTTTATTTTTTTAAGGAGGTTCTATGCCCAACGTGGGGCTTGAACCCATGACCCCAAGATCCAGAGTCCCATGCTGCACTGACTGAGCCAACCAGACACCCCTTAGGGGTTGCCATATATAAAGCAAAATGATGGCAATAAAAAACTCCTCACCTATTAGGTATTTTACTTGCTAAAAAGGTTGGATTTACAATTTACACGCCAAGGCTAGTTAAGGAGTGAGGTTGGAGTCAACACAAGCATACAGTGTTTTGAAGTCTACCTGCACAAACAGCTACCCAGGAATCGTGTTAGGCACCCAAGAATGCATGGGCACATCCGGAATGCAGCATGGATCGGGCCCAGATGGAGCTGAGTGGCCGGCCTGACCCCAGGGACCTCAGGGGACACAGTGGCACTGAGACGGGATGGACAGTGCGGTCTGCTCAGACACCGTGTCACCATCACGGGGACACGGTGAGGGCCACACAAGTGTGTCCCTGCCAGTTTGCAGCTGTACGACTCTGGGAAGCTCCTCAGCCCCAGCCCCTCAGTCTGAGCATCTCTCAGATGGGTTCATGCCACCCACAGAGTTGTTGTAAGTAGTCAACTTCACCTTGTCCACAATGGGCTGGGCAGGATGCCAGGAGCATGGACTCCCTTCCTGGATGATGGCCCCTGGAGTAGGTATCTAGGGACATCTTGGTCTTCGACCAAATGGTCGTCCTGGACGCCCTCTTCTGTGCAGCGCAGCTGAATGCCCAGGCGGACTGCTTTGTTACTGGGACTGAGGGGTTTTCATGTGCCTCCCAAGCACAGAGGATCTGTAAGAAACAATGAGCAGAGAACCCACCGTGTTCCAGCAGCATAGGAGCGATTCAGGGTCCTATCCCCCGCCCCCGATGTTCCATTGTAACACATCACCTGTGCAAAGGCGAAAGGTGTTTTTTGCACCTCACCCACATAGATTTCCAAGTGCAAAAGAGAATCTGGTGGGTCAAGTTCACCATTCCTGACTGCCAAGAATGGAAAGCAGGGCAGGCTCTCACGAGCTGGGAGCCTCCGAGATGGCTATAATGATTTATATTTAGGTGTAACCCCAACTAAAAGCACAGAGCCGAGAATACAACCATGGTTTCTTCTGGAAAACGGTGGGGAAAAACAGCATGGCTGGTTGCATACTCCAGGCACAGAACAACCACCTCCGATCCATCCGTCCAAGCAGTCAGGAAGGAGGAGTGTTGTGACCACGCAGAGTTGTACCAAACACAAAGTTTCCGTGTACACGGAGGGGAGGAGATCTCATGGAAAGTTCAACCATTCCAAAAATGAAGCTCGTAAAATATTTTTGAGCAAATGACTCTGCTTTTAACAGTTATTTACTGGATTTTATAGCTCAATGTTAACCCAAGTCATAAAATTATAATGACTTAGACTGTGCAAAAGTAGCAATGCTTTTCAATTTTCATTCCCAGAATAGCAATGCATGGCTTTAATGTTTAGTTGGGGTTACTTGGATGTCCCCAAAAACGTGTTATGCATCGCTGTAGAAATTAGAATTAATTCAACAGAAAAATAAAAGACATTACTTCTCTCCCCTCCTTCCCACCTTCAACCCGACAACATGGCCCTTTGTCCTCCTGTCCCCCATGTGCCAGCCCAGCTAATGAGGCTGACACCAGGCAGGAGGCAGGAGCAAACTTTAATGACTTTCTCCTGGACTTGCCTGACATCCAAGGCAGCCATTTGCGTGATAGATCTTCTCCAAAGGGAAAACTTTGCTTTTGCTAACTTCCTAGCAGAATTGACTCGTCACCGCTCAAAGTGACAAAAGATAAGTGTGCCCTCAAGACAAGGCAGCATCAGATCCTGAAAGGTGGAAAGGGTGGAAAATGCCCCAGAGGATTGCAAGTCTGTGTCTAGCCTGGAAGGAAGCAGGAAGCGCTCGTCGCTGGGCCCCCAGGGAGCCATCCCAGCTCCAGGTAAAGGCAGGAAGGGCTTGGGCAGTCCAGCTGGATGTCCCCACACCAACAGAAGGTCACAGCCCTCCACTGTCCCTGCCTGTTACCCCTGGACCCCACCCACTGCCATTCCTTCTAATTCCTCCCTAAGCTCCGTCGGGAGTGTCCGTGGGGTTTCTGAGCCGCACGAGCCATTTGCCGGGAGCTCCGGTCCTCGCGTGTGGGGACAGCTTCACCCCGAAGTCACATGGCGCAGCCTTGCCTCTCTGGCCCTGTGATGGAGTGGGTATTGCCACATGCTTGACTCTGCTGAGGAATCAGGTCAACGGGAACCAAACTCCGATTACAGCTGAGCGTCTCCTGACAGCCACCTGTCACGAGCCAGGGTGGTAAAACCACACTGTGTGGGGGGCGGGGGGTACCCGGGCTAGCCCTTGATTCTCGGAGCCCTGCAGGGGACAGAGGGGAGAGGAGAGAACAAAGGAACCCACACAACTGGAAGAGATTCCCCACTACCCCTGAGGACAAGCTCATCAACCCCCTTAGAATTCCAAACCTTGCGGCCGGAGACGGGAAACCGTCAAGAGAGGTGCTGACCATTCGCCAGACTGCTGAATGGTCCTCATCTCTGGGACCCCTCCCTCCGAGGGAACAGAAAAACGCAGAAGGGAACCAACATTCGTGAAGCACCTACTATGCCCCAGAGGCTGTGCGAGGAGCTGCCCGTGGCTCATCCCCTCATCGTCCCGTTGGGCACTCAGGTGGGTAGGGGAGCCTGACACCAAAGGCTCGGCATCTTTCCCAAGGTCAGGCTGCTAGAGGGGGCAGCAGCGACTGCCACCCACATCCGTCTGCCTCGGGGTCCTTCTGCGCCACGGCAAGAGCGCCCCAGAGGAGGAGCACCTCTTGCCGACACACGTGAGCTGGGCTTGCTGCTGCTCCCCACCGGTCCTCACGTGGGGAACAGGGGGCGGAGGGCAAGCGCCGTCTAAAGAGTAAGCCCCATCTCTGCCCTGAGACCCTTGTGTACCTGAGAGAGTACACGGAGGGGTAAGTCAACCCATGGCCATCTCTCCCGTTTCCTCGGGCCCCGGAAGACATGGCGCGTCCAGGGCTCTCCCTCGCCGCTGCTGGGGAACGTCGAGCCATTTCAACCATCAAAAAGAGCATCTTCGTGCACTGCAAAGAGCTGAGGCCGACCATGAGAAAAGCCTTTGCTATGAGAAATAATCCCCACTTACATCCTTGCCTTGTACAAAGCATCTTTTATCACGATACAGCCGGATATGAGATGCATTTTCTGGGTTGAGAGCTCCGTGAGCTCCCACTTACGAACTAAAAGCTGCGGGAAAGCTTCCACATTTCTGGAAGCAGTACCCACCTGGGCACCCCTTCTGGGCGAGGGGGCGAAACAGAGCTGAGGCTCTTGGGGGGGCGGGGGGCATCCCGGGAGAGGAACGTGGCAGCGAAGGTCTCTGCCAGCCCCCGCCCCCGGCCTCCCCTGCCCAGCCGGCCCTCTGGAGCCCAATGCCCAAGCTGTTTTCCTGTGATAAGGAAGGGGTGCAGGGAGCCTGCCCCCGACAGGCCCACGCAGCCTTTTCCAGGGCCCCTCCATCGAGGCTGGGGAGCCCGTGTCCTGGGCTTGCACTGGGGACACTGATCCGTGTCGTCCTCCGCGGGGATGCTGACCTCTGACCTCTGTCCTCCAGAGGCACACGCAGCACTCGGGGGCTTGATGTCACAGCCCCTGACAGAAATCGCGCCCAAAACGGGGACTCCAAAGGCAGGGTGGAGATTTCCAAATGCTCTAGGCCAGCTGCACGGTTTCTACTCATTTCTGGACTCTAGGTACTCCACCAGCTTTCCAGCTCAAATGACCGCTGCTGGAGAACGAGGGGCAAAGACACAGGCAGGGCCACTCTAGCAACGCCAGGGGGCCCGGGACAGCCCCGCCGCTCCAGCCCGTCCCTACAGACGGGGTCGGGAGGAAGACCCCTCCTGGTCCACGCAGGACGGTGGACACGCGCCTCCCTGCCGCCCGCTTTGCTTCCCGGCGCGGCGGGGGCTGACTGCTGGGGAGGACCCTGACCTCGAGGGGCGGCAGGGCCTCCATCACCACGTGACCGACCGGAGCCCAGACCCGCGGGCAAGAGGGGGGACTGCCAGATCCCCCTTCGAGGGCTCTGACCGACCGCACACGAGTGCAGGAGTGGGCCCTCGGAGGGGGGGGCGCAGGGGGAGAGACAGCGGTGCCCAGGTGGTTCCCACCAAGGTGTTTCTCGGAGTCAAAGGCGCCCCACTCCCCCCGGGTTTCAGCTTGGGCCACATGAGGAGGGGGTGACTCTCCACCCAGATCACAGGCAGCCCAGCCATTCGGTGCAAGACGTTCCCGCTTAAAAGCAACACTCTGAAGGGCAGTTTAGCTAAACCCCTTCACGTGGACTGTAATCCCCTCGCGACAGCGACATGTGCTCTTGGTGCCTCCACCAAGAAGACACTCCCAGGGTCCTCACTCCACAAGACTCAAGAAGTCTACACCCAGCAAGGCTCAACCTCCATCGCCTCCCTCCACTGCCCCCCCGAGAATGCCCCTCCCCCCACAGCTCCCATAAGAGCTCCCCTCCCCCACGGCCCCCAACTCCGGCCCGCCCCGCCCCCTCCCGGGCCCACGCAACCAAGCGCTTTTCCCGTCTCCCCACCCCCAGCTCCACAGGCCTCGGGTCAGAGCTGAGTGCTCCCCGGATGGTGCTCTGCACACACCTCACTTTCCAGGTGCTCCTGGGCGTCAGGGGAGCCACCAAAGCACTAACTCATTCTCCTTTCCGCTTCTCCCTTCGTGGGTTGTTGAAAGCGGGGGGTGAGTTTAGGAGCTGGCTGCCTCCCAAGAAGCCCCTTTGCCAGCAGCAGGGCAAGCGTCCTCCCCCAGGACCTCCCGGGGCAGCAGGGGTGAGGCCCAGGGACACAGGTCCAGTGAACCATGACTGAGTGGCAGCAGGGACGGGACCGTCCTCCCGGCTCAGGTCAGGTCTCGAGGCTCGCGCCCCTCGGCACGATGGGGCGGACGGCCCTTCTGAGCCCCTTGCGCTGGGGCAGAGTCAGCGGGCCGGCTTGTACCAGGCCCGGGGCCAGTGAGGATGGCACGGGGTGCCGCCATGCTCCAGGGTGCGCAGTGGGACTGGCCTCCTGTCCGGAAGCTTCTGCCAGAACCCCAGAGTTGCAAACTTGAGGAAAATGTATCCTCACACTTTAAAGAGGGCCTGAAGGCTGAAGACTTAGTCCCAGAACTTTCCCAGTGCACTGGGTTGAGTAGTGGCCTCCAAAATGTTAAGCACAAGCCCCAACTCCCAGAACCTGTAAATGTGACCTCTTTGGGAAAAGGGTCTTTGCAAATATGATAGTTAAAAGTCTCTGAGTGAGGGGCGCCTGGGTGGCTCGGTCGGTTAAGCATCCGACTTCGGCTCAGGTCACGATCGCGCGGTCTGTGAGTTCGAGCCCCGCGTCGGGCTCTGTGCTGACGGCTCAGAGCCTGGAGCCTGTTTCAGATTCTGTCTCTCCCTCTCTCTGACCCTCCCCTGTTCATGCTCTGTCTCTCCCTGTCTCAAAAATAAACACAACGTTAAAAAAAAAATTAAAAAAAAGAAAAGTCTCTGAATGAGACCATCCTGGACTGAGGCTGGGCCCTATATCCCATGACAGGTGTCCTTACATGAGGGAGTCAAAGAAAGATTTGAGTCTCAGACACACAGGGAAGGAGGCCAGGTGAGGACAGAGGCAGGGACCGGGGTGACGCGGCCACAAACTGAGAACCCCCTGGAGCCACCATGAGCTGAAAGAGGTGGGAAGCACAGTCTTATGACACCTTAACTTTGGACTTCCGGCCTCCAGACCTGTGAGCACGTAAACGTCTGTGGCTGTAAGTTGCACTGGCGAGTGAATGAGTACGAAAGCCCAGGAGATGGACCGGTGAGAGGAACAGTAATGCTGACGGACTCAAAATTTGTAAAATACGTTATTTGTCCCAATTAAGCAAAGGAGAATCGCTAAACAAATAACCGGAGGTCCAAATGGTGACGGGTTACAATTGTTCGTGCCCATGCTGGGGCAACTCTAGATGCTACAAGACCTCCGGACCTGTTTCACAATCCAAATATCCATGGCGGGATCTTGACTGCAGGAAGCCAGAAGGTGTTAACCTAAGGATGTGGTTTCCCCCATCATAGCCCTTGCGAGAGGACCATCTGAGACATCCGTGAATGTCTTTATAAGGAGCTTCCACGGTAATTCCAAGAAATCAGTGTGATGTGCTGCTTGCCGATTATACTAAAATTCTGTAATACAAATTCGACCAGGCTCCGATGTCTTTGAAATGCACTGTGTTAAAAATGGTAGGTACAGGTTAAAAGATACAGATTCGAACACCAGGATTTACATGAAATTATCACACAGACTTTGATAGAGTCCTGGACTGATTCAAAAGAGCAAGTTTCATATGAAGCTGTCTCATTCTCTTTGAAACGGCCTTGATCGCCGCATAGTCATCTATTAATTATATTACAGATAAGGTAAATAAAAGTGTTGCAATATGGAGATCACAGCCTTCTTTCTTCTTGTGGAGACGAAAGGTATGGTCTCCTGTGAAGTCTGCGGGCAGCGAGGGAGGATAAAGGTATCCTATAACTGAGAGACTGTATTTATTTTGACACGTGATGGAAAGATCTGAAGTTCAATAGCTGAGGGCAGAACTGGAAGGGGGCAGCACAGACGTGGCACGGGGGAAGGAGGGCCAGCGAGGGTGCGGATTTGAGGCCGGAGAACACGGTGAGGGAAACCTTGGGTTTCGAATACTTTTATCACTGCTGTCATTGTCGATGTTTGAATAGACTGTACTTTGTAGAGCAGATTTAGGTACACGGCAAGACTGAGCGGGAGCGCAGAGAGCTCCCATATACCCCGCCACACACACGCACTGCATCCCCGCCATCAACACCCGACCCCAGAGCAGTGCACCTGTCACCATCAACGCACCTTCCTGGACAAGTCATTGTCACCCAAAGTCCATACTTTACATTAGGTCTTTTTGTAATTTTTTTTTAAAGTTTATTTATTTATTTTGGGTAAAAGACAGAGAGGGAGCAGGGGGAAGGGCAGAGAGAGAGGGAGAGAGAGAATCCCAAGCAAGAATCCCCCCGACATGGGTCTCCAACTCACGAACTGTGAGATCATGACCTGAGCCGAAATCAAGAGTCAGACGCTTAACCGACTAAGCCACCCAGGCACCCCTACAGTAGGTCTTTTAAAATTATTAGAGTGGGAGACAGCCAAAGCATAAGAGACTCTTAAAAACTGAGAACAAACTGAGGGTTGATGGGGGGTGGGAGGGAGGGGAGGGTGGGTGATGGGTATTGAGGAGGGCACCTTTTGGGATGAGCACTGGGTGTTGTATGGAAACCAATGTGACGATAAATTTCATATATTGAAAAAAATAAATAAAATAAAATTATTTTCATCATACAAATCATGCCATATGTCCTAAACTGTGACAGAGTGCTGTCCATCCGTGTGTGTGTTCTGGGCAAACGTGAGATCCACCCCAGGGACCCCTTCACTCACACTGGCATGTTCTGTGGCCTTGATACTGAAGTTTTTCCATGGTGAAGGTGATTCAGAATATCTGTTCTCAAATTTTAGAGGGGAGAAATACATCCCCTTATCCACGGGGCAAAATTCTAGAGTCTCCACAGTCACTTACCAGTGTGGTTCAGTAAAGCCATGTTTGTCTTTTGGGGAAAGGGGAAGAGGCAAGGATGAATCCCAACAAATGAGTCCTTTGTCCTTCGCCATATCGCGCACCTCGGAGGGTGGTTCGTAACAGGGTTTAAACAAGTATTTGTCGAGTGAGTGGGTCCCATGTTGTGTGTTGCCTTTTTTTGCTCTTGTTGCCACACCTCTATTACACCATAATGTCGGTGCATTTGCCTCTACTTTCCACGTTCCCGATGCTACAGGCATACTTTACTAACCTTGTAGCTCCGCCTTTACTGTAAGCATCTGAGACCATTTCTAGAATAGATGGGAAATAAGAAAATAAACTCACTAGAGCAAATGCATGCTTTGGATATCTCCATTAGGCTTAATGTATTGCATATAGGTAGAAGTCAAGTTCATAGCCTTATTTTTCACTGTGACTGTTTTTTGATTGCTTCAACTTGACGCACCTCAAAGAGCTTCTCAGAAAATACCACCCGCTTTAGGCTTTAAAAGGTTCTGAATGAATCATCTCCGTCCCCAGGTTTTCCTGTGATTCCTGCACACATCCATCCTGAGGAGATGTCTGAACGTTCCAGATGCCGGAGATGACACCCTGCACCAGATGGTCATGGTCTCAGCCCAGAGGATGGGGCCTTGGTCTCCCTGGGAAAGGGGGAGCAAGGTAAAAGTCCTGGGGAGCTAGCAGCTGTGAATCTATATAACCGTGTTTTGAGAGTCAACCCGAAAATATTTCTAAAAAATAAACTCCATCAGAAACTCAGAGCTACTTTTTGGCGCATTGTTGAGAAAGAAATAATTACTTCCAGGTAAAGGCTTTTTTTAAACAGTATCTTAGAAACCATCCGAATGAAGATGGAAATTGCAACAAAGGAAGAGTAAGACGCGGCCTTGGCCTGAGGGTCTGAGAATACAGAGGTCTTGGCGGTAGAGCCCTAGGCGTCTAAAGAAGGCTGGTTGACGTCTGAGCTCCTCACATCAGGTTCCACATTGTGATGCTAGCACAGCTGGGGAAGAGCGGGGGTGGGGGGTGTTCACGTGTGGCTTCTGTCTATAAGATGACATGCCCACTTGTGCAGGTAGCCTCTGGAATTCGGAGACGTGTACCTTCAGAGCGGCCATAAGGAGCAGAAGAAGAGAAGGCCTAGTCCCTTGAGTCTCCATCAGATCCCCCCAAAAATGTCCCAAATAAAACTAACTAAATAAAATCTCTCGCCATGGAAACACAGTTTCGAGACACAACCCCAGTCCAATTTCTCACCATAATGCCGCCCCTGGGCCCCAGCATGAAAATTCCAGAACGATCGGGGACTGACACCCCACTGTTCCATAGGAGTGAGGGGTCACATAGCCCAGGACAGCGTGACAGAACTCTGGCCACACCCTGCTGTCAACACAGCCACACGGGCTCTGACTGACCCACCCACTAAACAGTCAGCTACGTTCCATTCGAAACCACTTTTCAGCTACAGCTTTTCACATTATGTTTTGCTGATGCCACGACCGTAAGGATAAACAGCAGCCATGACCCATTTGTAGCTATGGAGAACCCAATCTCATAAAACCTGGCTTAGCTAGCTGATTAATCACGATCTCTGCATCCAGAGGGGGGAAAAAATTAAACAAACTCTGGTTGGCAGAAGTGGACACAACAGCATAGGAAGCTTTGTTTCCTAATCTTAAAATGGCCGCTATCAACGCAACGACGGTATTTTGGGTGGAAGAGTCGATTTTTTCCCTTCCCTCCCGTTAACCTCTCGAGCCATCTCCTTCGGTTCCCTGGGCTCAGATAACACACCTCACTGTGAAAGCTGGACAGAAGCGGCCCTGGGCGTGGCCACAGGAAACGCAAACCCATTTCGTTAGCAAAGGCCGCTTTACCCCCATGACCAAATCACCCCTTTCAATTCCACTGGTTAGTCCTCAAAATTCCCCAGGAAAAGAGGCACGTTGTTTCCATTCATAATGCAAGAAGGCATGAGTGCCAGTTGGGCGTTTCTGGAGAAGAGGCTTGTGGCTCTGAGATAACACAAACTCAAGGGCGCGGGGTGGCGAAGGAGGCTGGTCTGTCCCAGGGAAGTGAGCCTGTAGCAGCCACAGGTGCTCGTGGAACAGAAAGCATTTTTCTTCTCCTGATACCGACGGGCATGGAGGCTGCGTGCTCAGCGCGGCGGTGACGTGATGGCTTTGGTGCCAACAGCGTGGGGTCCCCAGTGGAGGCAGAGATGCGTTGCTCAGACAGCTGGTGAGGACCAGAGGACCTCTCCCTGGCCCCTGAGCGCTGTCCACAGGAGTAAGCCGGCTGCCTTCACCCAGTCACACTCCCTCGTTGGGGTCCCATCCCTAGTTGCCTGGCCCCTCCCCGCATCCCTGGGAGCTCCCGTGGGCAGGCTGCCCCTTCCCCTCCATAAACGTCCAGCGCAGCTCTCCCAGCTTAGTCTCCAGTGTGCTCACCTCCCCCATCCAGGGTCCAACTGCATGGAACCGGGCTGCACGGGCTCACCACGGGGTCCCGGTGCCTGTGGCTGTGTCACCCGGACAGTTCACGAAGCATCTCAATCTCAGTGTCCTCATCTGCAGAATGAGAACAATAATAGCACCTGCCTTGGAACTCTTCCTGCCACACAGGGATTGAATGGTTTAAAACTTTAGTTATTATTACACACAGGATTACGTGATGGCCTGAGCGCATTATGGCCAGAAAGGGCTCAGGGTTTTTTTCCATTGATAAAACGGACACTCCGTGCTCTCTCTTGAGAACCACAGCGGAAAGTGTGTGAGTGTGTGAGTGTGCGTGTGTGTGTGTGCACTTTATTTTTGGCAAGGGACAGCCACTGGGAGCACATGATGATCAGAATAATGTGAAATGTGATATGAGTTACATTTGAAAAGCCCTCCCTGGCTGCCCTTACCTTGTCAAGCGGCAAGACAAGAGGAGAGGCCAACAGGCTTTTCCAGTAACCCAGGTAAGAGCAGGTGATGCAGAGGACAGGCTGTGGGTGAGGGAGGGGCCCGGGATCAGGGAGAGAGGTGTTGGGGGCAGGCGATGGGGTGAAAGAAAGAGATAGCCCTGTGTTTCCCACCTGAGCACGGGAGAATGGTGGACCTGTTCATTTCAAAAGGTAGAGAACGTGTGCAGCAGTCTGAGGCAAAGGAGATCAAGGACACCTTTGGACACTGGGGCTGCAGTGCCAGTGGGACACAGACGTGCAACCACGCAGGGGCATTCATCCAGGCCCAGGCTACTTGATCCACAGTTCTGTGCACAGTGATGCTCCTTAGGGTGGCCAAGTGGACACAGTCGCTGAGGGACAGTGCAGCTGGGCGTGAGAAGACGCCCTCGAATCGCCCCAGAATTCGCATCCAGGAGGAGCCAGTAGGAATGACGGGAACGAGGCAGCCAGGGAGCTGGCGAGGACAAGGGACAGGTGAGCGATGCTGGCAGCCAAGCTGGGACAGTGCTTGCAGCCAGAGGACCAGCAGTGCCAAGGGGCACAGAGGGGAAGGACGCCAGCACGGTGCTTGACGGGGGGTCGCGGTGGCCTCGGCAGGAGCTGGGTAGGCAGAGAAGTGAGGCACACGGTTTCTTCAAGGCAACTCAGGAGAGAACAGCAGGAAGGGGCGGAGGGACGGCGGGGCAGCCATCCCAAGGCGTTTGGAATGAAGACACAGTCAAACTGAACAAGGGCGTAAGATCAAGACAGCAGGGCATCTGTTTGTTGGTTTTAGAAGGAGATATTAGAATATGTTCGCGTGCGCATGAAAACAATCCAGGAGACGGAAAATACTGCAGAAGAGAGAGGCTGTATGTGGCAAAGCGGAGACTTGATACAAGGAAGGGTACGTGGTCCCCGGCAGGAAAGCAGCCTCTGGTCTCAGCGCGGGGACGCTTTCTCCCTGTCACAGGGAGGGCAGGTCTGGGGTCTCAGGCTTGGTGGTCGGAGGCTGAGGGGGCTCTTGTCTGACACGGGCCATCAGCGGGAGTAGGGGTGCCCGGCTTCAGGAAAGAAACGTACGGGGTCACAATAATGGGAGAACAATTCACAGGCCCAGACAGCAAGCCATGCTTCAGCTCCATCCGTGGCTCCCCGTGGCTGACCATGGGCTTGGATGGACCCCACACAGGAGTTGTGTCCCTAAGTGTGTCCTGTGTTGCTCTGTCTACGTCTGTAGGCAAAGCATGGCTAGACTTCCAGACATGAGTAGGTTCGTCGTAGATGTGAACTCTTTCTGAGAGTCCCATGGATGTCTAATCTCACTGGCCTCATGGAATCTCACAGACGGAGGGAACGGTGGGCAGGCACGGTGGGTGGCTAACACTTGGCTCGCCCCTCCACCTGTCCCACCCCGCTCACCCCAGTGACATGTCTCCGGGACAACTTTCACATGGCACAGAATCCCGTCCGGGTCAGGTCGACCCAAAGAACAACCTGCCCTTAGGCTTCTGGGAAAGGCTTCCTTTGCTTTTAAAAGCTCAGGAGTTCAAGAGGCAACATCTGTCTTCCTTGAAAGTTGAGGTCACAGGCATATGACCCCTAGAACTGCCCAGGCTTGACTGTGGCCTCGATGGACACATTTCCTCACCTCCCACTGGCCAAGGAGGCAGGCCAGAAAGAATGGAGGGCCTGGGTCTCTGGCATCACCACGGGTCTGCTCACCAAGCCCGGGGCCACCTGTGTCTCGAGGACAGTACCGTGGGACAGTAAATGTCGTCAGCGCGCCTTCCACTTGTACTTGAACATCGTCCCGTACAGAAGACGTGCTACGCGCTGTGATCACAGTGGTGTGCAGTCTAACCTCATTGTACACATTGACTTCTTCAGTCTTAAGTGCGTATGAACGTATGCGTGTGGGTACAATGCACACGTGTTTATTTAGGGGCTATGAAATTGTCTGTTTTGTACTTGTAGAAAAGAAAACTGGGTTTGACTCCATTGTACTAAATGACACCAGGGTCCTGTCCCGATCTAAGACGTGGGGGAGGGGCTGAGCCGGCGTCCCAGGAGCAGAGGCCTCAGCACAGCCTAAGCTCTGCACCCCCGTGTCCGTGCATTTCCACGCAGCTCGCTTTCTCCCATTACTGGGGAGTGCAAAATAAGCATGTGTGCCAGTAATGAGAAGAACCTTCCAGAGAGGACTTCCGGAAAGGGTTCAGTGAGAGAGAACTGAACAAGGTAAATTTAAAAATGGAAACTGTTGGGGCACCTGGGTGGCTCAGTCGGTTAAGCATCTGACTTCGTCTCAGGTCCCGATCTCACTGTTCGTGGGTTCAAGCCCCGCGTCGGGCTCTGTGCTGACAGCTCGGAGCCTGGAGCCTGCTTCGGATTCTGGGTCTCCCTCTCTCTCTGCCCCTCCCCTGCTTGTGCTCTCTCTTTCTCTCTCAAGGAATAAATAAACATTAAAACAAAAAAATTTTAGGGGCGCCTGGGTGGCTCAGTCGGTTAAGCATCTGACTTCAGCTCAGGTCATGATCTCACAGTTCAGGGGTTCCAGCCCCGCATGGGGCTCTGTGCTGACAGCTCAGAGCCTGAAGTCTGCTTCTGATTCTGTGTCTCCCTCTCTCTCTGTTCCTCCCCCGCTTATGTTCTGTCTCTCTCTCTCCTTCAAAAATAAATAAGAAAACATTACAAAAATTTTTTTAAATGGAAATTGTAATTAACTTGTCATCAGTCAGGATCTCCTAATGTAACTAGTAGCAATGTGTTTTTTGCCCCGTGGATTGACTGCAAAGCCCAGGACCGTCTGTCAACATCGCTGCGCCCCAGGATGGTTTCCCTGGCGTAAATGGGATTCCGGTGCTTGCCTATGAAGGAAACAGAGACTGAGTGCAGGGGAAGGAAGGCTTTCCCCAAGAAGCCAGGAAATTCTGTGCTTTTTTTTTTTTTTTTTTTTTTTTTTTTTTGCTAAAGCTCTTTTTAAAATTCGCCATATCGCTAAAACATTAATTTTTATCAGTTTGTTTTTGGAAACTGAGAAGTGCCATTGGAGGTTTTTATCTGCGACATAAGCCTAGTGACTCATATTGTGGGTTGGGGGACAGCGAGGACCTGACCACTGTTACTACAGAGATCCCACTAGAAGCGGACAAACTCCTACAGGTGCTTTGTGGAGTTCAACACCTATGAGACATGCATCTGGGGAGGGTGGGGAGGAGTCCTGTCAGGATGCACATCTTTATGCCTAAGCATGTTTATAGGAGACGGGGTGTGTGTGTGTGTGTGTGTGTGTGTGTGTGTGTGCTTTTGGATGAGATGGCCTTTCGTCTCGAAGCAGCACTTGGAGTAGGGAGCTCTCCATTTTCAGTCTCCCACAGTCCCGCGAGGCGGTCATCTGTCCCTGGAGCACAGCCCCACTCGGTGTGACGGTGGGTCTATACTCCCAGCATGTTCATTCTGTACACAAATTCGTGGGCTGGAGCACACACACGCAAGAATCATGTCTGATTTGATGGGACATTCTGTGCACAAGCCCAGATCTCAGAAAGAGATCGTCTAATTAATTTTATAACTTGGAGTTTATTTCAAAAATATTTTCAGTATTACACTTTTTTTTTCTAATTGAAAAACTTTATTTCTCATTAAAAAGATGTCAGAAACTCATATAAGTGTGAAGAGGAAACATAAATCAGTAATACCCCACCACTTAAGAGGGAAGGCACACTTAATATTTTTGCAAATTCCTCTCCAGGCTCCTTTCAGTATATATGGGAGTCAATATGGAAATACGGTTACATGTATATTTTTTCAGAATTGGGATCAAAGCATAACCACAGTCAGTACCCATCTTTTTTCATTTGTCATTAACACATAAACATGCTCATATTGTTAAGTGTTTTTTTTTGAAACTTGCTTTTTAGTGCCAGTATATTTTCCCATTGGGTGGTTGGATCAAATTCCATTGAATTAATGTTTTCCTTTGAGACTTTCAAGTTGATTCATGCTTCACTCTCATAAATAATGTGGCAAACACATATCTTTCCCCGAAACACTTGAGTGTCCTTTTCTCTCCTCACCCTTCTATGTACTCTTCGTCCTTACCCTTCTTAGGTTTTTCTCATTTATTTTTTTAAAACATAAACAGGAAAAATGCCCTTGGATCGCTCTGGGGTTGAAAGTCAAAATCAGTGCCATTGTCTTGGGGGAAAGGCCATTTCTGCAGGATTAAGAACAGATCCAAAAGGCAGTGCCTGAGGTCAGAGGGGAAGTCAAAGACAGAGCCACCTTGATGGCCGTGCTGGAGGCCAGTGGCTCCCCATGGATTTAGAAAGGTCACTTGCTTTGAGATTAACAGGGCTGGCTCTCCAGACCCCACCTGCTCCTCTAGGTCTGAACAGAGATGAAGCTTGGGGGTTCACTGCACAGACTGTCTAGGTGACACGAGGGACCACAGATAGCACATGGTGGGGGGGGCGTGCTCTTTTTCTCTTAGCACGATTGGGCATTTCAGCTCTGTCCTGTG
Organism: Puma concolor; assembly: GCF_028749965.1. Lineage (NCBI taxonomy): Eukaryota > Metazoa > Chordata > Mammalia > Carnivora > Felidae > Puma > Puma concolor. The sequence continues at coordinate 2,580,123 of NC_141667.1, read as the reverse complement.
ACCTCCACAGTTAGCACTGCCAATCTCTTGTACTGGGCATCTATAAGTTCATCATTTTGTTTAAAAACAACCCCTCGAAAAAATAAAAAATAAATAAAAATAAAAAATAAAAACAACCCCTCGAATTCCGTCTTCTTTTACTGAAACCCATTAAACAAAACTGGAACATACTTCAGGCGCATGCCTTTTGAGCAATGGGAAAAAGCCCCAAGAGGAATGTCTATTCTGCCTATCTAGCCTGTAAGACTAGTAAACAGGGCCTGTTCCATCGCTGGCCTGTGGGGCTATGCCAAATGGATCGTGATTTTATATCTTTTACACGAGGTCACCCTGAGCCTGCTTCACCCGTGTAGGTGGGAAGTGTCTCAAGTGTTGGCTCTGGCCCCTGAAGCTGTGTTCCCGGGGGCTCATATCCCTGGAAGGTGGGCTCCAAGTTGCTGTCACGAGCGGGGTCATCCAATGTTCTAGGCTCCCCGGAGGTCCACGTTCCCATGACAGTACTCCACATGTCCCAGCTCCCAAAAGGAATGGGGTCCCAGCGAGCTCCCCAAGATGCACATGGCTTGGGCTGCTTGTCAGTGACCCCCAACACCCTCATGGCTGCTCTGGGTGAACACCCCAACCTCCCACCACTTCCCTAAAACATGGGTTTGGTTGCTTTTTGAATGTTCTAGATTTCATTTGTCGGTATTTGCTTCCTACTGTGATCAGCTGTTTGTTGTAGGCATTTTTTTTTTTTTTTTTTACTCTCCTGTGATTGCAATGTAATGGTTTCCATTTCCTGAAGCCAGGGTCAGGTCCCAGACGACAAATCCCGCTGTGAAATCAGATTTTCTCCCCATACACCGGACAGGTTGGGGAGCAGAGTGCTTTTCCAACAGGCTTCCTAAGGCAGGAAAGGCAATCGGTCCATCTCTGCCCTTTCACAAACGCAGGTGGTTTGGTCTCTGATCCCGGTGGCAACTTAAAACAAAATGCACGGCAGTCCCCTGGCCCTGAGCATGTCGTCAGCATAGCATGACACAACCATACTCTGGGCCCGGGGAAGGATGGCATGTGTGGTCGGCATCTCCTTGCACATCTCCCTCTTGGGCGCCTCTGCCCAGAAGGCTTTCACCTCTCTCCCTAACTCATTCTGCTCATACTCCCAACTTCTTGATTTCCTTCTTCCTAAATTTTAAATTTTTCTTCAAGGGATAGGAAAACTCACTTCAAGCTCTAGCAATACCAGAGCTAAATTCTTGGAGTGAATGTGGCACGGGCGCCTGGGTGGCTCAGTTGGCTAAGTGTCTGACTTCACTTCAGGTCACGATCTCACGGTTCGTGAGTTTAAGCCCCGCGTCGGGCTCTGTGCTGACACCTTGGAGTGTGGAGCCTGCTTTGGATTCTGTGTCGCCCTCGCTCTCTGCTCCTCCCCCGTTAGCACTCTGTCTCTTGCTCAAAAATAAATAAACATTAAAAAAAAATTAATGAATGTGGCGGCCAACATCCCACCAGTGGTGGGCGGGGGTTGCTAGAGCTTAGCTGTCTCCAGAAGCCTCCAAGGACGCCACAGTTGCTCACACTAATGTCATTGAGTGGGCGTCATTCATCAGAAGCCTCTAGCTATTAAATTTAAGGTTAAGATTTCTATTTCCTTTTGATTGCTATCATCTGGGCGCCATTGCACAGTCAGAGAGCATGCTTCCTTTCAAATGACAACAGGATGCCATCCAGCTCAGTAACTCTCTGCAGAACAAAGCACTGGACAGCAACGGGCTTCTTGTCAATCTAAGCAATGCCTCTGCGAAGCCAGGAAGAATGCAGTGGCTCCCATCCAGGTAAACCCCGTGGTGCATGCTCCCACCGGCACACCCTCCTCGGACTTTCCGAAAACCGAGGGTGGCCGGAGGTCCCAGGGCTCGTGTTCGGCAGTGATCGGATGTGCACGTGTGATTTCCGCGTGAGTTGTGTTACCTCTCCTCTTCCCGCTCAGATCACTGAGCATGACATAACTTCGCCAGTAGAACTACTGAGGCAGGAGTGGTTCCTCAAGAAGGCAGGTCCCTGACATGGACCCTAGAATGTTCCAGAAGCTGCCTCCCTCCTCTGTGCCCTTCAGCCTCTACCTCCCCAATTCATCTGAGGTCCCTCTCAGTCCCTGTCCAGAAAACACATTAGGATCTGTTCATTCTGATCTGGTAACATTTCTGTTTGATTCACATCCCAGGACTAAGGAACCCTGGCTTGGCCCCTCCTTACAATGGTTACCTACAGCAGTAATAGTAACGGGGCAGAGTAACTGGGGATCACGTGGCAGTTAAAGGCATTTGGTTCCCTGTGAGCCGAGCACCCTTATCGGAGAGGGTTCCAAGGGTAAAGTCGCAACACCACCTCACTCTTGCCACCCAGTGCTGAGGCGGACGGCTACAAGGCCGTGCCCCCACTGGACACACACAGGCAGGTGCGAATGGCCTGCCCTCCCTTCTTCGTCTTATTTCAAAATGTCTGCCCACCATCACCAAGCAGGTTAGTGCTTCAGAGCCAGAAGGAGACAAATTTGGTTTAACACGGAAGAAGCATGCATTCTCCGACACGGACATCTTGCAACTCTGTGGTGAGTGCGCATCTGGACCGCAGACAATGATGGAAGAATTACAGCCGTAGACTGAGAAGCCCATCAAAAGTGGACGCCCTATGGAGCCCCTGGGGATGACTATCTATGTGCAGTTAAATGACGGTGTGGACCGAGCTGGCGGAGTTTGGGACCGTAGGAAAACCCAGCTCGCAAGGCGTCCGTGGTAACTCCGCAGGGATGCGTTCGCTGAAGGTCCGATTGGAATGCTGCAGAAAATACTGTTTTCTTTTCGGTCTAATGGTATTGGCCACTGACAAGAGCTGCCACCCAAAGTTTGGCATTTTTGGGGGGATCCTCCTGTGACATGAGGTTGGTCACTGACTTCCACCCCATTATAATAGGCCACATTTTTGACCACAAGCTCATACATTCCTAGACGTCATTCTTACAGACAAAGATACATTTTGTCAAGACAGAGCCGTTGGCTTGCCCCCAAATCAAATCACTTAAGCATCATTATATGCCTGACATATCACTTTCATTTATGGAAACGATCAAGTATCTATCTGCATTAGGGAATGGATTATTTTCCATTTGCTATGGTGCATTATTAAAATATACGCATAAAACTTTAATATTTATTTCATGTTCTGTTATTAGGATACACATCTTGGACACGTCACGAAAGTTGGGAAAGAAAGAAACAGTTGTAGGTATTTTGTAGTGACCTGAATTTAGCATCAGATGTGAGAATCATGACATGAAATTTTGGTAGAGAGATAAAAGTCGGACCACATGCCGGATGATATTGGTGGCAGATGTGATCTTCAGAGGGGTGATGGCATTTCCTCCGAACGGGTGAATGTGCCGCTCCGACTGGGGATGTTCACATGATTAGCAAGGAAAGTATGCTTTGTTCCCTCGCCTTCACATGGTCTCAATATTGGTAGTTATCGTTTCTTGTATTTTTTAAATCACACATTATCCCACCCCACGTGCGGACGCTGCCTCAGTGCTCCTTAGAAGTCTACCATACAGACGGCTGTTCATAAATATCCAGATCCATGTGCTAAAAATAAGTGCAGTGGGATATGTGCTTTTCCTTTCTACTTAATCCATCTATATACATATACATGCATACATTCCTACAGATACATAAATACCTGATTTTTCTCCGTTGGTTTCTATGGTTTTCGGCCCCAGGACGATTTTCCTTAGCGCCAACGCCCCCTGCGCATAGCTGTCTGCCCCCAGACACCCATTAATTGACTGCAAACACAACTTTATTGCAAAATGACTGCAGCTTTATTAAGCAAGTGGATTTACAGGCAATAACATAATCAATATAACATTAATATAGCACATAATTAAATAAGATTCCTACAAGGTCCTGCCTGTATCCCGAAATAGACAGACGTTAATTGTTTTCACCGATGGCGTTAACCGGCGGGATTTGAAACCAAAGTTGGAAGAACAGAGTCCCCAGTTGTTCTCATGTAAGTATTCCATCTGCTGGAAGAGGGAACTATCCCCACAGCCCCCAGGAACACTGGAGCACCAAGCATCCCCCCGAGACTCCCTCCCGCTGGGACCTGGGAGACGACAGCCGCTCCCCCAAAGGATGCTGTCATGACGGACTAAGGGGCAAAAAGCAAGTAACAAGTTGTATTTAATGCGTTTCCACCAGTGGAAAGAGGGGCCGACCACCGCAGGCTCTTGGAAAGTTACCGTAGAATGTGCCACGTCTTTTGGAAATGGAAGAGCTCAGGCTCCTGAATGAAACCAGCCAGTGTTGTCTCCGGACTCGTGCGTGCTTATTAAATCCTGGGAAATCCCCAAAACTGCTTTTGCAGGGGGTGAGGCCGCAGAGGCGCACGGCCCAAGGACCAGGAGAAAGACCGGCACTGTCGACGGGAAATGCCCCAAGGAAGAAGGTCATTACCTCCATACCTGTGAACGCCGCTCTCACTTAGCTCAGCTCTCGGCCGCGCTTGGCCCCCACGGGAGCTTCTCGCCTCTGCCGGCTGCATTTCCAGTAACTTGGAACTCGCTGCTTTAACATTCCATTTCCCCTCGTTACCGCCTTCTCTACCACCAAAATTAAGCGGGAACTCAAGGAAAACAGCTGAAGTCGGGGCTGCCCTCGAACACTGGGGTGGGCGTTCGGTGTGGGGCATGGCTAGACGTGAGCAGAGGACGAAGGCGTTCTGGGCTACTTTCCCTCAAGATCCACGCCATCCCCGACACGGACAGGCCACTTTGCAGAAAGGTCCCCGCCCTGGAGAAGGCCTCCGTCTCAGGAGGAAAGCAGAGCAGCCAAAACCAGGACCCGGGACATCTCTCGAGGAAGGGAGTGCTTTGCACATATTTAGACATGGAGCCCGGGACTGGTCCAGAAATAAAGCAACGGCTACCGGCCGAGCGCATTTCAGCAGGTCCTTGTAAAATCTGTCTCATCGAGCAGGTCACACAGTCTCAATATTTCAGGAAAGCGGAGCCGTTCACCCGCAAAGGACGCAAAGGCGGCATTGGCGGGCCCCAGAGCATGGCGGTGGTGGGGGCCGGGTGGAGACAGCAGGCCGTGGCCCGGCCAGGAGGCGCGGGGAGGCCGGACGCTGAGGATGACACAACAGCAGCCCCCCGGGGGGTCCAGTTCCGGCCCCTGCGGGGTCACGGGGATGGGGGCTTGTCCCAGGGGAGGAGACCGCAGCTCCGTCTGGGCAGGAGCCGAACCTGGCCTGAGGTTCCACCACCCCGCAGACCAGGAGGCCACGGCCACCTCTGGCACCCTGCCCGGGTCTCTCCACGTCTGCCCCGCTCTCTGCCCCTCCGCATCACCGCAAGTTTCCGGACGCCCCAAAGTGCCCTGGGAGCCGCTAACCCGGGGCTCACACAGCCCGGTGCACGGTCACCATGTGCTCACGCTGGCCACCCTGCTCCCCTGGCTGGAACCTCCTTCCCCCTCTCCATCCACAGACACACTGGAGGGTCCTCCCAGAGTGCACGCCGCCGTGTGGGATTCCTTCCTCTGCCTGTCAATCGAGGCTTTGCGTGCCTTGCAGAGTCCGTGAGGCTGTGCATATGAGGCAAAGCCAGTTTGGAAAGGAAACGCCCACCAGGGAAGCCCAGCTTCTCCCTGATAAACGGGGAAACCGAGGGTTGTGGGCTTAAGTTACCGAGTTGGCAGCTACAGCGACCAAATGAGCAAGGCCCACCCTTCTCTCCCGGCCCGCACCTTCCCCAGCCACCCCTCGACGTGCACTCACACACTGGCACACACACATTACACACACACCCCACTGACCGGGCTGTAAACACCTGACACCGAGGCACCATCCGGGAAGTCCACGAGGTCCCTCACATCGCAGACCGACAGGTGTGGTGCTGAGGGCGGAGGCCTGTCTGCCACCCTCCTTGCTGTGTACAGAGGCACGGAAGTTTGGAAGAGAGGCAGAGGGGAAGTGGGGGGTCACGGCGGAGCGCGGGGCCGGGGCCCCGGGGAAGGCGGCTCCTGGACGGCCGGGAGGCAGGAACTGACCGCATGTGTGCAGGGCTACGGGTCCCCCGTTTTAGGTGGGACTCCAGGGGCCGTGTCCATGGGAAACAAGAGACTCCTTCCCATAGAGAAAATGTAGGAAATGACAGGCCAGCTCATCCTATTTGGGCATAAAAAGCCATCACCCAGATAAAAAAAAATTGCATTGCCTCCTGATGACAGAAAACTCACAACCAGATTTTTAAAAGACACTGGCCTTGGGATGAAGCAGCTCTGTTCCCAGGGGTGGTGGAGGGCCTGACGGTGGCTGAGGCCCACCTCGGAATGGGGAGCTCTAGCAGACGGCAGCGCATGTCCTGGGACAGTTTCCAAAAGAAAAGAGCTCCCAAGGCCCTAAAGACAGTCCCGCTGTTAGGGTGCAGAGAAGGCACCCCACTCCTTCTCCGATTCCAGGGGAGGGTAGCATTCAGGCAGCACAGAGGGGGCGGTTAGAGCCCTAGGCTTCCAGGGGACTCTTTACCCCAGTCTCCCCACCCTTAAAACTAAGCAAATAAGAACCCCAACCTCACCACCTTGCTGGTGGATCAAGCCCATTACCGCGCGTAAACTACACACAGCACCTGGCACCCAGCATTTGCTGGTTAAATGTCAGCAGTGATGATTATCATAATTCGGGTCCAAGGTAATCACATGTCTGTCCATGAGCTCTGATTTCCAATCCACCACATTCTCCCCTGTCTGCCCGCACGTGTGTGTATGGTTAACACGCACACTCGGGAAGGCATTTTGAAGTCGCCTCCTCAAGGCTGCATAATGGTAACATTCATTTTAACTGTCCATAATATGAATCGCTTTTACCCCAACACATGGCCCCGGCACCGATTTTTGGCTCAGGAAAATGAGAATTAAATCCTTGAAATTCCAGCCAGCAGTGGAATATCTGGAGAGCATTTTCGTCTAGCTGGATGGCTGACCGTCACGCCCTAACCAAGAGGTGAAGCGTCCCAGCCACCTGCCCCGATGTTTCCTTACCTCCCCTTCCAAGATTAACACGTTCCTCACAGGAAAAGGGAATTTTTTAAATGTGTATCTACTTTGAGAGTGAGAGTGAGCACAAGCCAGGGAGGGGCAGAGAGAGACGGGGACCGAGGATCTGAAGCGGGCTCTGAGCTGTCAGCACAGAGTCTGACATAGGGCTCGAACTCACAAACCGTGAGATCATAACCTGAGCCGAAGCCAGGCGCTTAACCGACTGAGCCACCCAGGTGCCCCTAAAAGGGCACTTTTAGAACTCTGATGCTCCTTGAAATTTAACAGTTAAAGACTTGAGGCGATTTGCAACCTCAGGGGCAGGGAGGCTGAGGGACTCTGAGGGGACGTACCTTCTGCCACAGAGGTAAGAGACCGCGGAACGGTTTGTAAAGCCTCGGACAGATTCCCATACATCACGAGCTACTGGAATGAACAGTTTACTCTGATGACTGTAAATATATCAGAAACACACGCATCCAATTCATCTTGTTAAAATCACACCCCACTGGGGGCGCCTGGGTGGCTCAGTCAGTTGAGCGCCCGACTTCAGCTCAGGTCACGATCTCGCGGTCCGTGAGTTCGAGCCCCATGTCGGGCTCTGGGCTGACGGCTCAGAGCCTGGAGCCTGCTTCAGATTCTGTCTCTCTCTCTCTCTGCCCCTCCCCCGTTCATGCTCTGTCTCTCTGTGTCTCAAAAATAAATAAACGTTAAAAAAAAATTTTTTTTAAAAATCATACCCCACTGCACAGCATTTTGAACACCCCATACTTTCCCAAAATATCTGGGGTTCGAGGCAAGCCGACTGAGGAATGTCAAAGCTACAGGTTTCGGATGCATTCAGACTTAGGTTATCAAAATATTGTGTGTTTATAACAGTTATGTGATGTCCAGAAAGGACTGCGGTCTTCCTTGTAGTTACAAAACAGGAACAAACAAAATGCCTGCTTAGAAAGGGGAAGAAGTTATTTCCTCAGAGAAGACAACTCCAGTCCCTACAGAGCAGGCCGGCTCAACCCGCTTGTTCCTACTTTTACTTTTCGACGCAGGGGATGAGGGGAGGGAAAGGTGGAAGACAGCGGGTCCAAGGGATCTCATGGTCTGTCCATCTGTTTGCTCTTCCCTGGAAGGTGTCCTGTGCCTTGCTCCCCTTGACCTTCAGCGAAGGCCAGCTGTGGTCAGCACCAGCTCTCCTGCTGCACGCAGGTGACACTTCTGATGGCAGAGTATCACTCCCACAACCAGAGGCCTCCTAGGACAGCTTTCCATCGAGCGTCCTCGGCTTGTCGTTCACCGAAGGAGACACTGACTCGTGCGCCTATTTAGTTCCGTCCTCGGCAACCGTCAGCTACCTTTTGCACTCTCAACTGCATGAATAGTACAAAAGGGAAAATGCTGTGCACAAGTAAAGGTTAACCACAGGCACAGAGAATCAGCGAGCCTCGGAGGAAGGGGAGAGCCTCACAATGGACGGACTCAAGATTCGCGAGCGCAGAAAGGCCGCTGCTGACAAACGCAGAGGCCGTCAGGCGTGTGAGTCCCCCCGTCAGTGGGGCACGGGTCACGTTTTCATCATGTCCCTTCGCACTGCTCGGAGACGTAGGTGGCCCTGCTGGCCGGAGACACAGTCAGATGTCAGCCGGTGTCCCCACCCCCTTCCTCCCTCCCTCCCTCTCTCTCTCTCTCTCTCTCTCTCTCACAACCTGGGCAGCCCCTCTTGGTCCCACTGCCTCTGCTCCCTGAGTTCACCCCACGGTTTGGCCACAGGCACCTGGGGACCGCAACCGGTCTGGATCCAGGAAGGCGGGGTCGGCCAGGCCTCAGCCTCGGTTCTCCGTGAGATGAAGCCACCGAGGGACCATGCCCACCTGTCAGTCAGGACCCAGGCCTCTGCAGCCAGTAAAACCCTCCCATCGACAGGGCTCCGCAAATCCAACTTGACAGGTTGCAGTACCTAATAGTTCTCTCTGCTGCTGGGAACACACTTGATGCGTCTGGGGGCCCTGAAAAGTCCCACGCTAACTCCTTTGCACAGAAAAGGGCTGTCATTTCCAGCACACTTTGAAGTGCCTCGCTCTCATTATCACGACATCACTTTCGGCGTTCGTATTCCCCACAAATAAGGCGCTGTATGCCCAGTAATCTAAGGCTACATTTACAGTCTCCATCCTAACACAGGGCCGAGCAAGGAACCCAGACTGCCGACCTCAAACAGCCTCACAGAGAAGGAGCAGGAGAGCGGAGCCCGGGAAAGTCCTCCAGGAAAAGCAAATAAAAACCAAGGGACGTGGAAGGAAACGTAAGCCACGGGGAGGGTGATCCCTACAGAATCGCCAGCCACGGGCTGCCCTGCGCCAAGAGCAGAAATTCTAAATCGGGGACTAACGCGTCTAAATATATCCGCAAAATGTTCCGAGTTGGAAGAGGCGTTCCCAACCTAATCAGAAGCTGGGGATCGAGTGGTCTGATGAAACAGCAGCTTCTGCATTTCTTTCTTTCTGAGCCCCGAAGGCAACACAGAGTACGTGATGCACACGCGTCCACCCGGCTCTGTGACACATGACCCCCACACGGCGGGCCCACACCACGTACCCACCCCGGGCCGCTGAGGGGCGCAGCCCAGCTAACAGCCGGGATCCACCCTTCCTTCTGTGGCCTCCTGTGGCTGCGAGAGCATCAAAGCAGTCCTCAGCCAGGAGCCCCAGGGGCAGGCCCCGGGTAGGGCGCTCAGCCGCCTCCTGGGGTCTGCGCTGTTTTAAGCGGCACATCCTTCCTTCGGCCGGAAACCCACCACAACCCTAGCCACGCATCTGCCCCAAGGGGGTTCCACGCAGGAGCGACAAATACAGACATGCGTTGATCAACAAATAAGGGAGAACTGGAGGAAAGAGGAAAGAATCTTGCCAGAAACTTGAACTTTCCTTGCACATCTCCCTCTGAAACCCCGTGCTGTCGATGATGCCATGGCGAATCTGCGTCGATCCTAATATGTTTGCGCTGCTGGCTTTCGGCTGATTTTTTCCACAACTCGCCGCAGGAGAGCGAAGTCAAAAATATACCATACTGATCAACGGGACACATCTGCAGCGAATCCACACAGAAGCAATTAATTTCCTGGTGGTATTTTTACACTGGGGGCCTGATGCAAGTCTCCATTATACAAACAAAAACTCCCGACAGCTCCTGCTGCCTGATAAAAAATAAATCAGATGGCGGAGGGCTGTTTGGCCTAGGACTGCTACAGGCTATGACTTGTAATGAGGCTCCCAACACTAATTATGAAGCTTATTAAAGAGAATTGGACAAGTTGTCCTAAAGTGCAGGCTGCAATCATGCTGAAGAAGGCCGGCCTCCGACTAAGCAGCCGGCAGGTCACCCGGTTCAGCACAGGGACCGGGGCCGGCCCGGCTGGGGTGTGGACCAAGTCGCAGCACCCGGAGGACTGTGTTTGGCAGATCGGTCAGGGTAAATGTGACAGAGGGGCAGGGGAGAGTCGAGAGTCGCAAGTGCCTGCAGATAGTGCTCACATCAGAGCCTTCCCTCCCCGCAAACATCCGCCGGGGAAGGAGCGCAGGGAGGCGTCCGAGGCGATGCTCGCCAGCTCGGGGTTCTATTGTTCGCTATACTTACTCTCAACTCTGGGTCGTCTCTCGCTCTGAACGCAGGAGCATGATTTCAGTGCGCTCTTTCAGGAGGGAGGGGAAAGAAAAGATTAATAAAGATGTTATGAGCCTGAACCGCTGTGAGATTTGTTTAATTATTCCCCACAGGACTGCCCCAGCAATCTGCTGACATTTAGCCCCGACCTTGCAAATCCTCGGTAAATATTAATATATCAACTCAAACAGGGACCGTTGTTTTATTGGTTCACGGAGCTCAGAGAGATTCGCCACAGCGGTAGGAAATAATGTGTAGAAGTGAGGAAGGCGGCCTGCTTTGATTCCACCTTCTGCTGCGCACATGAGCTGGGGACATCAACAAAATGGCAATGCTGTTCCTTTGCCACAGCTACGGAGTGATGCTTCAGATGCCTTCGCTTCCCTTTGTACAGCCTGCTGGAATAATCCCAAAACCACGGTGGCAAGAGATTAGAAAGGAGGGAGAAGGGAGGCCGGCGGAGCAATCGCACGTTATTATCTGCAAGACTGGAGATTTTAATAATGGGGAAGGTCCGCCCTCCGATCTGACTGTCTTTGCCGACAGAGTGGGCCTCGGCTGAGGGCAACGAAGGGGCGAGCTTGCCGGCTCTGGCCCGGCGACCGGCCTGCCTCCACCTCTACATCACTGCCCTCCTGCAGCCATCCAGCCCACACCATCCCAGGGGCCGGTCTGAGAATGAAAACAACAGCCCGTTCTGAGTTGGCTAAAGGGAAATTAAAAAAAAAAAAAAAAAAAAAAAAAAAAAGATTGCTTTTTAATTCTTCCCTGTATGTGCTGTTGGTGGTGGTATTTTTGGAGGTTTTATTTCCTCATCTCAAAGTTATCTCTTATTGACTCATCTCCTAAGTATTTGTAAATTCCTCGTGGCTGAGTGCTTGCTGGGGGGCCAAGGAGGCCCCCAAAGTTCTCAGGGGGTAAGAAAGGGGGCTGCCTGGGCCCCATTTGGCTTTCAGATGTACCGTGCTGCAGAGTTAATGCGTGATTAATTTTATTCATAAAAATGTTAATCACTTCATTGTGAGATCTTTTTAACATTCAGTGCAGCGAGCACCTTTTTAATTTCTCTTGCCCACCGTCTCGCAGATGTATTTAATATTTTCAGACATGGCTGCAGCTATCCGAGGGCCTGGCAATTAAGCATACGTTTAAAATTCAAACAACAGGCGAAGCTACCGCGGCAACAAACAAGCAAACGGGAGGCACAGAGGAAAGGCGCACGGTCTGCAAGTGTGCAAGTGGCCTGCGGGCCCAAGGCTGGCGGTGCGGGGGCGGCCTCCGGCGCTAGGCGCTCGCAGCCTGCGGGGACCCTCCCCGCTGCACCTCTGCGCAGCCCTCGGAGGACCAGTTTCAAGTCCCAGGAATTAGGAGTAGAAGCTCTTCCGGCGGAAGGCTTCAACTGTCACCGCGTTATTCTGCTTCCAGGCTGGGACCGCAGTCTCTGGGGAACGTGGGGACAGTGGGATGACTGACGGGGTGGGCGTCCAGAGGTGAGCTGGGTTCACAGCTTCCCCAGGCGGGCCCCCGGATGTTGCCGGGCCATTGTGTCCCCGCATTCGGGCCCTGCGCTCTGGAACCAGATAAATGGATTAGGGGATCAGAGACACCCGCTCCTCTTGTGCCCCGCCTCCTGGGTAGGGGACTTCCCCCATGGGTCAGGCCAACCCCCGGGAGCCCCTGAGAAGCATGGGTCCCCGCTGCTTGGTCCCGTGTCAGAGAGGTCATCCTCGCACACGGCTGGCCTCTGTGCTCGCCTTCAGTGTTGAGGCCCACGTCACTCCTCTGACTTCTCATTCAAGATAATTCCAGAATTTTAGGCCACTCTGGGGCCTCCTCCCTGACTTTCGTGGGCAGTGGGCCTCTTCCAACATTGAAAACCAGGGTTAAAATATGAATGTTACAACTGCTGTTGGCATAAAGATGAATATACTGATAGGTATTAACACATTTTCTTCGGCCATAATGTTACTTTTTCCCTTTTCATTTGAAAACAAATTAGCACATGTTCGCGGGTCTCTAAAAGCATTGTGGGCCCCAGGTCCTGTCACTGTCCTGACAGGTCAGCCCACCTCCTCTGTCCCCCTCGGCTCACCCTGAGAGAGCCCACTTTCAGAGGCCTTACTGAGTGGGGGAGGGGTACGTATCCAGCTTTCTGAGCTGGAACACAAAAGGACGCCAGTGGTCCCCAAGGGACGACCTTGGGAGGCCTTCCAGCTCTGGAGCTATAATTAGAGCCACAGGCTGGTGGGCCAGCGGCAGGAGACATGGAGAGCTCACCCCGCACCCGCCCTGGCAGAAGGAGGCACCGGATGTCTGCAGGGCTTGTGCAGGGCGGGTATGTTTCCAGAGGGCAGTGCTCCCTCCACAAGGGCTTTGGGGGACCCCTGCAGGGGGCTGGGGGCTGCCATCTTCCCCAGGGCACACTCTCTCTACCTGTTAGCTCTTTCTTCCCGCCACCCACTCCGGATTCCAGACCCAGAGCCCTGTCCCGGCTTGCCCTCCCCACCTGGAGCCACGTTCTGCAGAAGAGGCCATCAGGATGTGGCAGGACTCTCCCCCAAGATGTTTCCCGGGGCCTGGTAAGTCATGGGGCCGCAAGACATGTGCTCAGTGTCAGGTACCCAGGAGTTTCCCTCGGATGCCTGAGAGCCCAGCTGACTAGTCTCCGTCCAGCTGACCAGTGCTCCGTCCTAGGATGTGGCCCATGCAGCCCAAGTCTCGTGGCCAGAGACAGTGGGAGGCTCCAAGTGCCTTCCAGGTCCCTACTGCCCGCATACTCCAAAGCCACTCAGAGCTGGCCCCTCACCTGCTCTAGCCCCCAACCCCAGCAAACCTGGGCTTGGCTTCCTCCCCACCTTTCCAACCTCCACCATTGGGGATGCAAGGTCAAAATCCCATTCCTCGCAGGAAACTGGGCCCTGTTACTTCCGAGAGGGCATTCCTGGCTCGTCTCTCTAAATCAGCGGCCCTAAATCCTTAGCCTCCAGCCGGTGGCCCCAGTCCCACCCAGACCTTGGCTGGGAGCAGCCAGGCAGCCTCTGGCCTGTGTGTACCATTCAGAAGGGAAGGAAAGAGGGCAGCTGGGAGGACCAGAACCTGATTCCCTGACTCAGGAGGACAGTTCAGGCAGAAGGGCCAAGGCCAGCCCAAGCCTCCACATCGGGGGCCGAAGACCAGCGTCGGTCCCAGGGCACCCGTGCACAGTGGCCACCCTGCCCTTTCTCTATCCTTCCTCCTCCCTCTTTCCCTCTCTGGCGTCTTGGCTTTCTGGCAGAGCCCCATCTACAAGGACAACTGAAACTTTATAGGGCATGATTCATCGGGCGGCGCACCCCTCGGAGCCATGGCGCATATTACATTAATCAGTGTCAGACCACTAAAACCGAGATATGAATATGAATTCTCCATATTGCAGGGGAGATAAATGTGCTTGTGAATATAATTGATCAAAGGAGGGAGGGAGGGATGGTGAGAACAGAGATTTCAGACTCTAGGTCAACGACTTGGGAGGGACCTGCGCCCACTCCCCAAATCTTCAAGCTGGAAACACGGGGTAGGAGCGGGGAATCTAGAAGGGGTGTGCTTCTAATGGTTTCCCTATCATGGGCCCGAACTAGAGCAGAAAAAGCAGGGTTTCTACACAGCACTTCCTACCCTTCCTTACCAGAAGATTCCACAGACAGAAGTCCTCTGCCCCAGACACGGGCTGTCCTATTTCCCCATCAGAGGAGGGGCACAAATATTAATCTTGTAGACATCCCTCATTCCTATCCCTTTTTGGGGTTCAATCTCCTCCTTGCTGGTCTCAGAATTACCACCGTCTGAAACTGTCCCTAGGCAGGCATCGAGTATGAGAGCACCTTAGCATGTGCAGAAAGTTCCAGAAGAATTTTTACTTTGGCTGTGGAAGAAAAAGAAGTTTCTATGTCTACTCCCAGATATTTCACGAGCTGGAACACCACGCACAGGGGCCGCTGGGGTGCCGCACGCCCTAGGCGTGCACACTCAGGTGGCTGAGCTGGTCGGGAAGGATGGAAATAAATCATGCACAAAGAACAAAAATGATTTTTCAATGCTTGATTAAAAATTCATTTCTACCTTTCCACTCGAGAAAAATAATTCCAAGGCTAGAGATCTGATTTCTTTGCATGGGAAACGTTGGTCAGCAGGGCAGGAGGGAGGGGCACAGAGCCTTCAAGACTTCTAGGCCACTGGGTTCTCAGGGCTGGGACTCAACTGGTGAGCAAATCTGGTCCAGCCCCCTGGACAGCAGCGTTTGGGGACCCCAAAGGCATTGGACGGGGGAAAAAGAAAAGAATGGAAACAGGGGGCATGCAAACAGTGATGCCTGCACGGGGTCATCTATTTGGTTCTGGGAAGAGAGTCCTCCGCCAGTGGCACAAACCCTACCGCCCACCTGACTCCCACCTGATGCTTGCAGCGGTCACCCAGGGGGGGACCCACCAGCACATCCCGGCTGCCACAGCATGTCTGTGCGCCAAGAACGCCATTCCTCATCCGAGGAGCGAGACCGCTGGTCAAAACTCTCCAGACCGCACTCTTGCCAAGGACGCGGGATCCATCTGTGCCCAGTGGTCAGGGGAGCCGCACGTCGAGGGCAGACCAGGAGCTCCTCTCTAAATTCCCACCCAGACGATGGAAACGCCCTGCGTCGAATTGGGCACCCACTCCTGCCCACCAATGCCAGCAGCCCGACCAGCAGGCCCGCCATCACACCCCCGAATTCAAACAACCGGTGACACCCAAGATCACAGAGACAGCCCGACCGCCACAAATGGAGGCTCCTGCGCGCGGCCCCTCCGAGGCCCGGCACCCGGGAGGGATCCTGCGCCCTGGCGCCCCGGGAGCCGGACCAACGCCACGGTCAGGACCCCATTCCGCTTCCAGCCCATAGAGGGCGCGCCGAGCACGTCCATCCGGACGCGAAGCGCCTCCACCGCGGCCGCGGCCCCAGCGTGCCCGCCTGCGGACGGCCCTCCCCGGCGCCGCGGCCCGGCTCCCCCTGCGCGCCCAACGCCCAACTCCCCCACCCCCGGGCCGTCCGTGCGCGCTCTCCCGCGGCCTCCGCGCCGCCTCTGCCACGCTTCCTCCAGCCTCGGGAGCGAGGACACCCCTAACTCTCGTACGAGGACGGGGTGACGTGGGGGGCCCGGAGAGGGGCAGTCCCCACGTCCTCGGCGCGAGCCGCCCCTCTCCCGCCGCAGAGGAGCCAGCGGCAAAGCCCCAGGCCGCCCCAGACGCTCCCCTTGGGCAGACCGCCCCTCGCCGCCACCGGCGGGGCCCGACAGCTGCTGCTGCTGCAAAGGCTCCGGGGCGATTACCCGGCCTGGGTGGGGGGTGGGGAGGTCCCGTCCTGCACCGGGGACCCGGCTTCCTTCCCCCTCGCGCGAGTTCCCCTGCGGCTCACGCCCTCACCCGCGGTCTTGTTCACGCTTGTGTGCAGTTTTCGCCAATTCTGCATCAAGTCATCTGCGCCCCGTTTGAAGTGCAGGCCGCTACGGCGGGTCCGCCCCAAGTGCCCGGAGGCCCGAAGTCCTGACCCGGAGATTTCCTCCGGCTCCTGGGCCAGGTCCCACATGCGCCTCGGAGGCCAGCTCCGTCCGGCTTCGTCCCACCATCGCTCCCAGCTACCGCTCAGACCCGGACATCAGTGGTTTATTTTCCCTGGGCTCTCTCGGCGCGCCCAGTCCAGGGCGCAGGGGTCGAGGGGGCTTCCCTGGGAGACCAAAGCCACCTCCCGTCTTTCTCCGCAGCCCCCAGGCCCACACACCCAGAGAACTCCTGCGCGCATCTCTGCCCACGCATCCGGACAGTTTAAAAGAGCCTTCCAATCTCTCCACGTTTGATTTAACCAAGTAACTAAAAAATACACTCAAAGCCAAAATTTCATACTCCATTATGTCCTCGCTCTACCCACGAAACGACCCGACGCCAGGATGCACTGTGGAGACAACTAGTTATAAACTGATTTCAAATCTGAAGTTCTCCTTTGGGGGCATAATTGGAAATTCTTTTCATTTTTTTTTTCTCCCATTGTTGTCCACTTTAAGAAACCGTTTTATAAACTGCTGAAAATCGAACTCATTGATGTCGCGAGAAAGGCATGCCCCGGATAAACGTATAAAGGTCGGAAATCAAAACTGCCAGCAAGAAACTGCCCGAGTGACAACATTCACAAATTCAACGACAACCAAAACGGGCTGTGAGAAACACCGGCCTCCAGCGGCAACTCCCCAAGGAGCCTCTCTGCCCAAGCCAGGGGCACCTGGGCCCTGCCGGCATTCCAGGATTCCGGACACTCCTGCGGACGCCCAGCCACACACAGCAGCGGGAACAGCGGACAGCATTTCATTTAGTTTATTAGACAAAAATATATGATTTAGACAAGTTCGCTGACGCGCTATTTACAATCTGAAATCACTCTATATACAGAAAGAAGAAGAAAAAAAAAAAAAAAAGACACAAGCACGTGGGGCGTTTACCGAGCGGATAATCAACCGGAGCCTGGTGACAGGCACCAGGGCCCTGGGCAGAGGCCGGGCTGCCTGGACTGGAGCTCGGGCGCGGACGAGCCCCTTTCTGCAGGAAGCGTTGATGGGAGTCGGTGACGTCGTGGCCGTATTTGTCCTTTACACAGGTCTGAAATATTTGTCCTAATTCCTCCCTCGTCCCCTCCCTCCCGAACTCCTCCCCCCTCCCCCCGCAAAAGTAAAAGACGACCCTGGATCAGGCGGACGGGAGGGCTGCTAGGATCCGCGGCGTTCCCTCCTGCGGGGCCAGCGAGCTGCGGGCGAAGCACAACAAGACAAGAAAGCACAGCAGTGTCAGTGGCCGGACGCCGGGACCCGGCGTCACCGGTGCAGCCGGCCTAGCGCCGGGGGGCGTGGCCGCCTGCCCCGCTGCTCCCGCGTCGGGAGAAACCCGGTGGAGGGGGCGCCCCGCGCGCACGGCTGGCGGACAGCACCCCCTCTACGAGGCCCGAGCGACCCTACCGCAGCCCCGAGCCCTCCGCCGGCACCCCCGCCAGCCCCGGTCCCGCGGTCCCAGCAAACAGCACTCACTTGTCGCGCACCGGCTGGAAGGGGGATTTTAACTGCTGTGCCGGCGACTCCGGCCTGGGGACGAGGTCTCTCTCTGCGAGGGAGGGGCAGAAGCACAGCGTTAGGAGACGGGGGTGGGGGGTGGGGGGAGTGCCACCGAGGTGCGCAAGCCTCTTCCCCACCCACCCCGCTTCCTTCTGCCACTAGGATGGGGTCTCCAAGAAAAACGGTCACCCCTCCCCGGGGAAGGACTGCAGACAGAATGCAGTTCTCCGGACAGAGCCCGAGGGCCTTGGCCTCGGTCCCCGAATCCGGGCAGAGATCACCGCTCAACCCGGGGTTTGGCCGCCACCGCCTCCCCACTCCGGGCCGGCGCTCCCCCCACCCCCACGCTTTGCAGGGGGGTTCCGGATTCCGAGCCCGGGGCGGACACCCTCCCCCCACCCCCCACGCCGGGCGCCTCACCTGGAAGCGCGGGGCTGCTTCGGGCGGAGGCCTTGTCCCCGTGGAGTACCCCCGCGACAACGGGGACGGGCGGCGGCGGCGGCGCGGGCAGGTGCGGGCCGTGGGGCGCGGCGTGGGGCGCGCCGACGCCCAGGAAGGAGCGCATGTTGAGCAGGGAGCCCTGCGTGAGGAACGCGCCGTTGGTCCAGTTGGAGAACTTGCCGATGTGGCAGGTGTACAGTCCGTGGCTGGGCAGGAAGGCGGGGTGCTGCAGAGGCGCGCCCGCGGGGGGCCCGTGCGCGCCGGGATGGCCTGCGGACGGCGGCGGCGGCGGCGAGGCCTTGGGCGCGCCGTCGGGGCTGGTGGCCGTTTCGGCCAGGGACCAGATCTTGGGCTTGCTGTGAGGCGCGCCCTGCAGGCCACCCGACGCGGCGCCGGGACTCAGCAGGCGAGTGCTGCCGGGCTCCGGGACCTCCTTGACCAGGCCCAGGGGCGAGTCCTGGGACTTGAGCGCGTCGGCGGCTGCCAGCGGCGAGCCCTGGTCCCGGGCGAGGGCGGTAGGTGCCGCCGGCGGGCGCGGCGCCTCGGCCTTGTCCTCTTCGTCCTCGTTGCTCTGGTCGCCATCGTGCTCGTCGATTTTGTCGATGTCAATGCTCTCTAGGTCGATCTCTTCGTCGTCCTCGGCCTTCTCCGGGTCACCCTCGGTGTCGCTTCCGAAGAGGGCGCCGTCCTCCTGGTCCTTGCTGCGCGCGCCCCACGTCACCTTGTTCTCCTTCTTGAGGCGCCGGCGCGCGTTGGCGAACCAGGTGGACACCTGCGTGAGGGTCATCTTGGTGATGATGGCCAGCATGATCTTCTCGCCCTTGGTGGGGTACGGGTTCTTGCGGTGCTCGTTTAGCCAGGCCTTGAGCGTGCTGGTGCTCTCGCGCGTGGCGTTCTTGGGCCGCCCGGGGTCCCCGTACTGGAACTGGCCGTAGGGGTAGTACGCCGGCGCCGTGTGGGCTGTGAAGGTGGCAGGGTGCACCCCCGGGTTGTCTTTGAGTTCATACTGTGAGCCCTGCAACCACATAGCCCACCGAGGGAGGAGAGGGCCAGTAGGGGTGTGGGGGGGGGGAGAGGGAGAGAGAGGGAGAGAGAGAGAGAGAAAGAGAGAGAGCGATGAGTCCCCCGAACTGGGAAAGTCGGGGGGGGGGGGGGGCAGCCGCTCTTGTCCAGTCAAGAACAGGAAGCCCCCCATCCCCCAGCACACCACCCTGGGAGGGAGGGAGGGGTCAAATCATGAGCCGCCTCTAGAAACTCGACTTCCAACCATCGTGAAGAGGTGTTTTTGTTTTGTTTTGTTTTGTTTTGTTTTGTCACTCAAGAAAAGTTCCAGAATCCATGCGTCTCCAGAAGGCCACAGCGGGAGCCTTGGTCCCATAGAATTTCCCCAGGCCACCCTCAGTTACCCCCCCCCCCACAACTCCAGCAGCCAATTTCCAAGTTTATCTCACACTAACTAGAAGGGGAAACCTTTTAACTACCCAGATAAAACAGATCTCCAAATGTAAAGAACCTAAGCCCCCTCCCTTCGACCCTGAGG
Source organism: Puma concolor (assembly GCF_028749965.1). Taxonomy (NCBI): domain Eukaryota; kingdom Metazoa; phylum Chordata; class Mammalia; order Carnivora; family Felidae; genus Puma; species Puma concolor. Next base: position 2,560,297 of record NC_141667.1, on the reverse strand, counting down.
GGGTCAAGCAAAATAAACCATCCAGGGTTTTCTTTGGGTCCAAATCCTCCAGCAATTTAAAATGAAAGCACACTCCTGTTAGCTCCCAAATTAATCTGCATATAATGGCTCCCCACACTTAAAGGTTGCAGTGGTGACAGGTAATTTAAAATTTTAATCCCGGCCATCATCAACAACAATAACTAAAACACCATTTGTTTTTTTTAAAATACAAAAGGAGGGCTTAACCGGTAAAATATTAACGGGAGGGCCAGGAGCTGCCAGCTGTGAAGAGGGAACTGCCTTCGGAGGCCTCTCCTCACTTACTTTATCTGGTAAGTTCGACTTTGATGTGGCCTGAGCAAGCACAAAGTGTTTGCAGGCATTTAGAGGCCGTGATTTATTTGCAATCAATATTCTTTTTATCATCGGTAGTAAAACACAGCAAGTCAAATTATCCCATCAGGTTTTTTGGTAAATAACATTTTATCTTTCTAACAACCTCATTAGGCCTCATTATTACCATAAATTGTCCAGACAGACATTCACTCACAATTTTATCTTTTGACTTCCAAATCCCCAATCAAAACGGCTTGGAAACCTAGGCCTAGAATCAAGAGTTTGGATTTAGGTGTACTTTCTGAGAACCAGCAGGAGACCACTAAGAAATACACCACACCTTTTTTTTGGGGGGGGGGTGGATTTCTATACCGTTTCCCCTACTAAAAACAAAACAAAAAATCGAGCATCTCCGTTTCCCACCACAGTACAGTAGGAACAGATCCATAACCACACAGATCCCTCTTTCTCGCACAAACACGAAGGGGGGTGGGGGGAGGTTCCCAAATGGCACACATCTGTATTCAAAATTTCTGTAAAAACATTACAATTCTCCACGTAAAAATTATCCATTTGCTACGTTAGCAGAGAGGGTTTCCGGGCTGAGAAAGTTGCAAAGAGCAGAATATTTCTTTGACTAGTTAGTTTGGTGGCCGATGCCACAGAGAAAAGGTTTCCGTGGCCAGATTTCGTTTTTACCTAATCTTTGCAAAATGTACTCTGCACTTTTCTAATCATTTGGGTTGTAACTGCGAGGACGACATTCCGGCCTCTTCTCCGCTGGGAGTTCTTTTTGAAAGGATACCTTGTAAATCTCTCAGCGCTTCCCTGGCATCCCCAGCCGCCAGAACAAAATGGGAGCTGATCTTTTTGGAGAGCAAGCGATCTGAACGGCGGCTAGGGCCGCCTTCAGAGAAATAGCCTTTCTTTTCAAAACTACAAGAAAAAAGTTACAGAAAAACACACCCGCCGCTTTTCTCGCGTACAGTCGGCCGGTATTTATTTCCTGCCTCTTCTTCGGGGAGCGGGGAGACGCGAGGGGGGTGCCTGAAAATTGCGTTATTCCGCCCGCAGCAGCGCAAGAGGGGGCGGCCTCCCTGACCCCCCCCCCCCTCGCCCGCGCCCCGCCGGGCGCGCAATTCACCAGCAGCCCGAAGTTTAAGCGCGACCTTGCAGTCAGACCAAGGAAAATGGATCCTTTGCACCGACAGAATGGCGAATGCCCCGCGGAGAATTAAATTTGCAGCTCCCTCCCCCATCTGACACCCACTGGGACGCGAGACTAAGAGGACAGCATTTATTTTAAGCCCAGGGACTCCTGTTTTCTTTAATCCTCCATTATGTAACGCGGGAAGAAAAGTGCTTTTCATTCGGTGCAAAAGAAATGAAAACTTTGGCAACTCACGAAAGTCCAAGCAAACACCGTGGCACACGCCGAAATTATTTCCACCAATTCCACCCCCACCCCATCTCAAATTTGCACACCCTCCGCTAACAGACCCCATCCGGCCCCTCGGATCTCCCCCATTGTTAGGGCGATTTTGACCCAGTCGACCAGGCTTCACCAGGTTCCCCCCTCCCCCCCCCCCCCCCCCACCGCCCCGGCCACCTCGGACACAACCAAGGAGGTCCACCAGCCAGGGAGAAACCCGAGGCTCCCCGGCCCGGCCCCAAAGCCCGAGAGGTCGCGCGATCGGGGTCCGCCCGCCGCTCCCGGGCGTCCTGCGGACCCGGGGCCGAGCTGCCGGAAGCCCGCCCGCCGGCCCCGCCGCCTCGGCCGAGCCTTGTGGGGGGTAGAGGCGGGGGGGGGGGGGGGGAAGAGCGCCGGCGACTTTGGCCCCCAGCCTCCGGTTCGAGCCGCGCGCCCCGGAGCCTCTGCTCCTCCGGCCTCCCGGCTCCCCGCCGAGCCCCCCGCTCGCGGCCCAGGCCTCCCGCCTCCCCGGGCCGGCCCCCCACCCCCCACCCCTCCCCAGCCGCCTCGGCCCCGCCGGCCGGGCCTCCCCTGCTCCCCGCCGGCTCCGCCCGCGCTCCCGCCCGTGCTCCCGCCGCGCCGCCAGGCCACCCGCGCCCGGGGCGCCCGGGGCCGGCGGGGAGGGGTGGGGGGTGGGGGGTGGGGGGAGGCGGCCGCGGCCAGGGCCGGGCGCACTCACCATCTGCGAGAAGAGGCTGAGGTCGGCGGCGTAGGGCAGGAAGGCGCTGTAGTTGGGCGCGCCCGCGTACGGGCCGGCCGCCGCGTACATGCCCAGCACCGAGGTGACGGCGGCCGCGCCCGCGCCCGCGCCCAGCTCCGCCGCCCCCGGCCGGCCCGACGAGGCGGCGGCGGCGGCCGCGGCGGCCGCGGCCAGCACCCCCGGGCGCTCGCCGCCGTAGGCGCCGGGCCCCGCGGCGCTCAGGTACTGCGGGTAGCCCAGCTGCGGGAAGGACATGTCCGCGGATCGGCGGCGGCGGCGGCGGGCGAGTATTAAAGGGGCGGGGGCGGGCGCGGGGGCGGGGGTCGGGGCGGGCGCCGGGGGGAGGGGGTGGGGGCTGGGGCGGGGGGGGGGGGGCGGGGTAGCTGGGGAGCCGGCGGCCGGCCGGCCGGGCGCGCTCGGGCCGGCCCGGAGGCGGGGGGCCGGTGGGCTGCTTTCGGCCCGGTGCTCGCTGGCGCCCGGCTCCCGGCTGCGCCCGGCTCCGCGATCCCGCGCCGACTGCGGCGGCCGCCCTCCGCTCGGCGGCGGGGCTTTCAGACACAATTTGAAGTTGATGCTTTGATTGGCATCCCCTCGAGCGCTGGCCCCGCCCCCGGCTCCCCTCCCGCCCCCTCCCTGCCTCCCGCCCGCCCCAGCCGGGCCGCTCCCGCCCCTCCCGGCGAGCACGTGGTGTGCTCCGCGCCGTCCGGGCCACCTCCGCCCGCTGTGGGCGCGCGAGCGGCCCGGCGGCGGGTGCGGGCCCGGCGGCCGCGGGCTGCCCGACAACCTGTCGACACCGGCTCGCAGCTGTCGGACCCTGGGCTCTGCTGTTTTCCAAGCCGAGCTGTGACTGCTCTTTCAGGAAGACGTCTCCGCGCCTGATTCTCCGCCGTTGGGGCGGCGGGGCCGGGGCTGGGCGGGTGACAGCCGGTGGGGGGGGGTGGGGAGGGTGGAGGGGGACGGCCCTCTCCTCCCCACCCCCGCCCCCAAGGCCGGCGCTGCCTTGGCCTCCCCCGGACCCCTGGGCAGAAGTGCACCCCGGTGCCCTGGCTGCGCCACCGAGCCTGGCGTGGCGTGACACCGTGACGCGGGCGTGGCGTCCGCGTGGCCCCCGCCCGGCAGTGACCGGCCTCGCTGCACCTGGAGAAGCGGGAAGCGGCCGAGCTCTGCGGGCTTCTCCGTTCGTGAAAACTTTGAGAAAGGGCAGCTGAGAAGCCAGTTCAAGGGGACAAACAGATGCCGTCCACAGTGACAGGTTCTTGGAGGTGGTGGCGGGCAGGGGGTGGGGAGACCTTTTCTTTGCAGGAGAATCACCGTTGCAGCGGGAGGGAAACGTCTCGTCCCCACCCCCGCGAGGGGAGAAACTAAGAGTGGCGGGGGGGGGGGGGGGGGGGCTCGTTCGTCCACTAGGTGCGCACAGGCGGGAAGCTAACTTGCGCGAAGAGCGCCGGCCCGAGGCGGCGGCGCCGCGAGCCCGGGGACAGGCCGTCCCTCCTCCCCTGCCCGGCCTCTTCATCCTCGGCCCCGCGGGAAGAAGAAGCAGCGAACCGCTGCGGGATGGCTCCAGGTCCGCGCGCGGCCCTCCTGGCCTCCCGGTGCACGGGACGGGTCCGCCAGCCCGCGTCTGCCACACGCTCGCCGGCTCCGTCCTGGCGTCCCGCGTAGGGAGTTGCCCAGGGTGCTCGCCCCCGTTCCCGGGACACTTTTCGTCCTGTCTCCTATGAAGCAGCCGGAGCCTGGCGCGCACTCCCCGCTGTGGCGCACGGACACACTGGACCCCACAGCAATTTCACCCCAACACTTGGGGGTGAGCCTTGGTCTGGCCCAGTTCGGGAGCCCCGAGTGGAGTGCAGCTGGTGACCTGGGCCGCCGGCACCCTGGACCCCGACCTGTCCCCCATCTCCTAGTTCCAGTTGCCAGCAGCATCATGGAGGCCCAGGGACTCTTGCAGAATCGGGAAGGCTCCCGCTGACCCAATTTGGGACCTGAGGACAGACACGGGGAGCCACCGCCTATAATTAACAACAATAACGCCCATAATAGTAATTACTAATTACCAGCTGCATAATCAGGCTTCAATTTCTCTGCTCAGTCAGGGTTTTCTTTCTGTTCGTGCTGTCCCTTTGCCCCCCACCCCGCCTTTACCCCCCACCCCACTCAGCTAACCAGCCCTTGCTGGCTACAGAAACTCCCTGCAACTGCCTGGGCACCTCTCCTGCTTTGGCACAGAATCCCGGGCCCTGGAGGTGAGCGCTAAACCACTCCCAATCCCGGAAGTCACTAACTGGCAGCTTCCTCCCGCCCCCAGCCCACCACTTCCGCCTGCCAGACCTCTCTCCCCTGCATCCCAAACAAACTGACGGGCCAGCCCCACTACTGTCTTGTTTGGCAAACTCCAGTGTCACATTTCAGGCCGACAGGTAAATACAGGTGAGATAAGCCCTCTTCTGTGACCTGGAGAGCAGGTGGAATTGTAAGCCCAGAGACACTTGTCAGTGTCAGGATTCAGCTACACGAACTGATAGCCTCCTTATCACTCCCCCCCACCCCAAGCAGCCCACTTCAGTTGTACTGAAGCCATCAGAACCTTGGGGGGGGGGGGGGGGGCGGCAGACTTTGTCCTGACCCCTGTCGCCTGCTGTGCCCTCCCTGTATCACCTCCATTTGGGTTATGAAATGATAGTTGGTTCTAGAAGACATCAGGGAGGTGAGTGGGAAGGGGCCTCTAGAAAGGCCTGTTGACTTCCCCCAGGAAGCTCTAGAAAGGTGCCCTAGTGGTGACTGTGACCATTCCCCAGCCAGGGCCAGGGCTGGACCCCAGCGGAAACTGGGCCTTGATCCCCGGATCACCCCCTCCCTTCCTTCTCCTTGAGTTTACCCAAAAATTTGCAAGGGGAAGACTAGGAAACAACCTGGACAAAAGGAGAAGGAGGGGGAGGGGAAGAAGAAAAAGAAAACTGCCTCCAAACCGTCCCAGTGGAGAGGAGGCTAGACAGGGAAGGATCCAGAACTTCCTGCCTCAGCATCCCCATGGGGAGTGTCATCTCTTCAGCCAGGTCTCTAATCCTTTTCAGCATCAAATAGTTAGTGGGGGGCGGTGGGGGGGGGGGTGGGTAGCTGAGAACAGAAGACCCAGGGTGCCTGAGCCTGGACCTTGGGCCTGACTGGAATATCTGCTTAAAAAGATTCCAGAACTTTCCCCAAAGAAGACGATGTCCTGGCTCACTTGCTGGGGCTCAGCTCCAGCCTTCCTGGGATCCTGGTCATCCCGCTGATGGTGCAGAGGCACTGGCAAATAGGAGGGCCGGGCGGGGTCCTTTGCAAGCTGGCTGTGCTGGTTGGGGACAAGCTGTGGGGCTCCATCAGCCCTACCATCAAAACCCAGCAATCCTGGATCTGGAAGCTGGCGGGGGGGGGGGGGGGGGGGGGGGGGACACTTTTCCAGACCCTCAGCCACTGTGCCTGCCTTGCAAAGGGTGGCTCAGGCAGGCCCCACTGCTGGTGTGGAGGCCGAGCTGGGTCTGAGCCGCCCACTTCCTCGTGGCCAGCCCCAGGACACTGGACACTGAGCCAGAGGCAGGACCTCGGAGCGGTACAAAGCCAGATCTAGGGGTGGCTGCGTGGCCTAATGGGAGCCCCAACTGGTCAACTCCCATCTCTGGTCCACGAGGGAGCACTAGGAGACGCTCTCCCAGACCCTTGGCAGTTGGACCCGGTCATGGGCACGACCACACAGAGCTGGGCAGAGGCAGTTGGCCAGGGCCCTCTGGCTGGAAGGCCAAGACCTTCAGCGCCCCCCCTCCCCGCTGGGACCTGGGCCTCTGGATGCACCTGTGGGTGTGCAGGGCATGGCTCTGGAGGAAGGGGACTCTGGGGATGGGGAAGAGAGAAAGGCCCTGAGTCCCAGGTGTGCTCGGGGGAGGGAGGAAGGAGAGTTGGTGAAAATAGGATTTTGGATAACTTGGCTTTTAAACCGTCTTCAAGTCCTGATGGAAAGTTTACTTGCTGTGTCATTAGATTGGGGAGGGGGGAGTTGTTTTCTAAATAGGAGGGGATTGTTATCACTGCTCCTCCGAAAAAAGATCTTTTGTTTTTCTCCTGCCCTGGCCCCTGGGCCCCTTGGTAATGCTTAGGTTCAGGTTGCTACCCTACCCAACCCCTTTATATTTGCATGAGAATAAGATTGAACAAACCACACGGCACCCCCATTTACAACTGTATTTCTTCCGAAATAATTCTCCACTGATTTTCCGGTTCCACTGAACCAGGTCTCTGAAGAAGAGGAGAGAGCCGCTGAGGAACCGCCCCACTCCCAGGAGCCACCATGGGGCCCTGCCTTTGGCGCCTGGGATGGGGGCGACCTTAGTGCAGTGTCAGGGATGCAGCGGGAGGGAGGGGGGCGCGGCGGCCCAGTGGTCTGCCCTAAGAAATGGCCATTCCTTCCGATGCAGATGGCGGGGCGGCCACGCAGGGCGGCAGCTCGGTGGCAGGGCTTGGCGGCCTGACCTGGCCCGCGCCCCGGACCGGCCCAGCCTTCCGCCCAGACGCGCGCCGCCTGATTTATGAGTCTTGTTAAATCCTCATTAGACTTTGCACCTTTCTCCGGCAGGACCCAGGAAGCCACCCCGCTCGGCGACGGCGAGGCGAGTGGCAAGCAGTCCCAGGCAGCGGCCGAGAAGCGCCCAGGACCGCGGGGGCCATAACCGGGTGCCCTTGGGCGCCAGGCGGGGACCGGAGCGGGGCGGCTGCGACGATCCCCGTGCCCTGGGGGCCTGGCCTGCTCTCTGCTGCCGCGTCAGGGCCAGGCCCGCGCCGGGTCAAGAGCGGCACCTGTGAGTGCCCCGAAAGCGAGGGCCTGGGGACCTCACTGCGGATGTGCTGCGGTGGGACCAGAGCGGGGCCGGCGGGAGGCGACTCCGAGAGACTCCAGGAAAACCCGGGAAAGAAAACACCCGGAAGGCGCCCCCGGATGGTCTGAGGCTCACAGCAGTGCCCGCAGAGCAGGTGCCAGGATGTAGCCGGTGCTCGGTCCCGGGCTGTGGCGGCGGGAGACCAGCGGCCCAGCGCGCGGAGCTCCGGGACCAGCGGCAGGAGGAGAAGAACGGCCCGCAGTCACCTGGCCTGGCGTGCGATGTCGCCATCCCCGAGCGTCGGAGGAAGTGAATTACATGCGTGTGCACACACGTAAATATTTTATAAGCCTCCCCTTAATTAACCAAATCATTTCCATTATGCCTCCAATGTGATCAACAGCAGCGGTGTGAGGGTTTTCAGGGCTTATAATTCGATGTCACCAGACGGTCGCTCGGGGGCAGAGGTACAATCGCGGAGCCAGCTGCACTTGTATTTATTTGTTTTTCTACCGTGTTCCTGTAGGGCTCCATTATGCAGTTTTTAATTAGTTTGTGTTTGTGTTTCACCCGTCCCAAATCAATGCCATCCCGGAGCAAGGCGATGTAAATTCTCGCAGTACAGGTGTAGCTGCTGGCTTGGGAACACTCGGAAACACGCGTCTGACAAATGAGAGCGGGCGCCACACAGCCCGCTGTCGGCTCCTGGCAGCCAAGAGGCGCAGACCAAAGCCAGCGGGGACTTCTGCGCCCCTGTGAGCGCCAAGCCCGCGTGCTGGGTTCCTAATTCCAGTAGAGGGAGCCGCACAGAGCACGGCGTGGGGGGCAAAGTGACTTTTCATTTTGCCCGAGTCCTGCGGTCCTTGGGCCTAGTGGGCGAGGCTGGAGCCCGCGTGCAATTAACCTAGCTCCCCCGGAAGATCACTGTGGCACCTGTCGGGTTCCGTGGAGCCTTTTAACAGGACCCAAGGCAGACAGCCCGAATTTCTGGAATCTCCAGGCATGAGGACCGCCTCCCCACACCCCCGCCCCCTTGTGCTGGCTGTCTCTTCCTTCTTGAAATGACCTCTGTGGAGTGCCTGTAAATCTATCCCGCCAGCCACGGGGGAATTCTTTTAAAGCTTTCTTTTTTGTCAGGAGTAAGAGATTGTTCATCTTTAACTAGACCACATAGAAATTATGATTCAACAGCAGTGTGTATTTAATTAGAGTAATCTCACTTGAATTTAATTACCTAATGAATTATTTGTTTAAAAGGTAGAATGTCTTGTTTGCCAAGTGCGGTGCAGACCTCCGATAAGAACTTCTGTTATAAGGACATTACAGCTTAAAAGCAGTCATGTGTTAAGGTTTATATTTTAACTCCTTGAGTGTGTAACTGTTAACTGTTAATGTGCTACCCACACAAAAACTCTGATGCGGAAGGGTGCCGGGAGAGCACGCACAGATTCTGTCTGTGCCCACATCCTTTTGGAAATTAGCATCCTCTACCTTGCCACCTGAGCCTATTTTTAAACTTCCTGCATTTTGCTTTCAGTGGCACTTTCCTTTTCTCTGCTTCACGATGACAGCTGTCTATTAGAGGGCTCATTTTATGATTAGTATTTGCAATGAAGGGCACATCCTTCAGCAAAACTCCCGCCCAGCTCCACTGTGTCCCAGAGGCACCCACAATAGCAGCAGGAAGCCTTTCTGGGCTCATCAAACCTCATGGGAATGGAAGGTACCAAGGCCCAGACTTTGACCTTAACCCTTCATTCCTAAACCATGGAAGAATCTCCTTGCCTCTTGGTTTCCAAAAGCAAGAGCCCAGAACTCCAGGCCACGCCACCCTTTCTGGGAGGCTCACAAGTTGACTTGTCTCTCGGTAATGCTAACGATTTTTGCAGCTAATGCCAAGTTCGAAATCCCAGCCAAGGGAGGAGGGTGACGTGCTGGAAGTCTAACATGATTTCTGTGTTTTTCTGTGGCTAAGTGGCTACAGGAGCGGACTGCTTCTCCTCCTCTATCCCGTGTGATGGACAGAATCGTCTGTCCCTGTGTGATGGAATTTCAGCAGAGGAATGAACGGATAGGGTGAGGGAGGCAGCAGGAAATGTTTCGCCCACTCACTGAAGAGAGACCAGGAAATAAGAATGCCTGAAATCTGCTGGATTGAATTCCACTGTCATTTTCATTAATATTTCATCAATCAAATAATTTACTTTAATTGCAGATTCGGGCACTATTATCACATAAATATTAAATAGTATTAATATAGTGTCCATCTAAGTAAGAATGAGCTTATAAGAAAGTACAACACGTTGATAAGAATTGTTAATTTCTTGTTTCTTTCCTGTATCCCTGATGTGTATCATAACTGTGCATTGTGCAGTTGGGTGTCCCAACAACCAATAGTGGTTAAATTGTAATATAAATTTGGGACTCCTGCGTGGCTCAGTCGATGAAGCATCCGACCCTGGCTCAGGTCACGATCTCGCGGTTCATGAGTTCGAGCCCCGCGTCGGGCTCTGTGCTGACAGCTCGGAGCCTGGAGCCTGCTTCGGATTCTGTGTCCCCCTCTCTGTCTGCCCCTCCCTCACTCGCACTCTGTCTCTCTCTGTCTCTCAAAAATAAACAAACACTAAAAAAATTACAAAAAATATCATATAAACTTAGTCACATTCAATTATGGCTACAGGTAGTACCTTTCTTCCAAAAGAACCAGATCTACGTGAATACATCTTTTAAACTTATTTATGAATTTACTTTGCATATTCTTCCAAATAACAACTGACAGTAAGAACCAGAAAGGACATGAGATAATAGCTGAGGAATGATAATACGTTTCTCAGATCTAAGCAAATCCGAAGATGATTTGCTAGTAAAACCCTCAAAGGGAGTGATATGTGTGGGATGGAAAAAGGTGAAAACAGCAAATGGCATCTTTATGTTTGACTCTTCAAGAACTGTTTGAAATTTAGACCAGACCGTCTTCTACCTCCCATGACTTCCTATCAGCCCTCAATCACTTATATTATAAAAGATTAAACCTACCTACTAGAAATACCTTTTAGAAGTATCAGTTGACAAATATCCACCCACACAACATCCGAGGCGGAAAGTGTTGTGCGTTCAGGGTTCGGAAAAACGTGTGCCCCAGAAGTCACTGGTGGAGAGGTTAAAATCTGTTCCCTTAAGGGACATCAGTGGAACAAAAATGCCCAACAGGGGACGCTCCGGGAGTTCGGGAGAAGGTTTCTCAGAGGTTCAGAAGATTCATGGGATCCACCAGCATTTTCCAGGACTGTTCTGGTAGAAAAACAAAATCCGAGGTATGAAATCGGCCTAAGGGAGGAAAGAGAAAACATCCCTAGACGGAGGGTCCCTGACTTGCTCTCGCTCCGACGTCTCCTTCCACCTTACTGGCACCAAGGCTGTCTCCAGAACAGCCAGAGGTTGTGGTTCTTGGCCGGGTCCGTCCCTCCTCTCCCGTGCAAGAGAAACGAGAAGGATCATGAGGCTTCAGGCCTTTCTGGCCCCCAGTGTTGTACCACCTTCAAGTGTGTGTCAGTGTGGAAGGTGGTGATGGCTTGGTGGCTCTTCTCCCCGACACATTTCCAGAAGACACTTTGACCCAGAGAACACGACACCCCTGCGACCAAGAAGGAGGCCGATCTGGGCAAAACCCCAGGGTCAGGAAGTGTCTTTTCTCTAACTTCTGAATCCCTGTAGGTGCCCTTCCTTCCCGTGCCTCCCAGCTCCTGAAGGCCTCATGCTGATGAAAGCTGCCAAGACCCATCTTCCCTGCCCCCCACCCTCCAGTGAAAACCCACATGGCTTGTGGCCCAGTCCTGGGAGTAAGCTGAGTGATTGGCAGGCTAATCATAGCTCCTAATTGGACCTAGAGTGCTTGTTAACTGACAGTGATAGGTGAACTCAGTCTTTTGCACAGAGAATATTTACATTTTAATATGGGACCTTCAGTGCACTGACCCAAAGCCCCCAGGACAGGAGCCCCACGCGCCGAATGGGGGGGTGGGGGGGGAGCAGAGGTTTCACTTCTTTGAAGGAAGGAAGGTCTAACATCCTTTTGGCCAAAGATCGTTCTTTCTCGGATGCAGCCAATGGCAGAACCAAGCTTAGAAAAGGTCTTGAGAATCTTGCTGGACTTTTCACGCTGCTCAGTTATCATAACAAAACACCACAGACTCGCCTTCAATGAGGAAGGTTTATCTTCTCACAGCGCTGGAGGCTGGGAGTCCATGATTGAGATGTCACAGGTTTGGTTTCTCCGGAGGCCTCTCTCTTTGCTGTGCAGACACCCCCTCCTGTCTGTGTCCTCACATGGCCTCTCCTCTGTGCCCACACCGCTGATGTCTCTGTGCGCCAACTTCCTCCTTGTAAGGGCACCAGTCAGATTAGATCCCAGGCCACCCTACTGACCTCATTTTAACTGAATCACATCTTTAAAGGTATAATGTCCAAATACGGTCACATTTCGATGCATTGAGGGTAAGGTCCCCAACATGTGCATTTTAGGGGAGACACAACTCAGCCCGCAACACCATCCAGGGCCACCTTCCCCCCCTTCAGCCCAAACGGCATAAGGGTTCATTAGCTAAAGCTCCGTTCATTTCTGACACGGGGACACAGCCTTCAGTCTGGGGACAAAGATCTCGTGAGAAGCCATAAATATTCCCCCTCTTCCAAGTTAAAGAAAATGAGGTCGCCTTCATTAAAACCAAAACGCAAATAGGAAGGGGTAAGTGGGGTATCATGCTCCGTACTGTAATACTCTTTAGTGTTGGTTATTATCAAAGATTAGATTTGGCCGCCCTGAGACCGTTCAACTCTAAAAGGCCTTTCAAATTTGCACGGTTTGTAAACTGTCCAGTCAGGAAGAGACTTAGATCTGCAGTAAACACTTTTGGGAACCTGACTTTCATCCTGAGCCCCACGAGACTTCTCCTGCTTCTCTGCATTGTGTCCCAGGCAGACAGCAAGTGCAGGGCTGAGGTGGGGGGGGGGGATAACCCCGTGCGAGGAGACAGGTGCCTCCCCGTTCCATGACCAGATGCACCGTCACCCTCTCCATGCCATTTGGGGCGGGAAAGCTTCAGAGGGGTCAGTGAGGACCCGTTTCCCAGGTTTCAGAAAAGAGGAAATCTACAATAGCGAAGCCCATGATGCAGTCTGCCCGTGTCCCCCGGCTGCGGCCTGGTGTCGGCAGGTCAGGCTTTCGCCGAGAAAGAGTCACTGAGAAAACGGACACTCGGAGTGGGACCCTGTCCCATCAGCGGCCGTGCCTCACTGCCAGCAAATGCATTATCACTATGGCGGTGAGGCGGTGGGAGAACATCGGTGATCATTTTACAAGCTGAAGACCGCGCGACATTATCTCCGGGGTTGAGTTAAGTGGTTTGTCTGAGGTCACTCGGCAAGTGTGTAATAAATCCGGAATTAGAACCTCGTCACGCAGTTCAGCCGTCTGCATGCTGGGCCGCGGGCAGACAGACTTGTGGATCCCTTGATGGGCCCCTCCCTCCCACCGTCCCCTTCCAAATCCCGCAGGAGCCCCTGCTGCCCCCCTCCCTGGGCCACCTCATGGTGCAGGGGGTGGGGGGAGGGGGGCGAGCACCAGCATCGGCTGCCCGGGCCGCCGGACCCCCCTCCCGCCCTCCTGCGCTTCTTTTTGCCCTCTTTATTCCCCCCTGCATCCCCTTAGCAAACATTTGTGCTGGGCTACTCTAAACAACGAGCTGTGAGTGAAGCAAAGACAAAGCAGACAGTTGTCTAAATAAAAATCCAAAATACGTGTCTGAGGTAAGTTAGACAGTCGGACGAACCACGTTCGAGCACCTACCGCAGACCGACGGCAGAAGTGCGAGTGAGGAGGGCTATGCCAGCTTCAGCGCCCCCCTTCCGCCTCCACTGTGTGAAGCCGGGCCCCTGCAGGCCTCACCTCCGTGTGGACTCCGCCAGCAGGGGGTGTGGGGCTGGGAGGAGCTGCAGGGCACGGCCTGCCTTGCCACCCCTCCATCACAGGCTGTGACCTCAGCCCCGCCCAGAGTGCCACTTCACCTGGGAGCGGCAGGTGTGAACGGTCTGGGGGGCTGCGAGCACCCAGAGCCAGACCAGCGTGTTTCCCAGCAGCCTCTCTGCCTCGGGGAGGCCCGCGAAGTTTTCCTGCTTCCTTCCCTGGGGTCCGGGGCCGCTGCTCCCCACGGCTCCCGCTGAGGAAGCTCCTGTTGTCCCTGTCACCTTTCAGCCAGCCCACTGACGATGCGGTGTACTGGGAAAGGACAGAAACTTCTTGTCCCCCAGGTCTGGGGGTTAGAAGCCCACGACGGAGGTGTCAGCAGGGGGCGGGGGGGGGGTGTTCCTGCGGAGACAGAGGGGGATTCTGCCACAGGCTTCCTCTCCCACCTTCCAGGGGTTTCTGGGAGACCCTTATTTACGTTCCTTGGCTTGTGAACACATCACCCCAATCTCTGCCTCCACTTTCACACCACCTTCTCCTTGTGAGGGCGTCTGTGCCCCAATCCCCGCCCCCCCCACCCCCACCCCCGCTTCTTTTACAAGGACACTGTTAGATCCGATCAAGGCCCAGGTAGGACCTCATCTTAATAATTACATCCGCAACGACCCTGTTTCCATATCGGGTCACATTCTGAGACAACCAGCGTTAGGACTGTGGTGTGTGAATCTTGGGGCGGGCACAATCCAACCCGTAACAATGCCTCATTAAAAATTCTTGGGGCGCCTGGGTGGCTCAGTTGGTTAAGCGTCTGACTTCCGCTCAGCTCTTGATCTCACAGTCCGTGGGTTTGAGCCCCGCGTCGAGCTGTCAGCACAGAGCCTGGAGCCTGCTTCCGATTCTGTGTCTCCTCCTCTCTCTGCCCCTCCCCTGCTCGTGCTCTGTCTCTCTCTGTCTCAAAAATAAATTAAAACATCAACAAAATTAAAAAAAAAAAATCTTCACATTCTATGGACAGCTGTCACGAGTTTCAGGGAGCCAACCACAACCAAATGCCTGTTGTTTGTGGCTCAAGGCATGCCACGGCCACGCACTGTGCCGGCACAAGGCGGAAGGGGTGGTGACAAGCAGATTTAGGCCCCGATTTTTGAAAACGTTGTGCGAGGGGCCCCGATTTTAGGGATCGAAGGAGGAAGCCGTTCAGTCGACCAACTGAGGAGAAGGCATGATGGCCTGTCGCTTGAACCAGACTTTGAGAGCTGACTTGGAACGGGAGAGGTCAAGAATATGAGCAGAGGGTGTCCCTGCACTGGCATTGGCACGAGGGGGCCCTGGATGCACGTTGGGGAGCCCGCGGCGGGGCCGTCCTCAGGGATGCCGAGGGGAGCAGAACGGACTACAGCCTGGAGCAGAGAGTGTGGGCTTCATCCCCGGGCCATAAGGAGATGTCACCGGTGTCTGAGCAGGTTGGGACAGAGCAGGTGTGTCCCTCCTTGGAATATCAAGAGAGGATTTGGGTCAGAGCTGCCAGACTAGATCATGACTAGTGTGCACCTGCTGAAGTCCTGGTGGGAGGGAGCCAGGAGGGCCCTATCCAGCCCTCCGGGCACCGCTGTGCACACCTGAGGACCGGGGCAGCCTCCCGCCACCTTGCTCCTGGGGAGTTTGCTCTGGAGCACCGGGCACAGTAAGAGGAGGCCGGCATGTGGGCCCTCGGGGCCCTGTGTCCTCGTCCACTAGGCAGAAAGCTCTGCTTCCCTCCTCTGACGTTCTGCTTCCAGATAAGATTTTGCTGGAACACAGTGTTTTGTGTCTAACCATGAATCTGAAGAATCACAGAAGTACGTGACTGTCAGGGTTCTGATTCGATTACCTTCAAAGGATTTGATGGTGCGGCAACCTCCAGCTATTTGTGAAACGTGGCCCATTAACCCAGCCTCGTGGGTCAGATTCAGCGGCTTTTCCACCCATGGCCAGAACACAGAGTCGCATCCATTTTGACACAATGGTGGAGTGTTTGCTGGACGTCTTATGATGTATGAAATGTTAAATTAAACAGAAATCTGGAATGACACCCACGTAAGGAGGGAATGCGTCAGACGGGGCGGTTGCCATGATGATTATCAATACAGATGAAGGAAGGTACTCGTAAGCCTCCCCTTGGCATCAGCAATTCGGGCCATGACACGAAGGCCGAGGTGATAGTTTCATCACGAGGGAGGGAAGACAGCCACGGCGGCTCTGCCGAGGGCAGCCAATCCTGCGTTGTATCAGGAGACCGCTGCCTGATGGTGAAGAAGCAGTAGTTCACTATCACGGGGGGAAACGGCACTTCTAGGCGGACGGCGGTCTTTCCAACTCCGGCACGTGTCCACGCAGCACGCCCTTGATCGTCACCTGCCGTGCAGCGTTCTCCGTGTCAGCCAGGACGCTGTGTCAGCGGCCCTCGGCACCGTCACTCTCACTCGGGAGTGAGCTCGGTCTGCCTCCACCGGCGAACCTGGCTCCATGTGTTCCGAGAAAGATAGGACAGTCCCTCGTCCACGTCCCGCAGCAGCCCGGGAGGGCAACGGCCCGCGAGGTCGGTCGGAGGAGCCCTGTGTCTGCGCGCACCTACCTGTCCCCGCGTGGAGAGCTCTGTCCCCGCACAGAGAAGGAAGCATCCGCTGGTCACCACCCCTCCCGCCTTGTGCCGGCACAGCGCGTGGCCGTGGCGTGCCTTGAGCCACCAACAACAGGCGTTCAGTTGTGGTTGGGTCCCTGAAACTCGGGCCCTGCATCCAAGTGACCGGCTTTCTTTCATCATCAAGCCAACCGTCTGAGGAGAAACCCCGTCCTCAAACCTCACTACCTCCCCCCTGAAGCCCAAGTCCGCCTTACCGGAAGAAGCAGGGCACTTCCTGCCCTTCCCCCACCAGCCAGTGTGGCCACCTGTGCACGTGTCTCCTGCTGTGCCCCACTGCCATTCTCCTGGACCCTGACACGGCTGCCCGCATACACCTTCAGTGACCTGTCACCTCCGTCTCAGGAAAGTCTCTCAGGTCCAGGCTCTGCCTTCTCCACTTCGGGCCCGGCCCTTGTCAGCCTGGATCGTCCCCAGGCCTCCCGTGTCATTCGTGTCCCCCGTTCTTTTATTCTGGGGTGCACCCAGTCATTTCGCCACTGACTCCCCTGCCAAGATATCCTCGGGCCCCTCTTGGCTGCAGGGTAAAGAGGTCCGTCCCCTCCGCACATCGTCCGTCAGCCTTCGGGCTTGAAACGTCCCCCCTCGAGCTGGAGGGGGCTGAGAAGATGTGGCCTACGCTCCCGTCGCCTGGAAAAGTCTGTACTAATGCAGTTTTTCCATTAGAAGAGAGAGTGTGCTCCCCGTGAAATATTGGATCTGGCCTTGCTCTCGGGTCATCGCGTGTTCACTCCCATCGTCTCTACCTTCCAAACCATGGTCTGAGCCCAGAACCGTCTCCCTGTCCGGCCCATCTTTCATTCTTCGTGCTCACAATCCAGTGGAAAGCCCATCCATTATCCTAGAATTCCAGAGATTCACAGTCCCTTGGAAAGCATCTTCAACTTCGTGGCCCTTGCCTAGAAATCTTTTGATTCATTAGGTGTGGGGCTGTGTCCAACTTATGACTTGTAAGCAAGCACGGAGGTGACGGGGGCTTAGTTGATTGGAAAAACACATTTCGTAAAAACACGTCCGAGATCTATACCCAGTTTGACCCTTCGGACCCAACACACTTCACTGTGTCCTCCCGTGGACCCAAATCACGCTTGAATGCCTCCCCCTGGCACCTACCTTCCCTGGCACCGCCCCTCTGCAAGCACCTTCTGTTTCTGTCTTCACTCTGCCCTTGTCTTCTTCGCCCACCTGCCAACCTCCCTCCTCCCGCGGGCTCTGTCCTGCCACTCACCCCCGTGTAGGCATCCTTCCTGGAAAAGTCCTGGACACCTGCGTTCTTGCCCGGGGGCCCCTGAATCTGCATCTCATCTCAATCTCAGCCATGAGTCACAGACCCAGATCTTCATCTGCGTTTGACTCCTCTCCTGCGGACAACCCACAGATGCACTGCCACTCTCCACGTCCCCGAGATCCCCGTGAAGGGTGGGTCTCCGTCAGGCACGGAGTAGCCGGGACCGCACGGCCGGCCTCTGCCTCCTTCGGTTGCTTTCCCTCACTTCTGTCTTGTTCAACAACCGTCTGTCGCACGATCATTTGTTGAGCACCCACGACGCCCCTGGCAGGAGGCAGCCCCGGGACACAATGGTAAACAGAGAGCAGGAAAGGTGCGTGTGGCCCTGCCCTCACGGAGGTGTCAGAAATAGGAGACGTCGCAGATGCCTCTTCCTCCCATCCCACGAGGGCGGGGTCGAGGGTCAGGACCCTCTCAGTGCCTCTCTGGCCACCACGTTCCATTTCCTACAGACTGGAGAGCAGCTGATACGGTCACCCGTTAAGAACTCTCCGACTTTGGCATCGTCGGCATCTTCAACGGACTGGATCTTCCTCACGGTTTCCTAGGAGATCTCCCTGCCTTCGCTCTGGCTCCGTTTTGACGCGCCTCCCTTTCTGCTGCAGGTGACCTTTCTACGTCACCAACGGACCGCTCTACTCTCCTCGGGTCATGGTCACGGGGGCGGCCCGCTGCCTACCTGCCGTGCACGGCACAAAGGCTTCCGAGGGGTTAGTTTGGCTCCCGTTCCCTTTCTGAGCCAGCCTCAGCCTTGCCCGGAAGCCGTGACTTTCCAGCTTCCTTGTCCTTGTACGGGAGCTCGTGACACATGCTCGCCGTCTCCTCGCCTTCCCCTTTTGCCCACCAGACCCACTGCTACGGGTGTTAGTGGGTTTTTGCTTCCTCGTGACAGAGGCAATACGTGCATATTCTTGTCATTAAACATTTCAGATAAAAGTAAAACATCCCTCGACACACCCGTCTCCTACCTCACTCTGTCAAGTATCTATTCTACTCCCGGAAGCAGCCGACATGCCTTTCACGCTCAGTCTCCCTGTTCCTTTGCCCGCCCTAACACAGGGGGCTGTGCGCACTCACAGACAGATGTGTGCGCAGCTGTGCGTGTGTTTGCACAAGTGACCCCCACCCCCACCCCCTTGACAGACTGTCTGCGACTCAGTTTCCTTTGATGCTGCTCTGCCACTCGGCGCATGGAGATCCTGTTTTAAAACCTGTTGCTTGGGATCCCAGGGCATGCGTGTGCCATATTTTATTTAATTATCTCTCAATTAAAGGGCATTTCAACGGTTTCTAATTAGGCACGAGGCCGCATGGTGCTGCGGGAGGAGGCTCGGCCATTCATCTTGGCGTCCCCGGGGTGGGGGGGGGGGGGGGGCTTCTGGTGTGGCAGCTGCGGGCCCCGGGGGAGACGGGGACATCTGCCCTAGCCCCTGCTGGGCTTCTTTGCTCCTGCAGGTGACGGTCTCACCTTTGGGTGGGACAGGCAGAAGCACGAAGGGTGCTGCAGACAGGGGCACCCCTGGGTGGCAACCCGCCCCACAAGGAGAAGTGGGTGCAGGCGGGGTGCCCTTGTAGGCAGAGGTGGGTCCGAGAAACACAGGACGCCTAGTGGCGTGGGTCTCCGGGCCAGCCCCCGCCCGCCCCCCGGGGCCACGGGTGAACACCGAGGCCCACTGGACCCAGCCCACGAGGTGGGCGATCTGGGACGCACCGAATGCCCTGAACCCCTGGAGGCTGTGAGTCCAGCACGGGGCCAGCGGCCTGGCCACCAGGGCCCGCCTCGGGGTGCTCTGCGGGGGGTGGGGGGGGCACGGCAGGGACAGCACCAGGACCGGGAGGGCAGAGGGTGGCCGGCAGACCCACTGGCCCAGCGCCCCCATCCCTGCAGCCCACACTGTGTGTGCTGTGCTGTGGGTGCTCTGCGAGCCCCTGGGGCGGAAGGACCACAAAGGTCACCTCTCACTGTGGGCCAGTTTCCAGCACGTTGCTGTCCAGAAGCCACTTCTTCTGGTTGTTCGCTTCAAAAGCAGGTTCTGGATCTAATTCCAACGTTGCCATTCTTCCCAGACCTTCGCCGGAGGCTGCGCCTAAAACACAAACGCCGGATTTGGCATCGGACCTCTGCCCCCTGTTTCGCTTCAATTTCGCGGAGCCGTTATGATTCCTCCTGCCCTTGTGTTTATGGCCAGGCGGGCGGGTGTGCTTTTGTCTCATAAACTGACAGGGAGTCTGTTGCTGATGGGGGTATTTTGACGGCGAATTCACCCAAGTCATTCAGCGAGAATTCTACCTGTGTCTTCAGGACAGGCTGAATGTGTGTCTCTACCTGCTGAGTGACCAGCGGGTTGGGGGGGGGGGGGTACGGGAAAGAATGAACGGCCTTCGGAGCCCAGGGCCACACCTTTGAAAGGTCAGTTCGGGGGCAAAATGATGTCGTAGCCACAGAGTCGACTTCAGAAAACGTAGTTACGGAGCACAGCGCTGTTCGTGGGCTTGCTTGATGACATGATGCCTCCATGTGACCGTGTCCCCTACCTTAGGGAGACCAGGGAGGGCTCGCGATGGAGCAGATGGGCTGGTGACTTAGGGGGAGACCTGACGGCCTGCAGGAGCTCTGCACCGAGCCAGCTGGTGGGCACAGCTGGGCCCAGACACTCACCATCGTCCTGCCCGGTCTCTCCCTCTGACAAGGCTGACCCCATGGAGGTCCCGGGGTCCTCTGAGCCCCCCACGGCCTCGGAAGTTAAACCACTGGGTAATTCAGGTGCATCACGGGACATAAACCTTCACACCAAACCCTGAAGAGGGTGAGATATTTATGACTTTAATCCCAGCTTCTTTGCGGTCGGCACATTGCTCTCCTGAACTTTTATTTGGGGATTCATGGAACGTTCTGGAATTTTTCCCTCACATTCAGTAGTTACTAAGATTTTCATTGTCTTTGTTCTTTGCTCATTATTAATAAACAGCAAAGCCAGAAGACGACGCGGCTTCCCCTTGGACTTCTCCCATTGGCTGCGAACCGGCGTTCGGGAGAAGAGGACAGCACGGCCCTCGTCAGGGGGCAGCGACCCTCAACCGCGAATTCTGGAAGTTAGATGGCGTGTCCTCACCATGCTGGAAACCCAAGTGGAAACCTTGTGCTCAGCTGGGCAGTAGACAAAATAACCAGGGACTTCACAGAACACGGAAAATAATGCGAAGAGAGATTTTTTTACGTTACCTTCATGTGTGTTGAAAACTTAAGACCTCGTTGACTTACTGCCGGATTTCTGGCCCCAGTTTTACATGCAAGACATCAAGGCACGCAGCTTTTTCCTTAAGCAGGGTTACACAACAGCCTGAAAGACTAAAAGGCTACTGCTGCACAAACATCCCTTGAGTGGCAACCACGAGCCAGACGTGGGGCTGGGCCAGGAGTCCAGGGTTCAGGAGCCTCACAGGCTGGAACGTGAGGCTGGAACAGCCCGTGTGCTGCCATGGAGGCCGTCTGAGTGCCCTGAGATAAGACCCGGCCTGTCTGGTGCCTCTCATTCAGCGCTTACCCAGGGTCACCCAAGAGAGGGTCTCAGAGACACGACGAGTTCTGTGAGTGTCAGCAAGGCCCCTGGCCTTCCCGGGTGTCCCGGGCAGCCCCGTGGGGACAGCCAGGGCTTGGGCGCCACTCTGCCTCCACCAGAAGCCCGGGAGGGTGAGGAGTCCAGAGCTGAAGGAACCGGCTCCTTCGCGCTCGGTCCTCAGCGGCAGGGGCCGTGACACCTCGGAAGGGGCTCCCTGGGGGGCTAGGGCTTGCCGTCACAGAACACCCCTCCCAGGGCAGCTTCAGAGCTGCTGTCTCACAGCTCTGGAGGTGGACATCAACGGGTGGCAGGGACATGCTGCCTCCAGAGGCTCTGGGGGAAGCCCTTCGTGCCTCTCCCAGCTTGTGGAAGCCCCCGGGTATCCTGGACTTCCGAACCACGGCCCCCACCGTCGCCCGGCCTTCTCCTCCGTGTCTGTGGCTCCCTTGCTGTGTTTTTTGTTTATAAGCGCACTTGTCGCTGGGTTCAGAGGCCATCCCGATAACCCAGAATGATCTCTTCACATCAAGACCCTTAAATCAGTGACACCCGCAAATACCTTCCCTCCAGAGGAGGCCACGTTCACAGCTTCTGGCGAAGAAACGGTGAACAGATTTTCGGTGGCCGCCATTCAGCCCGCGACAGGGCCTCACCCCTGGTTCCTCTAGGTCTCGACGGAGGAAGTCCGGTGCAAACTCACGGTGAGTGGGTCCACAAGGACGTGAGGCTCGGCCCCGTGGGGACCTGTGGAGACCGCAGCCTGGGGTCACCTTGGGGAGGGGCAGATGGAGCTACACGCAGTGCCTGGGCTTCTTCATGATGACGCGAACACAGTCTAAGACAGGCCTTAGAAATGTGGCCACGGGGGGCACCCGAGTGGCTCAGTTGGTTGAGCGTCCGACTTCGGCTCGGGTCACCATCTCACGGTTTGCGAGTTCGAGCCCCGCGTCGGGCTCTGTGCTGACGGCTCGGAGGCTGGAGCCTGTTTCTGATTCTGTGTCTCCCTCTCTCTCTGCCCCTCCCCCTACTCACTCTCTCTCTCTCTCTCTCTCTCTCAAAAATAAATTACAAAACAATGAAAGAAAGGCAGCGATGGCCCCAGCTCCAGGCAAGAACCACGGGACAGGCTCCGGGTCACCCTGAGCACCACGAGCCTGGGCACCTGTTCCCTCCGTCCCGTCCTGTCATGTCACTGCCCACCCCACACAGCAGCACTTCCTCCTGGTTTTCCAAATATTCCAGCCTCACTGAGGTTCTGCAGGGAATGTTTTGTTTTCACTCCTCACATACCTGCCATGGTTTTATGGAGCTGAGCCGAATTCCCTCCTTTCCAAACTCAGCAGCAACTTGTTTTTATCTCTGTGTGTCATCCTAGACATCAACGCTCCAACCACCGAAGCAAGAGGCCACGATCTGAGAACCGGTGCCGTGCCCACCTGAGTCACAGGCCGCCAAAGTACAGAAGGTGAACCGCTCGGGCTTTAACGTCCTCTCATCAGGGACACAAGAAAGGGGTGGGCCTTTGAAGCCACTTCAGTTGGATGAATGGATAAAGAAGCTGTGGTCTGTATACACAATGGAATACTACTCAGTGACGAAAAAGAACAAAATCTGGCCATTTGCAGCGACGTGGATGGAACTGGAAGGTAGAGTGGTGAGTGAAATAAGTCAGGCAGAGAAAGACAGATATCATGTTTTCACTCATATGAGGATCTTGAGAAACTTAACAGAAGACCATGGGGGAAGGGAAGGGGAAAAATAGTTACAAACAGAGACGGAAGGAGGGAAACCTTAAATACGGAGAACAAACTGAGGGTTGATGGGGGAGAGGGGAGAGGGGAAAGTGGGGGATGGGCATAGAGGAGGGCACCTGTTGGGACGAGCACTGGGTGTTGTATGGAAGCGATGAATCATGGGAATCTACCCCCAAAACCAAGAGCACACTGGATACACTGTATGTTAGCCAACTTGGCAACAAATAAAATAAAATAAAATAAAATAAAATAAAATAAAATAGTCACTTCAGTTGCTGTGGCCGGATATGGACCTTGTCTCTCTGTTTTTTTGTTTATTCATTTATTTTGAGAGCGAGTGAGAGCGGGGGAGGGGCCGAAGGAGGGGGGTAGAGAGAGAGAATCCCAAGCAGGCCCCGCACCCTCAACGCAGAGCCTGACACGAGGCTCGATGCCAGGCACCGTGAGATCCTGGTCTGAGCCAAAGCCAAGAGTGGGGCGCTCACCCTGAGCCCCCAGACGCCCGGGTGTGGACCCCTTCTGAACTTTTCCGCAGTTAATTACGCTGTGAGCATCTCAGGCAGCTCGCACGGGAAGCTCGGGAGCACGATGCGGTCACTCCCAGCCTCCCGCCCTGTCAGGTGCCTCAGGGCCTCAGGCTGTGCTACACGAAAGTGAGAGGCAGCGCGCAGGGCGACAGCGGTCTACGCTGAGATGCACGTGCGGGCTGAGCTCAGAGCACGTGACCAGGACCAGACGGGCCGTGTCCTGTGACCTCCCACAAGCCACGCACACAGCGGGACCCGGAGACGGGCTGGCAACCTCCTCCCACCTCCCTGCTCCTGTGGTCCTGTTGTCGGGAAGGCTCCATCCACGCGGGGCCCGAAGACCCCTCTCTGCATTTTCACCCGGCCACTTCCCCAGCAGGAGACGGGAGAACCTTCTCCCACAGGGGGGCAGCCAAACCCCCCTCAGTCAGCTGCCTGTGCACCAGCCAGGACCTGGGAGACGGGGGCTGAGTCACGTCATCACGAAGTGAAAGGTGTGATGACAGGTGCCGTCCCCTGCTCCCGGATGCTCCTCGCACCAGACCCCTGCCTGTTTGCCAGTGACTTCACTGTCCAGTCGCCTCCGACTCCTGTGGACTCAGGTCTCCCTCATGACCCCCTCCCTGAATACTGGATCTCCGTCGCTATGTCGATGGGAGTCTACTTTCTACCTGGCTACTTGTAGAAGTGTGAGTGCATCAGTTCGGGTACATTCAGTTACAAACAACAAAGTACTGTTGTCCCACAGAGGAAGCCCAGAGGCGCGCAGTTCAGAGTTTGGGGTGATGGCTCCTGGCGTCATCAATGCCGGGCTCTGTTACTGCCCTCCTCCATCACCCACTGGTGTTGTCTCATGGCCTCAATGTGGCTGCCACAGCTCCAAGCATCACATCCTTACTCAAACACGTTCAAATAGAGACAAACACAGGCAAAAGAAAAGGGATTTACTTAGATCTAAAAGAATGGTCATTCTGAGGAAGCCCCTAGCAGAGTTTCCATATGCTCCATGGCAGGTCTGGTCAATGGCCAGACCAGATACGTAGGAAGTTGGATCATCAAGCCATTTGGCAGAAGGAGTGAGTTGTCCTCAGCAGGTTGGTCTTCCCGCCTTGGCTGTGGGGCTGGGCGTATTCCTGCCCGTGGTGGCCTTTCACCTCTGCTCACACATTTCCAGCCTCTACTGCTGGGAATAGGGTGGGTGGCTCTACCTCACCCCTGTGAGGCTGGGAGTGGCCGTGTGGCCTCTGGCTCAGTGAAGTATGAACCGAGGAACACGTGTCACTCCCCAGAACATCCCCAAGGGCGGGTGTCTGATGTGGGTGCCGAGCTGAAACCTCCACCAGCCTGCACCCCTCAGTTAGGAGGGTGAACAGAGGCCCCGTGTTGTCCGTGAGGGACACGTGATGGACACGAGAAAGAAACCTCCCCTGCGCGAGCTCACTGCGCGCCTGGAACTGTGGGCACCCCTCGCTCAGTACCATCCCTGACTCGTGACATCGGCGCACCTCCGACAAGGGCCTGCGGCGGGCATCTCGGGGTGGCCTGCCAGCGTCCTCCCTCCCCCCTCCCCGGCGCTCGGGCTTGCCCCCCTCTGTCAGGCCTTATCCTCGTGTAACCCCTGGGGCACAATCGCTGCTCCTCGCGTGGCTTTTGCATTTAAGTAAGATCTCCTTTTCCGTACCCATCACTCACTTGTAAGGGGATAGACGGGAGTGTGCAAATGGAGCGCAAAACAATTGGAAAGGGAGCTAGGAGGGTCTGACGGAGCATCTCCCCGGGTGAGGTCTGCGAGGAAGATGTGTGCGTGGGCCCGTGTGTGTGCGTGTGTAATGCAAATGGATTAATTTCAAATGGATTTGGAAGTTCAGTCTTCAAATGAATACAATCATGAGCATGTTCGAAAAATAAATAATTACCTACAAGTTGCCCTGAACACATCAGTCCATTTGCTGAAAGGAAGAAGTGCCCACGGTTGAAAATCCGCGGCCCCCACGGCCCCCAAATACCGACATTCACCGTGTGGGCCGTCAGCAGAGGTCTCTTTGCCCACACACACTGCATACGTCACCGCAAGAAAGTCCGCTCACGGCCACTGGTTTTGAGGTCCCCTTGTTTCCTTTTGAAATTATCCTCTTGAAGTCACGACCTGCATTTCTGATGTTAGAGTGAAAAACAAAAAAAGAAATCCCTGAAGAACCATGCTTCAGGCCAACGTGCCTCCCCCTTCCACATATGTGGTATTTTATATATTTTTTTTTCCAGCAGAGGCTACAGGAGGTGCAATGACACCCAGTCACCCGTCTTGCAGAATCCTAAATTTGGGGCCACAACAGACTTTTTGGATGTTCGGCTCTTCCAGCTGAACTTTGCAATAATGCAGTTTTATGAATGCTGACGTGAAATCTGTTTCCAGATATGGACGAGCAGAGCGGGGCTGGCTGAACAGGTGCGAGATGTGACAGCAGACAACCTCCCGGGGAGGGGGAGACACGGGTTCTCTTCTGATCGACAAGGGGCTCGTCCACCGGTGGGATGTGCTGGACGATTCTCCGTTCACTTATTTGTTTTGAAAATTGGCACTTTCCTCCAAAAGTGGTTGAATAGGGGAAAAGTATAATCTGTAATGTAAATCTTACTTTGCTAGTGATTTAGATGTTGGCGGCTTTCTAAAAATAACAGGTGGTGGCTGTGTCAGAATGAGAATCTCTACGTGAGATTCGAGGGTCACTATCTCTTTTAAAAGTTTGTTTTCTTCGATGATGGATCTGGTGGGGGGGGTGTTTACTCTCTGCGGGAAGGGGAGGCTGACGGGGCCGAGAAGCAGGGCGCGGGCTGACAGCGCGAGAGCTGGAGGTTTGACAGGGTAGAGGGCACCACTTCCGCATGAAGCCACATTCCTTCCTGACACCTGTCTTGGGAGGCGAGGCTGTGGCAAGACAGGCTGATGCCTCGGGCGGGATGTCAATTGGGCACCCTCTCCCCTTCAATTACCCAGCAGTCGATAAAAAATAAAATAAAGTTTAAAATTTGACATGAGTCACTAAGTTAGTCATCACAAGTTTGCACAGGATTCAATTTTGCAGCCGTTGCCCAGCCCCCACCCCCCCACCCCCGCCGGGATCGGGGTCGGGGTCGGGGGGCGGGGGGCGGGGGGCAGGGGGGAAGGAATTAGACTGTGCACTTTGGGAAGTCAGCAGGCTCATTTCCAGCTGCGGGGGCCATCAGACCAGACTGGCTGGAGGGACGGGACCCACCAGGAGGGAGGCTCCACTGCCCAGAGTTTCGCCTTCAGTGGACGAGTCTCACTGCTCCACTCCATGCTGCTTGTCTCTCGGCACCAAAGACTTTCCACGGGACGCAGTGAGGGGCTGCGCGCACAGAATGCCCGGGAGGGATCCACGCATTAAGCCAGTAGCCAATTAATTTATTCCGCTAAGAATGTACCTAAGCGGTACCCTGGTGGCTTGAACGACTAAGTGCCGAGCGCTGTCTGCCTGCCTCCCTGGGCACCGTTTACTGTTCCAAACGTCCCTTTGCGGAAGGACACGTGGGTGGACCAAACGACTTACTGCCATTGATGTTTGCTTTCCTTTCAGCGAAAAGAACTTAGGCATATTTAAGAAAACGTAGGAAATGAGGAAGAGAGGAACAGTCTATGGTCACAGAGGCTCTGGTGGACGATGTGTTCTGGGATCACCCTCGGGAGGCGGGCGGGGAGGACTGTCCGGAAGACGCGGGCACCGGCCCGGGGTCTCCTGGGACGCCAGATGGCAGTGGGTCGTGCGCTCCTCTGCCCGGCTTGCCCGCGACCCGACGGGTGTGCGTGGGGAGCCCCCTTCCTCGAGGGGTTATGTCCGAAGCGTCACTCTTTGAGGATAAGAAGGGCTCGGCACCTATGGTCTCAGGAAGCAGACGTCACCCAGTGGGCATGGCTTCCGTCTGAGGCTTCTCTTGCAGCGTGATAACATCGAGAAATATCCAGAGCTCTGGTGGACATCACAACACAGGTTGTGTTACCCTGACCACCATTTAACAGAACCTACCGTTTGCTTTGGTGAAAACGCTTTTCGTGGTCGGTTCCTCCGGGCGTTGAGACAAGGCAAAAACGGGAAAGGTGACTGCGTGTTCTTAGGGTTCTGTCATTAGCAGTGCTTGACGTTTGTGGAGACGTTCTGCCTCGTGTAATCAGTCCTGACCCCACAGGAGGGACCCGGGATGATGTCGGCCTCGCAGGCGGGGAAGGTGGCGTCCTTCCTGAGCTGAGAAGTGGCTCCACAGACGGACGGCGGGCAAGCGGGCAAGTGCAGGTTCCAGGCCAGGTTGTTCTGCTTTGTATTTTTCGTTCTGATTGCCATGGAGTTTGACGAACCCTACGGTAAAGGATCTCTCAAAAATAAACCGTCAGATTTGACTTCCAGTGAGACGATGCTTCCTTTGAGCCTTTGGTGACGTGATGATTTCGTATTCCGATCAGCCACTATGTTTTTATGAAAATGTCACGTCGGTAAGCATCGCTTCACCTGCAGGTCTGTGGCACATGATCTCAGCCCTTCGTAAGGGCTCACGCTCGTCCTGAAGCCAGTCCAGTGAGGTGGGAAGGGGCAGTGAATCTCCCCCCCGTTGTTTCTTGGAGAAGCGAGAAGGCAGGTGCCCCTCAGAGACGGATGGCCGTAAGGTTCAGAGAAAACGGCCTAAAGAACAATAGTTGTCATCCTGGGCCAGAGTGACAGTAGGGACTGTCCTCATGCATCCTGACCTCTCGTCACTACATGGGGGAACCACCTGGAAGCAGGGCACATCCACCTGGGTCTCTCTTCTTGTCACATCAGAAGCCCCAGACACCTTGGGCAACAATGTTTATGGAAGTCGATTTCTCCTTAGAAACGTGGGCCCAGCCAGCGGATGGGTTTCCTTCCCACAGCCAGTTGGAGAATCGTCTAATGCCTGTGTGGCGAAATTTGATCTTAACGTTGGTGACAAAGCAGCTAATAAGCAAGATCCTATTAACGTATGGGTGAGGTGCTGTGTGTCACAGGCACGGGGACACGAGGCCTTTCTTAGCACGCGGCCTTGTTTGTGGCAGGGTGGGCGAGCGCAGGCAGTCCAGACAGGACTTGGGGCTAACGGCCCTCCGGTACAGGAGTTCCAGTTTGAGTGACCAGGAGGGTCCCTTGTCATACGAGGTCAGGGACAACTGAGCCACGACATACGTGAGAGTAACCCATTTGCCCCGGATTTTCTGGGTTTTCACACTGGAAGTCTTGAGTCCGGAGAGCTCCCTCCATCCTGGGAAAATCCGGACGGTTCTGTCATCCTGGAATCCTGGCAAGTGTGGACAAAGTTCTTAAAATTTTCCCGAAGAAGGTTTTTTTTTTTTTTTTTTTTTGGTTTGATTGGTTGTTTGCAAACTAATGTTTATGGGATAATTAGCCCCTTACTTCCCATAAACTAACGCCACTTACACAGAGCTCTGGCTCGGGGCCTCGGGGCGGGTGCTCTGCCCCAAGTCAAGGAGGTGTTGGGCCTCAGTGTAAGCACCTGTCAGGGGGAGGTGCGGTGGGTGGGGGGAGGGGAGAGGGATCTTTGCGGGACCAGCCCCTGCAAAGGGCGTAGGTCTCCTTCCTGGCTGTTCGCCTGGCATGGGGGGGGGGGGGTGGGGATGTCTGTGACGTTGACTCTCTAATGGCAAGCCTAAACTCAGATTCAGCAGCGGCCCACGGGAGGATGGTGAGCAGGTATGGAGCACGCAGTGTGGCCCGCAGTGAAACTCGTTAATCTCAGCCCCAGGTATCTGAGTCATGCAGCCAGGAGTAGAGCAGGCCGGAGAGAAGCCTCCTCGGTGTATTTACAAAGAGCCTGAGAACATTCCGGCTTCAGGGGAATGCTGTTCAGATTCTTCCCAGTTCATTAAAGAGTGGGAGAGCATTAAATAGTTTCATCTGAAATCTGAAGTGCCCGATGAGTAGGATAAAGGTTTGGCTTTATTTTTTCGGTGTTGAGAGATGTCTTTGATTTCTAGTGCTTGGTAATCTTTTCGTTTTCCTGAGCACAGGTATTCTATTATAAATTAACAAGGGAAGGTAAACCAAAGGTGGGATTGTAATTGCGTATAATTACTTGGTATGCCAAAGTATTTTACAATTGAGATAATTTGCCCTAAAGTGTTGGTATTTAGTGAATAGAATTTATGGTAATTCCCTGATTTTCCCCCACTGCCTAGTAATCTTTATAACAAGGAAGTAAAAGCACAATAACAATCCCGAACTGAAACAAAGCTGTACATGAAAGCGCTTAAAATGTATCTGTTTGTCTTTGTTTCAGTAGGAATCCAAAACAAAGTTAATCTGATCAACAAGGATCAATAGAAAAGTGAGGGAAGATTCGCGTTTCTTTGAAGCTGGAAGAGGCAAGGAAATAATCCTCGCAAACAATGGAGGCCTTTAATTCACAGGCTGCAGCACTGAGAGCCATTGTGCGGTGGGATTTGCTGGGTTTCAGGTTTTAATTTGAACTGTACAAGCAGGTGCAGAGCCGGGCAGAGCCCCGGCTGTTACACTGTTACCGCTACCCGCGAGGAAAGTTCGCTATTAATCCAGCTCTCCGCGTTTGATAGGAGAGATTCCTTTTTTTCTGTTTTGTTTTAAACAGCTGCTGCGAACACGGTTCCTACCTGCGCCGCCCTCCTTTTTGCTAGGCTCCCTCCTCAGGTGCCTGTCTCACCTTAGAGGCCCTGGGGCAGAAAAATGCCGCTTTCTTTCTCCCCAGCCACCGCCCAAGCCATGTGACTCTTAGGCGCGGGCCCCCTGCCCGTCACATCCCGTCCGTATTTTCCCTCCCAGACTCAGACACACGGTACCTTCTATTTTTGACCTTGGACGGACGGATAACCCGTAGAGACCTGAGAGCCTGTGGCTTGATCAGGGTATCACCGTGAGGCGTGGGTACTCTGCGGCCAGCGGTACAAGTTGAAGAGTGGGGTACGTGCCCACACGCAGGTCCTCTCCCAGGTCCGGAAATGATTTCCCTTCATTTGCAGTTAACGTGCACAGAAGCCCACGGGCAGCGGCACCGCGGGGTTCCGGGCACGGAGGAGCAGGCGGGAGACTGCTCTGGGTCCAGAGCGCAGGACACAGCAAGGACCACGCAAGGTGCAGGGGGGAGGTTGCCGCTGCTGTGTGCAGCGCCCCCCCCCCCACGCCCGGCTCCGTGGCTTCCTCATTCGGGGTCTCGGGAGCTGGCCTCGCGGGCTGGCCTCGTGGGGCTGTGCACGCTCAGACATGCCTGTGACCGTGAAGGGCCTTCTGGTGGGAAGCCACGTGCGGAGGCCCAGACACCTGGGAAGTGGGGGCAGTGTGAGGATGGGCCGGAAGATTTGGTGCCCAGAGCGGTGACCCCAGTGTTCCGGATGGGACAGGATACAGGAGCAAGGCTGAGAGTTTACCCCAGTCCCGGGGGCTGTAAGGAGCTCTGAAGGCCGACTCAGCCAGGGAGGAAGGTGATGAACTGGGATCTGGAGAGAGAGAGAGAAAGACAGAGAGAGGGAGGGAGAGAGAGAGAGTGAGCTGAGCGGGAGAGGGCTGGGGGAAGCCAGGAGAGAGAGAGAGAGAGAGAGAGAGACAGAGAGAGAGAGCGAACTGAGCAGAGAGAGACAGAGAGAGAGAGCTGAGCAGGAGAGGGCTGGGGGAAGCCAGGAGAGAGAGAGACAGAGAGACAGAGAGAGAGACAGAGAGACAGAGAGAGAGAGAGAGAGAGTTGAGCAGGAGAGGGCTGGGGGAAGCCAGGAGAGAGAGAGACAGAGAGACAGAGAGAGAGACAGAGAGACAGAGAGAGAGAGAGAGCTGAGCAGGAGAGGGCTAGGAGAAACCAGGAGAGACAGAGAGAGACAGAGAGAGACAGAGAGAGACACAGAGAGAGACAGAGAGAGTGAGCTGAGCGGGAGAGGGCTGGGGGAAGCCAGGAGAGAGAGAGAGAGAGACAGAGAGAGAAAGAGGGAGAGAGCTGAGCAGGAGAGGGCTGGGAGAAGCCAGGAGAGAGAGAGACAGAAGAGAGACAGAGAGAGAAAGAGGGAGAGAGCTGAGCAGGAGAGGGCTGGGAGAAGCCAGGAGAGAGAGAGAGAGAGAGACAGAGAGAGCTGAGCAGGCGAGGGCTGGGTGAAGCCAGGGAACACCAGGCTTGGATTCTTCTTTGCCATCACACAGCTTTGTGAACTTGGGCACGTTGCGTCCACCTCTTTCGAATCATGATGCTATTTTAGAGACAGAAATTAAAACCCACCCTCCTTCCCAGTTCCAGCCGCGAGGGAGACACGGCGTGTTAACGGGGTGAACAGATGCGCCTCAGGCCGTTCTCTTAGCTGGCGGGGTCCTTCCTTCTCTTCCTGCATGTGCTCCTGGGTGGGCACCCTCAGCTCTGGGAGAGGTCAGGAGAAATACAGAGGCGGGGAAGTCTGCGCTAACGGGGGTGGGTTAATGGGACGCTACCCACCTCCAAAGCCTCCTTCTGTTTAATTTTCCTTGGGGTCACCTAGGAGGGGGCTTTATTTTCCGAGTGAGAATCTGCCGCCTGGGGCCCTGCTTGCTGGGGCCTGGCCCTGCGGGGACAGGCGCAGCTCCTCCGCCTGTTCACCCGTCCAGGGAGGCGGAGCTTGAAGCAACCTGTCCCCACCGCACGGGCCCCCTTCATCGTCCTTGCGCGGGGGGCCAGCGTCCTGCAGCCGAGGGGCCCGACTGTGCTGGCACAGGAGCTGTCTGGGCGCTTGGAGGCACTTAAAAGGGAGCGCATCTTGAGCGTAGCTGTAAAGGAGCTCTTTAAATGGCACAAACACCATGTCTTCTGGAACTCCTACTTCCTCCAGAAGCATCGGAAAGCACTTCCCACAGTTTGAGCCTTTCCTTCTCACAGCACCTCGTGAGGCTTTTTGTTACCCTCGGTTTAAAGCGCGGGGGGCTCATGGCTGAGAAGCTGAGGAGCCAGGGTCTAGACCCAGATGGAGTGGCTCTGGAGTCCTTGAATACACGTCATGTCGATGGGGGGACCGGTGAGATCGCCTGGGGAGCGGCCGCAAGTGGTCAGGACTCTAGAGATGGCCAGACGCCCGTGTTTCTTTCTTTCTTTTTTATTTTTTTTAGTTTGTTCTCAGAGTTTTTTTTTTAATATATGAAATTTATTGTGAGATTGGTTTCCATACCACACCCAGTGCTCATCCCGACAGGTGCCCTCCTCAATGCCCATCACCCACCCTCCCCTCCCTCCCACTCCCCATCAACCCTCAGTTTGTTCTCAGTTTTTAGGAGTCTCTTATGTTTTGGCTCTCTCCCACTCTAACCTCTTTTTTTTTTTTTCCTTCCCCTCCCCCATGGGTTTCTGTTCAGTTTCTCAGGATCCACAGAAGAGTGCAAACATAGGGACGCCCGTGTTTCAACACGGAAAAGCAGATCTCCTCACAGAGGTTTCGATGAGCCACTATTTTACCTCGAAGCTAATGCTTATTGCCAGAACTTTCCCTGAGTCTGCCGTCCGCTCTGGGGCCCCGGCTCTGGGGTGGTTCCGAACGTCCTCCTCGGACGGGTGAGGCCGAGCGCGTGGCCAGGCAGGCAGGTCCCCGTGTGCTTCGTCTCGGCCGTGCTGGGGGCTCCGGGGGCCAAGTGTCGTGGCCCACGGCTGAGCGCGGCTCCGGGACGGAAGCCCAGCGTGTAATCCTGCGGCAGGTTTGCTTCGCCCGCCTGGTGTTCAAGTGTGGCGTCTGCAGCT
This sequence comes from Puma concolor, assembly GCF_028749965.1. NCBI lineage: Eukaryota > Metazoa > Chordata > Mammalia > Carnivora > Felidae > Puma > Puma concolor. Next base: position 2,527,440 of record NC_141667.1, on the reverse strand, counting down.
CGCACTTTCCGAGTGACAAACCCAGCGCGAGCTGCATTGTGGCATTTGTCAGGTCCCTCCTGGGCTGCACCCAGGCCGCAGTGGGGTTTGCCCGCCCATCGGGCCCGGTGGGAGTCTCCTTGGGACTCTCGAACCTCCCGTTAGGGACGTCAGCAGCTGGACGTTTCCAGCCTCCCACGCAGAGACTCAAAGCCGGTGGCGCGTTGCTCCTTTCTGAGCCATCAGAGCTCACACTTGTCCCCGCTCCCCCGGCCGCCCTTGCTGGTGGAGTGACCCTGGAGTCCTCTTTTTTCCGGGCTTTGATCCTTGCGAGGATCCCGCCAGACCCTCTCCTCCCAGGCGCCTCCGGGGCGAACGGTCACTGGCTGCACGGAGTCCTCGCGGGCTGTCGCCAGGGCCCTTCACCGCGGCGCCTCCCCCGGTGCTTGGAGGGCGAGCGGATCCTAGGCCATGCTTCCCGTCCGATCTTTCATCAAAGGGACTCATCTGCCTTTCTTGACAATGGTCTCTGCCGCTTTCCATTCTCATCTGAGGCTAATGAGACACTGTTTGTACTGTGGTCTCTGAATAGGACCTGCTTTGTGGGACCGGCTGCTCAGCTCACACAGGCCAGCTTTCTTCCCGGCCCTCTGCGGCCTGCCCTCCTCGGGGCGCCCCAAGCCACCCCCCGGGGTTCCCAGGAAGCCTTCAATTTCTTAAGTTGTTTTTTTTTTTTAACCCTCCCCCTCCCCACTCAGCTGTTAAACTTATTCTTCCTAGTTTTAAATCTGTCCTTTTGAAACTCATTGTTTCTGGATTAGCCCCAGGGGAATCCCCAAGTGCTTAAAATATCAAACCCGATTGTGCTCTGGCTGGGGATCCTGGTGGGACCCCATCGGACTTCCCGAGTCACTTCCTGCATCGGAGGGTCTGAACACCCTTTGAATAGTAAGTTATGCATTAGATTCTCCTACACGTCAGAATAATGGGTTGTTTTCTTAGTGCTCTTGCGAACACAGGAGTGGATTCTTTCCAGATTGGCTGATGATCAACCAGAAAAGTGCATGAAAAGGGCCGCAGTGTCCCCCCCGCCCCCCCCTCCTTGCTTTCTCTCCAGATGCCGCATTCCCCAGCTCACTGGGCTGCAGGCCTTACAGAGAGCCCTGGGACCAGCTACCATCATCCGAGCACAAGCATGCGAGGAGGCAGTGGCTGGGGTGTTTGTCCCCACAGGCAGGCCTGCCTTTCTGCGACGGAGGGGTCGCCCCCCCACAAGGGCTGCATTAGGGCCCGGAGCGCTGAGGTCCCGTCCCAGGCCTGGCTTCCGAGCCTCCCGTCGGCGGCTGAGAGCACGCGGGGCTGTGGGGCCCGTGTCTCACTCCTTCTTCTCAGGTGGCGCATCTCAGTCTGTCTGTCCGGTGCAAATGAGGGACTTTTCCCCTTTTCCCCAAACCACTCACCTTTTGTGGATGAGGCCTGAATCCTTTGGAGAATATAGGACTGAAGACCGTTGAGACGACAAATAAATCTTAATCCCCGCCTCTCCTCACCGCGCTGTTTGCACCCTGCCCCTTGCTTCCTCTTACTTTAAGAACATCCTGGAAGGCAGCCTGGTGCCCTTACCTTCAGTCCCCAAATACGCGGAGTGCCCATCTCCTTGTGCGTTGCCCTTCTTTTCTCCATGGCGATGTTTCCTGTGGAGAAACCCGGGGACTTCACTTTAGCCAACATGGGCCTCACAGTGTGGTCCCAGCAGAAGGACCACACGCTTCAGGGACTCCGAACATTCTGTCTTAACAACATGCTTAGAATCGTATCATGGTTTTGTAGGCTCACCGATTTTTTGCATTTACCAGAAATATGCCTTTTTGACCTTTTTTTAAAAAGACCTTTTAGAAAACATTTTTTTAACTTTATTCATTTTTGAGAGAGAGAGAGAGAGAGAGAGAGAGAAAGCATAAGCAGGGGAGGGGCAGAGACAGAAGGGAGAAACAGAATCCGAGGCAGGCTCCAGGCTCCGAGCTGTCAGCACAGAGCCCGACCCGGGGCTTGAACCCACAGACCGTGAGATCATGACCTGAGCCGAAGTCGGTCGCTCAACCCACTGAACCCCCCAGCCGTCCCTTAAAGACTCTTTTCTTTACTACGACTTCACCATATCACTCTTCAAGAAGTGGCAGCTTTAGCAAAGGCAGAGGGGGTCACGGGGACACGTGTTGGCCCCAGTCCACAGGCCCACGTGTTACGCACAGTCAGCCATTGGTGTCTGTAAAGAGAACAACCACACGCTACGCCCACCAAACACGGCCCTCCTGGCTTCATGGCTCATGTGTGGATCATGTCACATGGGAGCTTTCCTAGAGGAATGTTCTGGGGTTACATACATAACCACCCAAAGTCTCCCCCCCACCCAATAATGGCATCGGCTTTTCTGGTCAAATTACAACCACAAGCATCCTGTAGAGACCACGTCTGAGGTGGACAGGGACGGCTGCATCATTTGTAAGACTCCGTGGAAACAGAATTCCAGGGACTCTTGTACAAAATTGATTAAGAGTTTCAAGATGGTAAAAGATAAGTGTAAAGTGTGCACAAAGCCCTCTTAGGGTAGGGTCGTGTGCAAATTCAGGGGTGAATGTCCACAATGCTGGTCACCATCCAGGAGAAAGCCCAGGGATCCCTCCCAACTAGCGTCTCGGGCCCCTTCCGCAGTCGCGATGCCAGTGAGGGCCACTTTCCTGTAATACAGGCCACATCTTGACACGGCGGCCGGCCTGCCTTTCCTGTACCCCCCAGCCCAATTCTGAACCCTGGTCTTCCTGCCCTCACTCCCATAACCACAAGTAGACTAAATGCCAAATTAAGACATATGTTTCCGAGATCTTCAACACCCTGAGGAACACCCTGGGTGCATTCTGACGACTTCTTCCATTTTAATCTCCGTGCCCAAGGAGACAGGCTGGCCGAACGTGTAGACAGAGAGGAACGTGGTACGACTCCATGCCAGGGGCCGCTGGACGAACCGATGATCCCCACAAGCACTTTGCTGGCTATATAGACCCTTCTCTTTCTCGTCCGTTGAGGCTTATGGACCCTTGTGGCAGACACTGGCGTTTTGATGAGTTTCCACTCAAGGAGGGGAGCGAATCCTGGTTAAATGTGCACAAGGCGGCCGTAAGTGTGCTGGCCGCTTTCCCAGGGGTGTCCGGACCCTCCTGGCACCCAAGGGGCCGGCCTGGCCGAGCGGGGAGTGCGTGGCCCCTGGAGCCTGTACCTGGCTCTGCTCCGTGGTACCTGTGACTGTGGAAAGGTCCTTATCCAGGCCCTGCTTCAGCTGCGTCACCTGTGACCCGGGCTTCACCCTGAGTCCTGCCTTGTTGGGTCGGTATGAGAAAGAAGTGTGTCGATGGGCTGGCCCCACGGCGGGGCTGGAAGACGTTGCTGCTGTCGTTCTTCTACCCAGTGGGTGCCCAGGGGGCCAGGGGCCGGCTGGGGTTGGGGGGGCTGCGGATCTGTAAATGCTGGCGTAAATGGAAAGGGAAGATGTTCCTTAGGAGGGACTAAACTTGGACCCATTCAGATCAGACGTGTGAGCAGCAGATTGCTTTGGAAATGTGAATGGCAGGAGGAAATGCGAATTAAACAGGGCAGTTAAGATGGAAATTCCAGAAGAATGTTGGGCCGCAGGGTATGAGCCCCTGGCTGCATTTTTAGTGGGCGTCACCCCCTGCCTGTGTCTTAGGGAGGTTAAGCCTGGGACTTGTCACCCTATTTGCAGGTTTCGCCCCAAACCTCACAGGTCCCCACCCCTCACCCACCATGGAGTGGGAGGAAAAATACGATAGAGTCCCTCATAGGGCGTTTTTCTAACACCTTCTCGCGTGCTGGGTCCTTTGCTCGGTTTTGCCAAATGTAATTTCACTCTGGTAACCAGATAAATACAAACACATGAACGTCAGAGGCGGATTTTGTATAATTCACCGCACTTGATTTTGCCGATGCACGGTCAATACGTCGCCCTCGGTAGTGCTTTGCAGAACTTCTGTGAACGCCTCCAAGCTGTTCCTTTGTTTCCATACGCTTCACATGCCCTTTCAGCTGGTTTCACCAACCCCCGGTCTTTGGGCTTGATCTCTGATATTTTAGTAAATGAGAAGGCGATGTAGGAATCCGGGGTTCCAACTCACTCCACCGAGGAGAGGAGAGTCGGGGGTTGCTCTGGGGCTGGGGTTTTTGGGGCTCCCCTGGTCGGGACGTCGTGTGGATTGTCAGGGATCGCAGAGGACGGCTGACTCCACACTTGCTGAATTCCTCAAGACAGACTCGGGGGATGTGCGTCTCCCCCGGCAGGGCCCGGATCCCTGGCTGGGTTTGCAGGGACACAGTATCAACCAGCCAGGCAGGAGACAAGAGATAATAATGACAAGGCAAAATAAAAAATGGTATTTATCATGGCTCCAGTGTCACCAACCTGTTATTTTTATTGTTTTCAGAATAATGGGATTTATTAGGGCCATTTATCCTCAAGTCACACGGAAAATGCTGTGTTTGAATGATGAGGCGCAGGCTTGAATATCCAAAAAGCACAAAAACCTGAAAATAAGTTGCAGAACTCCTTTTCAAGTAAACCTGTCTTTCAAAACTTGAAAATGCGGCCCTTTTAAGAGAGCCCAGACTATGCCTGTGATGTACCAGCACAGCAGAAGTAGAGAATGAAACAGCTCAATTTGGGAAAATGTGAAAATTACATGACATCGGTGAAATCCAGACACAAAATAAAACGAAAACAGCTGTGGACACAGAACCTCGCGTAGACAGTGGAAGGCCATTTATCTTGGAAAGTCAGGGGAGGAATTACCTGCCATGCCGACCGCGTGCCTTTGAGAAGGGGACAGACCCACGCACCAGTCACCGGGCGCTGAATCGTTGGTCCCTTGAAGTGACCTGGATCACGGACACGTGAGGCGGTGCTGGTCCCAGAGGTGGAAATCGAACGTGAGCCTCTGGGGAGCTTTACGGAAAATCTTCGCCCGAGTGCGAGGCACGGGGGTCCCCATGGCGCGTGATTCAAGAGTCTCGTCTGGACCGGTGGCTGTAGTAGCTGTGTGACGTGATGAAGTCCGACCGCCGGCAGCTCAAGGGACTCACCGTCTCCGAAATGTTCATCGGCACAAGCCCGTCTGCCTCCAAAACACGCCGGGAGGGGGGCAGAAACGCCAAAGCCTTCACCTGCACGGTGTCTTCGGGAGCCAAGGGTTCCTCTTCTGGGCAGGCCCTTTCCCATCCCGCCCCGTCTGGGGCGCTCTAGAGGACACGTTCACAAAGATTCCTGGGGGTGAAGGAAGCCAGGATCACGGCGAGGTGGTCCCGGGGGATCTCTGCAAAACCGTGCACACGTAGATGCCGCTGTCTTGAGTTACGGCTATTTGGAAACGTCAGAGGCCTTCTGCAGATAAACCTCAAGCTGAAAATTATCTCCATGGCTGGGATGGAAATGATTTAGTGGAGCCTCTTTGGATGAACCCGCGGGCGGGCCTGTGTCTCCTCCCGGGAGAGCCAGCCTCCTGTCAGGTTGCCCGGAGCGGCCACTCTCTGTAGCCCAAGGCGCCTTGGCTGGGGGATACCCTCCAGTCCCAATTAGAAGAAAAACACTGCCTGAGAGCAAACGCAAGACAAATATGACTGGTCTTACTTTAATTAAGTTTGATCGGAAGTCGTTCTGCAGCCAGGGAAGCCGGAGCCAATCTCACAGGGCAGCCTGCAAACCAAAGGCAAGTCTTGTAAGTGCTGCTGGAGGCCACAGGCCCCGGAACCTGGCCTGGGGTGAACCAGATTAGCCCTCCGGGCACTTCCCACAGAAAGCAGCTCCTCTGTGGTTCCCGAGTGCCCAGACTCCACACTTGGCTTCTTTTCGGGTTCCTGGTGGCTCAGCCTCTCTGCCTTACTTGGAACCTGGTCCTGGAAAGGATGCCAGTTCTCCAGGGGAGCCATCCCGGGTGCGGAGCGGAGATGTAGGGGCTCCTGTGTCACCCGGGCCTCCCACCCGTCTGTCACCGATCAGCCTAGATGCCGGTTCCAGCGGGTGCCAGCTTGTGGTCTGCGGGCCAGGGGAGGGGTGACGGTGGTGGCTTTGAAGGTGGCACGTTGACAGAGTCTAGTCTTATGGAGGCCGACGGCTCCGGAGCGATGATCTGTTTCTCTAAACTAGTAAATAACAAAAGGTGTGTGTACGTGTGTGTGTGTGTGTGTGTGTGTGTGTGTATACATACATATGTTTTTTAATTAACTAATTAATTTTTTCCCTGCTGGAGATTAGAGGGGGCGGTCATAGGTTTGTTTTTCTTTTCATGTCCCCATGACAGTCAAAGGTTTTCCATAGAAACTTATGGGGTTAGGCACAAACCATTTTGCATTCACTCCCGGGAGGCGCCACGATGTCCTTGCCTGGTGGAGGCGAAGATGCCTGGGCCATGAGACAGAGGGGACTGTCTGATGTGGCTGGGGCCAGCCGGGGTCTGCTCTGAGGCAGTCCTCTCAGCAGCAGGCGCCTGCTGTCCGGCCCAGTCCTTGGGACGCGGGTCCTCTCTGCACCACAGACAAGGAGACGTGAGCTGGGGCAGAGCTTGGCGGGGGGGGGGGGGGGGGGGGGGGGGGGGGGGGGGGCGGGGCTGGACACAGGGATGTCACAGGCATGTCCTGGGAACCTAGACTCTGCCCGAAGGACAGCATCCTGTGGGGTGGCTCCGGGCCCCGTGAGCATCCTCCTCTCTTTCTGCCCTCTATTCCTGCGCACAGAGCTGGCCCTCCAGGCTGCCTTCCAGAACCGCCCCCGAGTCAGGGGATCCGGTCCAGTTACAGGCCCGAGGCTCAGAGGCACGCGGGCTTTTCGATGTGGCGGCCCGATCTCACAAGGCTGGGATCGTGACCTGAGCAGAAATCAAGAGTCGGACGTCCGACCAACTGAGCCACCCAGGCACCCTTCCTTGGTTTTTCCAGACAAGCTCTCCTAAAGTCAGAAACGAATGTTTCGAGAGTGTTTCTTTCCACTATTACAGATGTATTTTATTCCGCGTCTCAGGTAGGGTGACCACGTGAGTATGTAGGCAGGACACTTTTGGGAGTAGAAGGGTGGTGGAGTTGTGCACAGAAACGACAAGTGTAAACAGCTGGGTCCCGGGGTGGGGGTGGCCGGCGGCCCCCGGGGTCCCGCCCGCGTGCGCAGCGGGCATGATGGGCTCTGTGGTCTCTGACTGTGTTTCTGCATCAAGGCATACGTTTTCCGTAGTTATTTGATTTATAGTAACACAGATGCACAAATGACGAGGCACGTTGATCACACACATGCACACACACACACACACACGTACACGCTCGGGTACACACACAGAGATACATGTGTACTATGTAGTAGGTGTTTAGAGGTAGAAAGTAAAGAATGTCTTTCCTAACTCACTAAGGCTTTTAAAAAAATTTTAATGTTTATTTATTTAAGACAGAGAAAGAGGGGGAGGGCAGAGAGAGAGAGGGAGACACAGAATCCGAAGCAGGCTCCGGGCTCCGAGCTGTCAGCACAGAGCCCGAGGCGGGGTTCGAACCCGTGAACCGTGAGATCATGACCTGAGCAGGAGCCACTTAACTGACTGAGGTACCCAAGTGCCCCAAGGTGTGTGTGTGTGTGTTTTTTTCAGATTTTTAAATTCAAAAATAGATGCACAATTTTATCATTGTTTCCAAGTGGTTTTCTCCTTCACTCCGAGGTCATGTGCTTTTTGAGATAGACAATAAACTCTACCTGGTCACAATGTATCATTCTTAAAACACTTCTGGGGTCGGTTGCTAATATTCTACTTAGAGTGTATGTATCACATTCATAGGAGAGAGTGATCTGAGGGGTGTGTGTGTGTGTGTGTGTGCGCGTGAACGTGAACGTGAGAGAGACCGAGAGACAGAGAGACAGAGGGAGACAGAGACATGAGCCTCTTAGCTCTAATTGTGTGCATCCTTCTGTCCACCTAAATCTGTTTTTTCTCTCTATTTGATGCAGCAGTATGATGCATCAGGGAGAAAACACAGCTGGGGCGAGGTGACCCAGGCTGTGACTCCTCCCACCTGAGGCTTTGACCTTTAGCCACGAGACATCCTTAGGAATAAATTGACCCATGTCTATATGGGACTTTTCTGGAACGCTGTTCCAAACAGGACCTGCTTCCGTGATTTCTGAAGGAGCCACGCACAGAGACGTAAGTCAAGGTCACAGACATCTTCTGCCAACGATGTGACTCGCTCCACAATCCCTTCCTTCAGATCTCCCCAGAGTATTACTATGACGAGGTTCACGTTTGCTTTAGCAGAGACACAGGAAACGTCTGCAAAGCGGGGAAGACCTCCTCTCTCTCGGGGGACCCCTTCCTGCATCTGTGGGTGCGGGGGCCTCCAGGTGGGCGTGGAAATGAAGGCTTTCCTGCCAGCTGCCCCGACAGCCTGGCACTCTCGGATCTGACCTGCCCCTGTACGTGCCTTTGGCGGGTTGCCTGAGTGCGTCTGCTTCTTGTAACTTGCCCCAACCCCTGCCCTGACGGCTAGGGAGTGACCCCTCTCATCCCAGACTCCTCTCGGCCCCCACCGGCCCTCGGAGCAGGCCTGCCCTGTGCTGGAGGCTGAACTTGGCCCATCACACACCCCATTTCCTTTCCCTGGGAGGGAGGATGACTCCACGGGGCTCTGTCCCCTCTGAGTACAGGTACCTCGTGAAGGATTTGCTGTTCCTAGCCCAGCACAGCGCCCAGCACTTGGGGTGGTTCGGTTCCGTGGCCAGCCACGTTCGGCTGCGTGGTTCCACCACCGCAGTCCTGGTGACTCAGGCAGAGGCACGCGGAGGACGGGGCCGTCGCCTCCCTGCTCTCCGTCGGGCCGTCCTCCCCGCAGACCTCACGCGCTGGGCTCCCAGCGGCGCGGGCACGACCAAATTATGACCCGGCACTTCCGTATCCAAACCCTCCACGTTTATGTGCTTGTAAGCACCCCTGATTCCCAGTACTGCTCTGCGTATTATTTTCATTAACTACGAAATGGTTATATAAACTCATTCACACCGACAATTTATAAACTCCAAAGATGCAGCAATGCTTCAGGGATGTCAGAAAAAGGTTATTTACAAGTCACACCCCGCTATAATTTGTAGAGATTTACCCCCTGGGCTACTGGAGGAGCGTTTCTAGATTCATCGTTTGCATATTTATTGGCATTTATCAGCAGACGCGAGGCTCCCACATCTTCCCTGCCCCCGGCCCCGCCCGCCCTCCCCGGGCTCTCCCTGAGCCCCCACTGTGCGCCAGGCACCCGGCGAAGCCCCAGTGCAGGGCCGAGGGACCCCGAGCCTGCCTTCCAGGCCACTGCGTCTTGGAGGAAGAGGCGGACAGGGAAAAGAACGCTGCGGTTACCTGTGTAAGTGCTGGGGCACGTGTCCCTGGTTTCCTTCACCCGTGTGAGTGCGTCTTCCGCCTCAACCCTCACACTCCACCCCGAGAAGACCAAAGACGGTAACGGAGCCTCCTTTGAGGGTGGACGCAGCCGTGGACGCAGCAGGATCCTGACTAGGCCGGACTTCGCGCGCGCCCAAAGCGTCTGCTGGCGGGTGGCTCCCTGGGGGCCCGCCGCCCACGCCAGGCAGCAGAAGGCCCAGCAGTGGCTGTCTTTACCCCACCTGTCTGTGCCCCCAGTCCCGGGCTGGGTCTCCCTCCTAAGAAGTGCAGGTTTCTCTGGGAGCCTGACGGCGCTTGGGGTCGTCTCCTGTGGTCAGCGGGTCCACAGGGCTCGAGTAGGACACACTTGCTCAAGGCCACAAGCCCCTCAGCCCCATTTCTGAGCGGGGTTCGGAGGCTTCCTGGCATGGGAGGGGCCGTCATCCATCACAGGTGAGGACACGTCTGTCACACTGCCGGGCCCTGTGCCCTCCTGCAGATCGGGCTCCGTGGCTGGTGCTGAGCCCCCGTGGCCTCTCCGCCCTGGTGTCAGGGGGCCGGGTAGGGCCCCTCTGAGGCTCTTCAGGACTCTGTCCTCGGAGCCGGTGTCACATGGCCACGTCAGCCGCTCAGCGGAGGAATTCTACCCAGGGGGGAGAGCAGCCGCGTCCAAAGTCGCACGGCCTGGGTAAAAGTCGGGAGGAAGGAGCGCGTCCGGGAGAGCTGATGCCTGCTGGTGCAGCGTGGGGCTGGGGCTGGGGCCGTGGGGTCAGCGCAGGGTGTGGGGACGGGGCGCGCCCACGGGGGGGGGGGGGGGCCCGTCCTGTTGCATCAGGCGGTTAGGACTTCGCGTGGGATATGAGGAGTGTACGTGCACGTGCTGGAGTCCATGCAGTGGGCCGGGCGAGGCGTCCCTCCCCTACGGCCTCGCAAGCCCGTAACGGGCCTGGGCGATGACACAGGGGTGTTGTCATCAGCCAGATTCCTGTGAACGGTCCCTCCGTTTCCTCAGATGCCCCACTGAGTGGTGCTCGGGCTTCTCCAGGATCTGATTTTCTGAGCCACGATTCGCGTGACCCATCACTCAGTGCCGCCCCACCAGGAATCGCCAAAGGTTTTGACGTCTCAGAGAGACAGATGGACATTCTCTGCTCTCCTGAAGGACAGGGGTCACGTCGTACGGGGGGAGAAAGCCCGCGGGGACGCACATCAGCAAGCAAGCGCTGGCTGAGATCTAGGCTCAGCCTCCACTTTCATCCGAGAGGCTGGTCAAGTCACTGGAACTGTCTCAGCCCGTTCTCCTCACTGGGGTGGGAGGAGGCTTGGGTTCAACTGCCGTGAAGGCGCCTCCCAGACCCGGCGGAACAGGGACATTAGCAATGCCCTGAGCGGTGCGTCCTTGGCAGCTGGCTGGGCGCCCGGCACGTTCACTGCCACGAGGTCCTCGGGAAGCATGAGGGGAGGGGCTCCCATGACAAGCGGGGGGGGGGGGGGGGGCTGCTGCTGGTGCAGCAGGCATTCCAGGCTGCGATCCTGACATGGAAACTTCTGGAAGCAAAGGAGGAAGACCAGGAGAGCTCGGGACATGGGGGGATTTCTTTGCACATCACATCACAATACTAAACACACTCAAGTACAATAAGAGATTAAAAAAATTTAATGTTTATTTTAGACAAAGACAGAGTGATAGCAGGGGAGGGGCAGAGAGAGAGGGAGACACAGAATCCCAAGCAGGCTCCAAGCTCCAAGCTGTCAGCACAGAGCCCGATGCGGGGCTCGAACCCACGGACCATGAGATCATGACCTGAGCTGAAGTCGGTCGCTCAACCGACTGAGCCCCCCAGGTGCCCATATATATACATAAGTGTATATATACCTATGTGTATATACATATGTGTGTATATGTATGTAATATATATGTAATATATGTATGTAATATACATGTAATATATATGTGTAATAAAATATATGGGTACCTATATATATAAAATATATAATATATATGTAATACATATAATATACAATACATAATACACATAATATAGAATATATGTAATATATATAATATATGTAATATATATATTATATATTTTATATATATATATAAAATATATATATATATTGGAGCTTGGAGCCTGGAACCTGCTTCAGATTCTGTGTCTCCCTCTCTCTCTGCCCCTTCCCCATTTGCGCTCTCTCTCTCAAAAATAAACATTAAAAATAATTTACAAAATATATTTTTAAGAGCTTTCTTCTTTTTAAAAACTGTTTATTCTTTTGAGAGAGAGAGGGCACACTCATGTGCATGTGTGTGAGCTGGGGAGGGGCAGAAAGAGCAGAAGAGACCCCCAAGTAGGCTCTGTGCTGTCAGCACGGAGGCCTATGGGAGGCTCAAACTCACAAACCGCGAGATCATGACCTGAGCTGAAACCAAGAGTTGGACGCTTAATAGACAGAGCCATCCAGACGCCCCTAATGTTAAAATATGTTAATTGTGTATCTGACTGGGGTCTCTGTTTTTGTAGAAAGAGCAGGTGTTTGGGTTTTGTGAAGGAAGGATGAGCCCATGTTGGGGGAAAGCATGTTCTGATTTGAGAACCTCCTTGTCCTAGATAACATTTTGTTTGGAGAGTGTTATTAAATCACTAATGATCAAATCATGAATTTTATTTTTTTAACGTTTTTCCTGCCACATTAAAAATGAATGTCTCGTCAAGTGGCCAACCCCAGGCGCAAGTAATGGTATAAATATCCATGTACGTGGAAGATGCTTCCACGGATCTTCAAACCAGAACCAACGGCTGAGTGCATTTTGCTCCTACTTTCTGGGAAGATCTACCCCTTGGCCAACATGGGCTTTTTGACCTCTCAAGGCTAGTTCTTTTTTTTTTTTTTTTAATTGTTTTTTTTTAACGTTTATTTATTTTTGGGACAGAGAGAGACAGAGCATGAATGGGGGAGGGGCAGAGAGAGGGGGAGACACAGAATCGGAAACAGGCTCCAGGCTCCGAGCCATCAGCCCAGAGCCCGACGCGGGGCTCGAACTCACGGACCGCGAGATCGTGACCTGGCTGAAGCCGGACGCTTAACCGACTGCGCCACCCAGGCGCCCCTCTCAAGGCTAGTTCTAAAGGCATGAGCATCCGAAGACCAAATCCTTCACCAGCAGCATGTGAGTTCCCAGAGCCACACACACAGGCCGCCCTTGGCACAAAGACTCCTGCCGTTCCGATCCCGAGACACTCACGACCCTGAGGCTCTAGGGCTCCCTACTTGCCAAGCGCCGGGGACCGCAGGTGACGAGCCCGGGTCTGTGTTCGTCCTTGGTTCAAATCTGCTTCACGTGCTGGAGACGGGCCGGTCTCGGGTGTCGGCTCAGAGACGGGCAGCACCAGCCTCCCTTTCTGAACCCCGCGAGCCAGGCTGAGCGTGTAAGCAGAGGCCTTCCTCTGCCAGGCAGCCCACAGAGCACTTGCTTCTTACAGCACTTGGAAATATTTCTCTCTTGGGTCTAGATGAGAAGCAGATAAGCAGATATTTAGAAGCCTAAATAGTGAGAGGCCGGGTCAGTCGAACTCCAAACTGCCTCCAGTTTGGAGGTCTCATGGACATTAGGCCTCTTGCGGGGTCCACACCTCTTTCTGCAACCCTGATCTGCTTGAGGGCCACATGTAGATGCTTTCGTGAATTGTGGGTGGCGGGGGAGGATGTTGCACCGTAAACTGAGACTTTGTGAAATCTCTGTGTATAGATTAGAAGAGGTAGATGCATGTATATGTTTCTTGCATGTTTTTAAAAAATCTCACTATGTTCTCTACCTTATCTTTATGGATACAGTATGTTGCCAGATGCATTCTCTATGCGAGTAGGTTTTTGTGGAAAGATCCGATTCACAGAGGTCACGGCAACGTTCCCTGTTCTGTGACTTCTAGTGCAGAACTGGCTGGCCTGGGCCTCCTTGCAGAGGGCAATACTGGGTGCTCGGGCCTGAGAGTGTGTGTTTTCTCAGTGTCCCATTAATATAGGATGGTGGCAGTGTCTTCAGATGTCCCCATCCAGATTCCTTCTCAGCCCAAGACGATCTCGAGCACATCTGAGAAGCCACCAGAGACAACAGCGGTCAGGTCACTCAGAAGTTCCTGATGCTCATGGAGGCATGGTCACGTGTCTCCCCGAGTAGATCTGTTCCCCGGACGGGCACGCTGGTCTATAGGTGCCAAGTCCCCATCCAGGAACGGAGCTCTGTCATCACACCGTCTCGCAGAACATAAAGCCTCAGGAATGAGGGCTCAATTTCATTTAATCGCTACAGTGTTGGGAAACCTGTGTTTTGAAAAACTTTGCCACTGTTTTCTTTTTGATGGAACTTCCTTTAGTTAATTTTTGTCACATGCAGAATTCGACTCAGATGGGCTACACCCAAGCCAGTTCAGTTTTCTTTGGAACTGAGCTCAGGCACACTGTGTTATACACTTGGATCTGGCTGGAGATAAGGCAGAACTGCTGGGGGGAGGAGGGGGGGCAGGCAGGCTGTTACTGATTTCAGGCTCTGGAATACCCAGCTTCAAACAATGGTGACAAGGACGGCGAGCAAAGACACGAAACGATTTTCACGGAAAGTTGTGAAGTCTACTTTGATGATTAGAAGGGGGTTATCCAATCCCCTGCTTCCCACCAGGGTTATGAAGTGTTTTTTAGCGTCATTCGGGGGAAACTGATCAGAGTTTTGTCTTACAGATGATGGAAGTAAACGGAAGTCTCTCTGAGTCATCCATATTGGGACACACAGTTTCCAGTGCAATGTAAGTTTGCCGTGGGACAGATAGACTTCTAGTCCTGATTCAAAAGGGATATTATATCTGTTCCCATAAAAACCAGCAACAGAAGCCTGAGAGAGAAGGACTTGGATGTACACATTCTCCTTGGGTGCTGCGGGCCCCATATTTGTGATCGGGAAACAGAGCTCCTCTCTCTGGCCCTCAGTCTCTTCATTTGTAAAGTGAGGACTCTGGAGCAGGTGATCTCAGATCCATCCAGCTCCTGAAGGCCTGAGACAGAAATCAGTTCCGGAGTGAATTGTTGACCACCGTCCTCAAGCAGATTCTTTCCTGGAGTTGGGGGACCAGCAGGCCCATCACAAAAGCAGGTCACTGAGTGGCCACACGGATGAGGCTGGGTGCCCACTCGCTCTGGGGAAGGATGTGGGGGCCCCCGTTTGACCCACCGTGCTTGTAGGACACGTAGCACTTTCCATGCAGGAAGGTACCTGAGAGGAACCTCAAGCCAGAGCACAGCGGCAGCCCGGGCAGTCCCAGGCGTGAAGGGGCAAGCAGAGGCTGAATGATGGGTCATGCGGATAGGGGTCTCATGGGCACCGCAGCCCTGGAGGTCCTTCCTTTCAAGATCAAGAGTGCTTGGATTTTATTTACTTAAAAAAAAATTTAATGTTTATTTTATTTTTGAGACAGGGAGACAGAGCATGACTGGGGGAGGGGCAGAAAGAGAGGGAGACGGGGAATCAGAAGCAGGCTCCAGGCTCTGAGCCGTCAGCCCAGAGCCCGACGCGGGGCTTAAACCCACGAACGGTGAGATCATGACCTGAGCCAAAGCCGGACGCTCAACCGACTGAGCCACCCAGGCGCCCCAAGAGTGCTTGGGTTTTAGAGTCTCCCTCCAGCACTGTCAGCATGTTGGGTTTTTTTTTTTTTTTAATTTTTTTTTTCAAACGTTTATTTATTTTTGGGACAGAGAGAGACAGAGCATGAACGGGGGAGGGGCGGAGAGAGAGGGAGACACAGAATCGGAAACAGGCTCCAGGCTCTGAGCCATCAGCCCAGAGCCCGACGCGGGGCTCGAACTCACGGACCGCGAGATCGTGACCTGGCTGAAGTCGGACGCTTAACCGACTGCGCCACCCAGGCGCCCCATCATGTTGGGTTTTTAATCCTTTGTGTGAAGGTGGTCCCGTGCACCTCAGCACCCCTGTGGTGTCCCTGGATCCCACCCACCGGGTGACAGTAGCCCCTCAGTTGTGACAATCGCGATGTCCCCAGACATTTGTCCGGGACGCTCAAATCGCCTCAGTCAAGAACTGCCGTGCAGACCCCATGACTTAAAAAAACCCAAAATCCAAAACAAAAAACTGAGCCCACACGTGTAGAGGTATTTAAAAACGATCTACGCAAATTTCTGCCAATATGATAACACAAGAAAGTTTAATTGCTCTGTGCTCTCATTTCTAACTTTTATCGTCCATAGATCATCTTACTCACATCCTCCACATTGGAGATGATGTGACAAACTGTTGGGGGGGTTTCCACAGAAACATCAGGATGGGAAAAAAAAAAAACAAAAAAAAAACAACCAAGGGGAGAAAATGCCAAGGAAGAGGCACCTCGGATGAAAGGTTGATAATGTTTGCAGAACGAAGTTAAAACGTATAAAAGGACAACCGGACGTGGCCTGTGTATGTACTTCCTCCCATGGAAGGGCCAGGAAGCACGTCCAGAGCCACGGCGGGCAGAGGGGCCCGGTGGCAGGTGGCTGGCCGCGGAGGGGAGCACATGACGAGGGCATGGCCTCTAGTCCGGGTGCTCTGACCACCAGGGTCAGGAGAGGACCCGCTCTGAGGTTAAGTTTCAGGGCGACGCGATTATAAAGCTACAGGAAAGGAACAAGTGCACAGCAAACCCCACTCCGCGGGCCCTCGCCTTCCCTGCGGCTCCGTCGGTACTCCCGACCCTCCAGTCTTTTCCAGCACCATTTTTCAGACTAATGTTTTCGTGATCTGCTTTTTCTTTCACTCTTGGGGACTTACTTTGTTCAAGGCCTGTCGCCGACTTTCCCTCTCGGGAGTTCGGGATGATTTCTTGCCATCAAATCTCGTTAGATCTCAACTCCCTCCTGACTGCAAGGGGGCCCCACCTGTGGCCTGAAGGGCAGAGCAGTGATCCTGGAGGAGGGGGCGGGGCTGTGCCTCCTGTGACTCAGCCTCCTGGGTCTGTGCCTCCTGTGTCTCAGCCAGGGGTCCTCCTGGGAGTCCTACCAAGTGCCCATCAGGCAGGGAACACAGGGTCCCGCATGCAAGTTGAGGGTCTGGCCTCACTACCCTCAAATCATTCTCTCCCCAAATGAAAGCATCAGCACTAACCGTACCCTCCATGGTCCACACAGCAGGACATCATCTACATGCACACAGCTAACTACCAAGTGTTAGGAGAAGCTATGTGGAGATGACCCAGTGCACCCCTCGCGTTACCCTGGCGATTCCTTCTTTCAACAAACACGTGTTTGTCACCTCCTGGGCGCCAGACTCAGGATTGGGAACTCCAGGAAGGAAGCCGTGGGACACAGGGGTCGTGCTGCTCTGCCCCAAGGGACTAACCCATATCGCCCAACTCCTCCGACCCCCATCCCACCGTCCTCATGCCTCACCCTTGTCCCCACGGATGTCGGTGACAGGAGAGTTCCCAAGTACAAAGTGTGCACCCTACCTTCCCAGCGGCATCCCTGTGAACAGATGTGTGGATTCCCAGACACAGCAGCCAGACAGGTGGGCAGACAGAGGCAGGGGCAAACAGCAGGGGCAGACAGAGGTTCACCATGGAGCTGGTCTCCTTCAGTGTGGCTGTGGGGCTCTGGGTGGACCCCTCCCATATTTTCTCTCCCTAGGACCCCTTGCCATTTAGATTTGTTCCCAGGAAACCAAAAGTGTTTGGGAAAAGACATCAAATAAATGGAGTCTTAATTAAATGCCCTGCTTAGTTGGTAGCTTCTATCTCAGCCGCCATGCTGAGAAGAACAAGCCGAGGAAACCCCAGACCCTTAGAATTTACCTTCTGGTGTCGGTGGTTGCAGGCTTCTTGAATAATCCAGGGCTGTGTAATCAAGCCAGGCACCTGGGCATCAGCCAGAGAGGCAGAGGTGGTCGGGACAGAGCGTGTCGGGTGGCTCGAGCCACTGGTGGGGACAAGAGGCACTGACCACACTCTCGGGCGAGCCACGAAAGAACAGCTTCTGTATCGTGGCAATGCGGTAAAACCGTTGAGTCTTTGCCAACCCAACGAAACAACAGTTTGCCCCTTTGTCAGTGGGCAGGACTTGAGACTTCCAAAAGAAAAGGAAGGAGGAGAAGGAGAAGAAGGAGGACGTTGGAATTTCAGTTGGTGGCATTCCTGGAATGCCACCAGGCGGGCCGGTACCTGTCCGTGCTCAGGGAGGGTTCCCGCGGCCGCCTCCGCTGGGGGCTCCTGCCCTGTGCCTCGATGCTTCTGGAAGCCGGTTTCCCTCAGCCTTCTGAAGTACAAAGCCAGCTTTCCCCTGTCCACTGGCTGCCTCAATACGTTCTGTCTTTGTAAACTAGTTTTGCCCATTAGAGTATTTTTTTGTGAGCGAATGGCAGCCCCAGACAACTGTCTTTCTATAAAACCCAGCGAGGTTATTCAGTACAAATGGAATGAACCTGATTTTTTTTTTTTTCTGATCAAAGCAAAACTCTTTTGAAGTTTAGCTATTTGATAGAACGTGGCTTTTATAACAAGCTGATATATGAGTTAATAGGACATAAAGATATTTTATTAAACTGCAAAGCATTATTAATATTGCAGTTCTAACTTGAAAGAAATAATGTGGACTGACACCAGAAATTAATTAGATTATTTCATCCTTCTTTTACATTACAAACTTTGATACACTTGCATAGATATATAGGTACATTGATAAAAAGACACAAAGACAAACAGAATTTTAATGAGTGGGAGGCTTTTATCTACTAACACTTTGTGACTTAATTTTTTCTGTTTATTCTGCCTATTGATTCCAGCTGAAACCTGCTGTTTTAATGTTGTTATTGATATTCTCTCTGGGTTTTCTTCTAATTCTGGCATTGATATTACCTTGATCGGATTTAGTTTATTTGAATTGCCTGTAGGTTTTGGTCTCCAGAGTTTTTCACTGCTTATAGACATATGCAAAGATAAAACCTCTCTTTTTATCTAAAAATCCTTGAGAGACTCTGAAAGATACAGCCGTTTTCTGAGAACATTAAAAAGGAAGAGACAACAATCAAAAGGAATGTACTTCTCACCCAGTTTACGCGAGACTTATTTTTATACTCCCTGCATTTTCTGACACCCACTGACTTCTAATCTCCCTGGTCCTGTGGGCTTTTGCAAACTGTGGATGGAGAAATGGCTTTGTCACCAAGTCCTAAGTGGTTTGAGCTCTGGGTCATTGACTTCTGCTTGGAAGAGGCTAATTTTTTACAAGAAAAAAGTTTGCATGTTTGGCATGGCTGTGCATTTCTTTCCTGATGAAGGCATCGGAATACATATTCGTTCGAACCATGGGAAACTGACGCGTTTTCATGTCTCAAATAGGGCTAAACAAAGGCTGGGTGTTTTGGTGGTTCGACCCACTGTTAACAACCACCTTCCGAAATGAGATATGAGTAATTGTTCAATCACTTAGAAATGGCGGATGGCATCTATTAATTGATTGCACCTAGAGAAAATTTGGAGGGTGGGGTGGAGTGCAGGTAGGACAACAGAACCAAACATTTCCCAGAGTTAATTATTTTTGTGCAAAATACATCAGAAACCCCTGAGGAAGAAGAGTGCGGTTAGCAAAGTGACTGTCCCTGTGCAGCTGGGGGGAACAGCTCCTTGGCTTTGGCAACGGTTGTCTACCTTTCTCACTGGCTTCCACGGGGGGCCTTCCCAGCTCCCTCTACTTCCGCGTCTGGTTTACTGTTTCAGAACGTTCTGGATTCTTTTGTTTCCTCCTACCTCTACCTTCGTTTCATTTTTCGAGTCTTTGCCTTAAATAATACTGAAGACAGAAACACTAATTAAAACTCTCACAGCTGAACTCGGGCTGCCGGAGTGGGGGCCTTTAATGATCCTCCTACATTTCCGATACCGTCGATCAATGAGTCCCTCTCTTCCGCAACTGTCGAGGGCTTTGAAATCTAGCGCTTTGCCTGCTTAGAATGTGCTGAGGAGAGGGAAGGGGAAGGAGGCCTGCTCTGTGAGCGTGGGAAGGAGTCTGGGTCTGGGGGTAAGGGACAAGAGGAGGGGAACGGCAGCAGACTATCCGCGTCCTCATCCGGCCTGCGCGGGGCTGTTCTCTGCGTAACCGCTGGGGGCTCAGCCCGGCTACTGTGAGTGGCTCCACTTGGTAAGCCATCCTGTGACCCGGTAGCCCTCATTCCAGAAACGGTCTCGCCTGGCAGCGCTTTAGTTATGCTCATACCTCCTTCGCGCAGTCGGGGAAGGAGTGGCTCCACGTGGGTTGCATTTTCTAGACAGATCCTCCCTTTCCCTAAGTGTCAAAGCACGAACAAAAAGGAGCCCATTGGATGAAATTCAGCCCACGCTTGTCAGACACACTGATACCTCCTGAAAAATAGCAAACGTAACATAATCCAGAATTTCTTTGGTGAGTCGCATGGTCGTGTGTCACCATTGCTGTATCCTGCCATGGCCAGATCATGCTCTCAGGACCACCGAGGCATGTAATCTCCCTAAGCCCTAGTAACAGTGGCCTGCACGGCAGTGTGTTGGAGGTTGGTCTGTGCGGTCCTCCTGTTCTCTGTCTTGCCCTGTGATCTCCAGCACCAGAACACATGTGGCCCACACCGTTGCCACGTGTCCTAGCATGGGTAACCCATACGAAACACGCCAAGATATGAAGCTCTCACATTGGACCCCATGGAATATCCAGACAAGTTAATGATCACTAAATAATTAGATAGTTACATATTCATGCAGTTATGACCCAAATTGTGTTTTCTGTATGGTAGCCCTCATTTGCGTGGTGCCTTTACTTAGTTCTTCCCGTATCTCCTGAGTTCAGCACCCTCATAAAATTTGTTTTGAATATGAGAGAATGTATACAGACTATTTGGGTCCCTGTTCAGGAGGCTCTAACTTGGTACCTTGGACGTGGAGTCATTATATGGTTTTCCAGAGGCACAACATGATGCTGACTCTTTCTACAGAAAGGAGACTCTTGGTATAACCACAGAACGTGGTTACTTCTCTGGGGAAATTCAGAAATTTTGACACCTGAATATGAAGTCAAACGCAGACAGTCATATGGAGGACCGGTTGGTGACCGCAGAGCAGGTGGACTGAAAATGGAGGCCAGGCAGTGACAGCTCACCCGTGTGTGTCACTTCTGTGAGCTCCACGAGGCGGCAGGCCCGTCCGCCCGGTGCCTGGCCGCGCTTCAGCTACTGGTGAGACCTTGACTGGGTTGGGTTCGCGGAGAGAGAACACAGTGCACAATGTGGGTGACTTGGGATGTTTTGAGGAACATGGTGCTGCTCTAGTCTGTAAACAGTCGACGTGGAAGGATTTGGACTCAGATGAGTCAAAGGTCCTTCCTTTTGGGTAGGCTGCCTCCTTTATGGGACCACAGCTAAACCTTGCTCTGAATACTGGTAATGCATATAACAGACACATTATCTTTCCAAGTCATCAGAGATCTATTCTGGAACAAGCGGACTATCCATAGAGGCATGTGGGTTAGGTACGTGACAATTAAAACGAGATCTCTTTTACCCAGCTTCAGAGTTGGCTTCAGGGTCTTAAGGAGCCAGGCTCAGTGAGAGGAGAGCTCCTTGTCTGAAGTGTGGAGTGCTTACATGCTTCTTGACTTTTCATGCAGGTCGTGGGACAACTTTGTAGGTGATGTTTCCATTTCTGGGGAAACCAATCTCTTATTCCCTCTAGTTAAGTAGAAAATATCCCATCACCACATAAAGTATAACTCAAAAAGATATGAGCTTCTTATAACATAATTTTTTATTATATACTAGATCTTGAAATCAATACCATGTGTCCAAACTGCAACCATATCAACTATACTTATTGGTTTGTGTTCTTCGTTACAAATTACTGCTTTACTATTTAATATAAGGACTCTGACAGTGGTATTCAAAATCAGCTTTATATAAATGTGCATTATATATGCAATAAAAACACGCAGCCAATGCAAGAATGGCCGTAATGGATGCAGCCAGCCTCACAGATTCGATGACTGTATGGAACTCTCAGGGACCAGACACTAGCCCGCACTGTTTACATAGTTTAACATTCCTGTGTCACCTGTCCTTTGTGTAACCTGAAGGTGCCATCCTGAGTGGTGAATGCACTGCCCAGTCTACTGTCTGCTCATAGGTGCCACCTGGCACGTAACTGACAGGTGTTGACGCCCATCGTCCTCGTGTTGCACCCTGGAGAAGCCGTACCAACACTGCCCCACGTCCCAGAATGACGGGTGTATACCAGAGCGTGAGTGGCAGGTCCGTTTGGGACATAGATACCTGTAGGGGCAGGGGCTTGGCCTTGGGAACCCATGTAGAATATTCTAGACACTCAGGTCGTGATAACCAGCCAGGTGTCAGCTTGGGTCCCGTGTGGAGGTGAGACCTAGAGCGTGGTGGGGTGGGGTGGTGGGGGGCGGGAGGCAGACCTGGAGGGTCTGCCATGTGGCCAGTTTGCAGGTCACTGTGAGCGTGAGGCCAGAAAGCAGCACCCTCTGTTTTGTGTCTAGGGGGATAATCTGGCTGAATTTTGAAAGGTAGATTAAAGGCACCTCGTAAGGTGGGTGAGGCAGGATGAAAGGCTGGGCCCTGTGGGAATGGCGGGCACCCAAGGAGTCACTGAATCATGGCAGAACCACGGGCTTTGGGATTTTGGACAAGGAGTCTCTGTTACAGTGTGTAGAGAGAGTTTTAGAAAAAAGAGTGTCAAGACTCTTTAAAGACGCGAAGAGAGGGAAGGAACATTCTTAACAAAACTTGACCCGCCTCCTGCAATACACTCAGCGGTGGAGAACACTGACCCTTTAAAATCCAAGTCAGAGTGCAGTCTAAGGATCCATCTGAATAAAATGTGTGAATTCAGTGCAGAGAATATTCCAGAGTTTGGGCCATGAGGGAAGAGCCCCAAACTAAACTCTCTTGAGTCATATTCCCCTACTGAAAGACATGTTATGTGGGGATAAAAAAGAAAAGAAAATTTTAGCGTCCAGAATTCTCACTCCAATCTCATAAGCTCCATACAGCTCTAGAAATAGCTACAGTAAAGAGGTGGACACGTTGATATTATCGGACGATTGCGTTACGGGAATAAATCAGTAAGTCTAGTGGTGCCCACGTTTGTCGGGTAAAAGATTTGGATAATAGTTAGTGTTCGTGACGATGATATGGCATTTCTTACCTGTCACAGAAGCCGGAAACCAATACCAGCGGGGACGTTTGGGAAACCTGCATGGTAGGCACGTGTCATCTGATGGCAACAAAGGCCACCGTGTTGGCACAGTGTTGGGGAGAGTCGCTTTCCTCCGCGATCGAGGGAAGGCGGCATTGGAGGGCTGCTAACAGTTCGGTAGGAAATCTAAGACATTAAAAAGCCCCATGTAGTCAATGACATTTTACAATGGGGTAAATTAACGACTAATGCTTTGCGGGAGCTAATCTACCTCACATGAGTAAGCACTCCACGGCCATCGAGTCGCCCGTCAGCTGTGGGATCAGCTCCTTATGTTTTGCTTAATAAGATCAAGGTTACAGCATGAGGGGGTTCCGATAATGAGAGAAACAAGTCACATCTTTCCATAGGTTTGTGGCCGCGGGCCCGAGCAAGGTCATTCTGAGATTCGGGACAGAAAGGAAGCCAATAGATGTCCCGCACAGCCTTTCGAGAGCCCGTGTGTGTGTGTGTGTGTGTGTGTGTGTGTGCGTGTGTGTTTAGTCTAATGGTGTTTGGTGCAAATGTAGAATTCATAATGACCTGAAGGATGCTTTTGAACCACGTCTGAAGACACTTGAGGGTAAAAACACTGCCAGGAACATTGCATCCATTGCCCGCAGGTGTCGCCGTTAGGGGGTGTGATGCTAAAGTGACAGGTCAACTTGACTGGGTCGCAGGGTGCCCAGATATTTGGCTAAATGTGATTCTGGGTGCATCTGGGGGGCGGGGGGTGTTTTCAGATGAGATTACATTTCAGTTGGTAGACTGACTAAAGCCCATCACCCTCCCCAATGTGCAGGCACCATCCAATTCATTGAGGGCCGGAACACCCAGAACAACGAGGCAGAGGTAGGGAGAATCTGCTTTCTCTGCCCGACTGCTGAGCTGGGCCAGGGGTCTCCTCCTGACCCCAGAACCAAGACTGATACCTTCTGTCCCCCCAGTTCTCCACACTACACCATCAGCTTTCCCGGGTGTCCAGCTTGCAGACAGATCTTGTAACTTCTCAGCTTCCGGAACCATGCGAGCCAATTCCTCGTGGCAAATAGTTTAAATTATATGTTACACTCTATTACACCATATTAACTATGAGCGCCATTTCTCTGGAGAATCCCGACTAACACAAACATCCACGATTCTGGAGCTCGAGTTCCGGCCAAACTCTGACACTCACAGTGTGACCTCATTCCCTCCGTCCCATCTAGAGAGACTGGATAAAATATGCAGCTCCCGGGGCAGGTTAGGAGGCTTCCATAAAATAATACACAACGTCTACATAAAGTTTTATAGAAATATAAAGTTTGATTAGAAGCTTTATTTTCCCAAGAATGCCAGCATTGATTGGGTACACACCTGTTGCTTCTAAATATAAGTATGTTAAGAATCCAATGTATATAGAACTTCCATTTGAAGGGCTTAGGTACTAATAATCTACTGCTAAAAATATTAGGTGTTGATGACTTCGAGTGGGTTGGGCAAAATACTAAGAACTTCACACTTGCACACGTTTTGTTAAATTATCACAAGAGTAGTGTGTGGGCAGAGGAAATTTCCATTTGCAGTTGGGAATGCCGAGGTGACAAAAGTGTGGTAACCTGACCGAAGTCTTACGGCACAAGCCACTGCCGAAGCCAATGCACACTGGCCGGGCTCCAAAGCTTAACCTCTGGCACACACCTTCCAAAAGTGGGAGCTGATGTGTTTCAAATTAGTCGGACTCTCGCGGTTTTACGAACTCGGGCTGGCTTCTCGCCAAGCGCTTGACGATCTTTCCTTGTGCCCTAGCAAAGTGAGTGGAAAAGAAAGACAAAACACAAGGTAGATATTCCATCATATGCTTTAAAACATCGGCACGGGCAGAGCCCCTGGGGGTGTTGACAAAAATTCCCCTGGGAAGGGCACTGATGGTTTAGCAAAGAGATTTGCCTGCACACTCAGGCCCCTGAGCAGAAGGAGCTCGCCCCCGGGAGTGGGTCACCCACACTCAGACCACGGTCCCACGAAGGGTCCCCTGGCCTCTCTGCACAGGTTTGCTTAGGTCCCCTGGTGCGGCCCTCCGTGTCCATTGTGTCCCCTCGGGAGGCCCTCCCTCTCGCTGCCCAGCAGACGCAGTCAGCGATCAGGCAGGGGTGGGGGGCCAGGCAGGGAGCAGAGAGAGGAACCCAGAAAACAGCACAGGTTGTATTTCCTCGACAGGGGGGTCAGATTTCAATCTGCTGTAGTAGAATGATTTCCTTCTCCTTTTCTTTTGATTCTTTGTGGACATCTTAAAATTAAGTTCTCTGGAGAAGAAGGCCTGGGGTCAGCTAAGTAAATAAGCGAACGGCCAGCCACGTGGAGTGAGATTCAGCATACGGGGTGGTGGTGGTGAGGCCAGCACACGGGGAGAAAGGAGCCTGCCAGCGTTCCTGGGCACCTCTCCTGGTTCGAGATTAGTAGTCTGATAGAATGCCAGGCTCCACGGCGAGCACAAGAGACATCACAGCCTTCCAAGTTGGGAGAGCCAGCCACACACCGCCATGAACTAATTAAAGCAGAATGTGTGATTGGTAATGATTACATACAAAGTGTTGTCACGTGAACCCTCTGGGCTGGAGAAGCTCGAAGAAGAGGGGTCAGAGCGGTAGGGCGGTGGGGGGCAGGGGGGGTGGGGCTTGGGGAAGTGGTCTGTGAAGGAAGGAGAGAGCAGGTCGGGGTGTGGGAGGAAGGCTGCAGACGGGCACAGCCCCAGCCGAGAAGAGGTGTAGCGGTCCTGGGGCGCACCCTGCCTCTCACGAAGGATATACCGTCTGTCTCTCTGAGGCCATTTCCCAGGCGATTTTAAGTCAATGCGATGGTGAGCACCTTGCAGGGTTGTGGTGACACTTGGGAGAGATCTACATGAAGCGACGAGTGGAATACGAGCTCACGAAATAACAGTGGGCGCACCGTTCGCAATGAAATGGGGCCGTCCAGGTGCGTCAGGGACAAACCGTGTGCCATGGGAGCAGAAGAGCCCCCTGAGAGGAAGGGCACAGGAGTGGAGGGTATGGTGCCGGTGCTGGTGAAAGTCATCGTTGCCAGGAGTCGGACTCGCCCGGGGCAGAAGGACTCGTCCGCAGTGACCGCAGCGCACGTGGGCAGGATGGGGCTCAGAAAATGGGCGGAAGATGCTTCTGGTCCCCTCCGCACGTAGTCCGAGGAGCCAGGGCGTGGACGTGGGTGTGAGGGAGGGGATTTAGGCCAACGACAGGCAGGGGTGCCAACCCGGGGGCAGGATGTCCAGTCCAGGGAGAGAGGGTAGTGGTGCCATCGCCTGAGGTGGAGAGCCGTGGTTGACGGGCCAGGGACGGGAGCACTGAGGGAGCCTGGTGTGTGCGAGCGGCTGGGGGATCAGAAGAGCCATTCTGTAGGCAGCAGAGCCTCAGAACCAGCACCCCGGGAGGAGCCGAAGGCAGCGCCCAGTGGACACTGCGTCCTCAGCGCGGCCCACACAGTGAGGCCGGAGGTGTGCAAGTGGATTCGGGCTGGGCAGGAACCCTGGCCTCCAGGGGAAGTGTCAGCGGGTGGTGGGAGTGATCCCACTTCAGGGGAAAGAGTGTGGGCGTCCTGGGTCCATGGAGAACGGACAAGGCAAGGAGGGAGGGGAAGGGGAGTGCGTGGTGGAGGGGCCGGCGGAGGAGAGCACAGAAGGCAGAGGTTGGCAGTTCTGACCAAAGCGGGCGGACGTTGACGGGCACTCGGGGACCGGGCCCCGCCTGCACTCCCTGGGCTCTCGGGGCTCCTGAGTCATAATGGAACCGTGGACGGGAGGGACGCCGATGGCCCAGGGGCACTGTGAATACACCAGCAGGGCGACGAGGGCTGGACTTTTTAAAAGGCTTCCTTTTATCCACTTTGGCCAGAGTGTCAGGTGCGTTTCCTTCAGCCTCACAAAGGGTATTGAGTGTCGCCCCATCATTGGGTCCTAGAGGTGCCCAGCAAACCGTTACAAACTAGATGTCTTCCAACAAGAGAAGTTCGCTCAGGAAGCCACAAACCCCGAGTCAGCGTGTCGCCCGGTGGTTTCCTTCTCCGAGGCTCCGAGGGAGAACTGTGACCCCGGAAGCTCACTTGGCTTCTGGGGCTGCTGGGGCTCTCTCTCTTATCCAGACTCTGCTCCTGTTGCCCCATGGCCTTCTCCTCGCTGTGTGTGTCTGTCTCTGCTGCTTCTTCTCCTCGTGTAAGGACGTGAGTCTCTTTGGATTAGGGCCCACCCTACTTCCGTGTGACCTCAACTTAACTTACATCTTAACCACATCTGCAAAGACCCTATTTCCGAGGAGGGTTATATCCATCGGGACCAGGTATTAGGGCTTCACTGTATCGTGTCGGGGACACAACACGCCATAAGGAAGCCTTGAAAAGGATGTCCAACCACCTTCCTGAATGCCCTACATGAGGCCGGCCTGCTGTGACCTTTCTTCTCAACTCTCAAGTCCATGGTGGATTCCTACCCACACGCACTACGAGCAGCGCCCTGGGGAGAGGTTGTGCCAAGGTTGTGCAGGCAGAACCAGGCAGGGCTGCGGGGAGCTCAGCTTGTGCTTGCCACCGAGAGCTGAGCCTCGCAAAGAGCCAGAGCCGGGTCTGCTTGGGACCGCCCTGTTGCCTGCCCCTGCCCCTGGCCAGATGGGGTGGGAGACCTCCAGTGCCCCCCCCCCCCAGCCAGTCCCCCTCTCTGGCTGGCCGATGTACTCAGCAGAGGGACGCGGTGATGGCAGGTAAGCCTGAGGGTCTCCGTGGTGTCTTCTGCATGTGGAACTCACTTGACTCTGATCTGTTACTTCCCCTACTCTGTACTTATTTTGTGATTTTTCTACCTCTGAAAGACTTCACTCTTAGCTCACCATCTCTTCTCTTTCAAATACCCTTCTCAGCACAATCAAGTTGTACTGTTTCTGGAGGAAGATTTTAAAGCATCTATTTTTTGGCCTTTAAAATCCACTGAAATTTGTTTTAGGTGGAAAGAAGCAAAGAAGCCCAAAGATGAGCCTGAGTGAGAAACATGAGGGTGAGGTTGAAGGCGAGGACAAGACATCGACCGCAGGGCTTTCCCATGTGAAACTCAGTTATCAGCAGAATCACTTTCCCCCCTTGGTTTCCCCTCCTCTCTCTCCTACCAGTAAAACCCTACTGCTATCCCAGACCCAGTTCAGACCACACTCCTCTGGAGGCCTGCCAACCCAGGCTGGCCTTATTGGGACCAGCTGTTCCTGCCATGGGCTTTATTCTGCTCAGAAGTCCTTGTTATGCCTTGGCTGCTAGACACTGGGCCAGATCTTGGCACCTTCCACACTCTATGGATCTCCTGCCTTTTGTGACCTTACTGAAAGTTGGATCGCTCCTCCCACCTCCTCCCAGGTAAGCAGGAGGTGGTCCACTGCTCTCAATCCAGAGGGTCTGGGCTTTCTGGGGTCCTGTCTTCTAGGAGGGGTCCTGTGGACTCAGAGGGACGATGGTTCTGTCTGCACACCTGCACACACACACACACACACACACACACGGGACCTGGCGTTTCCTATAGTTACCGCCTAGTCAGGGGAGGATCCAGCCCCAAATTCCCAGAAAGTGTCTGTGACCGAGTAGGAGTGCTTATGGAATGCCCCTCACCTCCACGACACCCGCAGTTGGTTATTGGGTCAGATGGGTGGATCCCATATACCTGGAAGGTGGATGCTTCAAGTGACCCTCTGGTCTGTCCAGGCACAGGACAATCAGTAGCAAGCCCAGGAAGGCAGAGAAGCCAGCAGTGACTCTGCCTGGCACTGGCTGCTTCTTATCGTTATGCTCGTGTTGGCATCCCAAGCAGCCGCGAGAACTAACGCCCCCCAGTATCTTTCTGGGTTGTGAACAAGGCTCATCACTCGGCTTTTAGGAGTGCGTGCAGGTAGGCCTGCCCGCACCAGCCATCAGGAGTGGCAGATGTCATTAAATAATTGGAACAGGCCTCAGGGACCACGAGGGCTACATCCAGGTACCACACACATCACGTTGCAGGCACTGCTGCCTGGGCCAACCGTGAGCTCGTGGGGGGGAAACCGGGCCCCACGGAGGTGACCCCGGTCTCTCACACAGAGCTGGCAAGTGATAGGTGTTTGTACGATTAGAATCGGCTGAATCAAACTCAGACTGGAATGGTTACCATTTTGAAAAGCAAAAAAAAAAAGCAAATAAATCCTTCCCTGAATTTTGTGATTGAACTTTGAAGGCTCTTGATTTGGGGGATGTAACGGGGAACCTGGTATATGGGCAGACTCCGTCCTCCCATGTGTGTTTGTGGGTGTGTGAGAGTGCGTGTGCATGTGTACGTTCGCACATTTGTGGACTGTGTGTGAATGTGCGTGCACGTGTGCAAGTGTGTGTGTGCACGCACACAGGTAGGTGTGCCCATGCATGTGTGCATGCATGAGTGTGCACATGTGTGGGTGTTTGTGTACATGTAGACATGCAGGTGAGCGTGTGCCTGTGTGTGAGTGTGCATGTGTGGGTACGTCTGCACGGGTGTGTGTACTGAGTGCATGGGTACGTGTGTCCACATATATGCCTATGAGTGTGTATGCACGTGTGCACGCATGTGCGCGTGCACACGTGCATGGTATGTTTAATTAACAGGGACTTCCCAACCTACCTCTGGTGCTTGGAGGGTGCACGGCAGGAGAGGCAGTGGAATCGGGGGTTTATCACACCCACCCCCGTCTGCCCACGTATCCAACAGCGGTTAATTGAAAGGTTGGGGCAGACCTTCCATTTATGAAAATCCCGACACAGAGAAGTGACTGCTGTTGAATATCTTTCAGTATTTGAGAAAATTAGGGTCCCCACCCCGCCCAGAGGGAGCTGCTGGTCTCCCCTGAGGCAGTGGAATCACCTTATGTGGGTCATGGCAACCCCCAGCCCTGGGCCGTTGGGTCCCCTGTCTCCCAGAAGCAGTGACCCAGGCCACGCCGTTCCTGTCTCAGCGCCTCTGCTCCCTGGCCAAGTGCTGGCCTTGCACAGACGCTGTGCTCGTCTGTTCTTTGTGAACTCTGTATGTTTGCAGGTCATGTGTATGCTTTCCATTCATATGTTTTTATGATGAAATTAAAATCAGCAAACCTTTTTTGTGTAAATATCATTGCCCTGCGTAGAAGCCATTAGAGGAACTTTTGGAAACAAATGTAAGGGCGCCTGGGGGGCTCAGTCAGTTAAGCGTCCGACTCTTGATTTCGGCCCATGATCTCATGGTTGGTGGGATCAAGCCCCGCATTGGGCTCTGTGCTGACAGTGTGGAGCCTTCTTGGGATTCTCTCTCTCCTCTCTCTGCCCCTGCCCCATTCACACTATCTCTCTAAAAATAAATAAACTTAAAAAAGAGAAATATACACAAAAGCACAATTGTTTTCTGATTGTTTACTATTTCTCACAGCCATGGTCAACTGTTGGATGTGACTTCTCAGTCAGTAGAAGGTCCCCTTTCCAGGGCCTGAAATATGCTGTGCATTATACCCAATATAAGACGGAAGATCGAAGGGGTAGGTCCTGTGCTGGGCAGGTCACAAGCTCATACGGCATACACAAGGTTGTGAAGGCTGATACCAGTGACGTTCAAGGAGTCTTTCTCATTTTCCAGAACACTAATCGTGGCTCCGATCTCAGTGACTAGATGGTCCACATGCAGCTGGAATATTCCTTTTTTTTTTTTTTAAGGAAAAACTGCTGACATCTCCTAAAGGTGCCGCAGACTTACGGGAAGGAAAAGTTTGTCGGAAGCAGAGCCCAGGACAGGAGCCTTTCCCAGGCCAGGGGCAGTGCTGTGGGTCATCAGCCGCACCCTTGCCACGCGCCCCTCTGTTTAGCTCTTGCTACACTGCACCAGCCTCAACGTGCCTGTGTCCTTCTTTGTCTAGCGGACAGGAGCTCCCCGCTGGTCCCGTTGTGCCCCCAGTCCGGTGCATTTAGTGGACACCCAGTGAGTGCTCATTGGATGCGATCTCGGTGGCCAATGAACAGGTGAACTTTGGGTAAAGAAACCCTTTTGCAAAAACGGCACATGAGGACAAGGCCACCTGGCGCTGCTGGTCTTCAGAGGTTGAAAGAGGAGGGCTCGGCGTCGGCCGAGAGCCCTGAGGCTCCACGGCCTCTTCGCTCCGCTGTCAGAGGTGTGCACAGATGGGGCAGGCTCGTCTGGCTGAATGCTCAGCGCCTCCTGAAGGAGCAGCCTAAATGGCCAAGTCCCCTGCCACTGATCTGTAACATTCAGATGTTACAGCATCTCTTTAAACACCCTGCTTTTCTTGGGCGCTAGAAGAGGGCCGGCTCGTCTGCTTCAGAGATGGTGGTCTGCGTCCCAGCGAACATCCATGTGCCTTATTGTCTTCGTGTGGGGACCTTTCCTTTTTCCAAGGGGGCCCCGCGCTCCCGAGGCGGCGCGCACACGCTCGGCCAGCACGCCGGGGTGAGGAACGCATTTCGCATTCCTGTCACTGCCGCCGAGGTCATATCTGTTAGTGCTGGAGGTTGTTAGGCCATTATCAGCCACTGATGCCTCTCCAGCTGCGAGACTAATTTGGATTCAGGGAGGAAACATGGACTGATCTCCCCTCGGCCATCCACCGGCGGGCTCACCAGCGTCTGTGCTCCCGAGCCGTCCCGGGCTCCGGGACACAGCGGCTGACTCACCCGCTCTCAAGGACCAAACAGACGGTAAAGCCCAGTCAGGAGCCGACGCCAGCCCCAAGAAAAATGGCAGAGCCTTTATCATTCAATAACCAATTTACAGGGCTAAATTTTAAGTTTAAATTAGACATGTATGAATAGTACATCATGTCATTTATAATTCATGATGAATAGTAAATTATTCTAATGGACTTTCCTCTTCTATTTATATTCTGACTATCCATACCAGGGGCAGAGAAACAAATTCAGGATGTGGCCTGTGATTACAGCCTGTGTCATTGGAAGTGGTTTCCTTTCCCCTGCACAGGATTTATGGTACTGAAGACTGAGCAATTGTGGAGGAAAGACAATGACACACGTCTCTACCTTAATTCCCCCAGAGCGTATCTGGATCTTTTTTTTTTTTTTTCTCTATGGTTCTTTACATGGGTGACCCTGGACGTGGGGGGACACATATGACTGATGTGAGTGGGAACCCGCAGAGGGAGGCTGTGATTCAAAGGACACTTATTCTCTTAGCCACTCTGGGCCATGCCCTCCCTTCCCCATTCTCCAGGCCCCCCTTCGGTAAGCAGAGATCTCCTTGAAATCAAAGACCCTGCATGGAAGGAGAAGACAAGGCCGCCAAGCTGAGAGGGTGACAAGCTGTCCTGATCGTGGCCCCATCTTGGGAAAAATGGTCCCAGGAAGTAGTATGGGACACACATTCATCCAGTGCAGAACTATACACATCAGGCACTTGGAATATCACCCACACGAAGAAAGAACCCAGAACGTGGACCCTGATCTAGTCCTACGAGTTGAGTTTGCACAATTTTCAACAGAAGAGGCGATTTCTGAATTCAGACCTCTGGTCCCCAAATGAATCGACATTTCCATGTGTGACTTCGAACTATCTACCTGATGGAATTATACAGGGGATGCCTAAAAACACAATTTCAGGGACATCAAAATCAAAGATTATGATGAAAAGCAAAGCCAACTGCAAAGGATCTTTGGGAATAACCAATTTTGCAGATGTTCACCTATCTGGAAGGGAGGGCAGACTCTCAGCACAAAGAAGTGGGCACAGCCTCTCACCTCATAGGAGGGAGGTCGATGCTCACCTCAGAGAATGGAGTGTTGACTGTCACCTCAGAGAACCTAGGGCAAACCCTCACCTTAGAGAAGGGAGGGTAAACTCTCACCTCCTATGAGTAAGGGCAGACTTTCACCTTAGGGAGGGAAGACAAACCCTCCCCTCCCCCCCAGAGAAGGAGGGAGAGACTCTTATCTCAAAGAAGGGAGGGTAACTCTTACCCCAGAGAAGGCTGGGCAGCCACCTCAGAAAAAGGAGGGTGGACTCTCACCTCATGGGGTGTAGGGCCAACTCTCATCCAGTGGGAGAGAGGACAGACCCCTATCTCAGAGAAAGAAGGAAGTACTCTCACCTCACATGAATGGGGGCACACTCTCACCTCAAAGGAGGGAGGGCAGACGCTCACCCCAGAGAAGGAGGATGGACTCTCATCTCATAAGAGGGAGGGCAGACTCATAAGAAGCAGGGAGTTGTCTTGCCTCATAAGATGGAGGGAGGACTCACACCTCACAGAAGGGACCCCAGGCTCTCACCTCATAAGAGGAAGGGCGGACTCTCTCCTCACACATGGAAGCACAAACCCTTATCTCAGTGGAGGAGAGCAAACTCTCACCTCATAAGAAGGAGGGTCGGTCAACTCCTACCTCACAGATTTGAGGGTAGACTCTAGCTTCAGAGAAGCGAAGGCCGACTCTCACCTCCAGAAGGGAGGGCAGACATTAGCCCAGCGGTGGGAGGGCAGATTCTCACCGCTTAGTAGAGAGGCCAGAGCCTCCTTTCATAGGACAGGAGCCAGACCCTCAGGTCACTGGAGGTAGAGCAGACGCTCACGGTCTAGAAGGAAGGCAAACTCTAACCATCCGCAAGTGGAAGCAGATTATGACTTTTTAGAAGTAAGTTCAGACTCTCACTATTTAAAAGCAGGGATGAGGCCTAAAATCCTTTGCTTCCTCAGAGTGTGCCCAGTCAGGCCCCAGAGTGGAAAAGCTGCATGTCGCCCCCTCCTTGGATGTCTTCAGTAGTCCTGGACGGCCATGCCTTCTCCTCAGTGTTAATTCAGCGACTATGTTTGCATCCAGTTACGTCCATATGGACGTAGCCTTGTTTCCCGCAAGAGCTCAAGACAGCTTCGTTGGTCTTTCCAGCTTGGGAAGATGTGGCTCCACCTTCACAGGTTCTTGACCTCATGATTAGCCTACGGCAGTGCCCTCACTCTGACAGGACCGACTGATGTTCGCTCTCGCTTATTGATAGACCGCTCCCCTCACAATGGCTGATTCCCCCTTGTCCAGTTGGTTGAGGACCCCGATGCCTCAGCGCAGTGAGGTCGGTCCCAGCTCTGCCACAGACCCCTCAGAGCTCGGTCCCGCCCCCTCTGGGGACAGGCCTCCTGCTTTTCCTGCGTCTGTTTGTGACGTCCCCTGATTGTGGGTGTGCCCCCCTTTCTCTCACCTGCACCCAAACCAGCCACCTCTTTGAAAAGCGTAGGATCACCGTTGGTTTTCAAGGACTTCTTTTTGGTATTCTGCTCTTTCTCGAGTTTTCTTCTCGGTGGGCTCACTGCTTTCTCCCTTGTTCACGTTCATGGCTTGTCAGGTGAGCACCAAACTCTTGTTAGCTTCTGCTTCCTCTCCCTCTGTCCATTCTCCACCCATGACTTTAGTGATTGCGTTGCCCCACTGAGCCAGAGTTTTCTTTTTTTGACCCCTTTTAAACATCGTTTGCCTTTCGGGCTAATCACTCCGGGGAGCCTGTGAGCAGCAAAGGGGTTGTGCAGGAAGTGCCTCCCAGTGAGGGGGCTTTTCTCTTCCCCTGGGCAGGTCACTGTCCCCTACCTACTGGGGACAAGCTGCCGCGCGGGCCATTCTCATTCACAAACCTTTAACGCATGCTCAACGTATACAGATTTTTAATCCTGAGTGATTTCACCCCCTTTGTGTTTCTTCCAAGTATTTTGCTCTCTTCTGTTCTTCACAAACTTTGTATCTAAAGAGAAATTAGGATTGAAATGTGGACTAGATGAAACAAAACAAAACCCACTTGGCTTGAGTGGAGCACGAGCTGGGTGGTGCAGCTGGTTTAGTGAGCTGACCTGGGCGGCTGAAGGCCCTGCTGTCCCTTTCGGCCTTTTTCCTCCTCTCCCAGAAGGGCAGATGCCAGAGCACTGCCTCTCAGCTGGGGTGTGTGTGGGGGGGGGGGGGAGAGGGTGAGAGTCAATCATTAAGGTGGAAACTCGCCGATCCCCAAATTATACAGTAGATGCTGGTGCCAGAGCGGATCCCGAGGAAGGCAGGTGTGAGAGTTCGCTTTTCCCTCCCTGCCTGGATCGCCGCCCTCGTACCCTGCGATCTTCCGGCCCACGGAGCCCACCAGGCAGCGTCTACACCTCCCTCTGACCAGTGTGGGGCGGCCGGGACAAAGGGTTCTTGACTTCATGAAGACTGAGGAAGGGGCTGGATGTCCAACGTCCAGAGGGGGTGTTGCTGC